>NC_089259.1:79738578-80442578 GCF_963930625.1 Muntiacus reevesi | reverse complement strand
TAGACCCCGCGGATGCAGCAATGCTCACAATAACACATGCTGGTGGGGAAGAGAGTCAGGAAGACACGTCTCAGCCCCTGGACGGCCCTGCAGGCCTTGAGAAGCAGGACGCAATCCAACTGACTTCAAAGCGAACACCCAACACATCGGTATAAACAGAATCATCCAGTAAAACGCAGAATAACTGTTCTTTAGAAAGATAAAACGTACCAAGCGGAATGGGTCCTAATCCAACATGACTGGTGTCTTTATAAGAAGAAAAGAGACCCAGGGAGAACCCCCGCGAGAAAGCAGGGCAGGGCGCTGTCTCCACAAGTCAAGGGTCAGCCAGAAAACCAAGGACAGAATCTTCCCCGAGAATCCGAGATGGCTCGGCCCTGCTGCACCTCCATCTGGGCTCGCAGCCTCCAAAACTGTGGAGGAGAGCTCTCCACCAGGGCGTGGTGCTGTTACAGCGGCTCCGGTCACTCATACCTCCGTCTCCTCCTGTCGACTCTGCGTATCCCATGCCGCCAGCACCGGGGGACAGCAGTGCTAACGAGCCGCGCTTCTTGGCATAAGAAGATCTCATCAGTGTTACCACAGACCACTCATTTGGACCTAGAGGACGTGGAGCAGGGGGAAGGCCCGTAGCATCCCCGGGTCCGAGCTCCGCATCGCAGGCTGGATGGTCTTTAGCACGCTAGCTCCTGCTCTGCGTCCTGCTTGAACGTTTCCAGGGGGTGGGAGACGGCGCACCGCAGTCACGAGCAGGCTCCTCCTCTGGAACCTCGGCCGACTCTCTGCCGCACAAAGAATCCGTCTTTGTGTTCAAGACGCTCTCCCCGTGGGGGGTGGACATTTGAAGACACTCCTCACAACTCGCTCGAGCCTTCGGCTTTGCAGTGTACCCTGTAGCTTCTTCACAGTTCACTCCAAACACAGAAGGCCTGGCACTCTCCCTCTCCTGATAAGCATCCTCTGAACATTCCTCGTCTTCCTCTTAAACAGAGTAAAACTAAGATCTGAGCCCACAGACTGCTCCTTTCAGCCTCCCCTGAACACTCCTGTCCTAGGCGTTAAGCGTCTATTAATGTAGCCTCCACGAGCACCAGTTATATGCTTCTTTATTCATTAGCAGTTGTTTTATTCTTCAAATTAAATATATAAATATATATATATATATATAAAACTACTTCAAAATCAATTTGCCACATTTTAAAACGAACGCAGCAGGAGGCTGCCCAGCAAACACAGGTGACAGGACTGAGGGTGAGCCTCAGAAAAGGATGGAGGAGAAGCACAGGGCGAGGGCAGCCTTCGGGGCACCTCCCCCGTGGGAGCCTGGACCAGCACGGTCCTAGGAGGAGGCGCTCAGCTGCAGGCCGGGCTGAGAACACACTGATGCCCTCAGCCCTGCACCGGCACCAGGCGTATCCCAGCCTCCAGGAGTATCCCAGCCTCCAGGAGTGCCTCCGGTTCGCCCGCGGGAGTATTCATCGTCCCAGCCTGCAGCCTGGGAGGCGGTCTGACTGCGCGGCAGCTCTGCGGGGCCGCCTGCTCCTTAGCACAAGGCTCCCCTGGAAAGCCTGCTACTTCTTGTCTGGATGGCAGACGCTAATCTTCTAAATTAACGTGCCTGAAGAGGGCGTGTTAAACTCTATCCAGAAAAAAAGTAAACGAAGTGAGGAATGGATAAGACCGTCAGAAGGACTTCCCGGGTGGCTCAGATGGTAAAGAGTCTGCCGGCAACGCAGCTGACCCAAGTTCGATCCCCGGGTCGGGAAGATCCTCTGGAGGAGGACATGGCCATCCACTCCAGTATTCTTGCCTGGAGAATTCCCACGGATGGAGGAGCCTGGAGGGCTCCAGTCCATGGGGTCGCAAAGACACAACTAAGCGACTAAACGAGACCGTCAGAAGCCACTCGGTGTATCTCCATCTTGCAAAGGGAATACTGAATCACGAAGACGCTGCATCTCCTCCAAGGGAATCGTGCATAAACCCGAGTGTCCAGCCGGAGTCGGGCTGGGTTAGAACCACTGCTTTCAGACGTCAGTGTCTGTGGGAATTGCCAGGGAATCCTGCTGAAGATTCCCAGTCCTGAGGCTCAGGGTGGAGTATGACTCTGCAGTTCTAACAAGCTCCCGATCATGCCCTGTGCTTATCTTTGGGTCCCCTGGAGGGACAAGGGGCTGGAACACGGGGCTTCTGGAACCCCTGAGCTCCCAGCTTCTGTGGCTCCAAGCCCTGGTGCCTGAAAAGCTCAGGAGGAATTAATGCTCCTAAATGCAGTGATCCCTTCACTTGGACGCATGTCCTCACTGGGATGTCACAAGCGAAGCTGTGAAAACCAGGGTCTGATGCGTAAGACATCTGTCCTCTGAGGTTTTCCTAAATGGCAGACCTCCAAGTAGATCTCTCAACAGTGGATTAAAATATCGAAAACAAAACAACAATTTTCCTATTGCAGATTTTAAACCTCTAACTTTAACAGCTAAAATTATCCTTCCCTACTTCTTTTATGCATTTTTTTTTTTTTTACCAAATTTCATTTAGCCATAATGGGATTTAGACATAAGCTAAATGCAAAATACAGGTTTGTTGTTGCTTAGTCGCTCAGTCGTGTCCAACTCAGTGTGACCCCATGGACTGTATCCCGTCAGGCTCCTCTGTCCGTGGGATTCCCAGGCAGGAATACTGGAGTCGGTTGCCATTCCCTTCTCCAGGGCATCTTCCCGGCCCAGGGATCAAACCACGTTTCCACTACCGGCAGGCGGATTCTTTATCACTGAGACAGCTGGGAAGCCCACAAAAAAAGGTTATTTGTTTCTAAGCTTTGGTCAGAAGTAACTTTTGTTTCCTGAAGGGAAGATGGGGCAATTTGAAACGCCAAATAAAACTGGTCTATTTAAAAGGTCATTACAATTAGAGATTGTTTTTGTGCCGACAGCTGTTACAAAATTTTGAAAATTAATAATTCTTCCAAGTAGATTCAGGCACTCTATATACAGTTGTATTCACAGTATTAATTTGGATGTGTACTCTCTTTTGATTTGAAAGATATAAAATCGTTAAGTTCATTTTAAATTAGTTGGGTTTTAAACAGGAACTGCTTGTTTAAAATATACATTAAATATATAAATAAAATTAGAAACAGTTAGGTTTGGGATTAGTGGAGTGATTACTTTGATTTTTGACCTGTTTTAATTCAATCATTTTAAGATACAGATTCAGTGCTATTAAAAATAGATTTCAATGTATGCTGCCTGAAGGAATTACATACTCAAGTTATACTTTATTTAGAGTATTTTAGTTTGCTCGTCTGTTTGGCAAGTGTGATTCATTTCGGCTTGGTTTGGTTTCATATCATACGATTTGTACAAACACTGTGGTAAAAGGTTCACCTTGCATTTCAGAATATTTTTCAATTTGCAATAATTTTAGAACTCATAACTTGACACCCTGGATGTGCACGCTGAAACACTGTACACGCACAAGTGCATGCACGCACACATGTACACACATGCACACACATGTGCACACACGAACACACACATGCGTGCGCACACACATGCACACGCGGACACACACAAGCACAAACGCATACACACATGTACACACACACATGTGCACACACGTGTGCATGCACACACACGCATGCACACACGCACATACACACGTGCACACACGCACACGCACACACACCAGTCACTGTTGCTGCATGCTCGGTGTGTCTTTGACCCCTTCTTGTAGCTCCTGAGGTCTCCTTGTAAATTTTACACTTACCTCCAGTTAAGTGCTTTTTCCGCTCACAGAACTGTAGTTCAAAATACTTTATGAAGCAGCTGGACAGGTCATTAAGAGTGGTCCTGGCATGTCCAAATGCTTCTAAGATGCTCATGACCTGTAGGAAAAGGGAAACAGTCACTGGCTATTCATGTGCTTAAATAAAATGGTATAATTATAGCAAAAAGAGAGGAACTTTCCATCAGCTAAGAGGTGTCCACTGCCCACACAACACAATGTTGCATTTTTAAGGTCACTCTTTCCTCAAGTGCAAACTGTTAACATCCCTTGTCCCTACTGGTAACTAATGGTAACAAGAGAGTGACGCACACAGCAGGAGTGCCTTCCTCACACTGCCCTCTCAGGGGAGTGGAGGGTGGCACTCTCTTCACACACACACACACACACACACACACACACACATACATGCACACACACACACATATGCACACACACACGCACACACACACACAGCTCAGCCTGTACTGTTGGTTTTTTTCAACTTAAGAGTAAAAGTGCTTTAGTAGCTTTGGAAGGAGGAATTAATTTATGCAATGATCAGAATTTCTTTTAAAAATAACAAATTCACTTCCACACGTTTATAACCTCCCTTTTAATCCACATTTACTGTGCCAGGTACCCTTTCACATCCCAATCCCCTAGGTCACCCTCCCACGCCTGTTTTCGCTCCATGCCAACCATTCTCCCCGCAGAAGCAGGAATGAGAATTCTAGATGAAGCCTTGGGCCCAGCGTGTCTTATCACCAGGTGCTACTGCAGAGATGGCTGTTTGCAGCTTTAAAGTGTTCTTACTACAGACCTTCAGAAAACCCTGGCCTCTGAAATTCTCTCTTGACCTATTTCCTTAAAAATGCTCTTCTTTTCTCACAATTAATTGTACCTGTGATAATGAAGATGACCAAGCAATTCTCCCAAAAGAATGGAAATCTGGAAGGTTCAAAAGTATTTTTCTGGACCTTTCAAGATGTGCGTGCACGCTCAGTTGTATCCAACTCTTTGTGACCCCATGGGCTGTACCCCCTCCAGGCTCCTCTGTCCATGGGATTCTCCAGGCAAGGATACTGGAGTGGGCTGCCATGCCCTCCTCCATGGGATCTTCCCGACTCGGTATCGAACCCCCATCTCTTGTGTCTCCTGCATTGGCAGGGGGATTCGTTCCCACTGCACCACCAGGGAAGCCACCTTTCAAGATACTGGCAAGGTACATGCAGTTCCTCCATCAGCCACTGGAGGGCCACAATAATACCTTATTGATACACTGGGTGGTGGTTTACAGTTTCTGAAGACAGCATTTTTTTAAGAATTTTATTCTAAATTAAAAAATTTTGCAGCTCCTCTTTAACTTTCTGGATACAGCTCTACTAAGGCATTCAATTCACCTGGAAGTATTTTATATTGTGAAAGATTACAAAACAACATTAATTCTAATCACAAGTCAAAGTACTAAATGTTTGGCAAACAGTTAAAAATATGAAAATGCCTTGTTTTCAAAGTCTGAACTTTTGGAGAGAAACAATGAATCTTTACAGAAATTCTATGATTTAGGTCTTTCTATAATAACCTAATTTTAAAGATCACACAGTGCATTGTTAGTAGTAATAGCAGAAATATTTCTGAAAAGTAATTTGAAAGAGTACTCATGAAGGTCCTATATTATGCCTTTTTCCCAACAACTTAATATGAAATAAATATATAGCAAGATTATACTATAACTGTATCACATTTAAACCTTTATAGTAGTTCCTTCAAATAATTGTTTTAAAACTCATAAAAAAGAATCAAATAAAAAATTTTTAATGTTTTCTGGCTTCTATTTACATTGGCATTGTATCTCGTAATACATTGATTTTTATTATAATAGAAAATGAATATAAAAGGTAATTAATGACATGTGCCTAGAAAGGAATTATAGGGTAAATAATTCAATGTATGTGCCTTGGAGTAAGAGACACCTGCCCCCACACTCCAACTCTGCTAATGACAAATGCTATAACCTTGAGCGAGGTTTGTAAATTTCCAAACCTCATTTCCTTTATTCTAAATAGAACAACACCATCAGCAATTATCAGAGTCCAGTGTATGAAGTGTTCAGCTTGGTGCCTGTAACATGGTAAGCATTCAACAAACAGCAGAATTTAATTTTGCTTTTGTTAATAATAGTAGAAAACATTTATATTGCACATTATATTGTACTGACTATTTGCCAGGAACTATATATATATATATATATATATAATTATATATATGCATACATGCATGTACATTCATATGTATATCTGTACATGTATATCGTTATACATAAAATTATATATAACTGTATACACATACATATATATGTATGAATGTATATGCATGTATGTGTATATTACATCTTTTAATCCTCACAACTCGAGTCTCCATTTTATAGAAAAGGAAATTGACAAATCTAGAAAATTTCCCAAGATTGAAAACTTATAAATAGTGGAGCTGGGATTAAAACCTAAGCAATCTCTTGGGTTGGTGCATTTAGTCACTGTAACAGAATAACAATAAAGATATGTAAGTGACTAGAACCCCTGAACGCAATGTAAATGCGTGGCATGCCTTCACTGTGCACCACTGTATACACACTGGCACCACATTGTACACCACTGATCCGTGATGCAAGATTAAACTGAAATAACGAGTGGCATTTTTTAATCTTTAATCATCCTCCTGGCCAATAGGTGGCAGCAAACAAATGTGCTAAGAGAAACACTGAAAAGAAAAAAAAAAAGCAAAATTGATTCTGTTCTGCTACTCAACTTTAAAACAAATAATGAGAATACTGTGCCACAATAAAACTTTAAATAAAAATATAGGCAAAGGGAAATATGTATTTCCTCAGTATTCACTGAGTCACATTTTATTGGCATGATTTGTTCCTATTTATATTGGAATTTTTTTCTATAAAATGTTCAGAGTTCTGCCACTAAAAGCTGTGCCCTATTATTATGGTAGTGGTTAACCAATCGGCCTTTCTAAAAGTAAAGACTTGTACCCTCCTCGCTAAAAGATAATGGCTTAATCAGGGTGACCCCATCACTCAGCTCTGTACAAACAGTTGCTCAATAAATGCTGATTTAAGGAATTTCAATGGAATTGAATGTCTCAAAGTTGAAACTCATCTGGACCAGAATTAGTGAAGAAAAGTCCCAGGCAATTGTGTTTTTTCCCAAAACATGAATTTCATGTTCCAATAAACCTAGTGCCGTGGAAAGTCCCTGTTTCCACAGCCTGAAGCTCAAATACAGGGACTAGAAACAACTGGTCTCCTAGCTGACCTCAGCTGTCCTGAAGTTGCCCAGAGAAACAAGTCATGCCCACAGTGACAGGATTCAAAGCCACACTGCTTGTCTCAGGTTGGCCCCAAAGGTTAGATTACTTTGAGCGGTGCCGTGGAATTATGCATGAGCTGAGTGCGCAGATCCAGCGTAATAAAAGGTCGTGAATTAAAGTCATGAAGGAACACATATGATACCACAGTTACATTGTGGAGGGATTTACCGCACGTTTTCTGTAAAGAGAAAAACTGGGAAGAGTTTCTCCTCATGATCTGTTAAACACGTTGACAGAACTTGCTAGAACAGCGTGAAGACAAGAGAATCAAACTATTGCAGGTGTCTCCTTGAATAAACTGTCTGAGTTTTACTGAGTGAAACTGGACCACTCTCTCTGAGCTGCCAACAGGCTCTCAATTAGCTCTCAGTAATTCCCTACAAAGGATGCTTATCTGGTCAATCCCCACAGATATTTCCTACTTACACCCCAAACTGTCTCTTTATCAGTAAAAGTAATCAACTCTAATCATATTACATATTTTCAGTTCAACTGTTCTGAACACAAAGAAAAGAGTATGTCTACAATATTTTAAAATACACACAAGAAAATAAATCTTAACTTAAACAATACTCATTTGCATAGGGCCTCAATCTTTTTCCCTTTATTTCCACGAATTTTGACCAACTTGCAGTTAAAGTGAAGTGACAGTCATTCAGTCATGTCCGACTCTTTGTAACCCCATGCACTTTGTAAAACCCCAGGCTCCTCTGTCCAAGGGGATTCTCCAGGCAAGAATACTGGGGTGAGTAGTCGTTCCCTTCTCCAGGAGATCTTCCGGACCTGGGGATCAAACCCAGGTCTCCCACACTGCAGGTGGATTCTTTACCGTCTAGGCCACCAGGGAAGCCCTGCAGCTCAGCCTAAAGCCTATTAAGACGCCTCCCCTTTTATTTGCAAGTCACATTTCTCTGGTCCCACCATAGTCTGCAACTCAAACCAGTGACTTACATGCTTAAACTTGGAATCGAAAACAGGCCTGCTGGAGCCAGACCTGCAGGTGAGGTGTCTCACTAGCTGTTTGCTGGCTTCAGACTTTCCAGATCCTCTTTCTCCACTAAAACAAGACAGAAAAATAGACGCTTACTATTACATAGTAAAAAAGGAACCAGAAAGTAATTCTCAGACACAGAGAAGGTAAGCAAATGACATGACGACTTTCAACGAGAACATGACGTCATTTGACTTTTCCATTTGATTCACTCGTTAGTATAAATGCAGAAAGCCGCATGGCAGTCAAGACCATCGAGGGAAGCTACATATTAATACAAACACCAGTCTTGAAAGAAGAAAGAAATCGCCTCAACTAAGCATCACAAAATCCCTGCGGTCACTGATTTGCTCTTCATTTCTTGACCCTTGAATGAAAAAAAATATTTTTTCTGAGTAACGGGTTGATACATGGCATCATTAACCTTTAAAGAGGTCCCAAAGGAACACTAGTTCTGCAGAATATTAACAAAACTTAATACTGATAGAAAAACAATCCCATGAGCAAGAACATGTAGAAACCAGCAGATTTCTTCACTGATGAAACATGCTTGGCATTGGGAGCTCTGTAATCGGCAGGTTCCCAAACGATCTCACTGGCTCTTCAGAGCTTCGCTAAGAACTAAAGTCTTTGACCTGAGTTAAGTGGATTCAGTGAGAATTTAGTGAAGGCCGTGGATTTGTGATGGTCATTTCAGGGGAGGCTGGGGGGCCTCCGAAAGCCTCCTGAGGTGAGCGGCAGTGGATGAGTGCGGCTGTGAGTGTGGGTGGGCGGCACGCAGGCTCAGAAGCCAGCCTGCTGGACTCACATCCCAGGGAGACCCCGGACTAAGTAGCCAACGCTTCTAACACTCAGCCCTTGACACATAAAATGACAGCAAACCATGATCCTAGTAACGCGCATCCTACCAGATCACTAAAGCGATGAACAAGATAACACACGGGAGGCACCCAGCACAGGGTGCCTCAACTCTTACCTAGTAACTCTCAAAAATATTGGTCGTTATTACTGTCAACACTACTACACACTCCTTGCCATCTCCCAATTAAAAAAAAAGAAAAAGTCTCCCTTTTTGTCTAAGCAAGACCAGGAAACCCAACAGATAAAGCAGATAAAAGGAGAATTTGTTGGCTCAAGAATGCCTGGGTCCCCTAACCCCCACTAGGGGGACCCTTCAGACCAAGTGGAAAAACAACCACTTGCATGCTATTTTGAAAACCACAACACTAAAGTTTGCAACACGTGGATCTGACCGTCCATGGAATTTTGATGGTGTCAATAATATAAAAGTATATAAAGAAGTGCTTATTTAAAGATTTAATGTTACTTGGGTTCTTTCCAGGCTTCCCTCTTCGCTCTTTGATCTCACTCTGACTCAGGCTGTGCAAAGCTTTATTTACATGTTCCGTCTTCAACTGATGCTATTGAGGATAACTATGCATAGACGGGTATTCATGGATGTCCCCCTCTCATGGAGGTGTAGCCTAATATAAAACATAATTCTCAATGCAGACTGTACTTTGATACCTAAATAGTTCTTTAATTCTTTATCACACTCACATTTCACCCTCACTTCTAGGGGTACCCTTTTTTGTTTTTTCGCTCCAATGTAGATGACTCTCCTGAGCATCTTGACATTTAGGAGCTAACGTTGCCGTTGCATTCCAATAAAGATGACTTTGGGTGTGTAATTCTGGTCATACGAGCAAAGGTAAACACCTAGAAGCAGCCGGGAAATTTCACCTCTGCAAGCTGCTACAGCACCACATTCTGGAGAAAGGTGGAATACTAGTCCTAGACGCCTTTCTTTCCCCGTGTTTTCCGAGGTTTGAAAGCAAGGCGCTCTGGTTCTAAGCGGTAAATCTTCAAAATGAATTGAGCTTCAGGTTAAGTTTGTTGAAATCGATCCAGCCACACCCGGGGCCGTTTGTAATAACAAAGATGTTTCTCCTCTGTAGCAAGTCAAGTGTACTCACTGCAAAGACTTACAGGGACACAAACCGATGAGGAAGTAAATAAACGTACAGCAGAAGAAATGTGGACAGGTTTACCGCCAAGCTCCCGGGGCAGAACCGAGCCCGGGGCGGGGGCGGGCGGCGGGCTCACCTGAGGATGAAGCACTGGGGTCTCCGCTCCTGGAAAAGCTGGTGGAAGGCTCTCTCCGCGCAGGAGAAGATGTGAGGCGGCAGGGAGGGGTTGGGCTGCCCCGCGCTGCTCAGGTACAGCTCAGAGACCTGGAGGACAGGGCGGGCATCTCTGTTAAAAGGAATCAGGATTCTTTCCCCCACGAAGACACGGATACATGTCCAATACACAAAAGCACAGAAATCTCTAATCTTGAGTCTCACTTGTAAACACAAACCATTTGTGCAATGATGCCCTTCTCAGGCACATTTTAAGCATCTCTAATGATGGCTTTGTCTGGTCAAAGCTCTGGTTTCTCCAGTGGTCATGTATGGATGTGAGTTGGACTATAAAGAAAGCTGAGCACCGAAGAATTGATGCTTTTGAACTGTGGTGTTGGAGAAGACTCTTGAGAGTCCCTTGGACTGCAAGGAGACCCAACCAGTCCATCCTAAAGGAGATCAGTCCTGGGTGTTCATTGGAAGGACTGATGCTGAAGCTGAAACTCCAATACTTTGGCCACCTGATGTGACGAGCTGACTCATTTGAAAAGACCCTGATGCTGGGAGGGATTGGGGGCAGGAGGAGGAGGGGACGACAGAGGATGAGATGTTTGGATGGCATCACCGACTCAATGGGCATGAGTTTGGGTGGACTCCGGGAGTTGGCGATGGACGGGAAGGCCTGGCATGCTGCAGTCCATGGGGTCACAAAGAGTCAGACACGACTGAGCGACTTTCACTCAATCACTTGATCCCATATAGATCAATAAAGAGTGTTGAGAGGAGTTCCCTCTACCATATGGTAGGTCTTTATTACTTACGTCATCTATTTTATACACAGTAATGTGTCCAATGCCCTCCTCTTCTTCCTCCCAACCCTTCTCCACCTCACCCTCCTTCTCCTTCATCTACTCCTATAACTCCCAAAATGATATGGGTAATTCTCTTGCCCTAGTCAATCCTACTTCCATACGTCCGCAGACAGCCCAGGGATGAGACAGGTCGGACTGGGTGGGATGAGGAGAGTGGGCAGGTTTCAAAGCAGCTTTAAAGCAGCAGTGGAACTGACTTGTGCTAAGAAGAGTGGAGGATCGGGCGGTGAGGGACCCTGTTTTACCAAAGAACTCTTTCTGTGATCGTTCTTGGTTGATTCACTGGGAGTTTAGAGAGAGGAATGTCTCTCTCTCCCTCTCTCTTTCCCTCCTGCCTCCACCCCCACCTCCAGCATCTAAAGAGCATCCTTGCTTCAACAACACACGCTTCCTCCTTTCATCTCCTGCTCCCACCAAGGATTCTGCCCATGATGGCATTTTTGATCCCAAAACACTTGGCAAAAATCATACTGTGCTTTCAGTTGCCTGAATACTTTTTCAAAAGCAGCTTCTCTTTTAATTTTGACTCTCATGATTAAAGCTGGAAAGGCTAGGAAAATGTGTAAAGACAGCACCGTCCTGTCTGATCCAATCGCCTAAACATCATAGGACTCTTCTGAAAGTGTTCAAAGAAGAATTCTAAACCAACTGACCTTGAACTAGTCAAAAGTGCATGGGAACACAGAGTTAATATAATATTTGATTTTAGAAGTCTGTCTAGGGACTACAGTCATAAGAATCACACATTATAAGTGCAAGGGAATCTTTTAATAAAATAACATGCCTTTTCAATATTTTCTCAGAAAAAAATGGAGTCACTATTCTGTAACCACTCAGGGTAGAATTTTCTGAGAAGCTTGATTTTACTCCCTATTTTGCTTTTTCTTCTTAATCATTTGATATTTAGCTATGTCTAGTAAGTGGTTACTCTACATTGTTAAAGGACATTTTAAATTTTATACTCACCACGGTGGAATAAATTGGAATCTCCTTGAATGGATTAACCAGGAGGAGGATATCCCCAATAAAAGTCTATTAAATGGAAAGAATAGAAACTGTTATCAGACCATATAAATAGCACTTTTAAAGTTAAATATTATATAATTTTAAAATCACTGAGCAAACTATAGAGAATAAATAAAAATCACACTTTAACATCTTGTGAATTGTTTTAAAAGTTTGTAAATAAATAGAAAAGTCAAATTCACATAAAATTAAACCAATAAGCTTGTCTCATTGAACACATAACAAGTGAAATGACAGTCTTAAGTAATTAATTAAACACACAGACGAAATTTTGAAATAAATAATTACCAAGTGGAATAATTAACTTACATAGAACACTATCACCAAGAACCACACAAAGTATGTTCATTTAAATTGAATACCGACCAGTTCCATTACACTTAAAGAGTTTGAGTCACATAAAGTACATTCTCTGATCATGGATTATGATGTAAATTAACCATGGACAGCTAGAAAATCACCAAATGTGTGGTGATTATACATTTGCAAATAACCTATGAGGCAAAAAGAGAAATCATAATGCAAATGAGAAAACATTTTAATTATGATATATTGTAACATGTGAGGTGCTACTAGAGGTATACTCGATATGAAAATTATTGCCTGCTAAAAAATAAGACAGGCAGGTAATGATCTAAGTAAATGTTTCTAGGAACTCATCAAATTACATGAAATTATCAGAAATAAGTAACCAACATATGAGCAGAAATGAACGGAATTAGTAAACAAAAGCCATGGAGTGAAAAACTAAAGCTAAAAGGCACTCACTGGAAAAATCGAATCAAAACCTGGTGTCCTAATAAGACTGAGGAAAGAAGAGGAAATGCACAGACCACCAGTATCCCAAATAAGACATCACTACAGATCCCACTGACAGGGAAACAGATGAAGAGGCTTTTAGAAATCACATTTTAGCCACCAAGTTTGGATAATTAGATGATGTGGACAATAATCCACAGTCTTACCAAAACAAATGCAATAAGATGTCAGAAATCTAACTTGATTTATCTTTGGTAACAAACTGAATCTATGTCTAAAACCTTCCCGCAAAGAAAACTAAGAATTCACCAGTGAATTCTTGCCAACACTGATGTAAAAATAAACAAATTTCATACAAATTATTCCAGAAAGTAGCAAAAGAGGGAACATGAATCACTTCATTTCAAGAGGTCTGCATAAACTTAGTATTAAAAACAAATATTTTGAAAGAAAATTATAGGCTGTTTTCCTTCCTTAAAACACATGCTAAAATAATGAGAAAAATACAGACAAACTGAATCCAATAATACATTCAACAAATAATAAATTTCAACCAAAGAGGCTTTATTCTAGTAATTCAATGTTGGCTTCATATCAGAAAATCAACTCTTGTCATTTGTATTACTAAGAAGTCAAGAATAAAATTTATATAATTATCTCAATAAATGCAAAAAAGCATTTAATAACAGCCAATTCCCACTCTTGATTAAAAATAATAATAACTTTAAAAACTACTAATGGAACTTTCTTAATCTATAAAAAGTAATTACACATGTGGTAATAACTTGCTTAATGATAAAACACCGATTTTAATGATAAAACAGCTTTCTGCAAGGATCAGAAACAGCACAGAAATGTCTAATATGCTGACTTCCAGCCAAATTTTTAAATTAACAGCCTCTATATCATCAAATGGGGCTTCTCAGGTGGCGCTAATGGTAAAGAATCCACCTGCCAATGCAGAACACCAGTTCAGTGCCTGGGTCAGGAAGATCCCCTGGAGGAGGACACAGCAACCCACTCCAGTATTCTTGCCTGGAGAATCCCATGGACAGAGGGGCCTGGCGGGCCACGGTCCATAATGCAAAGAGTTGGAAACAACTGAAATGAGTTAGCACGCACACACATATTATCAAACAAAGCAAAAAAGTAAGGCTCTCTCAGGGTTTAAAAGAGAAACACGAAAGCCATTATTTGGCTCCTACTTAGTGGGGTGTGCAGAAAAGCCAAAGAAAGATGGTCCGCAGTAACTTAATCCAGAAGCCCTGGGAAGGTTTACTTAGAGACTGAAGGAGTACCGAGAGGGAGAGCTTTGCACTTCATGGAGGGAGAAAGAGAACTCCAGGGAAAAAGTCTAAGGGGAGCCAGATGCAGGGAGGAGGGCAGTGACTAGGAATCACCAGTGATCGTGTTTAGGGGCCAGACAGAGCATAAGGACGTGCAGCCATCCTTCCACGGAAGATGACAAGCTACAGAAAAGCTCTAAGACCAGGAGTTTTGAGATTACATTTCTTCTTTACAAAAATGGCCCTAGTTCCTTGTGGGATCAGCCTGAAAAGCAACAAAGTTTCCTCTAGAAAGTTAGGAGGCTCCTGGGGACAGGACAACGAGGATGGTGACCACTGGGAGGCAAAGTGAAAGTCGATCAATCGTGTCTGAATCTTTGTGACCCCATGGACTATGCAGTCCATGGAATTTTCCAGGCCAGAATACTGGAGTGGGTAGCCTTTCCCTTCTCCAGGGGATCTTTCCCACCCAGGGATCAAACCCAGGTTTCCCTCATTGCAGGCGGATCTTTTACCAGCTGAGCTACCAGGGAAGCTGTGGACTAAATGATATTTGGGAGAGAAAGTCACTTGAAAAGCATGAACAAAAGAAAGGAAATTAAAACCATTCAACACAGATTTAGAGAACAAACTTATGGTTACCAAGGGGAAGGAGTGAAGGAAGGAGGGAGCTTGTACACACCGCTAGATTTAAAATGGATAACCAAGAAGGATCTGCCCTCCAGCACACGGAACTCTGCTGAGCGTCACGTGGCAGCCTGGATAGGAGTCGGGTTTGGAGGTGAATGGCTACACGTATATGGACGGCTCAGTCCCTTCACCGTGCACCTGGAACCATCACAACCTTGCTTATCGGCTCTACTCCAATATAAAATACAGGCTTTAAAATTATTCAAGCAGTGGTCTACCGATAATGTGACTAAGAAGTTAACAGGAAGAAGAATCAGCAAGACGCTATGGCAAGACAGACAATGGTCCAAAACTCACAAGGGGCGAGGCAGTAGCAGAGACCAAAGTAATCAGGCTCTGCCACTTCATGCTGATGACTCAATTCCATTAATTCTGAAAGAAGTATTTAATTTTAAGTGTATTTACAGTGGCAGGCAATTTATCCAAGTGTTAAGACGCTGCCCTGAATTTTCATAGGTTAATCAGCACCTGACAATTTATTACTTGTAAAGAAATCTCAGATTTCACATTTACATGAAAATTACTTAATCAATTGCTCAGTGGAGGAGGAAAAAAAAGGGGGGGCGGTATAATCCAAAAGGGATAGCAGACATGTGCATAATCAGATTTCTCTGTAGACCTTCTGATTGAATTGCTCTGCGTTGAATTTAATGAAATCAATGAGAGAGAGAGAGAGAGAGAGAGAGAGAGAGAGAGAGAGAGAGAGAGAGTCTGAGATTACATACTGCCAAAACCCATCCACATATTGGAAGAAGTAACACATATAAACCAGAGTAGAAACAAGCAAATCAATCCCCTGTGCTGTTTGTATATATATATATACATATACAGATATATATAAATCATATATCTGTATCTTATTATCAGAGATGTGTATATAAACTACTTACTCAACAGACAAAGGCATTTCTTGATAATTTGGAAAAACTTATCTTTTTTCATGAAAATAGAGGCAAACCCTCCAAGCTCACTGAGCTTTTCCTCTCTGACTTCTTTTTCCAGATCTAAGTGGCCGAGTTAAAGCAGATGAAAGAAACAGCATTTTTATAACTGATTTGCAGATCCTGCGGGTTCTAAGCAGGATCTTCTCCTCCAGCAAACACGACAACAGGAAAGTTGTCTGCCCTCAGGGTTCTCACTTTTAACAACTCTGAAGCATGGATTGTTGCTGAAACTGAATAGACCTGAACTCTGAGAAATCCACCTTAAGCTATCGGCTCGACCCTAAGTAACAAAGAGCCCACTCCTTGTAATATTAGCAGCACGGAAGGGAGAATATATGCAGCAAGACAAAGCCGTGCAAAAGCCAATTTCAAGGGCACTTACGTAAATCTGATTGTTCCCAAAGCGCTTCTGAATTTCATAAAGCAGGCTGCTGTCCGTGAGCTCGCTGAGCGTCGCCAGGTCATCATTGGGAGCGGGAGGCATCAGCTTGACCTGAGGGAAAACCAGGTAAGATGAATTCTAACTGCTTCCCAATCAACTGTCCTCACAGCTGAATGTTCCAGTTTCAATTACATGTCAAAAGTTTAGAGACCACCTGATTAAAAGATGACATGGCTCACTTAAACGGAGCAAAAAAGCCTCAACAACCGTAGCGATGCACTCAGATGAGAATCTGTCTCTGCCCACCAGCCTGCACACGGACGCACACACACACGTCTCCTGTGACCCAGCATCCACCACACCCTGAAGTCTGTCTAATTTGTCCAGCCCTGAACTGCGCTGAGCCCTCTGCAAGGCCAGCTGTCAAAGCACTCACGTTTGCAGTGCTTCCAAAACTAAAGGAAACCTCTTTTCAGGAAACTGAAATGGGAAGGAAGCAATGTACACAGACGTCAGCTTCCGCACACATGGAAGAAGGGGCTGGAATTCCACAACAGTCTCTAGAATTTTGGCTTATAATTTTTATTCTGTCCTACATTACTCTTAAGGCAGTGGTGAGGTTAAGGTAATTCTGCTAGAAAGAAAGAAATAATAAATTGTTTTCCTACTCAATTTAATGTTGAGTGACAGAGTTGAAAAACTGGAAAATACTTCAAATAAATGAGATGACTTTGAATTATTTAATTAGATGAAAATCTATCATTTACAAGTCAGAAATGGACAATGTTTAGTTTTACAAACATAGACAAACATCTCTAGCAAGTTACCATACATGTTGAACTTCCAAAACAACCATAAAAGAGAAAATCCAAGAGTTGGATTTGTTTTTTCCTTTAGAAGTAATGATTTATGCTAAGATAATAAAATTCTCTTATAGTCACTGCTCTAAGGAGCTGAATGCAAATTTATGAGTGCACATTAACGTTAAAAAAAAAAAAGGCATGAACAGCACTGACAGAAGTTTCACATTTGTCCCAACGAGCCTAAAAGAACTACTGCAGCATCTCCTTGGAATTCTTGAGGATTTTCAACTACAGTCACAGCTGCTCCGTGGTGAGAGAAAGTACTAGGCTGACAGTAAAAATGTGAAGACTTCCCAGCCGGCTTGTCGTGATGAAACATGAAAACACAGAGTTCGGGTAGATCAAGGGAAGAATTCCTTGTATTTATCATGTCACATTCCAGACTGATCAGGAATGAAGCTCTGATAATCAGTCTTAAGCAAGGCTCCCCAAGGGACACATACTTTATAAAGATTCCTGAAGCATTATGACAGCTGACAACCAGTAGAAAGAAAAACAGAAGTATGTCTGCGGATATTTTTATGTTCAGAGCTGAAGGCTCAGTAGTGTATGCTACCAGTGGCTCCCAGACAATTATGACTAGAGTCAAAACAGAGACAGCATAAATATGTAAAAAAACAAAAAATTTAATATCTCCACTAGGATCGATCATCACGGCTCTTATGGCTATACACACACATCCATGTGCATTGCTGGGCTCAGTCGTGTCTCACTCTTCCTGAGCCCCAAGGACTGGAGTCCGCCAGGCTCCTCTGTCCACGGGGGTTCTGCAGGCAATAACCTGGACCAGGTTGCCATGCCCTCCTCCAGGATATATATGCAAACACACATATACTTCCTCCTCTTTATATATCCCTAGAGAAGGAAATGGCTGCCCACTCCAGTCATTCTGCCCGAGAAACACCACATTTAGGGGAGCCTGGCGGGCTACAGACCGTGGGGTCACAAAGAGTCAGACACGACTGAGCGTGCACACTTTATATACAGACATACCTCCAAAACTAGAGATCTCAAACACAAGACATACACAATTCAGGGTGGAAAGTCAGGGAGAAATTAGAGAAGCATCTCCATCAATGTTTTAAGATCCGAAAGGAATTTACATCTCGGAAGTACTCTGAATTCACCCCTTCGTGTTCCCACTTGTCAACACGGCTGTGAGTGCTGTCAGATTCACTGCTTTGTTCTCTTTTGTTTGACTGTGTTTTCTCTCTATGGTACATAAGTAGTGTATGTCAAGGAACCAGAAATTCAGCAGGCAAAGAGGAGTTCCGACAAATGGAATAAGTACAAGAAAACCCTGGGGAGACGTTGTTTAGGAGGAAAGAACCAAGGATGCATGAATGAAGAGGAAAGAGGAAATTAAAACAAAGAAGAAAGAGCTGCCTGGGATGGTCCTACAAGGGAAAGGGGCGACGATCTGACCAAATACCGCGCTTCCCAAAGCTGAAGCCCTCATCCTGACTGCCCAGCACTTTAACTGTGGCTACCTGCTTTGGGGGGCTTCCCTGAGAGCTCAGAGGCAAAGACTCTTAACTTCAGCTGTTTGCCATTTCGTGCTTTGTAGAGCTTCCCTGGTGGCTCAGACGGTAAAGAATCTGCCCGCAATGCAGGAGGATTGGTTTCCATCTCTGGGTCAGGAAGATCCCTGGAGAAGGGATGGAACCCACTCCAGGATTCTTGCCTGGAGAACCCCATAGACAGAGGAGCCTGGAGGGCTACAGTCTGTGAGTTCACAAAGAGTAGGACACGACCGAGCGACTTACACTTGACGCTGGCTTTTTATTGCCTGAGACATTTCTTAGAGAGTGCAGTTTATCAGGCCCTTTGCTTGCTGAGGATTTACGCTTTTGTGTACCTGGGTGTTGGTACAGAAAGAGAACCACTGCCAACCTTCAAAATCCCTCTAGGCACGTGCAGCATGGGACACACACTTTGTCTCCCAGGCATACAACTGTCCCGGGTCAGTAGGGCTGTGAGAAATGAACCTGGAGCTTGCAGTCTTTTCCCCAAAGAGCACTGGACACTGTGTAAAAGAAACACTTGTGATTCTAGGCATCTTGAGTTTGTTTGGTCAGCTGAAACACTCACTTTGAAACTTAAGTGTCAGTTAAGAATTTTGAGAATTAAGATAATATATGTGAAAGTGTTTTTGTAAGCTCTTAAAGTACGATCTTATATTATTCCTTTTTAAAAGTGATTTATACTTACATTGCCAAAAAGAGGAATTACATGGAGTAAGAACAGACAAATGAATGCGCAGAAGACTAAGCTACGTGGGCAAAACTTTACAGTCCGTCCATACAAGTAACAATCTCAGAAACAGTAACTGTGTCTTACTGAGTGTTCATTCATGCTTGGTAACTGTGCCGTCATATTGCAAGCTTAGCCTTTGTCATCTTCAAAACAACCAGGTTAAGCTGAGTAATATGCTCCCATTTCACAGACAGGGCTTAGTGAGGTTAAGGGGCTCCCAGGGCACAGAGCTCCGAAAGCAGTCCCGAACCGGAGCAAGTCTGCACGACCGCATCCTCCTCTCTCTTCACTCCCAAGAAAACACACCTTCACTGAACAGAATACAATGATCTGAATTTTAAGCTGGAGCCAAATTTAAATAAATATACCATGAAAGGAAAGAAGAGAGAGGAGAAGAGAGAGAAGTCAAACAGCTGGGAAACTAAAAAGAGCATGGAAGAGGGCAGGCAGAGAGAGGAAGAATGGAAGGCAGGAACAGTACAAAGTGAAAGAGAAGAAAGAATATCATACATTTTTAAGTACTTTTTAAAAAAGCCTACATTCTCAGAGATATGATAAAGCTAATGTGAATTTTGATCACTATCAGAACCAAGAAAAAAGCGTTCAAGTCAAACCTTGAATATTCATTTACGTAGTTTGTTGTTGTTTAGCCACTAACTTGCGTCCTGCTCTTTGTGATCCCACAGACTGTAGCCTGCCAGGCTCCTCTGTCCATGGGATTTCCCAGGCAAGAATACCGGAGTGCATCGCCATTTCCTCCTCCAGGGGATCTTCCTGGACCAGGGATTGAACCCACGTCTCCTGCTTGGCAGGCAGGTTCTTTATCACTGAGCCACCTGGGAAGTCCCACTTATGAAGTTATCATTTGATAAGACCTACATTTTGTAAAAACCTGGAAGGGGAGATGCTGTGGATTTTGTTCGTCTTGAATTACACACGATATGTTCCTCTTTAAACCGTGAATCAGAACTTGATTGCTCTGAGAAGGCTTCTCTAAAGCCCTCCTGGGAAGTGTGGGTGAAGAATCCAGTTGATGGACAGTCCTGCTGAGAAACCAAGAAGCTCGAGGCCAGGAATGAGTGACGACAGTGATGGCGCGATGCTCACAGCGGGCGATACGAGTGAATATCCAACCAGTCCATCCTAGAGGAAATCAGTCCTGGATGTTCATTGGAAGGACTGATGCTGAAGCTGAAACTCCAGTACTTTGGACACCTGATGCGAAGAACTGACTCACTGGAAAAGACCCTGATTCTGGGAAAGATTGAAGGCGGGAGGAGAAGGGGACGACAGAGGATGAGGTGGTTGGATGGCACCACCAACTCAATGGACATGAGTTTGAGTAAACCCCAAGAGTTGGTGGTGATGGACAGGGAGGCCTGGCGTGCTGCAGTCCATGGGGTCGCAAAGAGTCGGACACGACTGAGCGACTGAACTGACTAAACTGATTCCATAGATAACATAAGCACATGAAACCTGAACACTGACTTCTCCTCGTTTGATACCAGATCAATGCAACATGATGACAGCTGCTTTCAATGCCTGTGACACAATTACAAAGACCTGACAGGAAAAACTGAAAAGGTATTCCGCAAGGATCACATTTGACATTATGCAGCTAACATCCTTTCATTGCTTTCTGATTTTATTTTTTAGAGCTGCTTTAGATTCACAGCAAAATTGACAGGAAGGGACAGAAATTTCCCATATACGCCGGCGCCCTCCTGCATAGCCTTCCCTATTATCAACATCCCTCGCCAGGGTGGCACTTCTGTTACCATCACAAACCTACACTGAATCGTCATTATCACCCAAGGTCCACGGATCACATCAAGGATCAGGATGGGAGGCCTGATCCTTATAGCCTGGCCACTCCTACATCCTTTCATCAAGGCCACACTGGTGTTACATGTCCTCTGGATTTGGACATATGTGTAACGTCAGTTATCTATGCTTACAGGGCCATACAGAGAAGTTCCACTGCCCTAAAGACTCCCTTCTCCACCTATGTATTCCCCCCACCCCGATCCCTGGCAACCTCTAATGATTTCAGTGTCTCAGTAGTTTGATTTTCTCTCGAATGTCAAATAGTATAATCATACAGTATACAGCCTTTTCAGACCAGCCTCTGTCACTTAAGGATACGTGCTTAAGGTTACAGAATGCTTAAAGGATCTTTAAAAATGTTAAGAAAAAGCTTTGGCTTAAACTTTACGGAACACTCAATTTGTCTGTCACTATGGACTGAGTGGTTCCCCTCCTCCAAATTCACATGTTGAGGCTCTAACCAGCATAAAACACTTCTTGGAGATAGTGATTAACAACAAGAAAAGGCCCTAAGTCGTATCCAGTTCTTTGCGACCCCATGGACGTGGGGCTCCTACAGTCCATGGGGCTCCTCTGTCCGTGGGATTTCCCAGATAAGAATATTGCAGTGGGTTGCCAATTCCTTTTCCGAGGGATCTTCCCAATCCAGGGGTCGAAACTATGCCTCCTGCATTGCAGCCAGATTCTTCACCACTGAGCCACCAAGGAAGCCAGATAGGGCCTTTAGGAGGTTATAAAGGTGAAGGGAGGTCAAAAGGGTGGTGACCCGAACCTGTAGGGTTAGTGTCCTTAAAAGAGACACCAAAGAGGCTGTTTATTCTCTCTGTACCATGTGAAGACACAGGGAGAAAGCGGTGGTCTGCAAGTCAGAAAGAAGACCTTCACCAGAATCGAGTCAGCCCATATGCCCTGATACTGAACTTCCAGTCCCCAGAACTGCAAGGAAAACGCTTTCTGGGGCTTAAGCCACTCCGCGTGCTGCCTTTCATTCTGGAAGCCTCAGCTGATGAACACACCTACTAAAACGTAGAGATATGTCAAAATTACAAAACTGAGTGTGTTATTTTAAAATAACAGAAATGAATGAAACTAAAAGTAGAGGTTCCTGAGAAAATCTCAGCAAACTGTCTTTAAAACATTCAAAATTAGATACAGTAGAAAAACAAAACACTTTCAGAGATTACTCTGACATTTATAAAACAACTCTGTCATTTATAAAACATGAAATGTATAAAAGTCATTTATTTCTGTGGAACTGACGACCAAATACATCAATTTCTATAACCCCAAGCTCCTCACAGTAATTTCCCATCTTTTGGACACTGGGACAAACACACACACACAAAATACACCAGCACAGTTGCATTTAACACGTGACTCAGTGACTGACTTGCTTTCTTTTCTTGTTATGTAAAATATCTGATACTTGTAAAAAGCAAAACACACAGTCTACATAATAGTCAAAATGATGACTAATGCCGCAATTGACAATATTCAGAAATTTAGCATATTAGCTGAACTCCCATTCCTGGTAAGTTCAGATTACAAAATTCAAATCCTTGTGAAATACAATAGCAATATTTGTTAATGGTCAGTGTAATACCGTAACAGAAAATGGGCATTTCACAAAATATCTGCATGCATTAATTTTTCTTTGAATGGAAATTACTGGGAGCTTATTCTGAAAAGTTGGCTCTAAGGCATGAAGTCATAGCTGCGGCCGTGGCAGACGCGCAGGGAGCGTGTGATTACCTGCTCGGGCTTGGCGGGGCCGTGCATGGGGGCGTCCTCCGCTGTGCGGTCCTGAGACTGCCGCTTGCACAGACCTTTTGTTGCATCTTTGAACATAATGTCTTTTTCCAACAAGCTGTCCTGCTTGGCGATTGGCAGTACCAGGGGGCTGCTGTAGGGAAAATCCATGCTATAATTACTCTCCTAAAGTTGCCACCTCAATCAAAACCTACCACGACCAAACAGCTCAGTAATGGAAAGTTGTCTGCTTTACATAGCAACTGTCTCAACGCTGCAGGGAAAATCAGTGAGAAATCTGAAGCTTTTCTATCAGCTCCAGATTTCATTCAACTCCAAGAGAAACATATACTTATTTCAACTGGAGAAGAAAATGTTTATGAATGTACAGTATATATAACTTAACAGATGACCAATGGGCAATTTTTAAAAGCTAAGGTTGAAACTCGTGAGTGAACTAAGCAAAATATCTAAATGTGAAAATGAACTACAAACAAGTAAAAGCAACATTCTGCAGTTAATTAAATTATTATTCATATAGGATTTAAAATAATTTATAGAATCATCTGAAAGTTGCTCAGTTGTATTTGGCTCTTTGTGACCCCGTGGACTGTACAGTCTGGCCTGGAATTCTCCAGGCCAGAATACTGGAGTGGGTGGGTAGCCGCTCCCTGCTCCAGGGGATCTTCCCAACCCAGAAATTGAACCCAGGTTTTTCGCATTGCAGGGGGATTCTTTACCATCTGAGTCACCAGGAAAGCTCTAAAAAATCATGGGAAACAGTTAAAATAGTTTGTGATGAAATGATAACAAGGGGATGAAAACTGAACGACACACTAAAGGGCTACATTGTTACAAACAATTCTAGAAGTTGTATTACTTCTTTGCCATTCAATTTAGGCAAAAAATAAATAAATGAAACTTGTATCATTTTTGTTGTTGTTGTTCTTCCATTGACGTTGTGCCAAGAGGGAGCTCAGTTCCGTTCAGTTCAGTTCAGTCGCTCAGTCATGTCTACCTCTTTGCGACCCCATGGAATGCAGCATGCCAGGCCTCCCTGTCCATCAGCAAATCCAGGAGTTTACTCAAACTCATGTCCATTGATCCCCTGATGCCATCCAACCATCTCATCCTCTGTTGTCCCCATCTCCTCCCACCTTCAATCTTTCCCAGCATCAGAGTCTTTTCCAAAGAGTCAGATCTTCCCATCAGGTGGCCAGAGAATAGGAGTTTCATCTTCAGCATCAGTCCTTCCAATGAATATTCAGGACTGATCTCCTTTAGGATGGACTGGTTGGATCTCCTTGCAGTCCAAGGAACTCTCGAGTCTTTTCCAACATCACAGTTCAAAACCATCAATTCTTCAGTGTTCAGCTTTCTTTATAGTCCAACTCTCACATCCATACATGACTATTGGAAAAACCATAGCCTTGACTACATGGACCTTTGTTGGCAAAGTAATGTCTCTACTTTTTAATATTCTGTCTAGGTTGGTCATGCCTTTTCTTCCAAGTAGTGAGCATCCTTTAATTTCATGACTGTAGTCACCACCTACAGTGATTTTGGAGCCTAAAAAAATTAAGTCAAATGGGCCTTAGGAAGATCACTACAAACAAAATTACTGGAGGTGAAGGAATTCCAGTTGAGCTATTTCAAATCCTAAAAGATGATGCTGTGAAAGTGCTGCACTCAATATGCCAGCAAATTTGGGAAACTCAGCAGTGGCCACAGGACAGGAAAAGGTCAGCTTTCATTCTAATTCCTAAGAAAGGCAATGCCAAAGAATGCTCAAACTACCACACACTTACACTCATCTTACATGCTAGCAAAGTAATGCTCAAAATTCTCCAAGCCAGGCTTCAACAGTATGTGAACCATGAACTTCCAGATGTTCAAGCTGGATTTAAAAAGGCAGAGGAGCCAGAGATCAGACTGCCAACATCCCTTGTATCATCAAAAAAGCAAGAGAGTTCCAGAAAAACATCTACTTCTGCTTTATTGACTATGCCAAAGCCTTTGAATGTGTGGATCACAATAAACTGTAGAAAATTTTGAAAGAGATGGGAATACCAGACCACCTTACCTGCCTCTTGAGAAATCTGTATGCAGGTAAGGAAGCAACAGTTAGAACTGGACATGGAACAACAGACTGGTTCCCAATAGGAAAAGGAGTACGTCAAGGCTGTATATTGTCACCCTGCTTATTTAACTTATATGCAGAGTACATCATGAGAAACGCTGGGCTGGAGGAAGCATAAGCTGGAATCAAGATTGCCAGGAGAAATATCAAGAACCTCAGATATGCAGATGACACCACTCTTATGACAGAAAGTGAAGAAGAACTAATGAGCCTCTTGATGAAAGTGAAAGAGGAGAGTGAAAAAGTTGGCTTAAAGCTCAACATTAAGAAAATTAAGACGACGGCATCTAGTCCCATCACTTCATGGGAAATAGATGGGGAAACAGTGGCTGACTTTATTTTTTGGGGCTCCAAAATCACTGCAGATGGTGACTGCAGCCATGACATTAAAAGACACTTGCTCCTTGAAAGGAAAGTTTTGACCTACCTATACAGCTTATTAAAAAGCAGAGCTATTACTTTGCCAACAAAGATCCATGTACTCAAAGCTATGGTTTCTCCAGTAGCCATGTATGGATGTGAGAGTTGGACTATAAAGAAAGCTGAGCGCCAAAGCATTGATGCTTTTGAACTGTGGTGTTGGAGAAGACTCTTGAGAGTCCCTTGGACTGCAAGGAGATCCAACTAGCTCATCCTAAAGATCAGTCCTGGGTGTTCAATGGAAGGGCTGATGCTGAAACTGAAACTCCAGTCTTTTGGCCACCTGAATTGAAGAAGTGATTCACTGGAAAAGACCCTGATGCTAGGAAAGATTGAAGGTGGGAGGAGAAGGGGATGATAGAGGATGAGATGGTTAGATGGCATCATGGACTCGATGGACATGAGTTTGAATAAACTCTGGGAGCTGGTGACAGATAGGGAGGCCTGGTGCGCTGCAGTCCATGGGGTTGCAAAGAGTCAGACACGACTGAGCGACTGAACTGAACTGACTGAAAAGGAGGAAGAGGCTCCCCCATTGGCTCAGTGGTAAAGAGTCTGCCGCCAATGCAGGAGATGCAGGAGAGAAGAAGATGTGGGTTTGATCCTGAGTTGGGAAGATCCCTTGGAGGAGGGCATGGCAATCCATTCCAGTACTATTGTCTGGAGAATCTCATGGACAGGGAAGCCTGCCAGGCTACAGTCCACAGTGTCACAGAGAGTTAGGCATGACTGAAGCTACTGACCCAGCGTGCACTCAAAAGGAAGAACTGGTGAGTTTACTAAAACAGCTGAAATACTTCTTTCACATTCCAAATCTAATCACGGTGTTAATAGAAGGCTCTTTGAAAGATACACCTGAAATAAGACTGGTCCAGGAATAATATAGTGACCTCATTCTACGTCAGTCCTGACCTCAATTTGGCTTCTACTTGACCTTCTAACACCTTTAACATCCCTGGACCACAGCTCCACGTTTGCCAAATGCAGGAATTAGAATATCTACATGTATTTCAAGTTGTAATGTTCAGTGATGCTAACACACTCACCTGCATTTAAAAATATCATTTATACACTCAATAAGATCACAGGTTATAAACCCTATGACTTACTACCAACAATAATTACAAACACCCACATTTATGTAAGAAGAATGCCTTGGAATGATTTGGTTGGGTTGATAGACAGCATATTAATTAGTCATGCAGATATTTTCTGTGAGAAAGTGAAAAACATGCACTTAGGTTCATGGCATGTGTTAATGTTTTGACATCTATGGAACAATTTTTCTTCAGACTTCTATTCTATTTTTAAAATAGAACACATTTTATCCATAATCACTGTGGTTAACAATAGCATCCCCATGTTAATGTCTATATATTTAGCTTTTCACTGATTATCCATTTGTAGAATATAAACATATATTAAAATTCCATTCTTTTAGGAAAAGGAAGACTCTTGAAGTAATCATTGGTATTTTAATGCTCATTAAACCTTTATCAATTATGGCAAAATATTTTACATAGGTTAATTTAAAAGATAAGTGCAATTATATAGAAAGAAGAATTCAGCTTCATAAATAAGAAACATATAAAGCATATGAAGAAATATGCTGAGTGAATAGCAGTTTGCATCAAAAAGATGGACTCATGCTGAAGAAGGCAGTAACATTCCTCTCATTCCAACAGAGCTTCTCCCTGCTCCAGACCCCTGACCCTTCACTTCTTAGGTAACTTACTTTAAAGATCTTAAGATCATGGTTTTTTTAATCTCTGCCTGCCTTTAAGATGTAAACCCCTCTTAGGCTTACAAGGGCTTCCCAGGAGGCGCTAGTGGTAAAGAACCTGCTTGCCTTGAATCTATAGATTGCTCTGGGTAGTATACTCATTTTCACTATATTGACTCTTCTGATCCATGAACACGGTCTATTTCTCCATCTATTTGTGTCCTCTTTGATTTCTTTCACCAGTGTTTTATAGTTTTCTATATATAGGTCTTTTGTTTCTTTAGGTAGATATATTCCTAAGTATTTTATTCTTTTCGTTGCAGTGGTGAATGGAATTGTTTTCTTAATTTCTCTTTCTGTTTTCTCATTGTTAGTGTACAAGAATGCAAGGGATTTCGGTATGTTAGTTTTATATCCTGCAACTTTACTATATTCATTGATTAGCTCTAGTAATTTTCTGATGGAGTCTTTAGGGTTTTCTATGTAGAGGATCATGTCATCTGCAAACAGTGAGAGTTTTACTTCTTCTTTTCCAATCTGGATTCCTTTTATTTCTTTGAAACATGTAAATTATATGTGGAATGAATTGCCAGTCCAGGTTCCATGCATGATACAGGGTGCTCGGGGCCGGTGCACTGGGAGGACCGAGAGGGATAGGATGGGGAGGGAGGTGGGTGGGGTTTCAGGATGGGGAACACATGTACACCCATGGCAGATTCAAGTCAACGTATGGCAAAACCAATACAACATTGTAAGTAAAATAAATAAATAAAAATAAAGACACTCAGAAAAAAGAAAAGAACCTGCCTGCCAATGCAGGAGATGTAAAGGACATGGCTTCAGTCCCTGGGAAGAATGGGCTTCCCCAGTAAAGATCCCCAGGAGGAGGGCATGGCAGCCCACTCCAGTATTCTTGCCTAGAGAAACCCATGGACAGAGGAGTCTGGCAATCTATGGTCCATAGAGTCGCACAGAGTCAGACATGACTGAAGCGACTTAGCACCCATGCATGCCCAGGCTTACAACCCAGGCGTTCTGCCTGAAGGAACTGACAGCCACCCTTCTAAGATGTAATCATCATGACAGATGGCACCCGGTCTCCCTGTCACTGCCGGAGGGCAGGAGCCTGACTACCATAAACACCAGCGAGCAAACTCATGCCTCATCACTGCAACTAGCTCTGGTTAACTTCTTCCAGCACTTTTCCTCTAAGCCCGGCACTAACAAACTTTGAGGCCTTTATGTTCAATCTCTCTTCCCTACTGCTAAGTGCATGTGTGTGCTCAGCCACTCAGTCGTGTACCACTCTTTGTGACCCCCTAGACTGCAGCTCGCCAGGTTCCTCTGTCCATGGGATTTCCCAGGAAAGAATAATGAAATGGGTTTGCATTTCCTCATCCTTCAGATCTGCCATCCTCTTGAATTAAGTATTCACTGACTCTTCTGGTGCATTTTTTTCTTTGATGCTAACAAGAGATTACTGTCATACTTCTATATATCATTCTACACTCTCCATATTTTCTTTAAAGAAAAAGTATTCTGATTACAAAAAAATTATGACTAGACATTTATCAGTGAGAAAGAAAAAATCAGATTAAATAGCTTACTTTCTAAAAGAAGGCTTTTGGTAAGGCAACCTCCATAAACATAAAGAAAATGAAAGAGCTACCATCCAAGGGTACTTTAGATTAATGCAGGAGAGGTAAATTTAACTCGACTGTGGAAGAAATTAGATGGTACTACACCAGCACACACCCAATTTCCAAACTTGACTGGATTTATTCAAGAGTTACTTATTTCTATGAACATAAAAAGCATTTCATGCAGAGCAAATGGGCCTGTAGGAACTGGGATTCTATTTCTGAAAATTGAAAGAGGAACATCATTAAACTAACGAAGGCAACAATTACTGCCCATTATAACTCAGGCAATTTTGGAAAACTAAAGAGAACAAATAAAATGGACTATATTGAGATACATTTGGCCCATAAGGGAAGAAAATTTAATAGAAACAAATGTGGAGAAATGGCATATGTGATTCAGTTATTTTGATGGTTAAAGTAATGGACCAAGTAGATAGTTCCCAATTTTAATCTTAGGAACATAGCTACATAAATTACTTATTATAGGGAACTGGAGTTTTTCTGCATCAATGAAATAAAATAATGAACCAAAGATTAACATGGAATGAAACATTTCTTGGAAAGTATTTCAATTAATTGCTATTGTTGACACCCCGCAAAAAAACAAACAAAAAATTAACTTTAGGTTTTGTAAAACCTACAACTTAAAAACCACTTTGGTAAAATATCACTTGTCTCTAAAACAAAAATAAAAATTTCAATGTGTCACTTGTGTTTGGATTTGAAACAATGCTGTTTTTAAGACATTCATCTGAGAGTAGTCTCATTCATCTCAGAGGAGTTCTCAACAGTTATCTGCAAAGAAACTTAAAAAGTCTCTTAAAGTAAGCTGAATCCAGAATTCTGTGCATTATGAAGGGAGTTTCTGAATATCTCAAGAGTTGCACAGTTGCTTAGTCATTGAGAACAAGCCCACAAGACAGAGGCCACGCTCATCACCCTGTGTGGTACGGCAGTGTGTTTCTGACATAGATGGACCACCTAGAGTCAGCATGAACCCCCAAGGGAAGGCACCATCCTCAGCAAGTCAGTCCCACTTCAGATGTTGGACACAAGTCTGGGCATTCCCAGGCCACCTGCACTTTGGACCAACTAGCTACAAATTCAGATGTTCCCTCAACCCTTCTCAGGTTAGACAATTCCCTGGAATGACTTAAGAAAGCCTTATACTTAGTACTGCATGGCTACAAAGTTCATTTGGGTTTTTCCATAAGATCCCAAACCAACTTTTTTGCCAACTCAATATTACAACTTCATCATGAAGTATACAGATCAGGACAAACAGACACACACAGTAAGGTCTTGGAGGGTCCTGAACTCAGGTCCTGTGCCCTCTTTCCATGGAGCAAGGGCGCATTATCGTCCTAGTATATCAGTATGTATACCAACCAGGCTCAAAGCCCCCATCCTTACTCTTAAATAGCATCATTGGATTTTAGATGCTCAGAGTGAACCAAGTCAAAGGGTTGGGTGGATAAGATAGCCGACAGATGGAAAAGAGTGGCCCCGTCTTGTTTTAATCCCACAGGCATCTCTGTTCAGAAAGCAATTTCACAGAAGATGGCAAGGACTGTGAGCTAGAATTTTGTTGAGGCTGCCATCACCCTAACACCAAAACCAGACAAAGAAAACTACAGGCCAATATCACTGATGAACATAGATGCAAAGATCCTGTTTCCTTTTGTATTGCAAAGTTGACTTGTTCATTTTACCTCTTCCCTGAAAGCAAAAGGTAGTTTTCTTTTTTTGTGCCATCTTTGTCTGGTTTTGGCATTAGGGTGATGGCAGCCTCAACAAAATTCTAGCAAACAGAATCCAACAACATACTAAAAAGATCATACATCATGACCATGTGGGCTTTATCCCAGGGATGCAAGGATTCTTCAATATTTGCAAATCAATGTGATATACCACATTAACAAATTGAAAGATAAATTTCTACTTGAGATATGATTATCTCAATAGATGCAGAGTAAGCCTTTGCAAAATTAAACACCCACTTATGATAAAAACTCTTCAGAAAGCAGGCATAGACGGAACATACCTCAACATAATAAAAAGCCATCTACAATAAACCCACAGCAAACATTATCCTCAGTGGTGAAAAATTGAAAACATTTCCTCTAAATTCAGGAACAAGACAAGGGTGCCCACTTTCACCACTACTATTCAACATAGTTTTGGAAATTTTAGCCACAGCAATCAGAGAAGAAAAAGAAATGAAAGGAATTCAGATTGGAAAAGAAGTAAAACTATCATTGCTTACAGATGACATGATCCTCTACCTAGAAAACCCTACAGACACCACCAGAAAATTACTAGAGCTAATCAATGAATAAAGTTGCAGGATACAAAATTAATACATAGAAATCCCTTGCATTCCTGTACACTAAAAATGAGAAAACAGAAAGAGAAATTAAAGAAACAATTCCATTCACCATTGCAACAAAAAGAATAAAATACATAGGAATAAATTTACCTAAACAAACAAAAGACCTATATATATAGAAAACTATAAAACACTGATGAAAGAAATCAAAGATGAGACAAACAGATCAATAAGTATACCATGTTCATGGATCAGAAGCATCAATATTGTGAAAATGAGTATACTATCCAAAACAATGCAATCCCTATCAAGCTACCAAAGGCATTTTTCACAGAATTAGAAGAAATAATTTCACAATTTGTATGGAAACACAAAAATCCTCAAACAGCCAAAGCAATCTTGAGAAAGAAGAATGGAACTGGAGGAGTCAACCTGCCTGACTCCAGACTATACTGCAAAGTTACAGTCATCAAGACAGTATGGTACTGGCACAAAGACAGAAATATAGACCAATGGAATAAAACAGAAAGCACAGAGATGAATCCACGCACCTATGGACACCTTACTTTTGATAAAGGAGGCAAAAATATACAAGACAATCTCTTTAAAAAGTGATGCTGGGAAAACTGGTCAACCACCTGTAGAAGAATGAAACTAGAACCCTTTCTAACACCGCACACAAAAATAAACTCAAAATGGATTAAAGATATAAATGTAAGACCAGAAACTATAAAATTCTGAGGAAAACATAGGCAGAACATGCACTTGCTTGCTCAGAAATCACAGCAAGATCTTCTGTGATCCACCTCCCAGAGTAATGGAAATAAAAGCAAAAATAAACAAATGGGACCTAATTAAACTTAAAGGCTTTTGCACAATGAAGGAAACTATAAGCAAGGTGAAAAGACAACCTTCAGAATGATAGAAAATAGTAGTAAATGAAACAACTGACAATCTCAAAAATATACAAGCAGCTCATGCAGCTCAATACCACAAAAATAAATGACCCAATCAAAAAATGAGCCAAAGAAAAACAGATATTTCTCCAAAAAAGATATACAGATGGCTAAAGAACACATGAAAAGATGCTCAACATCACTCATTATCAGAGAGATGCAAATCAAAATCACAATAAGGTACCATTTCATGCTGGTCAGAATGGCTGCTATCAAAAAAGTCTACAAACAATAAATGCTGGAGAGGGTGTGGAGAAAAGGGAACTCTCTTACACTGTTGGTGGGAATGCAAACTAGTACAGCCACTATGGAGGACAGTGTGGAGATTCCTTAAAAAACTGGAAATAGAACTGCCATATGACCCAGCAATCCCACTCCTGGGCATGCACACCGAGGAAACCAGAACTGCAAGAGACACGTGCACCCCAGTGTTCATCGCAGCACTGTTATAATAGCCAGGACACGGAAGCAACCTAGATGTCCATTGGCAGACAAACGGATAAGAAAGCCGTGGTACGTATACACAATGGAATATCACTCAGCCATTAAAGAGAACACATTTGAGTCAGTTCTAATGAGGTGGATGAAACCGGAGCCTATTATACAGAGTGAAGTAAGTCAGAAAGAAAAACATCAATACAGTATATTAAGACATTTATATGGAATTTAGAAAGACAGTAATGACAACCCTATGTGCAAGACAGCAAAAGAAACACAAATATAAGGAACAGAGTTTTGGACTCTGCGAGAAGGTGAGGGCAGGATGGTTTGAGAGAATAGCACTGAAACATGTGTATTACCATATGTGAAATAGGTGACCAGTCCAAGACTGATGCATGAAATAGGGCACTCAAAGTGGTGCACTGGGACAACCCAGAGGGATGGATGGGGACGGAGGTGGGAGTGGGAGGGGAGCTTTGGAGCGGGGACACATGTACACCCGTGGCTGATTCATGTCGATGCATGGCAAAAATCACCACAATATTGTAAAGCAACTAGCCTCCAATTAAAATAAACTAACTTTTTTAAAAAGGAAATAGGAAGTTGGGGTTTTAAATGATGATGAAAGATGGGCAACTGTAATTCAGATGAGGTTTTTACTTGTAAAATCTTTGGAATGAAGACTAGAGATAAAAAGTGGGAGAAGAAAAAAATATAGAAGAAAAACTGTACATTATATGGATGAGAGAAGACATTTTAAGTTCTTTATAGCTCTATGCTTCTCTTATCAATGAATATGCCCCAATCTGTCCTGGGAAAAATAAGGAAAGGGGGAAAAAAGAAGGGGAGCTTGTAGAAGATCTCAGCAACGGTGAGGAGAGAAGAGAGACAGAGACCCAAACCCTCCCCAAACACTGGATGTTGTAACCACTGACTCCCACGCCACTGGTTAGGAGAGAAATGCTGCTTTGTGAATGATGCCTAAGAGATTTTTAAAGAAATACATTTCTATTTCCTGTCAATCAGGTCAACTGTCTGATTCACTGCAGACATGGTCTCTACTTTAAAATGTCCCAACATTGCTCAGTAAATTGTTGCCCAAACCAATCACCACTGTGAAACTGTGACAAAAATCAACAACCAGTCTTTTTCTTTCTCCTCTAAAAAAATACAAGCATTTAACAGTGTTAAAGAAAGAGTTCTCATTCATAATGTCTGTGACTTCTTTATAGCTGTGGTTGTTGTTTTTGTTCATCACTCAGTCGTGTCTGACTCTTTGGGACCCCACGGACTGCAGCACGCCAGGATTCCCTGTCCCTCACTATCTCCCAAAGTTTGCCAGAGGGGCTTCTTTATAGAGACTTCAAATGTCCACATTTTTCCTTCCCACACTAAAACAAGGTCTGAAAGTCAGTTATAGAAATCAAGAATTTCTGCCTTAAAACATAACTGTACCTAGTTATTTTCATCCTGTCTGTTTATTCCAGTTCATATTTATTTCTAACACTACAAAGATAAAATCATGAATGATAAAAGAAATTTTACAAAATTGCTTAGTTGTTAAACAAAACAAGTCTACCTGTCACTTGAGTTGCTCTTCAACATAATTATCGATTTTATCCCCAAAGAAAGATTAGACTTAATCTCCGTTGTCTGACAAAACACAGATTCGGAGATGGGAAGCACCTTCCTCAAGGTCCCACTGCTTGTATGCAGCAGATTTCGCATTCAGCCTGAAATATTTTTTCCTCATGCATTTATGTTATTGAGCTATAATCTACACAGCACAAAATATTCACTTTCATGGTGTACAAGTCAGTGCTTTTTAGCACATTCACAAATGCGTGTAACCATCTCATCTACTTTCAGAAAATTTCCATCATCTCCCTGAAGAAACCCCATATCCATTCAGAGGTACTTCCCATCTTCCCCTCACCCTGCTCATCCAACTAATAATGTACCTTCTGTGTCGATGCATTCACTAATTCCAGGCATCTCATTATAAATTCAGTATGTGGTCTTCTGTCTCTGACCTTCTTCACTCAGCATAATGTTCATAAGTTTCACCTTGTTTATGGCATGTGTCAGTCTTTAGGCCATACTTCAGATGGTAAGAAATCATTAGCTTCATACTTAAGACAAAAAACTGTGACTATTTGTATTAATTCCCTCTTAGCTCAGTTGGTAAAGAATTTGCCTGCAATGCAGGAGACCCTGGTTCGATTCCTGGATCAGGAAGACCCGCTGGAGAAGGGATCGGCTACCCACCCCACTGTTCTTGGGCTTCCCTTGTAGCTCAGCTGGTAAAGAATCCACCTGCAATGTGGGAGATCTGGGTTCGGTCCCTGGGTTGGGAAGATCCCCTGGAGAAGGGAAAGGCTACCCACTCCAGGATTCTGGCCTGGAGAATTCCTTGGGGTCGCAAAAAATTGGACATGACTGAGCAACTTTCACTTCACTTCATTTGTATTAATATTCCCTACTTGAGGAAACTTAGCCATGATGATAGTTAACTGGAAATCTCTTGGTTTCGTTAGATAGCTATTGGTTTAGTTAGAAATATGGAATGTACTTAAAAATACTATCGTTGGTCTCATGGTGAAGGGCTGAAATGGTAATGTTTAAAAACCAGAGGGTTTTCGGGCCTAACTTATTTACAGTCCACAAGTATCTTTCAGTAAACACTGCTAGGCAGGCTCTAACTTCTGGCTGAGAGACGGGCTTAGCGTTCCCTGAAAAATGACGGTGACTAGAGCGGACGACCAAGGAGGCAGACTGAGTCCTCGCGAGTGAGGTCAACGGCTTTATGGTCGGGGAGGAGACACTCACAGCTTGCTGGGGAGGACCGGAAGGCCAGGGACGATCTCTTCGTAAGGCTCCTCTTGGGCCAAGGTCTGCACACAGAGAGGCGCCTGCGTTCTTCCTTCCCAGGCCGCCTCGGCCTTCAGCAGCAGTTCCTCAATCAACTCCGACGCGGCGACGTCTACAAGAAACCAGGAGGTGATCGGAGCCAGTGAGTGCTGACATCACAGGAAACCACCCCCTTTCAATGACCCTGCTACGCGTACTATGCTACGACTTATCAACACAGGAAGCAAAACGAAAAACATGAAAAGCCCACGGCGGGAATGCAATGGCAGAATCACCATTTTAAAAGACTATTCCATGGTACATCGGTGAGTGGCATAGTTAATTACAAGTGAAAAGAACAAATATAAAAATAATATTCACGGAGTGGTCATGGGTAAAATTCGAAATCACTGAGGAGTTGGGCTTGACACAACTTAAAGTCGGTTTTCCTCCATGAGAATCTCCCTTCATCCTGGTGAATATGAAGTCAAAAGAGGGAAAGAGCTGTACCCTCCCAACAACTGGGCGCTTCTAAAACATGCGGCAGGCATTCTACAGGCATTCTGCTAAGTGGGCAGATGCACAAATAAATACGCGGTTGTGCCTTTAAAAAACAGTGGGTTTGGCCTCTCCCCATGGCCTAGTTTTCACTTCCAATAAGAAACAAAAATAACCATATTTCTCTACAAATCACACATTAACAATGACATCCAAACATTCCCGGGCAGCACTATAGGTGTGCGTTAATCAAATTTACGCTTGCTAGCAACTGAAACTGGAAATCAGCACATCCTGAAGAAATGTCACATTCATAACAATTAGGAACTGGATGGCCCGCAGCTGCTCCTTTCGGACCCTCACGACTAAATTGTGTGACCTCCCGTGTCTGTGAACTTGAGTTACATGGCTTTATAGGCTGGGTGAAGTAACTCAGCTACTGCAAGAAGATATTTAAGCCAGGATTTGATCAGCATTTGCTTTAGATTAAATCATTCCTGTGTAATGAGTAGGAGACAACTCAGTGCCCTCATCTTGGGAGATTATTTCTGTACCGAGAAACAGTGCTACAGCAAACTGCTTTTATCCCCTAGATAATCTTTCATGTGTTCACTCCAAATTCAAAGAACACAAAATAGCAAGAATAGAACCTAGCAGTGATGAACTGAGTTTTCTGTGCTCAGCTAAAATGGGTGTCTCGCTCACTGCCCTTTGCACTATTATCTAACTCCTCCCTCTTACGGTTGCGTGAGATGCCGTATGTCCCGTGCCTGCTTGAAGCTTCTCACTGCCTTGAAGCCCTCTGTCCCTTGTGTGTGTGAGAAGTATTTTCATTCAATCAGCAAGTGTTTACTAAGAACCTACTATGCTCCCATCACGATGTCTGCTGTGATCAACACGGCATGGAAAACGGATCGTGCGAATGCTAGACGCTGCATGAGCGATGCAGGCAAAACTGTCTGAGACTCGTCAGACACGAGGCCCATGGCAGCCGGGGCGAGGCTAGACCAGCAGTTAGTCACTCCCGGGCTCCGGGACTGTCACTGTCCATCGCCTTGGGGCGTCTCTTTTTTGGCAAGTTGACACTAGACCTGAAAGGTCGAAGTGTGACAGATAGGGGTCCCTGCCGTCCGGGGTCAAGCATATACACTATTCTCCGGGAAAAATGCCAGAATCACGATCCTGAATAAACGTCACCTTCTATTGGAACTAGAGTTAACAGAGGACATGACTTGTATTTCCAATAAAAAAGTTTGGAAAACGAATGGAAAAGCTAAAAATTTCTATTTACTCTTTTAATATTTACCATTAACCATATTTTTGGTAGATAATGTTAAGATTACAACCCCATTATTATTATTAACATGATTCTGAAGTTTGAAACTATTAAGCTATCTTACAGCTGTTAGTTAAGTCTTCAGTCTATTCTCAGCAAATAAGATGAATAAACACTAGACAATGATACTTAATTCCAATAAAATAACAAATACAGCATTCTATCTTAAATTGGAGGTTTATCAGGTAATCACACTTCGCCTTGAGACACCCAAGGTGATTGACATGAAATAAGAATCTTCAGGCATGACAAGCTTTTAGGTCACCAGAGGAATAAAAATGAGAAGAGTAAGTATATTTATATTATTCAAGTCAGTTATTACCTTCAAAAATTTTATATTATTTTGTTACTTTGGCTAGACTTTTCTCTTTGTTACTTAGAACTTTTATTTTTTAATATACCAAAACACTTTATACGTAGTAACACTGCTGTCAAGTTTTAAAAATTAGAAAACTAATATAGCACTCAGTTTTTTAAAAAGTGGCAAAAAGAACTCTAGAAAACTTCAAAAAGGTGTTTATTAGAAAATAAGCAACATTAACATTGTCAAAGTTTTAAATTAGGTTGGTAATTCTAGTCTCCATTGCCCGTAGTATAAATATTTGCACAGAAAGAAAAAAATACTATTACCACCTTAGAGTACCCTAAGGAACAAGCATGTATTTTAGAAAATACATTTTAAAGTAAGCAACAGTGCAAGAATCACTGCCCAGAAAATGTAAGGCCTCAAAAGCAGACTGCAATGAGCACAATGCAATGGTCCCTGTAAACGCTAGCTGTCCTCTAATAGACTCCTGTAACAGAGCGGTGCGCAGGAGTTGGTGACACATGCTTGACTGGCGTGAGGTGGGGGACGGGGGGCGGGGGGCGTGTTTCACAGAACCTCCCATGACTCATGCCGTAGCTGGGGCAGTGATGGGTCAGCCACGCCAGGATGATGGAAAGGGACCCGGTATGATGTTCATGGCTTACCCGAAGCCTTCTCCTCGTGGCAGTTCAGAAGGTGTGGATTTGCCTGATGCATCAAAAGCAGCTTCACCAGGTTGGCCTGAAACAGGAAAGGTAACTGACATAGTCACGATCATGCTGGATACTTAGGATTCAGCAGCAAATTGTCCACAGTTACTGTCCTCCAGGGGCACGGATGGAAGGAGAATGCATCAGCATGACCTACTGCCGCAAAGGTTTCTTCCTCTCTGCTTCCAGTTCTTACTTTTTTTTTTAAATGACATTCAAACTGTTTCATCAATTAACACATTCAAATATAAGGGTTAAATCATTGAGGATTTGGAAAGGTTCACTTAATATTTCTCAGGTTTATTTTAGGGCATCGTTTCAGAGGGAATGGGACCCCCCCTGATGGCTCAGCGATAAGGAATCCACAAAAAAACTGGAGATGTAACTTCTATTCCTGGGTCGGGAAGATCCCCTGGAGGAGGAACTGGCAACATACGCCAATATTCTCACCTAGAAGATCCCATGAACAGAGTGGCCTGGCAGAAGACAGTCCATGGGGTCGCAGAGTTGGACCTGACTAAAGGGACTTGGCGCACACACACATGGGAGGGTTTATACGTTACAGGTGCTTTGTTTTGGAGAAGGAAGTGGCAACTCACTTCATTATCATTTGCTGGGAGACTCCATGGACAAAGGAGTCTGGTGGGCTACAGTCTACGGGGGTCACAAAAAAGAGCTACATGTGACTTAGCCACTAAACAAGGGCTTGAATTTAACAATTCATGAAAGTCACATTTCTCGTTTCTCTCCATCCATTACAGCACCAGGGCTGATGTGAACCCAAGGTCCCACTGGACAGTTAGAAGCACTTCATCTCAAGTTATCAGAATAAAGCACCTTGATGAGAGATTAATACATTTTTTAGAGTTTATTATAAAACACACGATACATACAAAGAGTATATATAATGGATATGTACCACTGAGAGAACAAATAATGAAACAGAGTCCCATGCACTCAAGTTTTTAAAATGCCATTCACGGTATTTCTGTGTGTTCTTCTCCCAAATTACCCCTGTTCCTACTTCCCAGAGTTGGCCGCTGTCATGGATTTGGTGTTACCCACCACCATGCTTACTTTGCATGGTTAGACCTTAGGTATGGGAGGACCCCTAATCGACATGTCGCTTGGCTTCATCTGTTTTTGTCATTCACAGAAATGAAAGTCCTGATGTATGAATTCTTCTGTGTTTTACTTTCAAGAATTAATACTGCATTTCTGAGCATCCTTGGAGGTGATGGGTTTAACAAACCTTCATTCCTTGGTTTGGCTGCACAGAATTGCATTGTATAAACATATCACCATTTAGCCACCTTCCTCTTAGTGGACATTCAAACCACTGCAATCATTCATCTACACTTACAACTAATGTTGTTATAAATACTCTAGTTTATATCTCTTGGTGTACGCCTTGTTCAAGATGGTGGTGGTGATAGGCTATGTGCAGAAATCTTCACTTGGCATTGGAGCTGTGAGCAAAGCGACTATGCTCACCCCGACAGAGAGAGCGCCATAAACCAGCCCTGCCCACCCCTCTCCGTCCTCTGATTAGAGAATAAAGCTTCCACACGGGGGACTATACTCAATATCCTGTAATAGACCATAATGGAAAAGAATATTAACAACAGTAAACATGTATCACTGAGTCACTCTGCTCTGCACCAGAAACTAAAACAGCATTGTAAATCAACTCCACATAAATTAAAAAAGAAAAAGAAGCTCCCCTTTGGTTCTGAACCCAGCTGCTCAACCTTGATCTATTGGTGTGGGTGAAGCAGGCAGGAGGACCCTTCCTGGGGCCAGATTTGCATGAGTGAGTAACAACATCTCAGTAATATTCACCTCAATACATGCATATGGCTTACTGACCCATTTAGTTAGGTCTTCTTTAACTTTTATTATATTGTTTCATATTTACATTATATTGTTAAATAGTTTCTAATGTATAAATCTTACACATCTTTTGGAAAAAAGATTCTTATATATTTTATACTTTTAATGAAACACTGTGAACAATCTTGATAAAATCATTTAATGGTTCTAGTTTTTTTTTTTTTTTAATTTTGGGAGATTCCTTTGGAATTTTTATTCTTTCTTTTCCTAACTTTGTCCTTCCATTTCTTGGTTTATTATATTGATTAGAAGGGGGCTGGCTTTTCTGGTCTGTGGCTTTGTTGTTTTTGCAACACTTGCGGGTCATTCTCCACCCTTGCAAGAACTCTGTCCAAACATTTCCAAGTATTTCCCCACCCATTGCTTACTGATCTTGTTAGTGCTCTCATTAGAAAATGAACTACATTCTAAATAGTCTGTCCCCTTGCTAGCTTTCCCACAGGTCCATCCCAAATCAAGGTTTGGCTTTACAGAACATAAAATATAACAGTAACACTGAAATCATGTTACAGCAGACTGCTTCTATTTAGGGTTTATTTTTATTTCCAAATATACACAGTTTACTAAAGATATGGATGTTCTCTTGAAATCTAAAAAGATATAATTCATAGAGCAGAGTCCCAGGACATTAAAATGCGTATAGGAAAGAGTTTTGTTTTATATAAAAAATGTGAGAGATCTGCTTGCTTCTCAACCACAAGAAAGGAAGGGAGGTCAGGAGGAAAGGATTGGGGGGCGGAGAGAACCGAGTGGAGAGAGGGAGGAAGGAAAAGTGGAAGAGAAGAAAAGGAGAAAGGAAAGGCAAAAATGCAAACCCAAGAATTAAGTAAGATCACTCATGATTTTCACAACTTTGAAAAAACAGCAGCACCTAAAGGCTCTTACGTCTCTGCAAAAATGTCAGATTGTCAACAATCTGCATTTTCGAAATTGAATTCACTCTTCACAGAACTCCAGAGAGAAAACAAACCACCTCCCTCCACAGCTTCCCCTGTACCTGCAGAAAGCATTTAAGTAGTCAAAGCAGATGGCTTCCTACATGAAAATCTTTATAAACAAAAAGCACTTCCATTTTACTTCAGGCCTGTAAAAACAAACATTCCTCTGTGGAATGAAGAAGCTTCTCTCGATTGGGGAATTCCATTCCTTTTTTTGAAAGTCAGTAATTCCCAAGCACTTCCAATTGAAAATCAGCGAGGCATGTTCCAGAACTAAATTAAGCAGGCCAGGACTGATTTCACTTTCAGAGTAGTCTGGAACATGTGTCTTAACCTCAGGAAAGATCTTGGCAGTAAATGACTTCAATGCGAGTAGTAAAGTGTGGGACCAAACAAGGATGCACCTTCATTATTACATGAACTTTATAGTCACCGAAACTATCAAAGGGGGTAGTAAGGTGACCGACATTCTGGGTGCGTGTGCCTGAGTGTGTGTGTGTAAGGAGGCTCTACATGGCTGATAGAAAATGTATTTAGGGTGAAATTTAAATTCACACTGGCTACGGACTTTACTCATTCCTTGGATAATTATATTTTGGTTTGGATGAATTCGCCAACATTAATTCCTTGATGGTCATCTCAAGTGACTTCTTTAAAAAGTAAAAAAATAAAATGAGTGTTCAGAGACAGCCAAATTCCTAGCTCAGAAGCTAAAAGAGATTGTTTCACTTAATAAAGAGAAATTATAATGTTAACGGTCTCTGGGAATTCAGAATTTATATATACCCTCCACTCACGGGCTCACATGCTACATCTTAATGAGTAAATGCATCTAACTCAGGACCATCTGAAAACCGTCAGGTGAACAGACTCCTCAATGACCTCTCTAGACTGCTAACACGTTTTGCCCTTCATGGAACTCCCCCTCCGTCGTGTGCAGCTTCTCCGACTCGTCCATCAAAAATTTCTGTGTCTAGCCCCACCTGCACGGGGCCGGGTGTCTCCTGGATCGCCACCTGAACACGTCTCCCGTTGGCCCAGGAGTCTCATGGTGCGTGCTCACCCACCCTTTCTTCACACACGTGTTCAGTGACAAGCGTCGGCACAACTAGAACATTCACTGACTCTCGTTAATAAGTACTAACTGGGAGCTCCGTGCCAGCCCTCTGCAGACAAGAAACCAGGACTGCTCTCAGTTCTCCCAGACTGGACAGCGATAAGGACAGACGTTAGAGACATTTCTAACACGTGGTCACTGATGTGATGGGATGGATACAGGTGCTAGGTTGGCTGTGAGATGGGGAAATCTCACTGCGACCCAGGAAGGTAGGAAAGACAGTCAGTGAAGTGACTGCTCAGAGTCACGCGGCAGGGCAGACAAGGGTGAACCCGTCAACACTTCTAAGAAAAGCAAAGAACATGAAAAGGATGAACAAGGTGGCCTATGCCAGAAATTAAAAGAAGTTCAGTACCACTGTATCCTCCAACCTGGTGGGGGAATAGGAAGAATCATGCTGGATAATTAAGCAGAACTCCTGGCACATGGGGACTCATGAACTGTTACAGAATAGGTGTTTTATGTCACCAGCCATGGAAAGGATGGTGGATTGGATACTTTGATTATATTTCCACGTAGAAATCTCACTGTAGCCCCACTGCTGAGAGTGGAGTGGGTGAGAACCAGGGGACTTGCTAGGAGGCTGATGGGTTAATCCGGACACCACCACGCGGATCACGGGGTGAGGGCAGACCGCCGAGGACGCACGGACTGGTCGGCCGTGGTGGTGACTCAGGCAGCTTGAAGCGATTCACCAGGGCGGAGTCTGCGGTCACACTGGTTTCTCAGTTATAAGACGGGCAGGAAAATGACCACGCCCAGGATTGTGGTAAGAAAATGACGAAGCACAGAGGGAGGGACAGACAGGGGATGGGAGAAGAAGAGGGAAATTCCCTTTGTGCCAAAGCTGAGGTTGAGGACAGGCTGACAGAGACAACCCACTGGGTAGTGGTCCTCATGGGCCGGGAAACTCAAGAGAGGGCTTCGGGGGCTGTGATCATGGAGAGTATTTGAAGCTGCAAGTGTGAGATTCTCTGAAGACGTGTAAACGCTGAGAGACAGGGAACCTAGGATGCACCACTGAGTTGATCGACATTTGATGCTCAGAGTGGTAGGAGGAAAACCAGAGAGCGTTTTCAGATTTTCCCAATGGAAAAGGAAATATCAAAAGTAAAAAAAAACTCTGAATGTGTCTCAATTCTTACGTAATTGGGTAAAATGTATTTGAGAATACAAATAACTCCTTTGACCATCAAGATACTCAGATGTGTGATACAAATACTTTTGAAGGGAAGGAGATTTGGATATAACATTTGTATGATTATTTTATCTTTTCTTTCAGGATTGCCAATCCTATTATAAACACTAAAAATATATACAAAATTAGAAGCAAATTCCATTTTATGTATAACTCATAAAGACTGTAAAATCAAAGGACTTATTGCTAGCATAACTTATTCAGTTCCTAGTTTTAGACAAGAATAGGCATCTATTATTTTTCTCACTGGAAAAGTTAACATATTTATAAATGCAAGTTTTAAAATATGTATACATGTCAGTTATAAATCCCAGTACACACGTCAATTATAAATATTTTTATAAATTATGGGCTGCTTTCTCCATAAAGGTATTTATATTTGTAAGACATTTATAAGAAACTGAAGTTGCTATGAACATCTGTAAAAATGTCATTAGTTTCTCCAAAATATGAGGCTTTCTAAAACATTTTTCCACTCAACTGAGATGTATTTATTTACTTCTTTAGAGAGTTATAAATCTCCTGGGCATATAAACTGATATCCAGATAATAACTCTTTTGAAGTATCATTCCCAAAATGAATATTAAATGGTACTTTTATGGGCGAACAAGTTTTTAAAATATCATATGGTTATTTTCTTGACAAAATAATCAAGATGCAATCTGCTCAGAATCCTGTTAACATAAATCTCAGTCGCTTCTTGGATCTAAATCAAGGAAGAGTATTTTGCGTTTGGAGTTTTCTATTCTAAGAGAAAAGCCCTGCTCTACGACTCAGGGCCAGCGCTCAGCTTCTGGTTCCGGGCTGACAGATCCAGCCATTCAGGTGCTTCAGGGACTCTGCCGGACGCCATGAAAGCCCACGGGCAACTCAGATGAACTGCTGTGCTGGGTCTTATCTTCTGGGGGTGACTCCATTCGCGTAGGTTAATGGAATAAAACGGAAAAGACAGATGATCGGCAGACCCTATCCTTAGTATCAAAATGTTCAAGGATTTAGAAAACTCCGGATCAACGGTAAGTCATTTTCCAGAGATGCAGAAGGTAAAGGTGAGATGACTTTGTTTAAAATCTGCCTCGTGTGCACACCGTGAATGGTTACTTTTGGAGAACTCTGGGCTGGACATCTGTGTGAGGCTGGCAGCTGCATCAGCTGACTTGGACACTGGCTCCCTGACTGGCTGATACATTTGCCTCCATAGTCCTCCCCCATCTTCTGAGCTAGGTAACCAAAAGTGGATGGTTCTCATTGATCGAAGACCCTGGCTGGGGCCAGGCTCTAGGCAGGGAGAATCAGTGAGTCTGGTTAGGCTCCCACGGCCAATGAGGGGTGGAAGGTGCCCAGAGCCAGTGAGAGGCCCCAGAAATCCTCAGAATGAAGCTGGTTTAATCCCTGAGATGTGCAGAATGACCTGCAAGTATGCTGGGATGCGGAGGAGTGTCTGAAAAATAGAAGGAAAAATAGGAATCCCCAAAGAGAGAAATATGTTTTATAAAAGTTGGGGTCAGATATTGTGCAGCTGGTTTGGGGGGAAAAAATGCAGCAATTGTAAAGCATTTCTTAATTCATTTGTTGTTATTGTTCAGTTGCTCAGTCATGTCTGACTCTGCAACCCCATGGACTGCAGGACGCCAGGCTTCCCTGTCTTTCACCGCCTCAGTAGGTGATGCCATCCAACCATCTTCTCCTCTGTCATTCGCTTCTCCTCCCACCTTCAATTTTCCCCAGCATCAGGGTCTTTTCTAATGAGCTGGCTCTTTGCATCATGTGGCCAAAGTATTGGAGCTTCAGCTCCAGCATCAGTCCTTCCAATAAATATCCAGGACTGATTCCCTTTACGATTGACTAGTTGGATCTCCTTGCAGTCCAAGGGATCTCAAGAGTCTTCTCCAACACCACAGTCCAAAAGCACCAATTCTTTGGCGCTCAGCCTTCCTTATGGTCCTACTCTCACATCCATATGTGAGTACTGGAAAAACCACAACTTTGACTATAAGGACCTTGTTGGCAAAGTAATGTCTCTGTTTTATACTATGCTGTCTAGGTTTGTCAGAGCTTTTCTTCCAAGGAGCAAGTGTCTTTTAATTTCATGGCTGCAATCACCATCTGCAGTGATTTTGGAGCTCAATAAAATAAAGTTTGTCACTTTTTCCATTGTTGCCCCATCTATTTGCCATAAAGTGATGGAACCGGATGCCATGGTCTTAGGTTTCTGAATGTTGAGCTTTTCACTTTCCTCTTTCATCTTCAAGAGGCTCTTTAGCTCAGCTTCAATTTCTGCCATAAAGGCAGTGTCACCAGCATATCTGTGGTTATTGCTACTCCCCCCGGCAGGCTTGATTCTAGATTGTGCTTCATCCAGCCCAGCATTTCACATGATGTACTCGGCATAAAAGTTAAATAAGCAGGTTAACGATATACCACTTTGAGGTACTCCTTTCCCAATTTGGAACCAGTCCGTTGTTCAATGTCTGGTTCTAACTGTTGCTTTTTGACATGCAGGTTTCTCAGGAGGTGAGTAAGGTTGTCTTATATTCCCACCTCTTTAAGAATTTTCCACAGTTTGTTGTGATCCACATAGTCAAAGGCTTTAGTATAGTCAATGAAGCAGAAGTAGATGTTTTTCTGAAATTCTCTTGCTCTTTCTATGATCCAAGAGATGTTGGCAATTTGATCTGTGATTCCTCTGCCTTTTCTAAATCCAGCTTGAACATGTGGAAGCTCTCATTGTCATCACTCAGCTAGAGCCAGACATCCTCGCGTGCAAAGTCAAGTGGGCCTTAGGAAGTATCACTACAAACAAAGTTAGTGGAAGTGATGGAATTCCAGTTGAGCTATTTCTAATCCCAAAAGATGATGCTGTTAAAGTGCTGCACTCAATATGCCAGCAAATTTGGAAAACTCGTCAGTGGCCACAAGACTGGGAAAGGTCAGTTTTCATTCCAATCCCAAAGAAAGGCAATGCAGAGAATGTTCAAACTATTGCACAATTGCACTCATTTTACATGCTAGCTAAGTAATGCTCAAAATTCTCCGAGTCAGGCTTCAACAGTACGTGAGCCAAGAACTTAATTCTTTTACCATTACTCATGAATAAACGGTGAGTGTTAGAAATGCAGCACATACAAGGGATATATAGTAACAATAACGTTCATCTTAATTACTCTTCCTTTTGTAAACTACATGCAAATGTTGACTCATATTTCCCACAGAAGTTCATGACTATGTTTCTCTAGGCTGAAAACATAGATCTAGAAAACCTAACGTTCGGGAAGGTTGTGGAATGTGACAGGCAAGGGGGTGGAATTCTGCCGTCCTCCAATGCTCCGTGCCTGATTCATCCGTGACTCTTCTACCTGTTGACTTTTGTGTGACAACAGTTACAGGAAGTTTTGTGAACGAAGCGGCACTCGTATTGGGCTTATAGGTCTTACACCAAGCTCTACAAGTCTTCCAGAAATAAGCACTTTTTTAAAAAAACAGAAGTGGTTGTTTTAAAACATCCCAGCTCAGACTGACTTCTTACTGGTCCTCCCTGCTAACGGAAATAAACCTGGGAAAAAGCAAGCAACCCCAGAAGAACTCTGACAAGTGGAAGAAGGAAGAGGAACTGGCTTAGCGCCCGTGGAAACGGGGAACCGCAGAGAGGCAGGGCGGTCTGAGTCCTCACACGCAGCCGAGGAGGACACCTCTGGGCCCGCTGCTGACAGCCCAACCCAGCAACGGAGCTGGGGGGCAGGGCACGCTTCCCACCTCTTTCAAACCGCGTCTCCCTGACAACGTCAGGTGGAGCCAGCACCACGACCCTGCGAACAGTAAGTGCCAGGGGAGGCACTCTTATCCAGTGGGACTGATACGCCACCCCCCTCCATGAGAGACGAGGGTGGCTGGGGGAGGGGGGCTTGCCAGCAGAGGGCTCACAGTCAAAAGCCCCCAGCCCTGGAAGTCTGCTATCTCCATAGAGATTCTCCTGCCCTACCCAGAGACTTGGGCAGCTTGGCCCAAGGAAACACCTTCCATCCCTTCTGGGGCACCGGAAAGAAACCGGCAAGAACCCCAGGGACCCAGGTAAACCAAGCATACCGAAATAATGCCTTGAAGGATCTGAAAACTAAACCATCACTGGGCCCACCTCCCACTCAAGTAGACCAGAACCCGGATGCTAAAGCTGAAGAGAGTGCTGCTGCTGCTGCCAAGTCGCTCAGTCGTGTCTGACCCTGCGTGACCCCACAGATGGCAGCCCACCAGGCTCCCCATCCCTGGGATTCTCCAGGCAAGAGCACTGGAGTCGGTTGCCATTTCCTTCTCCAGTGCATGAAAGTGAAAAGTGAAAGTGAAGTCGCTCAGTTGTGTCCAACTCTGTGCGACCCCATAGATGGCAGCCCACCAGGCTCCCCGTCCCTGGGATTCTCCAGGCCAGAACACTGGAGGGGGTTGCCATTTCCTTCTCCAATGCATGAAAGTGAACAGTGAAAGTGAAGTCGCTCAGTCGTGTCCGACTCTATGCAACCCCATGGACTGCAGCCTACCAGGCTCCTCCGTCCATGGGATTCTCCAGGCAAGAGTGCTGGGGTGGGGTGCCATTGCCTTCCCCGTGAACAGAGCTACTGTTTGCTAAGACAGAAGATTTCCATAGGGCCAAGATTCTCCTAACAAAACAGTCAAAATATCCAAGAAACAACTAAAAACCACTCATCCTAGTCAAATAAAAATCAGAAGAGCACACCTTGACTGACAAAAGACAATCGGCTGACACCAAAATGAAGATGAAGCATGCTGAAATTATTCAATGATGATTTTAAAGCAGTCATCATAAGAATGCTTCAACAAGCAATTATAGATTCTCTTGAATTGTACAACAGAACACCCCTTCAAAGACACAGAAGTTATAAGAAAGAACCAAAGAGAAATCGCAGTACTGAAAAATATCATAGCAAACAGAATATACCAACTCATACCAAATATTTCATTTGACCTGAAGGCAAATAAAACACAAAAACACACTGAGTTCTGATAAAACTATTTAAATGTCTAATAACAGACCTATCAATAGTGACATGACTTTAAATTTTTTTTTTGGTTAAATCTAGTCCTGTTCTTCCAGAGTTGATAATCTTATGAAAGTGGTTAAGGGAACCAATTAGTTACTCTGAAATGATGCCTGACCCAAAATCTAAAAGTCCTGTCAGCCAAAGTGAAAAACTGGATCAAACGATGCATTCAAGTTTGCACAGTGCTCTGCTACATTTCACCACTTTCAGATTTAGTTCCTTCTGGAAGCAATCTCCAACTACCTTGGGCACATTTGGATAATTCACTCACCATCACCTCTTCAGCACAAGCCATTAAGTTGTGTCCAAGGAAACAGTACTAGCTTATAAGTTCACGTCTCTATTTTTTACGAACTTCTCCCCTACGTATCCTGGGATGCCGATGTGCTCGGGTGGATTACTGGTATATTGATGGTGTTGTTTTGATGCCCCAGGACTCCTGTGATCTTGAGAGACCTGGAAAGCCAGAACTCTGAGGCCAATTGTTTTAGCTACCTCCAGCCTCAGGTCCTCAACACAGCCGTTCACGTACACACACATGTTTGTGAGAAGCACAGACTTGTGTTACTAACAGAATGATAAAAGTGTTCGTTGAATGAATGAATTTTTTTCTATAGGAAATGTTGTCAAAGCAAACCGTGTTCCTACTACTTTGGAAGAAGCATATCCCCAAGTAATATACTTTTCCTAAGATGCTTGAGATACAAATGATTTCCGTGTTTTCAACAACTGGATGATTCAACTTGTATGATACATATTCTACACATTGGCTAGTATCTAAGGGATCTAACTTACTATAAATTCAGTGAGTGACATAGTTTGCACCAAACTAATGTTTGGACATCAAAAAGTTTAGCTCAAATCTTGATATATATGTAACCTAAGTTATATTTTATACTATTAATACTAAGACTTTCCCTAACACAACATATTATATTTTTTTTAAATCAACTTTAACATTAATAAATTATTATGAATACTGCTTAATCACATTCACTTACATAAATTAAAATGGTATTTCTTCTTCATAGTATGTCATAACCTAGTGAGAAGTTAGTTTGTGCAATAGTAACTCAAGATGTATTAGCTATAGAGAATCAATAGAGAATCAATCAACTGAGAGTCAATTCAGAGAAAGAACTATGCTATCATCCTTCATTTGTTACAATGAAATATAATTTACTAAGGAAAATTAAATATAAAATGCAATTTTGCTTTAAATCTAGTAACTGCAAAAAACAAGCACAATCATTATAGACTCATGAAACCTGTACACTGAAAAGGACTATATCGTGTTAAAAAAATAGTACTAAGACTATTCTATAAAGACTGTTTCTGGTTTTGACTATCTCTCCAATGAGTCTGAGTACATTATGCAGAGCGCTGAGGAATGTAGGTTATGAAAGCTCCCTTGGAAAGTAAATGTTTTCTTTCAACCAAAAACATATCTCCTCAGTAAAACAATCCCATTAAAAGTCAAGTTACATCATGCCAGCACACATTTTGAAAAAAGTTAAATATGAAATGATGCAGTGATGGTAAGATAATTTTTAAAAACGAATTCAGGGCATCCGTTACCTGGCCATACTTTGCTGCCAAGTGAAGCGGGGTCCAGCACTCATCATCTGCAGCGTTGAGGTCCCCACCATGTTCCAGGAGAAGAGACACTACTTCCTTGTAGCCACTGGCACATGCCATGTGCAACTGCAACAGAAACACACTTTGTCATTTAAAGTGAAAGAGCAGCGACAGCAGTGCAGTTTACTTGGTGGTTTAAAGAGATGCAGTTAATGAAGTACTGGAGCTAAAATACAAAGACATTTAAAAAAGAAGTTATATATAATTGTATTTAATTGCACAAGTGGACATCATTGTTCCCTGGGAAAACAAAGCTTATGGGTTAAATGCTATTTTCCAACTCTGACAACATGCATTTTTTCATGTAATCGTTTCCCTCTGCAGTGCTCCTTTCTACTACTATAATCTGAATATTTTCAAATGCAAAATAAAATATTTAGGTACATTATCCCTTCTTTTTTTTAAAATTTATCTTTAACTGAAGGGTAATTACTTTACAATGTTGTGATGGTTTCTGCCACACAACAGCATGGATCAGCCATAGGTATATATATGTCCCCTCCTTCTCCAGCCTCCCTCCCGCTTCCCACCCCAAATCACCCCTAGTGTGTCACAGCACTGCTATGAACTCCCTGAGAAACACAGCAAACTCCCACTGGCTACCTGTTTTACACGTGGTAATGCATGTGACTCCATGCTGCTCTCACATTTCTTCCACCCTCTCCTTCCCACTGTGTACACAAGCTGTTCTCTATGTCCGCATCTGCATTCAGTTCAGTTCAGTTCAGTCGCTCACTCATGTCCAGCTTTTAATGACCCCAAGGACTGCAGCACGCCAGGCTCACTTGTCCGTCACCAAGTCCTGGAGCCAGTTCAAACTCATGTCCACTGAGTCAGTGATGCCATCCAACCATCTCGTCCTCTGTCATTCCCTTCTCCTCCTGTCTTTCCAGCATCAGGGTCTTTTCCAATGAGTCCGTTCTTCGCATCAGGTGGCCAAAGTAATGGAGCTTCAGCTTCAGCATCAGTCCTTCCAATGAATGTTCAGGACTGATTTCCTTTAGGGTGGACTGGTTTGATCTCCTTGCAGTCCAAGGGACTCTCAAGAGTCTTCTCCAACACTACAGTTCAAAAGCATCAATTCTTCTGTGCTCAGCTTTCTTTATGGTCCAACTCTCACATTCATACATGACTACTAGAAAAACCATACATTTGACTAAATGGACCTTTGTTGGCAAAGTAATGTCTCTGATTTTTAATATGCTGTCTAGGTTGGTCATAGCTTTTCTATCAAGGAGCAAGTGTCTTTTAATTTCATGGCTGCAGTCACCATCTGCAGTGATTTTGGAGCCCAAAAGAATAAAGCATCTCCATTGCTGCCCTGTAAATGGGTTCATCGGTACCATCTTTCTAGATTACATATATATATACACAATATATGCATACATGCATACATATATATATATATATATATATAGTTAACATGTTATTTTTCTCTTTCTGACTCACTTGACTATGTATAATAGGCTCTAGGTTCATCCACCTCATTAGAACCAAGTCAACTGTGTCCCTAAAAATGCTGAGTAATATTCCATTATATGTATGTACCACAGCTTCTTTATCCATTCATTTACCAATGCACATCTAGGTTGCTTCCATATCCTAGTTATTGTAAACAGTGCTGCAATGAACACTGGGATACATGTTGCCTTTTTCAAGTATGGTTTTCTCAGAGAATATGCCCAGTAGTGGGATTGTTGGGTCATATGGTAGCTTTATTCCTAGTTTTTTTGTTTTTTTTAAAGATATCTCCATAGTGTTCTCCACAGGGGCTATATTAGTTTACATTACAACCAACAGTGCAAGAGAATTCCCTTTCTTCCCACCCTCTCCGGCATTACTAACAATTTCCCCCTTTTATGTCTATTAGCATTTGCCTTATGTATTGAGGTTCTCTTACATTGGGTGCATAAATATTTAAAATCGTTATGCATTTCCCTTGGATTGATCCCTTACTCATTATGTAGTGTCCTTCCTTATCTCTTGTAACATTTTTTAAAAGTTTATTTTGCTTGATATGAGAATGGCACCTCCAGTTTTGATTTCCATTTGCATGGAATATCTTTTTCCATCCTCTCACTTTCAGCCTGTACATGTCTCTATGTCTGAAGTGGGTCTCTTGTAGACAGCATATATATGAGCTTTGTTTTTATATCCATTCAGCCAGTCTGTGTCTTTTGGATGGAGTGTTTAATCCATTTACATTTAAAGTGATTATGAGTATCTATGTTCCTGTTGGATTTTCTTAATTGCTTTGGGTTTATTTTTGTAGGTCTTTTCCTTTTGTTGTGTTTCCTGCCTAGAGAAGTCCCTTTAACATTTGTTGTAAAGCTGGTTTGGAGGTGCTAAATTCTCTTAGCTTTTGATTGTCTGTAAAGCTTTTATTTCTCCATCAATTGTGAATGAGATCCTTGCCAAGTAGAGTAACCTTGGCTGTAGGCTCTTCTCCTTCAGTACTTTAAGTATATCCTGCCATTCCCTTCTGGCCTGCAGAGTTTCTGCTGAAAGATGAGCTGTTAATCACATGGGGTGTCCCTTGTATGCTACTTGCTGCTTCTCCCCTGCTGCTTTTAACATTTTTCCTTTGTGTTTGACCTTTGTTAGTTTGATTAGCGTGTATCTCAACACGCTGCTGTTTTATCCTGTACGGGACTCTCTGCGCTCCTTAGACTTTATTATTTCCTTTCCCATGTTAGGGAAGTTTTGACTATAATCTCTTCAAAAATCCCTCAGACACTTTCTCTTTCTCTTCTTCTTCTGGGACCCCTATAATTTGAATGTTGGTATGTTTAGTATTGCTCCAGAGGTCTCTGAGAGTATCCTAAATTATCTTCATTCTTTTTCTTTATTCTGTTTGTTAGCAGTTATTTCCACCATTCTATCTTCCAGCTCATTTATCTGTTTTCCGCCTCATTTACTCTATTGACTTCTTCTGAAGTTTCTTTAATTTCAGTAATTGTGTTGTTTGTCACTGTTTATTCTTTATTTCTTCTAGGTCATCATTATATGTGTTAAATAATTCTTGCGTTTTTTCCTACCTATTTTTCAGAGTTTGTATCATCTTTACTGCCATTACACAGAATTCTTTTCCAGGTAGTTTGCATTTATTTGGTCTTGTGAGTTCTTAACCTTGTTTCTTCATGTCACCAATATGCCTCTGTCTCTTCACTTCTTTTCTAACTTACTGTGTTTGGGGTCTCCTCTTCCCAGGTTTTAGGGCCGTGTTTCTTCTTCCTTTCGGTCTCTGCCCTGGTGGGTGAGGGTGGCCCAGTGGCCTCTGTAGGCGTCATGTTGGGAGGGACTCATGCCTGTGCTCTGGCGGGAGGAGGTGAGTTTTCCCTCTGATGGGCAGGGCTGTGGGGCGGTGTGTGGCGGGGTGCCTGTGGGAAGCCTGTCTGCTGAGTCTGTGTGTTTGTCTCGCATGGGGCTGGGGTGAGGTGTCCAGATGCTGCCAGCAGTTGCGTAATGCTGGGTCTTGGATCCAGCAGGAGCCTTCATGGGAGTTCTCACTAACTAGTACTCCCCGGGGTCAGGATCTCACCAGTCCAGGCTGGTGTTCTGGACTCACTGCTCCCACTCCAGGGGCTCAGGTCCGATCTCTGGCCAGGGAACTGAGACTCCACAAAATGTTTGTTATGGCATTAAAAGGGATTAAAAGAAACACACAACGACAAAAAATAAAGCGAGACACAGAAGACGAATCCCAGAGAAGTGGTAAATGTAAAATCAGGCCAGAAAAAAAACAAAAATACAAAGGAACACACACACACACACACACACACACACATACACACAGACAACCGAAATAGTTCAAAGGAAACAAAGCACAAGAGAGTGACCTGGTGAGCAAAGAAAACCAAAAATAATGTCAGCCAATTAAAAACAAAACTAACTAAAACATAAACCAGAAAACAAGACCAAATAAGAGCGCCAACCGGTGAATAAAGCAAACAAAACAAACTAACAAACACGATGAAGCAAAGGAAGAAAAGAAAAAAAAACAGGAAAGCAAAGTTAAACAGAAGTTTATAAAAAATACTTCATATATTAAAGAACAACTACAACAGCAAAAGAACAGTAAGAAAAACAAGCAACAAAAAAAAAATTGAAAGGAAAAAAAACCATAGAACAACAAAAAGCCAAAGTAGATGAAGTATATAAAGAAAATAAAAAGTGTGATTAAAAAAATTTTTCAAAAGCTTAAATAGAATTAATAATAAAACAACCACCACAGAGAAAGAAAAAAATCCAGAATCAAGCACAGAACGACTCAAAATACAACAATAATAAGTGTTTTTCTTGGATCTCAGCTGTCAGAGCATCCTTCCCCTGACTGTCAATCACAGCCCACCGCAGCTCCCCAGGATGCCCTCCACCCTGCCCTGGTCTCTAGACCCGCAGAGCGGGCAGCCCAGGCTCTCACCTAGCCCTGTTCCCGCGTGTTTTTGCCTCCAAGGTCTACAGCTGCCAGAGCTAGGGTGTTTTCTCTCGCGGGAACTCTCAGTCTTTTTATACATTCCACAGACAGAGCCTGCCGAGTTGACGGTGTGGGTTTAATCCGCAGCTCGGCGGCTGGTGGTGGGAGGCCTCTCCGTGCCCTTCCTCAGCCACACCGCCCCGGGGCTCAGCTGGGCTCTCCCCTCCCCGCTGCCCGCGTGTCTGCGTGGGGGTCTGCTCCTGAGACTGCCTGGGGGACCTGGGTCTGCCCGGTGAGGGCTGAGCGCGGAGGCGGCGCAGCCGCCTGGACCGCGGGGACTCCGGCAGCGCCAGGGACACAGGGGAGCCGGCAGCCGAGGGGCGCAGGAGATCGGCCCTCTCGGAGATGCTGCTGACCTCTGGCAGCTCTGCCCCAGCGAGAAGCGAGCCTGGGTGGTGCCGCCGCTGAGATCGTGGGGACCCTGCGGCGCCAGGCGTGCAGGGACGCCAGGGGCCTCGGATGCAGGAGCTGCGCGCTGGTAGGCCTCGCACCAGCCCCCGGCCTCCGGGGCCGGCCCTTCTCTACGCTCGGCACGGCGGGCACTCAGATGGCACCCCTGGCCCGGGCCCTCCTCCGTCGCTCGGCACATCAGGCACACTGCCAGCCTCTCTGTGGTCCTCTGTTGACCAGCCGCCGGCAGCGGCCACGTGGGGAGAGAGACTGCAGTGATGGCTCCGCCCGGGCGCGACTCAGCAGCATCGCCGGGCCTCCGTGGCTGCCCGGCCTTCCTCCGAGGGCATTCCCCGCCGCGCTCTCCTCCCTCAAGTCTGCTCGGGCCGCCTCCCCGCAGTCAACAGCAGATCCTGCCCTGGGATTGCTCTCCAGTCCCCAGGCCCCAGCTCCATTCCAGAGGACGCGGGTCCCTGTCCAGGTCTGTAATGCTGCGGGCAGATTGTCTGCGGACTGTCGCGGATGAGCTGCTGCGCTCTCCAGGAGCCTCCGATTGCCCTCTGTCCCGAACAGTCGCCCCGACGGGGGATCGGACCCCTGCTTCGGCCCGCAGCCCCACCTGCTGTCACGGGTGCAGGTCTGGTCCTGTTCAGTCTCCTCCTTCACCCTCCCGGGTTTTGCGAGGATCTGCACATTCCTCTCCGGTGCCAGGGGACGCCTGCCAGCTTTCAGCTGGTGCCCTGTGAGATCCTCCGCATCCGAGGGTGTGTTCCTGGCGCATCCTTGAGGGGAGCTGCACTCCAGTCCACCCACCCGGCCCCCATCCTGTCTTCCTGGTTTCCTTTCTTACTGCAAACTGAACTACCACGATAGGATCATGGTATGGAGGAAGTTTTCAAAGTTTTCTTATAGGGGAATTCTGCGTCTAAGGTAACCGGATTTAAGTTGTCATCACACTCATGCATCCCTGATAGCTCAGTCGGTAAAGAATCTGCCTGCAGTTCAGAAGACCCAGGTTCTCCGATCATTGGGTCGGGAAGATCCCCTGGAGAAGGAAATGGCAACCCGCTCCAGTATCCTTGCCTGGAAAATCCCATGGACAGAGGAGCCTGGCGGGCTGCACCCCATGGGGTTGAAAAGAGTCCCGCACGACTGAGCAACTAACACTTCACTTAACTTTATCATCACACTCAACTTAAACTAGGTTATTAACTAACTACATGGTTGATTTTGTGATCATAATAATTAATTATAATAACTATAATAATTAATAATAAGTAAGATCTATAAGGAAAGGAAAAATAAAAACTAAAAGTGGTAAGAACAATGTCTTCTAGGTTTTAAAGCATTGAATTTTGTAGCACAATTCCTTTCTATTTTTATTACAAAGACAAAATTACAGTAAAGTCAAAAGGGTTTATTAAATATAAATTTTGATAAAATTCAGCAAAAATTTTGTTTTTGGCCTTAATTATGGTCTTCAATCTACAGTGACATTTATATTTTTATGTTTTGTATGTACTTTCAACTACATTAGAATAACAAATATATTTAATCTAACTTAAAGCATTAACATTCAGAAGTTAAGTTTCACATTAATCTTGCCACACTTTGTTACATACAAACTTCATCTCATTAACATTCTATCAAATAGGATGCATCTACAGATATTTTATAGAAATATGAATTTACATACATATTCACCTAAAGAACTCATTTTTCACATGCTTCTACATTTATTCCCCATTATCTGAATCATCAGTCAGTGATTGGCAGATTGTTGCGCCTTGAGCACTAGCAAGTGGCTTTCAGATTTTCGCTTGGGGTATAAGCCTGCAGGAATAAAAGGTTCACTCAGCAGTTAGTGCCTGATACTGATGACGCAAAGTTCCTAGGATCAAACCCTTTATGAGTAGATTTGCTTTCCACGCAGCAAAAGTCCTGCTCTGCCATTTAGAACGTAGGTCAACTCTCAGTCATCTCCTGAGCTACTCACCAGGGAAAGACTAAAAGGAAATGACTTTGGTTCATTTAGTAGCAAAGCTACCCAGAGCAGGGCCTACCAGTGAGGACTGGGACAGTGGGCAACTCTAATCCTAGGTAACATCAAAGCAAAAGCCAAACATGCAACTTTCTTTGAAAGTTGAAATATGGTTGATTTACAATGTCATGTTAGTTTCAAGTGTACGGTGAAGTGATTCTGTCATTTATATGTATAGATATATATATATATGCATTTTTAGATCTTTTTCCCTTATAGGTTATAAAATATATATTATATATATATAAGTATTATTTATAAATATATATAAACTATTATATGCAAACATGCTAAGTCCCATCAGTTGTTTCCAACTCTCTGTGACGCCCTGGACTGTAGCCCGCCAGGCTCCTCTGTCCATGGGATTCTCCAGGCAAGAATGCTGGAGTGGGTTGCCATGCCCATCTCCAGGGGATCTTCCCCACACAGGGATTAAAGCCGCGTCTCTGCATGGGCAGGTGTGTTCTTTACTACTAGGGCCACCTGGGAAGCCTATTATTATAAAACTATTACATATATACTTATTGTATATAATTTATATGTACAATAAGTATATATAATACTTTATGTATACACATATATACTTATGTATGTATTTATATATATAATATATAAATATACTATATATATATACACACACATATATATAAGGTAAATAAACAACAAAGTTCTTCCCTATAGCATGGAGAACTATACTCAGTATCTTGTAATAACATACAGTTGAAAAAAATCCAGAAAAGAATATATATATATATATATACCTGTGTGTGTGTGTATACATCTACAACTGAATCACTTTGCTTTACATCTTTAACTAATACAACCTTGTAAATCAACTATGTTCCAGTAAAAATAAAATAAAAAATGTCAAAAAGATTTACCCTACATTTGGTTATTATACTGCATATTCTAAAAAGAAAGAAAAAGCAGCAGCATAAAAACCATCTTACTAGGAGTAGATCTTCACTGAGTTTTTCGCTGACAGTTTCATCTGTTTTGCAGTGTAATAGCAGGGGGTATAATGCCTCATTTTGAATCACAACTGAAATTCCATCTCAGGATACAGAAGCCATATGTGGATAAGACTTTCTTTTTATCATTATCAGCAACAATAGGCAAGCACACGCTATACACACACCCTTTACAGAAAGACAACTCCAACTATTAACATAATTGACCAACCAACTCAGACACAGGAATCAGAGAGGCTGCCGCTTGCTCAACGCTGTGGTCCTCAGGGAAGGGCTGCCTCCTGCTCATTGTCACCTTCTCTGCACAAAGTTCAAAGATGATCACAGCGTCAATAATAAAACTAGATTCAGTTATTACAGAATAATTACATGCCACGTTTGTGTTCTCTGTTCAATAAAAAAGAAAAGTCACAAGGAATGTCAAAATTGAAGATGGTTGGAAATGATAGCAATTTACTGCCATGTATTGATTCTCTCCATAGCTTATCTTCTGAAGTTTGTGAGCATTTTAATTTAGCAGGGATTTGAACATGTGGGCTATTTTTATTTAGCTGTGATTTCAAAAAAAAAAAAACATGGAGGTTGTAATATCTTCTGCCAAACAAAGAAACACAGAATCCATTGGGTTTTTACTATGAGTTGGATGTCTTAATTAATGTAGCTCAAGTGTTAAATCAACCATTAATTATCTTATTTTTAATGTTTTTATTGTGGTAAAAGTAATATAAAACATACTACTTTAACCATATTTAACTGTGCGGTTCAGTGGCATTGAGTACATTGCGTTGTTGTGCAACTGTCACCATCATCCATCTCCTGAATTTTTCAGCTTCCTAAATTGAAACTCCGCCCCCATTAATCACTAACTCCCCATTCCCCCCTCCCTACCCCCACCTCGGGCGCTGGCATCCACCAGTGCACTTTTTGACAAAATGAGTTGGACTATAGTAGGCATTCTGTGTAAGTATCTGTCTGCACCTACTGTATCCTGGAATGCATTTTTAAGGTTAACTTAATATATGTCCTATGAACAGACTGTACCTTCTTTTCCCCCCTGAGATATACAGTAGAAATAGACAATTCACTAAATAGCCCGCTCCAGTCTGATTTTGATCCCACTGCTCCACCGAAGCTGCTTTGATGAGAAAATCAAGGACTCCAAGTTACTAAATCTGGCAGTCGAGCCTCTGTGTCCGTCCACTCGGCTTCTCAGCGGTATTTATCTGACGGTGAATCATTCCTCCTCCTCCTCCCGCTTTCCTTACTGGGCTCCCAGGACACCTCACTCTCTTGGTTTGCCTCCCACCTTGGGAATTTCCACTCCCCACTCATTCCAGGATCTTCCTCTTTCTATGCGCCACGATCCAGTCCCTAGGCCTCTTTCCTTCCTATCAGATTAGCGACCCCGTGGACTGTAGCCCGCCAGGCTCCTCTGTCCAGGGGGATTCTCCAGGAAAAAACACGGGAGTGTGTTGCCACGCCCTCCTCCAGGAAATCTTCCCAGCCCAGCATCAACGACCTCAACTGCACAAACATGCTAAAGATCCCAACATGGCTTCTCCAGTCTGAACAGCACCCAAATTCCAGACCCTAGTTGTTACTGTCTAGGTGCTAACTCGTGTCCGACTCTGCGACCTCATGGACGGCAGCACACCAGGCTCCCCTGTCCTTCGCCACCTCCCAGGGTTTGCTTAAACTCATGTCCGTTGAGTCCGTGATGCCATCCAACCATCTCATCCTCTGTCGCCTCCTTCTTCTCCTCCCGCCTTCAATCTTTCCCAGAATCAGGGTCTTTTCCAATGAGTCAGCTCTCCGCATCAGGTGGCCAGAGTACTGGGGCTTCAGCTTCAGCATCAGACCTTCCAATGAATATTCCGGGTTGATCTCCTTTAGGAAACCCTTTATGAATCAGACTCAACAACCAGCCACAAACAGCACCTCCATGACAATGACTAAGAGGCACCTCTACATGTTTCCAGAATCCACCCTCACTTCCTTTGCCCTCCGCCCGTTCTCCTCGTCTCATTTGGCGTCAACTCCATTGTTCCAGCTTTTCAAACTAGAAACATTCAGAGTCACACTAAAGTCTTTTCTTCCTCTCTCACTGAATTTCCATCAGGAAATCCCAGTGGATCTTGTTTTAACGTGGACTTCAGAAATGAGCCACTTCTCACCACTGCAGCGCCTGTGGTTTGAGTCGCATCATCACCTGCTGGACGAGAGCGTCCTCACTGAACTCTCAGCTCCACTCCTGCCCGTTGAGTGCATCCTCACTGCAGCAGTGGGAGTGAAGATCCTACCGGAACTGAAGCAACATCGTCTCGTCAGGATTCGCCAGCACGCTCCTGCTTCACGCAGAGTAACTGCCACGGCCCTCACACGAGCCCGGGGTGGTCCGGTCCCGATGCCCGCCTCCTCTTGCTTTCTCTGCCCAGCCACGCCGGCCTCCTAGTGGTTCCTTACTCACAGCACCCCCGGCCCTGCCTCAGGACCTTTGCACACCCACTGCTCAGCCTGCAATACCCCTCCTTCACACCTGCAGTGTGGGCAGACTTCCCTCAGCTCATCACTCAGAGCTCGTCATGTCAGTGAGATCTCATCTGTCTACCCACCCAGAAATGCCAGATGTATACCTACCATGTCTCTATAATACCATGTTATTTCTCACTTGCATTTAGTACTATTAATGCACTATATCCTTAGCCCACTTACACTGCATAGTGTATGCCTTCCCCAACGAAATGTGAGCCCCCGACAAAGACAAAAGGACTTTTGTGGTTTTGTTCACTATGATTTTGTACACAGGACGCAGTCAGTAAATATTTCCTTGATAAACTATTTGGAATATTTTTTCCATTTGAATGTGTTATTTTTCAATAAACTCTAAAAGTGCTTTGTTTTCTTATCACTTAGAGTTCCATTTTCGGTAGTCTTCTGAAATTTATATTCCAAAGATTGACATCGATGTCCAGGAAGCTAACTCTATTGAGAAGTCTTAAAGCACTTAATTTGCATTTAATAAATCTACGAAGGTATCAGGTCTCACACAGTTATTATTCATTCAGTTACACCGCTTTCTTCACCTACTGTGTTCAACCGCACACCATATTTTCCCATGGTAGAAACGGAATCATTTTCTAAAATTGGCTGCAACTGCTTCTTGCACCCCTTGCTTCAGAGCTTTCTAATCCCTTTTGCTTCTGCAGCTTACCTTCTTGAGACAACACATTCATCTCCATAATAATTAATTCTAACCCCAGCATGCCCGATCCAAGTAATTTTTATGGGTCAATAGGACCAAATGTTCTTCCTGTGATGATAAGACATTGTGCTTACATCCAAATGAGTCCACATTTAATTGTTATGTGTTCAATTTAATGCAACTGTGCCTGAAAGCATTAAAAAGCAATGGCATGTGTTTGTTTGAATTTAGAAATTCATTCATCAGAATAACATAGGTTCTTTTGCTTAAAACGAAAACAGTCTCCTGTAAGTTCCAGCTCAAAAATCACACTGACAAAAATAATATAAAAATTACTCTAAATTTGTAGGAAAAACATGCATAAGGCTTAAAGAGAATATATCAACAGATAAATGTTGGGTGACAGTATAAGTTATTTACACTTTCCTTTTAGCATTTTGTTTTGCAAAATTTCTGCAATACATATGTATTACTGATATAATCAGAAAAATAAAAAACCGTATTTAGGAGTTAATGATAACCAATTCTATGTTTTTCAAATCAATGCACATTCGAAACTTCAGCAGTGTCTCCTAGTGAAGCGTTGTGACTCACCAGTGTTACGCCATCATCGTTTTTCTCATTAACGTTTCCTCCACAGGACAGGAAGTGTTTGACGTCTGTTAACATGCTCACTGGTCTCCGAAGCTTCATCTGCCGCAGTGAGGTGAGATCCACTCCTGGAGGAGGGGGGAAGAGCCTTTCAGACACAATGTAGAGCTGTTTCTCAGCTGCTGGGGGTAAAAATCCCACCTTATCTTGTATGTTTCAATGTTCCTCTTTGAAGCCCCTCTTCTGCTTTGAATTCTCATTCAAAGCAGCTATAACTGTTTCTCTTGGCATGCAGTCTTACTTCCAGTCAGAGGATAGTCTTGAATAATTTTCCTTTTATATCCCAAAATATGATAGAATGCCTTAGCCGTGGGGATCTCTCTGTGGATTTCTGTTTTCGTATAAATCATCAGCACAGACTGCCCAAAGTATTGTAAAGTCCTTGGACTGAATCGAAATGAGTTTAAAGACATGCTTTCTATTCCCTATGATTTTCTCTTTAAAATAACTGCTTTTAAAAGGAATGGAATAAAAAAAGGATTTAGTGGGAAGAGTGGAAAATTTTGGATAAAGGCTGTATTATAGAAAACAGTACTGTACCAGTGTTTGGATAAATGCACCATTCATTCCCACATCCTAAGTCGCTTCAGTCATGTCTGACTCTTCTCGACTCCATGGACCTGCCAGGCTCCTCTGTCCCTGGGATTCTCCAGGCAAGAATACTGGAGGGGGTTGCCATGCCCTCCTCCAGGGGATCTTCCCAACCCAGGGACTGAATCTGTGCCTCTTACGTCTCCTGCCTTGGGAGGTGGGTTCTTTACCACTCGCACCACCTGGGAAGCCCGTCTGTGTACACTTTGAATGTGAGAAGCTGGGTGAAGGGTACCCGGGATCTCTCTGTACTATTTTTGCAAATTTCCTGTATATCTAAAATGTCTTTAGAATATTTTAAAGGATGCTCCAATTGATCATTTCATGACTACTAATGTTAATAAGGATAAATAGACTGAGTGGAGAACTGAGAACCGGGCTTCACTGAGGTGGGTGATTTATGCAGGGAAGACTCAGGTCAGCTCACCTGTTCATACCTCTGTGCTGTGCTTCGTCACTCAGCTGTGTCTGACTCTTTGAGACCCCATGGACTGCAGCCCACCAGGCTCCTCTGTCCATGGGATTCTCTAGGAAAAAATACTGGAGTGGGTTGCCATGCCCTCCTCCAGGGGATCTTCCCAGCCCAGGGTTCAAACCCAGGTCTCTTGCATGGCAGACAGATTCTTTCCCATCTGATCCACCAGGGAAGCCCCAGAATACTGGAGTGGGTAGCCTATCCCTTCTCCAGGGGAACTTCTTGACCCACGAATCAAACTGAAGTCTCCTGCACTGCAGAAGGATTCTTTACCAGCTGAGCTACCAGGGAGGCCTGTTCATACCCGTGTCCAGTATTCATTTCAACCTGAGCTTTCATGGTGGTGTAATCTCCATGGTACCATGTATCTCTGCATTTCTGCATTCCCTGTTCCTAGCACTGGTTCCTGGACATACTTGGTGTTTCCTGAGGGGAAATAACCACCTCATTCCAAATGAAAGTAATAATAATAGAAATAGTGATATTAGTGATGTTGATGATAGTGAAGATGATGCCAGTGAGAGGAGATGACATCTGTATCTGAGCAAGTGTTTGCTGTGAACCAGCCACACTGCTGAGAATTTTTCTCTCTCATCTGACTGAACGCTTGATGCAAAAATGGAGAGACAGCAGTGGGCTCAACCAAAAACAATAGTGTGGTCCCCCTGGCTCCCCTGGACCATAGCTGACGTCCCCAGGGTGGGACTCTGGGAAAGTGAATTAGCCTCGTCTTCCATATCCTCCACCACAGATAATAACACACATCCCAGAGAAACAAAGCTGGTGGTAACACTTGTAAGACCTGGCTGCCTGGCAGACTGGCGCAGTGCCCATCGGGGGGCAGGTCCCCACGAGCACACCATGCCAGGCTCACCGCAGCCCTCCTTCTCTGAGTATGGACGAACTGCAGAGCAGAGAGGCTCTGGAGCGCCAGTGCTGGGTCTTACACTTATTATTTGTACTGATGGGGTCGGGTAACTTATCCGCTGCCTCAGTTTCCTCATCTGCAAAAGGGGCTGACAGTTTATTCCACTAGTTGTCATGAGAATGAGTCAAAACACACACAGCATAGAAAACACAGCTTGCAGGAAGCACTCGATGAAAGGGACCCGTCGTTTTAGTATTAGTCAGCCTTCTGATTCAAGGATCACGTGCCACGCATTCAGGGATGTTTTCCTTCACAATAAGGAGGAGGCAGGGAGAAATCAAACAAAATGAAGCCAAATGCAATACTTGAGAAGTGTAGCTCATGTCAAACACTCTGTTCAAGGTAAGTCCAGTTCAGCAGAAACAGGAATGAGAAACGCCACCAGCCATATCTCAGCTTCCTGGTCATCAGAAGCCATCTTGGAAGAACTAACAGATTCCCCCAATGGGCACATTGGCGGTTTGTTAAGGACCAACTAACACTGTCAGTGTCCTCTTCCTTCAAGGATTACGGAACTTGACATGGAAGTTACATTTGGAAAACACTGCAAGGAGATCCAACCAGTCCATCCTAAAGGAGATCAGTCCTGGGTGTTCATTGGAAGGACTGATGCTGAAGCTGAAACTCCAGTACTTTCGCCACCTCATGCAAAGAGTTGACTCGTTGGAAAAGACCCTGATGCTGGGAGGGATTGGGGGCAGGAGGAGAAGGGGACGACAGAGGATGAGATGGTTGGATGGCATCACCAACTCGATGGGCATGAGATTGAGTAAACTTCGGGAGTTTGTGATGGACAGGGAGGCCTGGAGTGCTGCAATTCATGGGGTTGCAAACAGTCGGACACGACTGAGCAACTGAACTGAACTGAACGGATCTCTCAGATGTCAGTGTTCAATTTTCGATGCTGAAGTAGCAGAAAAGCCTGATGGTTATAGTACTCTATGGCTATGCTAACTTTTAAATGTTGCATGCTTACTGAAACGGTATGCATCTTCTAGAGAATTATTTAAACATGCAATTAATGTTGAGTGATAAAAAAAAGAATAGGGCTCAGATGAAAGACACATATTAAAAAAGAAATTAGCTGTCACTCATTTCTGACTTATTCACATTACATGTTATGGGAAACAATCTATTTCTGATCACTGTTGTAAAATATGACTGGAAGGATGTAACAGTGTATCCCTTTATTTTAAAACTTGATTTTGAATCAAATATGATACCAAGTAGGATGTAACTTTTAGATTTTTGTAATGTGTTCAGGGAAAAAAGCACAGATGTATTTTTGGTAAAACAATAGAATGGAAATTCCCTCATTTCTTGGTCAAACAAATTTCTTAAGATGCCCCTGGGAAAAAAACCAACCATGATGACTACAGCCCATAAGAAACCTATTATTTTGTGGTGGGTAACTGGCCAATCTGAAGCTGAATCACCAATACTTTGGCCACCTGATGTGAAGAAGTGACTCATTGGAAAAGACCCTGATGCTGGGAAAGATTGAAGGCGGGAGGAGAAGGGGACGACAGAGGATGAGATGGTTGGTTGGCATCACCAACTTGATGGACACGAGTTTGAGCAAGCTTCAGGAGCTGGTGATGGACAGGGAAGCCTGGTGTGCTGCAGTCCATGGGGTCGCAAAGAGTCAGACATGACTGAGCGACTGAACTGAACTGGCCAAACCTCGTTTTTTTATTTTCATACAATTTTTTGAAAAAATTAATACCTGGCCTGCTTAGATTGGCTTCCCAGCTGGCGCTAGTGCTAAAGAACCCAGCTGCCAAAGCAGGAGATGCAGGTTCAGCCCATGGGTCTAGAAGATCCTCTGGCAACTCACTCCAGTATTCTTGCCTGGAAAATCCCATGGACACAAGATTCTGGCGGGCTTTCCTTGTGGCTCAGCTGGTTAAGAATCTGCCTGCAATGTGGGAGACCTGGGTTTGATCCCTGAGTTGGGAAGATCCCCTGGAGAAGGGAATGCCTACCCACTCCAGTATTCTAGTCTGGAGAATTCCATGGACTATACAGTCCATGGGGTTGAAAGAGTTGGACACGACTGAAGTGTATTAATCTAACAATCTGCTTAGATTTATTATTTTGATTGGAGTTTATTAATATTTTTGTTTAATGAAGAATATAAGAAACAAGTCATTTACCTGCGATGCACAAGTTATTACCTGTGATACAAATTATTATTGCCTGATTACATTTGATTATATCAATAAGTGCTTGTGTGGAATGGAAAAGACATTAACACCTCAGGTTAAGCTGAACTTTATCTTAACTTTCCTTAACTGTCCCTATTAAGGTAATACTGTTTTGCAACAATTCAGCTTTTCCTCTTCTCCATCATCAGTCCTGTACTGGGGATGTTCTCAGTTGCTTTCAGAGGTAATTTCATCATTAGGCTATGACGTGACCCATCCCATGACTACAGCGTGGGAATCCTTAAGCTCCGAGAACTGCATCTAATTTCAGCTTTTGTCTTCATGGTAAGCTTTCTAAGAGATCCAAGACTTCAAAGAAAAAGAGTTAAGCAGGCAAATAAAGGAGTTGAAGTAAAAAAAAATAAACCAGGGATGCCGGACAGGTGTCTCAAACCTCTACCAAATCCTTTCCTCCAACTCTGACCACAAGCATGCTGCAGGACTGTCCTCGGCAAGCTGGATCACGGTCACCCTCCAAACGGGTGATTCTGAAGGGGCTGGTGCAGGAACAGCATTCCGAATGAACTTTGCTAGGCAGGAGGAATACGCAAGGTCATCTGGGGACTGGCGAATCTGGAAGTCCTGAGAAAAATGCAGAGGGAGGGCTAAGACTGGAGGCAAGGAGACTGGTGTCTAAGACTGTGCCAAAATATACAGAAAGACCGGGGTTTTAATCCAGGCAGTGATAGCATGGCCGGTGACATACGCGGACATATTAGAAAGATCAGAAAAAGGATCTGTAAGATTTGGTGACGATTCAATGGGAGGGATGTAGGAGAAGAAAAGTGATGTTCAAGCACTCAGATTCCTGGGTGCAAAGGTAAACAGTCCAGAGGGAGTATGAAACGACAACAAGAAGGTCCATGTTGGACAGATTATTTCAACTTATCTGACATCCAAGTCAAAGACGCAAAATAGATAACAAAACTGCACATACAAGGTCTGGAAAGATTTCTAAGCTTCAGGAATCTCCCTGGGGTCAGGAAGTGCTAAACACTCGAGGAAAGGGGGAGATGAGCCTGAGACAGCCTGGAGAGAAGATGCTCAAAGACACAGCCTTGGGAACAACCAACATTTTGGCTTCTGGGTGCATAAGCAGTGCATCCAAAGGAAACTAAGAAAATGGAGAAAAACAATGGGACATTCGTAGAGGGGAGACTTCAGAGCAGGGTGTGAGCAAGGTCACTGAATGTCACCGGGAGGGGAGGTGAGGAAACACCAAACAGAAAAGCGACAGCTGGACAGAGAACCAAGGGCAGCGGCGGTCACTGTAGGGTGTTTCCAGATCAGTAGGGGTAGAAGCTGACTGTCAGTGGGCTCAGTGGAGAAGGTTAGGAACTCAGAAGATAAATGTGAGCTCCTTCTTCTAAAAGGATGCATTTGAAAGGAAGGAGAAAGGGCTATAGGTGAGGATATATGTACAGCAAAGCAAAAAAGTTTTGCTTTATTTTTCAGAGCCTTGAAAAAACACATCGCTATGTTTTCCAGTAGACATGTACAGATGTGAAGGGTGGCCCATAAAGAAGGCTGATCCCGAAAGAACTGATGCTTTTGAACTGTGGTGTTGGAGAAGACTCTTGACAGTCCCGTGGACTGCAAGAAAATCCAACCAGTCCATCCTAAAGGAAATCAGTCCTGAATACTGGAAGGACTGATGCTGAAGCTGAAACTCCCAATACTCTGGAAGGGCCGGCTCATTGGAAAAGACCCTGATGCTGGGAAAGATTGAGGGCAAGAGAAGACAGAGACAGAGGATGAGATGGTTGGATGGCATCATCAACTCAACGGACATGAATTTGGGCAAACTCTGGGAGATAGTGGAGGACAGGGAAGCCCGGCGAGCTTCAGTCCATGGGGTCGCAAAGAGGCAGACACAACTTAGCGACTGAATCACAACAACGCTTTGCCCGCGGTGAGCATCCGTCCTGGATACCTCGAGCTCCTCCAGCAGCGCTTCTTTCTCGGCCAGCTCATTTTATCATCAATTTGCTTCTCTCGAACACCAGCTGCTCTGCCGCACACCGGAGATGTCACAGGCATCAGATGCTCGGTCAGAACTCCTCGGCCGTCTCGTTTTCCAGCCCAGGAAGCTCAGGCAGTGAGCCGAGGTTAATTGCTGTGCCCGTGGGTACAGCGTATGTCGGTGGTGACAGCACAATTAGAACTTGTGACCAGCGATTTTCCACGTAATCAACTTGCTCACGACCCGGCCTGCCTCCTGCCACAGGCGTCCTGATGCGACAGCGAGATAAGCACCCCGATCTGAAACGGGGGGACGCGGAGGGAAGACTCCACCAGCGCCGCCGCCGAGTGAGAAGGCCGCAGGGCTCCTAATGAGGACAAACCCATCGTGGAAGGTGAGAGATTTCTAACAGTATCAGCCCACGCTGTCACAACAGATCACTCTGAAAGGGCTCCAGAGAGGGAGGGCGCAGGTAATAAATCGAATTAGACAGTATTTACTGGAACTACGGCAGCAGACCTAGATAAGCAGGAGGGACGCGGGTAGAAACGGAACCAGACTGGAACGGGGCAAGGGAGGGGCAGACGACTGCAAGGCGGAGGCCGGGGCAGTGACAGATGGAAAACAGAATTAAAAATGTAAGAGATATTAAATCGAATTTGTTCCGGCAAACATGCATTTCACAAACGGATTATGACAGCCAGCGTCGTGATGGATTTTTCTCCCAACCATCCAGTCAGTATCTCCCCCATATTTCTTTTTTTTTCCTTAATCGTTTTTAAAATCAGGAATGCACCTATTTTTCTTTATATGGGATAGCAATACCGCTCCTGCAAATACCGCTCCTAAGTGTTCTCGTGGAACAAAATCTTCTTGGGGGTTGGAAAAGTGTAGAAGAAACGCTAATTATTTTACAAATAAAGATACTTAACTAGTTTCCAAACAGAAAGCTACAACTGTAGCTGTTAGGAAAACAGATCAATGAGAAGAACAGGAAACTATGCTACAGAAGTGAAAGTGAAAGTCGTTCAGTCGTGTCCAACTCATTGTGACCCCACAGACTGTACAGTCCATGGGATTCTCCAGGCCAGAATGCTAGAGTGAGTTGCCTTTCCCTTCTCCAGGGGATCTTCACAACCCAGGGATCAAACCCAGGTCTCCCACACTGCAGGTGGATTCTGTACCAGCTGAGCCACAAGGGAAGCCCAAGAATACTGGAGTGGGTAGCCTGTCCCTTCCCCAGCGGATCTTCCCGACCCAGAAATCAAACCTGGGTCTCCTGCATTGCAGGCAGATTCTTTACCAACTGAGCTATGAGGGAAGTCCATGCTACAGAAGTGGCCCAGCTAATTAAGACAGCCCCAGACAGACCCCTGTTCTTCACTTAGATGCACCCCAAGTTTTACAAAGATCCGAATAATAAACCCCCCAACAGTGGAATGTGCATAACTTTCAGCTTGTTCCCTTTGGAGGACGTGGGCTCTGACTCCGACAAGTCACAGCTGAACATGTGAGAAAGTCCGAGGTCCCTTCTGCAGGAAGGAGCAGGTACCAGAGAGCGACTCCACCGCACCACCTGTCACCCCAGGGATGTGACTCACGACTCGGTGACCTTCAGACCAAGCTCAGCTCACTGCGACCCACAGCTCAGTTCGCAGTGTCTACAGTGAAGATAACATCCCTTACCTTGCTTTCAGAATTAATGAGACCTTTTTTTTTTTTTAAGAACCCATGGCTGCAAAGCACTAATTATTATTCTTCTAAGCCATCCTCAGAATAAACCTTTTGAGAGGCGCGATCTGGAGGAGGTGCGGGGCCCAGAGAACAAAGAGGCAGCTGTGCCGGCTTTTCTGGGAGGCGAGATGCGCACAGTCTCAGCACGGCGCGCCCCTTGGACACGCTACACCGTTTCTCTGACAAAGATCACCCACGAAGGGACTGGAGTTTCTTTGGTGTTATTTATACCCGAACGGCGGAAAGAAAAAAAAACTAAAGACAGGGCATACTTCTTCAGTTTGAGACCAAATAGAACTCAGGGTTCCGAATGCCTCCCACTTGGCCGAGGCTGGACTTACTCATGAAATTATACACCGGGGCTGTGCAATTAAACGTCCTTTGTCAGGGAATACATCTGGGCGCCCAGCCTCAGCTTTTCAGGATGGCGCCAGGACTGATCGTGGCTTTCTTCTGACAGGGGTTGAGCTTCCAAGTGTCGCCAGGAATGGATGCAGAGATGCTGGGCAGACTGCCCTTGACTTGAGCCCTCGCTCACCTGCATGAGATGCTTAGGAGGCTGGATGTGTTCTCCCAAGAGAAGACACTGCACGCGACCTCGTGCTCATTAGTCCAAAATTCAGTTCTGCTGGTTCACTTCTCCTCCCCTCCCAGCAGACAAGAGATTATAATTACAAACCCAGTCCCACTAATTAGGGACTTTGGGGGCCTTTTGGTCCCTTTCCAGTTGGTCCCCAGATTTCTGCCAGCTTGCAAACGGTGCTGATGACAATGACTATGAAACATGGCCCAGAACGAGACCTCGTTTCACAGTCAAGGGGAATGACATCTGTCTGAACTCATGTAAGCACGCCTAAAATACATGCACTAAGAATTCTACCATTCTATCTCTTCATCTACTCTTCTATGGCTTCTCGCAACATCAGCCTACCATTCTCATCCAGGTAGGTCAGCAGGATGGAGCTCGATTCAGTGCCTTCCATGGCATAATCCAGTGGGATGTTTCCATTGACGTCCTGGAGAAGGACGTTGGCTCCAGCCTGCAAGCAGAAAAGAAAAATGAACACGTACACAGTTAGCATAAGGGCTTCCCAGGTGGCTCAGCGGTAAAGAATCTGCCTGCCAGTGCGGAGACTTGGGTTCCATCCCTGAGTTGGGAAGATCCCCTGCAGAAGCAAATGGCAACACACCCTAGTGTTCCTGCTAGACAATCCCAGGGACAGAGGAGCCCGGTGGGCTACAGTCCAGGGGTAGAAAAGAGTCGGACACGACTGAGCAAATAAACATCAACAACTGTTAACACAGAAAGCAGATCAGAACTTGCATTTCTATCCTGTTTAGGAAACTGACCCAGAAAAGTTTACGTTAGATACAGCTGGCAGGATCACATAGGAAACTGGAGTTGTTTTTTGAAGACAAATTATACTAGACGTTTTGTGATCAACTCTGATGGACCAAAAAGGTTCAGCTGACCCTTGACAGGATCAAGACCCCAGCCCCAAGTACTCATCCTCACCCCTACCCCCCCATGCTGTGCCCTAAGTCGCCCAGTCATGTCCGACTCTTTGCGACCCCATGAGCTGGAGCCTGTGGAATTCTTCCAGGCAAGAATACTGGGGTGGGTAGCCATTTCCTCCTCCAGGGGATCTCCCCAACCCGGGGATCGAACCCACTTCTCTTACGTCTCCTGCATTGGCAGGTGGGTTCTTTACCACTAGCACCACCTGGGAAGCCCCCCCTCCAACCCACCTGAAAACCCCCCAAATTCCTTCAACAACAATCCCCCAAATAACTATACCTCACTATCTAAAATTAATAGCTCTAATAGTAACAATCCTAGGTTTTATTCTAGCACTAGAAGTTAGCAATATAACCCAAAACCTAAAATTTAATTACCCGTCAAACGCCTTCAAATTCTCTAACATACTAGGGTACTTTCCCACAATTATACACCGCCTGACCCCCTACAAACCTAACAATAAGTCAAGAGTCAGCATCCTCCCTCCTAGACCTAATCTGACTAGAAAACATTCTACCAAAAACAACCTCACTAATTCAAATATCTACCATGGTTACAAGCCAAAAAGGCTTGATCAAACTATATTTCCTCTCTTTCTTAGTCACAATCCTTATTAGTATAATCCTATTTAATTTCCACAAGTAATCTCCATAATAATCATGACACCAGTCAACAAAGATCAACCGGTTACAATAACCAATCAAGTATGATAACTATACAAAGCCGCAATTCCCATCGCCTCCTCACTAAAAAACCCAGAATCCCCTGTATCATAAATAACTCCGTCTCCTAAACCAATATTCTTAAACACAATTTCCACCTCTCCATCTTTCAACACATAGTAAACTATCAAAAACTCCATTAATAAACCAGTAATAAATGCCCCTAAGACAGTCTTATTAGAAACCCAAATCTCAGGGTACTGCTCTGTAGCCATAGCCGTTGTATAACCAAAAACTACCATCATCCCCCCTAAATAAATTAAGAATACTATCAGACCCAAGAAAGACCCACCAAAATTTAATACACACAACCAACCCCACCACTCACAATTAACCCTAATCCCCCACAAATAGGCGAAGGTTTTGAAGAAAATCCTACAAAACCAATCACAAAAATAATGCTTAAAATAAATACAATGTGTTATGATTATTCTCACATGGAATCTAACTATGACTAATGATATGAAAAACCATCATTGTCATTCAACTACAAGAACCCTAATGATCAACATTCGAAAATCTCACCCATTAATAAAAATTGTAAACAACGTATTCATCATTGACCTCCCAGCCCCATCAAATATCTCATGGTGATGAAACTTTGGCTCCCTGCTAGGAATCTGCCTAATCCTACAAATTCTAACAGGCCTATTCCTAGCGATACACTACACGTCTGATACAATAACGGTGTTCTCCTCCATCACTCATATCTGCCGAGACGTTAATTATGGCTGAATCATCCGATACATACATGCAAACAGAGCGTCAATGTTTTTCATTTGCCTGTTTTTACATGTGGGACGAGGCCTATACTACGGGTCATATACCTTTCTGGAAACATGAAACATCGGAGTAATTCTCCTACTCAGAGTAATAAGCCATAGCATTTATACGATACGTCCTACCATGAGGACAAATATCAGTCTGAGCAGCAACAGTCACCACCAATCTCCTCTCAGCAATTCCATACATTGGTACAAACCTAGTCGAATGAATCTGAGGGGGCTTTTCAGTAGACAAAGCAACCCAACCCGATTCTTTGCCTTTCAATTTATTCTCCCATTTATTATTGCAGCTCTTGCCATACTCCTCCTACTTTTCCTTCATGAAACAGGATCCAATAATCCAACAGGAATTACATCAGGTGCAGACAAAATTCCCTTCCACCCTTACTATACTCTTAAAGATACTCTAGGTGTCCTACTTCTAGTCCTTGCCCTGATATTATTAGTACTATTCGCACCAGATTTACTTGGAGACCCAGATAACTACACCCCAGCAAACCCACTTAATACACCCCCTCCTACCAAGTCCGAATGGCATTTCCTATTTGCATATGCAATTCTACAATCAATTCCCAATAAACTAGGAGGAGTCCTAGCCCTAGTTTTTTCTATCCTAATCCTAATGCTTATACCACTACTCCACACATCTAAACAACCGAGCATGATATTTCGACCATTCCCTGGCTGCTGAGCCAGGCACGCCCGCTGCTCTAGACCTGCCTGGCTGTCCTAACACGACAGAGCGGCCCTGCCTTCCGAGTCTGAACTCCCGTGTGAACTCTGAGCTTCCCCAAACCATCCTGCTAAATCCTATGTTCCTTGCTCTCCGCAGAAACTCCCTGGAGAGCTGTCCTCATGCTACCGTTGCTTTAATGAAGCCTGACCCCACGGACTGCAGCCCGCCAGGCTCCTCTGTCCGTGGAATTCTTCAGGCAAGAATCCTGGAGTATGTGGCCCTTCCCTTCTCCAGGGGATCTTCCCCATCCAGGGTTTGAACCTGAGTCTCCTGCATTGAAGGCAGATTCCTTACCATCTGAGCCACAGGGAAGTCCAACACAGTCGCACAACAGTCCCTTTAATAAAGCCTGAGCTCATGGCTTCTGGCTGGTTTTTCTCTTTCCAGAAACCACTTTCCAACAAAAAGCATCATCCAGAGACGTTAATGGATGAAGTGCATCCGATACGACTATCAGACATCTTTCAGCTTCACAGGCTCTCTCCCTCACTCCCCTCTGAGCCCACCTGCTCAACTCCGCCCCTCGCCCAGCACAAACACAATGACGGATGCGCTTTCATCCTTATTAATAAACAAGTAGTCACAGCAACTGGTACCCTGTCTCTACCTTCTTTAATGAGCTCCATGAAATTTACCAGGCAAGATTTCCCATACGAATCCTCCCAAAAACCTGTCACTAAACTCAGGCCAAAAAGTGAACGTTTCACCCTATTCTTCTTCCAGAATACAAGTCTCTGTGGCAATGTGAATACAGTTGATATGGCTCATATAATATCCAAATCCATGGTTTACATAAAAAGGAATAGCTTTTTATATTAAATAGTTTGTATATTTATAATATTAAGGTGCTTCCCAGGTGGCACAGGGGTAAAGAATCTGCCTGCCAATGCAGGAGACCTAAGAGCTGTGGGTTCAATCCCAGGGTTGGGAAGATGCCCTGGAGGAGGAAATGGCAACCCACCCCAGTATTCTTGCCTGGAAAATCCCATGGACAGAGGAGCCTGGCGGGCTCCAGTGCATGGGGCCGCAAAGAGTCAGACCCGAGTAAGTGACTGAGCACACACACACATTTATATATTAAACAGCTATATATTGATGGGTTTCCCAGGTGGCGCTAGTGGTAAAGAACCTGCCTCCAATGCAGGAGACCTAACAGATGCAGGTTCGATCCCTGGGTCGGGAAGATGCCCTGGAGGAGGAAATGGCACCCCCTCCAGCATTCTGAGATCTTACCTTGTTTGAATGTGCATGTAGCTATATACTGCTTTCCTATGCCTTGGCAAGTCTGCACGGCTTTTCGAAAAGACTGCTCTAATTATAGTAGAAAGTAGGTCAGAGTGGTAGAACATTCCACATCTTCATATTTTCCCTCCATGTAAGCTGTACTGCTTCCCTGACCATCCAGAGTGAACCACAGTATATTTCTATAACCATATAAAGAGACTCCCTTATTTGAACAGAACACGTTAGATATTTCCAATTTTCCCCTACCTAAGGAAAACTTCATTTTAAGGTTCTAAAGACTTCAAATTATCTTCGTAGTGCATCTCATTTTGTTTCATATTCAGAGTTTGAAAGGAAGTTACTTGAGGCAGTAGTCTGAAGTAGACTTGCTAATGATTTTTTTTTTTTTTCTCTTTGTCTCCAACCAGGAAAATAAGGTTTTGCATATTTATCCTAGCTTGACTGGTTAAAGAATCAATTAAGGCAGAACTACAGGGCGCCCTTACTTAATTCAATTCTAACAGGTAGGAGGTAATCAAGTCATTTTTTCCCCAATGCATAAATGTTTCAGGTAGAATCTTATCCATGTCAGACATCTGGGTGGCTGATGACAGCCAATATAATTAAGAGTCACATATTATCAATAACCGCAAATATAAATAGTACAGCATTGAGCTACCCATGAAGGCAGGGCTCTGGGGGAGAATGGTTTCTTGTCTTTAAGGACTAATGAGGCTTTTTCAAAGAAAGTCTGAAACCAAAAGGCGGTGCTGAATATTCTATTTGGGTTCATTCACTGAAATTTCAACCCATTAATCACTGGTCTGTGCTGCTGAAAAACCAGGTGTCGTCCCACGTACAGACCTTCCCGGGGGGCGGGAACTTCCCTAATCACAGATCACGTCTTAGTCCTCTTTATGTTCCCAACAGTGCCTGGCACATATTAGATCCTAAAAACTATTTACTGAAAAAAAAAAGAAAGAAAAATAAGCAACCAAACACTGAACTTAGTTACTGCAAATTGAGGCAAAGTGTTATGATTTTAGGGATAGTTACTTTTAACTAAATTTTCTGACATGCAGTTCTAAGAGCTGATACATACAATTACAAAATCACTCCATGCACACTTAAGTTTCCTGCCTTCACTGTTTCTAGATGGGTGACAACTGCAGGAGACTCTTCCATCCCTCCCTCCCCGCGTCGCTCCCCCGACTTTATTTCCCTCCCTTCCTCTGTCCCTCTGTCCCTCCTTCTCTCCCTCCCTCCCTTCGTCACCGGACACGGGTGAGACATCCCACCAGCGGTGGCTCTGTCCCCACCGCTCGACGGTCTGGTCTTAGCCAAGGTCCCTAGAATAAAGCATGCAGCCAAGGGATGCCCCGAAAAGGCGGTATTTCTCGACTTAGAACTCTGAAATTGCGCACATGTATATAAAAACCCCACTGGCAAGATTCCTGGCTGATTGTCATTCTTTAGTCTGACGAACTCAGAGTTCACGCGCACGGATGGCTCCTAATGGGTCCCCCTGGAACAGAGCTGTTGATGACTTGCAGAGCAGAACTCTGAGGCAAGTCCTTCCGTCGGGCTTCAAGAAAATCAATCACACCGTGATTGGTTTCATCAGGGAAATGAGCGTTGTATTATGCAAAAGCAAACTCCTCAAATGCTTTTGCGTTGAGGACTGGATAGTTCCTATTGGGAGTCCTGAATACATCTCCTCTCTCATAATTCAAACTGGAAGCCTCACTTTCTCCTAAACTCTGTTCCGGGAGTACTGAAACAGAATCCAAATCTCCCATTCTCCTCAAGTAGGAATTTTCTTTCCTGCATGTCAGGTGACATACAAATGAATAAATGCACATTTCTGCAAATAAATGTTTTATTAGTTTATGTAACAATTTAATGTCAGTGAATAGAAACTGGCCATGTTTCATTTAATAATAATTCTCGAGCATATCAATACTGAAATTTGAAAGACAGGTACTGATGGACTTAACAAATATCACTTTTTTTACGAAAATACTTTGGTAACTTTTAGTTTTGATATAACTACAAGTTAGCTCAAAGTTGCAAGCACAGTACCAGGATCCACAGTGTATCTATTATGGGTTGAATTGCATGCCCCTAAAGAAATGCTGACGCCCAAACCTCTGCTACCAGTGAACTCGATTGTTATGTGGAGACAGGACCACTGCTGACGAGAATTGCTAAGATGCCATAAAGATTCTGGGGTAAAGTAAATGGCAGGCGTCCTAACAGGAAGAGTGGTGCTGGGGACACAGACCCAGAGGGGAGACGGCCATGTGAGGAAGAGGCAGAGACTGCGGTGATGGCTGCCACAAGCCAGCAGGCCCCGGGACCACCAGGAGCAGAGACACAGAAGGACGCGCTGCAGGAGGTTTCAGAGGAGCACAGCCCCACCAGCGCCTTGAGGTTGGACTTCTAGCCTCCAGAACTGTGAGAAGCTAGTTGCTTCAAGCCACCCTGCTTGCAGAACTTTATTATGGCTACCCCAGGAAAGGAATACCGTACCCTTTACTCAAATTCACCAGTTAAGTTTACTTTCCCCTACTTTTGCTTTCTCTTTGTCTCTTTTGTTTCTCCTGAATTTCTTCAAAGTGAGTATAGGCATCATGTCGCTTTGCTCCTAGATATTTATGTGGTTAGTGTTCAGTTTTAAGTCGTGTCTGATTCTTTGCGACCCCGTGGACTGGAGCATGTCAGGCTTCCCTGTCCTTCACTATCTCCAGGAGTTTGCTCAAATTCATGTCCATTGAGTCAGTGATGCCATCCAACCATCCCATCCTCTGTCACCCCCTTCTCCTCCTGCCTTCGATCTTTCTCAGCATCAGGGTCTTTTCCAATGAGTTGGCTCTTCACATCGGGTGCTCAAAGTATTGGAGCTTCAGCTTTAGCATCAGTCCTTCCAATGAATACTCAAGGTTCATTTCCTTTAGGATGAACTGGTTGGATCTCCTTGCTGTCCAAGGGACTCTCAAGAGTCTTCTTGAGCACCACAGTTCACAAGCATCAGTTCTGTGGTGCTCAGTATTTTTTAATGATCCAACTCTCACATTTGTACATGACTACTGGAAGAAACCATAGCTTTGACTATTCAGACCTTTGTCAGCAAGGTGACATCTCTGCTTTTTAATATTCTATGTTTCTCATAGCTTTATATTTTGGTATATAACTTCAAAAAATAAGGACATTATTTTGCACGTGTTATCAAAATCAGAACATCTGACATCAGTAAATTCTATTCTATACAGCACAGTCCCTATCTGAGTTTCACTAATTTCTCTGATGACATCCTTGAGCACTGTCACCCTCTGACTCAGAATGGAATATGGAGTCACCCAGTTTATTGTATCTCACTTTCTCTTTAGCATCCTTCCATCTGAAACAGTTCGTGTGTATTTTTTCCTTAAGACCTTCTCTCATTAGCTTCTTCCAATGAAATTTTTTGGCAGGCCAAGCACACAGGGAATCACATTAGGTATGATACCTGGGTCCCAGTGGTGATGCAGGCAATTGGATCACCTGGTCGAGTGATGTTTTTATGCTGTGAAGTTGCAGCTAGGAACCCATAACTTCATACTGATATTAATAACCGAATGAATCCCTGATACATGGGAGAAGAAAGCTCATCCATACAGTAAAATACCAACTAATACATGCAGCAGGAATGGTAAGGTTAGAATCTAACATTCATTATAGTAATAATTCAGAGGTTTCCCTGGTGGCTCAGCGGTAAAGAATCCACCTGCAATGCAGGAGACTCGGGTTGGATGCCTGGGTTAGAAATATACCCTGGAGAAGGGCATGGCAACCCAATCCAGTGTTCCTGCCTGGAGAATCCCAGGGACGGGGGAGCCTGGTGGGCTGCCGTCTATGGGGTTGCACAGAGTTGGTCACGACTGAAGCGACTTAGCAGCAGCAGCAGCATTCAAGCCACCGACAGGAACGAGTGGAGAAACACCTCAATCTGGCTCCCTCCAACGGCTGAATCGCAACCTCTTTCCCCAAACCTGAGCCAATACGTCAGAGTTGTGAGTCTCGAGGAAGTCAGAGAGAAGCTTCAGGTCGGGTGTGCACCAGCAGACACCTGTAACAGAGTGTCTGAACCCTCACGACCACTTGGCCCTGACAAACAGGGTTGAGAAGGAAGGACTCACCATCTTGCCATTCCATCCCTCCTGTTACTTGAGTCGGACCACCCAGAGGACCTCAGAGGTGCCGCCTGCCTGAGAGAGCAGGGAACCCAGGGAACTGAACCCAAAAATCCATGCATCTCTTGTCCCAAGCGGACTTTTCCACTGATCCCCAATGTCCAAGCAGAGAGAAAACTAGAAGCACATAATTTTCCTCTGGATCCTAGACTTCTGGGCAGATAACACAGGAGGCAATACAGCCGAGGAATCTATTTATTCATCAAGGAACTACATATTAAGCGCTCATTATAGTGAAAGTGCACTTTGAGATTTTAATGACGGTGAATTTCTATGGTAATAAAAAATTAAAAACCTGTATGACAAAGCATTTAAAATTTTATAACAGTTGAAATTACACTGGAGCCCATTTTTACAGCTCCATCTGTAAACATTCTGACATCAGCAATTATTACTTTGGGAGCATGTAAATATTTATGTGTAGTGTGGCTGCCATGCTAAGCAGTAAACCATGCCAAGCAAAGAAACCCTGCAAGAAAGAAAAGGTAATTGTAGAATTCCAAGGGACTGGGGTGTGAATGGCATTTACAGGCCTGACCAAAGAAATCTCTAACAGTGATCGGACAGAAGTTTAAGGTGACCACGAGCAGAAGACGAGCATGTGGACAGAATGGGGTATCCAACCAGGGATAGAGGAGCTGAAGCCCTGTCTTCCAGACTGAAGATGAAAAATTAAGGTGTAGCAATCCAAACAGCTCTTTAACTCGAAACACATATAAAAGTCAGAGGAACCATCTAAAAGAGTTAGAAGTGATTGTATCTGGGAAGAAAAACTTGAAGGGTAGAGCTAAAGAGGAGGGAGAAGGACTGAGCTTTGCAGGGCTTCCAATAAGCCTTGGAAAACTCTCTGGCTTTTGAAAATATGGGTATGCATGACAGTTAAAAGTCTAAAATAAAAAAGAATGCATGCTAAGTCACTTTAGTCATATCCGACTATTTGTGACCCTATGGACTGTAGCCCACCAGGCTCCTCTGTCCATGGGATTCTCCAGGCAAGAATACTGGAGTGGATTGTTATGACCTGCAGGGGATGTCCCAGTCCAGGGATCCAACCTGTGTCTTCTATGCCTCCTGCATTGCAGGCGGATTCTTTACCACTGAGCCATGGGGGAAGCACACACAAAAAAGAATGGCATGTATAAACATATGGATGAGACATATATTGCCCTAATCATAAGATGATTTAATAGCAGCATTATAAAAATAGAAAATGGTAAAAAAACATCAAAAAGAGGATAACACTTAGTTAAGGACATTTTATGATGTCACTGCATATCACTGAAAACCATGATGCAGAACAAAATTTTAAGGCCTGGAGAAATACAGAAAAAGTGTATAAAAAAGTAGGCTACCAAGATGTATATATGATACTAGATAAATTCTGTATGAATTTTACATGTGTGGGGAAGAGAGAGAGGAGAATGAGACAGATTTAAAAACACATCAAAATATATTCAGTGGGGACATCCCTGGTGATACAGTGGCTAAGACGCCCTGCTCCTGCTGCAGGGGACATGGGTTCAACTCCTGGTTGGGGAACTAAGATCCCGCATGCGGCACAGTGCAGCCAAAAAACAGAAAAAGAAATTTAAATAAGTTAGCATTAAAGTAAAAGAACAAAACAAAAGCAAGAAGTTAAATATATATATATGTGTGTGTATATATATATATCCAATGACTACGTGAAAGAATTATGAATGATATTAATTTTCTATACATTTGTGGGTGTCTTTCCATTTTCTACAATAAACACGTGTGATCTTTATATTGAGAAAACTATCTTTGAAACTGAACAATGAATGAAACCATGAGACAAGACGAAAACACACAAGCATTCTCTTGGGTCCCTGGAAAGTTTTAAATCTACTGAATTTAAAGGTGAGGAGTAAAACTGGAGACAAGTCAGTGATGATCTGGTGATCTGGCTCCAGTAACATTTGAATTAGTCAATGCCCAGAGTATAGTTGAAGGTCAACTATCCAGTTAAAAGATACAGTTTTGTAAGCAAGCCTATTAAATATGAATTTCTGAGAAGAAAAGGTAAGAAGGGAAATCATGGGTTCAAGTGTTTATAAAGATCCCCCACATGGTTACGGTTAAGTTCAACATCATTTCAAGTATTGTGCACATGTTACGTTTCCTACAAAGCCACTTATTTCTTCCCATAGCCTGCTTTTCTGGAAGCACACAAATTTCAGTAAATATTTGTTAACTTAGACCTTACACGAAAGAGCCAGGACCTTCCCAGTTCATTCATCATTCATTCATACAATTATTCTCCAATACCAGTCTGATGTTTATTCTGCTTTTAAGAAAAAGCCTATTTGACTAATCACAACATGTATTCTCTGTTCTGAGAAAATATAGCCTTTTCTGGGTCTATGTACCAATAAGCTGAGAATACAGGCTGTGAATATTCTCTGTCCCTTTAACACGTTGTGTTGTTGTTCTTCACGTGGGTTTATCTCCAGTGCCTTGTGATGTCAGTACCTCTGTCTCCTTTTCCTTGTGCAGTGAGGAAAATTCTATTACAGTTTTCATGTTCCGTGTTGTAATATTTAGGTACGTACACAAGGGAGACCACGCAAAGTTTAACGTGTTTTCATATTTGATGTAGGGATTCAGGCTGCAATTTTCGTAGAGGTTTGCTTTTTCCATGTTCCAATGACTAGCTTTTCGTGTACAGTAAGTCCCCCGGTACGAACGAGTTTCATTCTGAGAGCATGTTTCTAAGTCCAGTTTGTTCCTGAGTCCAACGAAGTTAGCCAAGGCACTAACACAATTAATTGGCTGTGAATACTATACGGTAATAGGTTTGTAATTCGTTTCACACAAATAATACATAAAAAACACACACACAAGAATAAAGAAAACATTTTAAATCTTCCAGTCCGGCAGAGTAAGCCAGTACCACTGCTGGCACCCAGGGGCTGGCATCGAGCGAGCAGGAGAAAAGTTACAGGCTGGAGGAGGGGGGGAAGTGGGAGATGTAGAGCTGAACCACCAACAACGGTAGGAGACGCAGGGCAAGCGGCAGTTCCACTCGGGCCTGACGCTGATGGAATGCACGTTCGCATCCTCGAAAGTGCACAACTGGAAGGTTCTTATGTAGCAGATGTATTGCGATTAGTACAGTCCTCCCGTCACCACGAGGAAACTCTCAAGGCATTTTTCCTCTTGACTTTCACGACAATACAAGCTTCTGATTCTCCCTGTAAATCTGGCTCGCCTATCTCAGTCTTCCCTGTAGCGTCCTGTTTCTCTCAGAATCTTCTAATTCGTTTACTCTGGCCCCCTTTGCCGTGTTCTTTCTCAGCCTTCACATTTTCTTGGGTTGATCTCATTTAGTCGAGGGCTTCTGGTACCCTGTGTACGCAAATAAGACTCCTCTCTCTCTGCCGAGTTCCAGAACTCACTGCATCCTAGACTTGCCTAGGTGGGTGTCTTCCTGTCTTCTACCGATCCTGACCTTCAAATATTCAAAACAACTCACAGTTCTCATGGAAAAAGATTTCTTGGCTGCTGTTTGCTTTCTTTGTACACTGCAACCTCTCTCCCAATTTCCAGAATCAGAAAGCTTCAGTTCACTCTAAAATCCCCTGCCCTTCTTTAATGCCTACATGTCAAAGGTCAGTATTACTATTGGCTTCAATGCAAAGTGTATCATCAGTATTTCCTTCATTCCCATGGTTACCACTCTCAACTCACAATCACCGGGTTTTAGGAAATGTTCTCCCAAAGGCAGGGTCTCCAGTGAGATGTCCCTCGGATTCTACTCCACTGTTTCCCAGGCCTCGTAGACCAGGTCAGGCTCTCTACTCTCGAGCCTGCAGAGCACCCTTCACTAGCCGCTCACAGGCCTCACTGAAGGCTAAGATTGGATGCATGATATGCATAAAAACGCATTACAAAAACAGGACTTCCCACCTGGTGCAGTGGGAAAGAATCTTCCTGCCAAGCAGGAGACACAGGTTCTACGCCTGGGTCGGGCAGGTCCCCTGGAGAGAAATGACAACCCACTTCAGGACTCTTGCCTGGAAAATCCCCATGGACAGAGGAGCCTGGTGGGCTACAGTCCGTGGGGTCACAAAGAGTCAGACTTGACTGACTGACTTGACTTATAATCTTTAAAGTCTTAACCCAAGGTTTTAAATAGTATTCCTCAAGTATTAGAGAAAGGAGCACTGCCACTTGTGTCTAAAAAATTGCTCCCAAACTAAATTTTCTTCTGCATTTTAACGCCTAGGAAGTCAAATTGGATTAAATTTAAATATATTTCATAGTCTTATCGCACTTTTCCACATCATTTCTCTCATGGACATTCCTTCATTTTCCCAGTTTCTTGTGCATATAGATTGCTACAGTCTTCCTGGGTCATCACTTATTAATGATTTAACGAACAGTATACATTAACATGCCTACCAAACAAGTATCAAGAATACAGGATAGTAATAAAAGCATGGGTATAATGTGTGCATTTTATGAAACAGTCATCCCCACCTCATCTACATTCACATTTTAACACAGAATTCTGAAAGTCTGTTAACAAGTTTGCAAATTACACAGTTCTCAAAGTAAAAGTCTTTGGAGGGTTTAAATATTAAGTTTTTTAAAATAGACTACAATCATTAAGAGAGAATTTGTCAAAGAGTGATTTTCATTTGCAAGTTCTGGCTGGAGATTTCTAAATTAAATTATTTTTAAAAACATGGATCTCATAATATCTTCACTGAAAGTGATAAAGTATCTAAAGTGTAAATGACCTAACATCATATTTCTATTAATATTAAAATACCCAAATCTTACTACAGTAATTGATAAAATATTGAAAAAGAAATAAGGGTGTGAAGAATAATGACTGGAGACAGAGATGATACATTAAAGCACTGATTGGGAATATGTACTGTTCTGGGTCTGATATCTATGTGTTTCCCCAAAATAAGTGAGCAGTTTACACTCCAATGGCATAATAAAGTACTTTTCAAATGTGGTGTAAATATTCAATGTTTCTTTAAATTTGAATGTGAAGAAATTTCTGATTTTGTGCAGCTTGATTTATTAGCAAACACTACAGACTCAGCTCCCTGGGATGAGTTCTGAACCAAATAAAAAATTACTGATAAGTGTCACCCACAGCTGACAGCGAGTGAGCAGCCGGGTCAGCTCTCCTCCTGCAGCTGCCGTATGAAGCAGTGAGCTCCGGTGACTGAAGTCCAAAGACCAGCATTCCTGCCCTTGCTCAGGCACAGGGGTGCGAACGCATCCTCTTCTCAGATGAAGGGATGGCATGGAAATCAGCCTCAAAACTGAGCAGTCCTGAATAACACGCAGAAGTGTGTTACACACCAGCCATTGGTACTGAACCAAAACACACACTCACAAACAAGCTCTATCGAGAGCACACGCGGTTAGACAAATGTGCCTGGGACCCTGGTCAGTGGCCGCCAGGGTAGGAGACTGAGAAAAAGTACAAGGTGGATAGGAAGTCAAGGCGCCAAGTTACAGGATTCAGGACGCGGCATTTCCCTTACGTTAAAGGTCTGGGGGTTCGGTACACGAGTAAGTAGCACTAAGTTACATACTGAAATGACCATCCTTCCCTAGAAAGCTCTTCAGATATGCTCTTTACCTTTTTCTTTACACTACACCGTGAAGGGGTAACGGCACAATTCTGCCAGGACAAGCTGACCTCTATAAAAAACCCTTGCTGATGCTTCCATTGTTGATAATTTACAACGTAAATGCAACGACTATCCAAGAAGCTGATGTGACATCTGTGACGTCTGTAACACAAACACACAGATAGAATCAGCTGTGTGAGATCTGACAGCTCTCAAAGTACAGCGCCGGTTTACTGAATGTATTTTGTAGTAACCATTAAGGTCATTAAATGTAAGAGGAGTGCAAGTGGATGGAGGCCCTGATTCTCTTCCACCTAATTATCATTTTATAGGTTCATTCTGATGGCCCAAAGGGGACTTATTTTTAGCAATGTAACTTAAGGGTGTAGGCAGGCTACAGTAGCAGACTTAGGCATTCCAATAGGTTCTATATTATCTTAGATTTTAAAAAGCTAATGAATTTGCAGGATCCTGCTTTTACTTAACACCTATTTCAAAATCCATTTTGCTTCCTTAACTATAAATGAGTTAAGGCTATTACAAAGTGTAGATTCCTTGTAGAAGCCTAGTAACATTTTTGGATAACGGGTAACTCAATAAAAGCCATTCCTGAAAAGAAGTAACTCCAAAGAGAAAAACTACATTTAACTAATGCAAAAACATATAATATTCCAAAACAGCAGGATTATGCTTCATTATTGTTAAGCCTCTTTTATTACACATTTATTGTACAATACTTGTATAAGGTTCCATCCCTTACATCCTTTATATCAACCTTTTTGATGTACTTAATTATTTGATGCAATTTAATGTTTGACATATTTAATAATCCATGTACTTATTTTAGAACCAAACATTAAATATTTTAATACTTGCTTGACAAAACTATTTTCCTCTACAAATTCATATATTTTTTCAAATAAAATGGAAATTTCAACCTGATATCAAGCTCTAACTGGCTGGATTCACCTGTGGCCCAGATTTCGAGGTTGATATATTTTCCCAGCAACTTCAGTTCTCTGATGGGTCCAAAGAAAATATACTGATTTTCAATTCATTCAGCCCTTTTCTTCTCTCAAGGATAGGAATGACAAATTCCTAGCATATCTGAGTTGAAACCAGAAATCGTCCATATGTGTTTTTTTATTAAGGACACTTTGCTTGTTTTCTGAAATTTACTTTTATGGTCTTAATCACTGTTTAAAATGAGCAAGTATTTTCACTATAGATATGATGCTTGTACCATCAACTCTACTGTTGAGAAAGTCGAGGTAACAATAGATTTAGAAAAACACAACTTAAGAACAACCAAAAAATTCAGACTGATAGAAACAGAAAATAGAACGGTGGTTCCCAAGGGCTGGACGGTGGATGGGATGGGAGATGCTAATGAAATGGCAGGAACCTTTAATTCTCAGATGACTAAGCCCTAGGAATGAGTGCATGTTATGGCGACTACAGTTCATAATAAATATTGCACACTTGAATTTTACTAAGAGAAGAGATTTTAAACATTCTCACTCCAAAAAAAAAAAAAATGAATGCTAACTATGTGAGATGAAAGTGAAAGTTGCTTAGTCGTGTCCGACTCTTTGTGACCCCATGGACTATACAGTCCAGGGAATTCTCCAGGCCAGAATACTGGAGTGGGTAGCCTTTCCCTCCTCCAGGGGATCTTCCCAACCCAGAGATCAAACCCAGGTCTCCCGCATTGCGGGCAGATTCTTTACCAGCTGAATCACCAGGGAAGCCCAAGAATACTGGAGTGGGTAGCCGATCCCTTCTCCAGGGGACCTTACCAACTCAGGAATTGAACTGGGGTCCCCTGCATTGCAGGCAGATTCTTTACCAGCTGAGCTAACAGGAAAGACCATGTGAGATGATGGATGTGTTCATTTACTTGATTGTTTTAATCATTGTACAAAACAGACTTAAGTCATCATGTTGTAAAATACAAACAGGCTTATTTGTCAATTACATCACCATAAAACCGAAAAAAGAAAAAAATGATTATTAATCAATAGTCATTAACAGGGCTTATACCCAGAGTAGCTGTCTTCGAATTTGTACTTAGTGCAAAGAATACAACCTTAAGTAAAAAATATTGAATATTTGCCCCATTTCCTTGCTTGACAAACTTGCTTTTAAACCTAGTGAAATATAAGTTGGATAAACCATGAAATGTGTCCACTGATCCCATCACAGAGATGTCGAAGCAGTCTTATCAAAGGGCCATTATAGGGACTCGAGTGGAGAGAAATCACGTCGCCTAGATGGGGTGGTGGGGGTCATAAATTAGGGTCAGCAAAAGTATACTGTCCTTCAGAGAAGTTTGACTACAAACATGAGAAGGGTAACAGGGTGAACATCCAAGGAAAGAAGTTTGATCAATTCTCTATGCTTTTGTTTTTCTGATTTATTTTTAAACTAATGGAAAGTACTGGAACATCAGTCAGTCAGTTCAGTCACTCAGTCATATCTGACACTTTGGGATCCCATGGACCACAGCACGCCAGGCCTCCCTCTCTATCACCAACCCCCAGAACTTACTCAAACTCAAGTCCCTTGAGTCTGTGCTGCCATCCAACCATCTCATCCTCTGTTGTCCCCCTCTTCTCCCACCTTCAATGTTTGAATCTTTCCAGCATCAAGGTCTTTTCCAATGAGTCAATTCTTTATATCAGGTGGCCAAAGGATTGGAGTTTCAGCTTCAGCATCAGTCCTTCCAATGAACACCCAGGACTGATCTCCTTTAGGATGGACTGGTTGGATCTCCTTGCAGTCCAAGGGACTCTCAAGAGTCTTCTCCAACACCACAGTTCAAAAGCATCAATTCTTCAGTGCTCAGCTTTCTTCACAGTCCAACTCTGACATCCATACATGACTACTGGAAAGACCATAGCTTTGACTAGACAGACCTTTGCTGGTAAAGTAATGTCTCTGATCTTTAATATGCTATCTAGGTTGGTCATAGCTTTCCTACCAAGGAGAAAGCGTCTTTTAATTTCATGGCTCCAGTCACCATCTGCAGTGATTTTGGAGCCCAGGAAAATAAAGTCTCTCACTGTTTCCACTGTTTCTAAATCTATTTGCCATGAAGTGATGGGACTGGATGCCATGACCTTAACTTTTCTGAATGTTGCGTTTTAAACCAATTTTTTCACTCTCCTCTTTCACTTTCATCAAGAGGCTCTTTAGTTCTTCGCTTTCTGCCATAAGTGTGGTGTCATCTTTATATCTGAGGTTAATGGTATTTCTCCCGGCAATCTTGATTCCAGCTTGTGCTTCATTCAGCCCAGCGTTTTGAATGATGCACTCTGCATATAAGTTAAATAAGCAAGGTGACAATATATAGCCTTGACGTACTCCTTTCCCAATTTAGAACGAGTCTGTTGTTCAATGTCCAGTTCTAACTGTTGCTTCCTGACCTGCATACAGATTTCTCAGGAGTCAAGTCAGGTGGTCTAGTATTCCCATCTCTTTAAGAATTTTCCACAGTTTATTGTGATCCACACAGTCAAAAGCTTTGGTGTAGTCAATAAAGCAGAGTAGATGACTTTCTGTAATTCTCTTGCTTTCTTGATGATCAAACAGATGTTGGCAATTTGATCTCTGGTTCCTCTGCATTTTCTAAAACCAGCTTGGACATCTGAAAGTTCATGGTTCACATACTGTTGAAGCCTTGCTTGGAGAATTTTGAGTATTATTTTGCTAGCGTGTGAGATGAGTACAATTGTGCCGTAGTTTGACCATTCTTTGGCATTGCCTTTCTTTGGGATTGGAATGAAAACTGACCTTTTCCAGTCCTGTGGCCACTGCTGAGTTTTCCAAATTTGCTGGCATATTGAGTGCAACACTGTCACAGCATCATCCTTTAGGATTTGAAATAGCTCAACTGGAATTCCATCACCTCCACTAGCTTTGTTTGTAGTGATGCTTCCTAAGGCCCACTTGACTTTGCATTCCAGGATGTCTGGCTCTAGGTGAGTGACCACACCATCGTGGTTATTTGGGTCATGAAGATCTTTTTTTGTATAGTTCTTCTGTGTATTCTTGCCACCTCTTCTTAATATCTCCTGCTTCTGCTAGGTCCATACCATTTCTGTCCTTTATCGTGCCCATCTTTGCATGAAATGTCCCATGGTGGAGAGTTCTGACAAAACGTGGTCCACTGGAGAAGAGAATGGCAAACCACTTCAGTATTCTTGCCTTGAGAACACCATGAAGAGTATGAAAAGGCAAAAAAGATAGGACACTGAGAAATGAATTCTCCAGATCGGTAGGTGCCCGATACGCTACTGGAGATCAGTGGAGAAATAACTTTAGAAAAAATGAAGAGATGGAGTCAAAGCAAAAGCAACACCCAGCTGTGGATGTGACTGGTGATGAAAGTAAAGTCCAATGCTGTAAAGAGCAATATTGCATAGGAACCTAAATGTTAGGTCCATGAATCAAGGTAAATTGGAAGTGGTAAAACAGGAGATGGCAAGAGTGAACATTAACATTTTAGGAATCAGCAAACTAAAATGGACTGGAATGGATGAATTTAACTTAGACGGCCATTTTATGTATTATCGTGGGCAAGAATCCCTTAGAAGAAATGGAGTAGCCATCATAGTCAACAAAAGAGTTTGAAATGCAGTACCTGTATGTAGTCTCAAAAATGATAGAATGATCTCTGTTCATTTCCAAGGCAAACCGTTCACTATCACAGTAATCCAAGTCTATGCCCTGACCAGTAATGTTGAAGAAGCTGAAGTTGAATGGTTGTATGAAGACCTACAAGACCTTCTACTACTAACACTCAAAAAAGATGTATTTTTCATTATAGGGGACTGGAATGCAAAAGCATGAAGTCAAGAGACACCTGGAATAACAGGCAAATATGGCCTTGGAGTACAAAATGAACCAGGGCAAAGGCTAGCAGAGCTTTGCCAAGAGAATGCACTCATAGCAAACACCCTCTTCCAACAACACAAGAGAAGACTCTACACATGGACATCACCAGATGGTCGACACTGAAATCAGATTGATTATATTCTTTGCAGTCCAAGATGGAGAAGCTCTATACAGTCAACAAAAACAAAACCAGGAGCTGTGTGGCTCAGATCATAAACTCCTTATTGCCAAAATCAGACTTAAATTGAAGAAAGTGGGGAAAACCACCAGACCATTCAGGTATGACCTAGATCAAATCCCTTACGATTATACAATGGAAGTGACAAATAGCTTCAAGGGACTAGATCTGACAGAGTGCCTGAACAACTATGGATGGAGGTTTGTAACATTGTACAGGAGGCAGTAATCAAGACCAATCCCAAGAAAAAGAAATGCAAAAAGGCAAAATGGTTGTGTGAGAAGGCCTTAAAAATAGCTGTGAAAAGAAGAGAAGCGAAAAGCAAAGGAGAAAAGGGAAGATATACCCATTTGAATGCAGAGTTCCAAAGAATAGCAAAGAGAGATAAGAAAGGCTTCCTCAGTGATCAATGCAAATAAATAGAGGAAAACAACAGAATGGGAAAGACCAGAGATCTCTTCAAGAAAATTAGAGATACCAAGGGAACATTTCATGCAAAGATGGGCACAATAAAGGACAGAAATGGTACAGACTGGAACATAACCATGAATTAAGTTAAAGGAAAAGGATACAAGAATGACTATGATCCATGGCTGATTCATGTCAATGTATGGCAAAAACCACTACAATATTGTAAAGTAGTTAGCCTTCAACTAATAAAAATAAATGGAAAAAAAAAGAATGACTATGGAAATGAAAGCTCCATAAATGATGATGGAGAAATCTTTGGAGAAGGAGCAACTCATAGACTCTGAAGAGGATGTGGAAGGAATTAGCTTATAAAAGTGAACAAACACCTCTCTAAGGGTATAAGGAAGTCAGACAGAGAATATTTAGGAAAAAATAAATACAGTTTTTAGTAAGAAGTGGAAGGTATTGAAGCCTGAAAACTTTAATTTTCTCTTAAAAGCTGAAGGCAAGACCAACCTCTGAAAAAAAAATAACTCTGGCGTGTGTGTCATTATTTACATAAAGAGTTGAGTGATACCCATATGTTCTGCCCAGTTCCTACTGGAAATCATGGCGTATCTTGAACTGTCGGGCTTTAGCTCATTTTCTAGGGAGAAATAAAATGTCATGAAATGGCAGGACACCCTATTTCCTAATATTTAATAGATCAAAGTGATGGAAAGGGTAATTTATAGTTAAACAAATATAGGAAACCATGTACTAGGATTTAACCTGGAAATAGTCTAAGTAATGAATGAGTGAAGTCTTGGAATGATTTAATTTTGATCCATCAACTTGGCCAGGCTCCCCAGGCGGTGCAGTGGTGAAGAATCCTCCTGCCAGTGCAGGAGACGCAAGAGACAGAGGTTTAATCCCTGGGTCAGGAAGATCTCTGGGGGAGAAGAGGGCAATCAACTCTAGTATTCTTGCCTGGAAAATTCCATGGGCAGAGGAGCCTGGCGGGCTACAGTCCACGGGATCGCGACCAAGCACAGCAGGACATCGGCTCTGGCCATCTGACACAGAGCAGGCAGTATGTTTTTCGAAACATCCTTTGCTATTTCAGTGATAGCAGAACTGCGAGGTCCCAGCAGTTGCCTGCAGCACCCATTAAAATGATCTAGTCCTGCTTTGCCCATTGAACACAGTGTGTGAGACACTACATCCAACAGGCAGAGACATCACTCACATGAGGCGTTCAGACACCAAAGGCCAGAGATGGAGAAAACATACAGGGCAATTGCTGGCGATCACTCCTCTGCTACTGGAGTGACACAATGATAGTATGCCCATACTGAAACACTACTGCTCCATTATTACTGAAACAAGTACAGTATCAGTCTCACTCACTAAATGACTGTCCGTGTGCTAGTATCTCCTACACTTCATGATTTCAGGGAGTGAAAATATATTGCAAGATATCCTGGGAAAATTTAACAGTAAGGATCCAGCAATTCACCATTCCCTGTCATCCCTTGAAAAATAAAACTATTAAATAACACTTTATCCTTCAGTTATCTAGTAGTCATTTCTCGACATTATGTATAATAGACACCCTTTAGAGTGAGGTTATTTATTAAACAGATCCAAGAGAAGTGAGGCATCCAAGCTTTTCCTCCCCAAGATAAAAAATCTGAGATGACTATTCAGGAGCACAGGTAATCATTTTCCCCCAATGGAAGCATCTTATACAGTGGTTAACTCAAATTAGTTTCCATTTAAAATGATTAACTCTGCTATAAAAAATAATTTGTTTCTTACGATTCAAAATGTAATGGGCTGCTAAAATGTGCAGACTGGTCACAGTTTTAGGATTGTTAATGGGACACAGCAGCTTAGCAACTGTGGCCACAATAAAAAATTAAACGTGAAAATTCAGATCTTGCATGCCTCAGATAAATGCAGCCCTGTAATCCAAAGTCATATCAGCAAAGAAGTGAACACTGAGCAATGCTATTAAGACACCATGGTATGAAATAGCATAGAAAAGTCTACTGTTCCTCTCTCTGCAGGCAAGAGATAGAGCAGATTCCGATGTTTACAAGTATACATTCAAGGCACAGATGCACTAATAAAACATGCCATAAATCAGATATGTATGAAATATAATTATATATATATATATATATATATACATATATATATATGATCAGGTTGAAATAAATATGAAGTCAAGATTTTCAAGAGATGGTTTGAGTTAACCACTTTTCAGCCTTTACAATTTACTACTGCCTAACAGAGAAGTTTCTTAAAGTCTGGCAAATGGCAAATCACTGTGGAATTATTTTAAAAGAAGTCATTTAATGTGCTGATGATTCTAGCCGCAAGTGGGAGAAAATGCCACAGAATAGGGGAATACTATAAAAGTGTCCCAAAAGGAGTGTTGAGAAATCCTTCTCATCAAAATGGAGCTATCACTGCATCTGACAATGACATGAAGGGGTGTCCGCAGTCAAGACAACAATTTAGTACTTCTTCAGACTGTCATTCTCCTTCTGAGCAAGAATTTGGGAAATGGCATTGGTGCCAGGGCTTCTTGATTTTCCTCGGAAGACACTGTTTAGCCTCAACTGGAACAAGGCTCACATATATTTCCTCCAATATGCAAAGAGTCACAGGGAAGACCTAACTAATTTGCCACTACATGTCTAACTTGTTTCTATAACTCTTGTGTACCTTCTATATTGGCACCAAAGGTACCAGTTCTTGCTCTGGTTATAATCATGCCTCGTCACTGCCTTCAGGGTGGTCGGGGTGATCTTCTACTCCTGGTCCATCAGTGATAATTCTGACAGCCATGCTGCTCGAGACACAGTCTCCATATGCTGAAGGGGAGTCTTCTGCATGTGGTTACAGTTGCTGCACCTTCAAGTCACAACCCTGTGACTACTGAGCCCTTCTCCTGCTGTCCCTAAAAGTTTAAATTGTAAGCAGCATATGAGACGCCTAGACCAGGACTAAGCGCATATAAAGAACTTGATCCTCTTATCCTGTTCCATCAGAAGTAAGAAATAGATATTCCAGAATGAAGGCAGGAAGGAAATCCTGGCAGGCAGTGAAATAAGGGCTGACAAACTCTCTGAACTCAAGAAAGTCTTCATCCAGCAGTATACACTGAGGAAATGAGAGAAGGATTTTAAGAATTCAAGCGCAGTCACATGAATATTGGTTTCTCAGAATAACCATAGGCATTTTGCATGAATGAAACAGAAATAGAAAGCCTATTCTGGCAAAGGTTTGGCGTAACTAATCACAATCAGAGAAAATAAATGGAGACAGGGCTTGAAAAAGTGACTGAATCTCTCAACTAATGTTCAGAAAAAAAATAAATTGAAACATAGGAAAACCGCAAAAGCTATGAATCTAACTTTCTATCTTATTCTTACAAAATTAAAGTTCAATGTCACCCAAGTCATCCAGTGGTTGAACTTTCAAAAAAAAAATATATATATATATATATTAGAACGTCCCCGGCAGTCTAGTGGTTGGGACTCCATGCTCCCAGTGCAGAGGGCATGAGTTCGATCCTTGATCTGGGAAGCTAGATGCCATATGCCTCGCATCCAAAACAAACAAATAAGCATGGGAAAGTGGGGAATAAATGATTTCTAAAAAGTGAGGCTGCTCTTCTATGAGTTCAGAGAATTCTGAACAGTTCACAGTTGATGATTTCATAATGTCATTTGAAAGATTACATAGTTCCCTTCTGAGATGAGTTTTCAATGTTCCTGTGATAATAAGCAACTAAGCAAACCCCACATCTTCATGCTGACTTGCTAGTGCAGTTCCCCTTATACTCAGTTTGGGTAAAATGAAGACTTGCTCTTATCAATGAGTTAAGTGTGCTTTCCTGCAGAGTCCTAGCCCTCCAAACGATTCTGTTTCAAGCTAAACAGTCCTTAGTTCCTTTATCATTTTTTATTCATTTATTACAGCCGCCACATTCCAGGATTTGAAAGGAACACATTTCCAGTGACAATACACTTCTACTATAAAAACAAATATATATATATATATATATAAATTCTTGAGGGACAAATTAGACAAAACTAGGCCAAATTAAACCTCTTACAAGATTAAGGACGTCTCCATTCACAGTCTTCACCCTAAAATGCTTCCGCTTCTGATCTTAAAAAGGGAGAAGAAAGCGGTGTGGCGGGATTGTGTTTTCTAAAAGGATGTCTTCAAGTCCTAACCCTAAAATCTGTGACAGATCTTATATATGGAAATAAAGTCTTTGCAGATCAAGGTGAGATGAGGCTGTATCGCATTAAGGTAGACACTAAACACCATGACTCATGTCTTTATAAAGGGGTATTTGGATGTAGACCCATAGGAACGAAGGTCCTGTGATAATGGAGCCAGAGATTAGAGTGGGGCATCTATAAACAAAGAACACCAAGGATTGCAAGGGGTCTCTAGAAGCTATGGGAACCCACAGAAGAATTCTTCCCTAGAGCTCACAGAGGCAATGCTTACAGCGTTGCCAACATCTTGATATAAGACTTCTGGTCTCCAAAATTCAGGACAACATGGTTCTTCTATATTTAGCCATCAGGCGTGCGGCAATTGGTTAAGGCAGGCACCAAGACCCACGGGAAAAAGGATCAACTTTGGACAACGATCTTGGGTTCAAATCTATTCTGTGTTTTCCGGACTATGGCAACTTGCTTAGTATCTTTGAGTAAGTACCAATTTGCTTGCATGTGAAATCTTGAGGGTTTCTGTAGAAAGCCAGGTACATAATAGAAAATCACTAAGGAATTATATGATTTTTATCAATAAAGCAAAAAAGCAAAATCATTCATTCTTACTCTTATATTCTAGCATGCATTCTAACAATCCTGCATAATTTCTTAAAATCTCTGTTAGAGATAAACCAATCAGAAAGGATTCCAATTCTAAAATAATTACAGTATGTGTAAGGATCCATGTCTATGTCAAGCTGTAACTGAAGACAATGACAGCTAAATAACTCCAGTGATGTTTATACTTAAAAGTTTTCACTTTCCTGTAAACACAAATGTTGTAGACACCTTTCTGCTAGATTTTAACAAGAGGAGAAGATTCAATGTAAGCCATATATCCTTACTATCATATGCCCAGTTTGGCTGAATATTAGGAAAATGAATTGAAAGAGGAGACAATAATCATCAAACTATCTTAGTTAGCTCTGACTTGTGAGGTATCAAGGCATACAATTTCCAAGAATTAGGTGAGAGGAGTTCAGTTTGGTACGAGATCTACACAAACTGTTTTACTAATAACTACACAGCGACCCACAGCCTCAGTCTCTTAATTACCTTGTAATTCCAGGCAAATAAGTGCCGACATAAACACACATATTTTTTCTCAACTGAAGTATCACATACTGTGAAAGAGCATTAGTTAAGTATGTAGACTCTTCTATGTCTGGATACTTAGTTAAGTATCTAGACTTCTCTATGCCATCAAATCTCTTCAGATGGTAATGAACTGAATCGCTTTACTTACTAACAGAAGCAGCAGGACAACGTCAGGGTTGTCACACGCACAGGCAACGTGCATCGGAGTCCAAAAGTCTTCATCCTGGTGGTTGACATTGGCCCCTCTGTCAATCAGGATCTCTGCGATGAAGACATTATCATACCGAGCACACTAAAAAAAAGAAAGAAAAGAAAATATACTGTTGCAATAAACCATGATAGTCTTACTCTTATTCCAAATTTCTTTTCTACATACAGAAAACTTTAGTGCCAATTCTGGAAGTTGGGAGGTGGAGCTCAACTGGCGAGGAATTTGTTCCTCTTCTGTACTAACTTATAAGGAAAGAAGCTTATGTAAGAAAAGAAAACTGAATCCATGGACAGTGGAAAGAAAAAGGAGACTAGATATTATAGAAGACAAAATTAGTGACTTAAAGGCAGTAAAAACTATACGATATAAAACAGGAAGAAAAATGACTACATAAATGAATGGAGTATCAGCGAGTTGTAGGAAAACTTCAAACTGATTGACTGATAACCCATTCGATTGACAACATTGGAAATGGGGACTACAGGATAAATTTCTGGTTTTGTCTTTATTTAATTACCTTTAAAATGAACAGTTAGAAGACAGCCTAATTTTTAAGCTTCCCTGGTGGCTCAGCAGTAAAGAATCCGCCTGCAATGCAGGAGATGCAGGTTCAATCCCTGGGTTAGGAAGATGCCCTGGAGAAGGAAATGGCAACCCACTCCAGTATTCTTACTTGGAAGATCCCATGAACCAGAGGAGCCTGATGGGCTACAGTCGCTGGGATCACAAACAGTTGGACAAGATTGAGTGACTGAGTAGAGCAGGAAGGTGATTAAAACACTTGGAATTTAAGCTTCTAATAAAAACACAGTATTTTTGCATTAATTTCTTTTACTGTATGAAACATACATGCTTTAATGTTCAAGTAACATGTAAACAGAAAGAGTTAAAAAGAAAAAGGAGATTCTGCCTCCTCTCCCATTTGGGTCACTGATAACAATTCCTTATCTAGTCTTCAAGATTTTCTCTGCTGTTGAAAAAGATAACCCCCCTCCCCCATCTATCTGTCTAGAGTCTAAAAAATGTACTATTCTCTAACCTGTTTTTGACATTTACCAATATGTCTTGAGCATATTTGCGAATCTGTTGCAGCTTGTTTTCATCATGCTTATGTGTGTGCTCAGCCGCTCAGTCGTGTCTGACTCTTTGCAATTCTATGGACTGTAGCCCACCAGGCTCCTCTGTCCATGGGAACTGCAGTGGATTGCCGTCCTTCTCCAGGGGAGCTTCCCAACCCAGCGATCGAACCCAAGTTTCTTGTGTCTCCTGCATCAGCAGGCGAATTCTTTACCACTGAGTCACTCGGAAATCCACTGCTACGGTCTGCTGCTGTCAGAGCACGGAATCAAAAGAATTCTCATTTCATACTCCAGTCAAGAGTGTTTCCTTAGAACCAAGAGCTCCTTCTCAACAGTTTATGCATTAACGGTCTTAACTTATTAATAAAACTCCAGACAGCATTTCAGCAAAGCCCTTTGTGACTCTGTTTTCAGCTCCAGACATAGCAACTTTACTTCCGAAGAGTTAAGTCTGAATTTTTTCTATACTGCCCTCAAGAGACTAAATCCCTGGAGTGCAAAAGATTGTTATTTGTTTTCATTATTTTCCTTCTGAGAGTAGTTGACACCTGCCATAGATCTGATTCATGAATTATTGAATATAAATAGGCAAATTCAGACTTACTGAAAACTTATTAAAATATGTTAAAACTAAAGACTGCATATGATGAAGAATATTAAAAGCTGTGTATCAATTATCTGGGGCTTCCCCCGTGGCTCAACGGTAAAGAATCTGCCTGAAATGCAGGAGTCCCAAGAGATAGATGTGGGTCCAAACCTGAGCTGGGAAGATTCCCTGGAGGAGGACATGGCAACACACTCCAGTATTTTCGCCTGGAGAATCCCTTGGACAGAGGAACCTGGCGGGCCACAGTCTATAGCATTGCAAAGAGTCCGACATGACCAAAGCAACTCAGCCCTCAACATGCATCAATTATCCACCCTTAACACGGATGGAATTATTCTTTTCCAGCTTCAAGGTTACTGGGCGTTTCTAACAGAGGCCTTCCAGAAATCTCACGTAGACTCAGCTACTCAGTGAATCAGTGGAGTTAAATAAATGAGACTGGAAAAGCTTAACAACGTCCACAGCTTTTTCCTGATGCCCTGCACAAGCATGCAATGTCTTTTTCTCAAGGATGTTGATCTAAGAACATATAATTAGAGCTTTGGTGCTGATAGAGCATCAGGACTCATAATGCGGGATACCCAAGAGGGGGGGAACACAGAGCTACTCACGCTTGACATTTTCAAGGGCGAAATTGCCTTTTTCGGTACCTAAGGCATTTTGAAACCCTGTAATTTTGTCTCTCTGGCAACCTGCAATTTTGCATTTGTTTTTATTTACTCAGTAACCCCAGGAAAAGGAGGTTCAGTGCTGAGCCCACATTCCTGCAGCCGTCAGGAGGTTTTCTTACATGTATTCCGGCTTCAAAGCCTCTTCATCCTAGCCTGACAACCAAAGTCTAACAGTAGAAAGATGCAGAGCATTTGCACTGGATTCAGAGCTAACTGAGTGCTTCCTGTTCACCTCATCACCTTCATCTGCCCGTTTCTTCTTTCTTCTGACTCTACCATTTCTGAATCTTTTTACTCTGTTCCCTGGGCTGTCTCATTAGGCAAAGATCCTTATATTCTTACAGTTCATCCATCCATCCATCCATCCCTTCATCCACCCATTTATCCTTTTAGGATGTACTGAGTACCTACTATGCATCACAGGCTAAGGATACAAAAGTATCTAAGACATCACCGTTTCTGAAAATTCACTCTAGCAGAGAGAAGAGGCACGTTCTCCACTCATTACAATCCATTATGACAAGATTTATAGCAGAAGCAAGGACCATGTGTGATGAGACCGTGGATAAAAGAGTAACTCAGTCTGACCAGGAGGACAGAGGAGGTTTCAGAACTGATCTCTGAAGGTGGCCAAGTGATGTCATCATTTTCCTCTTTCTTATCACCTGCTTATCCCTCATGCAGGTCTGCTGTGATCAGTTTATTTTTCTCTCGCTGTCTCTGAAAATTCCACTCTAAATAAGACTGCTTGCATCTTAACTCATAATATCTATCACAGCATCACATTAATTAATTAAGCAATTAAGGGGTTAATGTGCCTCCCCAGCAAATCTACTGAGCACCTACTGAGTGGCAGGCCTCCCGTAAGCGCTACAAATGTGATGAAACCACCCAAGTCCGAGCCAGCGGACAGTCTGGTGAACAGAACATAATCACCCTGAGCCTATAATCTGTTTGGTGGCAACTGTGTGATAAGAAATGAGACAAACAACCACATCAAAGTTGAGCTGATCGTGGGCTGGTGAGGGTGGGTTACTATATCCTTGGGGACAAGCCCTGGGAGAAGGTTTCGGTAGATGATTTTTGAGCAGAGATGCAAAGCAAGCAGAGCAGGGAGCCATGTGGATTTCATCAGAAAGTGGAAATAACAGCGAGAGCATGGGGACCTGGGGTTGGTGGGCCCATGAAAGGATCAGCTGGGGCAGGAGAGGTCCCTGGAGATGTGGGCACGGACCGTTAGCTCATCCCGTGCGGCCGTGGGCAGGACTCGGGGTTTTCCCTGAGTGGGAAGGGAAGTCACCGGGACACTTTGACGGAGGAGTAACCCATCCTGGTTGCTGTGGGGGGAAAAGAATGCAGGCTGGACAAAGAGGGGGCCATGGAAGTGAGTGAGGAAGCTGCAGATCCAGGGAAGAGAGGGCGGTTTAGGGGAAGAGGGTTTATCCAGGTGAAGAGAGATGGCAGCATTCTGGCTGTATTTCAAAGGTCAAGAAAGCAACCGCTGCTTTGCTGATGGACAGGATGGAGTTCTATGTGCTCAGTGAAGTTGGACACAGTGTATGTATACGGAGAAGTGGTCGTCCCCCTCTGCTTCTTTCTCTCCGTCTGTCAAACACACACACATACAGACATGCACAGAGTAAAAATACATTACATTCTTACCTCTTGCACTACTATTAGGAATGCAAATTGATATAGTCACAATGGAGAAATGGAGGTCCCTTAAAAAGCTAAAAATAGAACTACCATGTGATCCAGCAGTCTCATTCTTGGATGTATACCCAGAGAAAGCCATAATTCAAAAAGACAGAGGCATCCCAATGTTCATGGCAGCACCATTCACAATAGCCAGGACATGGAAACAAACCAAACGTCCAATAACAGAGAAATGGATAAAGAAGACGTGGCCCATAAATACAGTGGAACATCACTGAGCCATGAAAAGGAACAGAATTGGGTCATCTGTAGACATGGATGGGCCTAGAGACTGTCAACAATGAACCGACATGATTTTTTTCAAAGAAAAGGTCTGCCTTCCACTAGGCCAAGTGGAATAATGTATTCTCTGAAAACTTAATCCAGGTATCACTGGGGAACTTACTGTGAAAGACTACAGTCTTTATAGACAGAAGGTCAGAGTTTAAGCTCTGATACCATCTACCGCTGCGTGAGTTTAACTCTGTCCCTCAGCTGCTTACCTACTGAAGTACATAAGCTTGGGCCCTCCTCCACAGAGCTACTATGACTATCAAAAAAGTCAAATGAGATGAAATCATAACTAATACAAGGCAGGGCATGTATTGATTAGAATCTAACATATCAAAGTCACTTTATGGCTTGAAAGTCATTTGATCAACACAATTCATGCTCTGATGTCCCATTCATCACAGGAAACACTCTGAGAGCATCAGCCTGGATAACATCCCCAACTCACAGACGGGAAAGACAAGGCACTATGAGCTTAGACATCTCCCGAAGCTCAATGGCAAGGGTGCATGGGCCCCATGCGATCACACAGAGGGGAAGAAAGACTGAGCTTACTTCCCTCCTGCTCCCGAAGCTCAGTGGAAAGGGTGCATGGCCCCATGCGATCACACAGAGGGGAAGAAAGACCGAGCTTACTTCCCTCCTGCTCCCGAAGCTCAATGGAAAGGGTGCATGGGCCCCATGCGATCACACAGAGGGGAAGAAAGACTGAGCTTACTTCCCTCCTGCTCCCGAAGCTCAACGGAAAGGGTGCATGGGCCCCATGCGATCACACAGAGGGGAAGAAAGACTGAACTCACTTCCCTGCTCACCTTCTGAAGGGGGACACAGAGGGAGGGGTCAGTGTCCCCAGGAAAAGAGGGCAGGGCCAGGGCGGTCTCCTGGAGAACACGTAGACTGCTGGACCTCTTGGTAAGGATGCCATGATACTGACCAAGAGGAGAATCTTATCTCTAGGAAGGGGTGCGCAGCATGTCCTGAGAACCAAACCTGGGACCCAGAGCTAATGGGCACATGGCTCCTTAGAAATGTTGTGTAAGCCAGGTAATGACCTGAGGCTAAACCAGAGAGGCTTCACAGCCAAAACACCCTGGATGCCTCTCCATCTCCACCGATGCTGGAGCGAGGTGGCTCTCTGAGGATCAAACAGAGAGGCTTCCGAGCCAAAACGCTCTAGTAATCTCTCTTTCCATCTCAATCCGTGCTGGAGAGAGAGGGCTGACACTCTTCAGCTGCGTTCCCCATCTAGATTCCGAGTCACCTGTCTGCCCTGCTGTGTGTGGTATGACTGTCTGCACCCCAGGGGCCCCCAGGCTCTGGCAGACACACGTTTCTCTTGCTGGCAGTGGTTCTCAACCTTGCCCATACACTAGAATCACCTGGGTGGAGCTCTGCACCACCCCAAAGTTCAATGACACCCCAGAAAAGTTAAGTCAGAATCTCCAGGCTGGGTGGTCACCAGAAGGTAGATGTTGGCATCTTATGGCTGACAGCTGACTCCCGGAGGCAACCAGGCTCAGATCCAGCCCCAGATGAGACAGCGTCCGTCTGATCCACGTGTGACCTCCCTTAACATGGTTTGTGCCAAGTGAAGAAATACATCATTTTTAAAATACCGGTACACAATTATAAATTAGGCTTTTATATTAATCTGGGCATTTTTTCAAAATCATGTCTTACACCTGAAATTAGTCCTAAAGACCACTAAACTGAATAATTATTGATATCTCCCTTTACTTAAGTTTTGCCCTTAACTGAACCAGCAAAAATCTCTTGCATGTGAAATGGCTGTATTTACTTGTTTATGTGATTATTTAATTGTTTATTCACTTAATCATTCCCTGCTTGTTTCCAAAAGAATGTAGTAAAGTTTTATTCACATAGGCCATGAGCAGAGAATTATAAAAGCTCAATGGGACAAGAAAGTAAATAAAAGAAAGGATGGCTGCCTAATGCTCTATAATTGATACAATATTATTCTGCTTATTTGCTGAATATGATTCATGTTCAAAAGGATCTTCTTTAATGCAGATGTGCAAACTCCATTCACTAATGCTTAGCTGGCTCAACGGTAAAGAAGCCATGTCTCCTTATTTCTGACCAACAATACGATTCTCTGGGCCATATATTTTATCATTTAAAACCGTTCAATTTAGACCTGTATTACATATATATATATATGTTTCACCTTGGGTTGGGAAGATCCTGGAGAAGGGAAAGGCTACCCACTCTGTATTCTGGCCCAGAGAAGCCCATGGATTGTATAGTCCATGGGGTCACAAAGAGTCGGACACGACTGAGCAACTTTCACTAACTCACTATTGAGAGAGAGAAGGGGAGAGAGAGAGAGAGAGAGAGAGATGGGCTTCCTTGGTGGTTCAGTGGTGAAGAATCCTCCTGCCAATGCAGGAGACAACAGAAGACACAGGTTCGATCCCTGGGTCAGGAAGACCCCCTGGAGGAAGAAATAGCAACTCACTGCACTATTCTTGCCTGAGTAATCACATGGGCTGGGGCCCACCCGGTCCCTGGGCTGCAAAAGAATCCGACATGACCAAGTGTGTCTTAAACAACAACAGTTTACAAACTATAATGTGAGTAATTAACAAACATCAACGTGTCATTACTCAAGCCTGTTCATCTGAAGCACATCACTGCTCTGATCGTCTGTTACAGGCGCATTCTGCCACTGAGTCTGGTGTCCACAGCTGGCTCCCCTTCCACCGCGTGTCACCCACTCTCACCCGGTCATCACAGCCCTTACCAGATGGAGCAGGGACCCTCCGGAGGACACAGGCATGTGGGGGTCGGCCCCCTCCTTCAGGAGTCGCAGCACTGGAAGAATGAGAGAGGAGAGTTACAGCTCATCTTTGTTCCTCACCGTGAACCAGAAGGTGTAGCGTTTCATTAGTGTCTAAACCCCAAACAGCCATGAAAGCCAAAGAAGACACATGAATCGCCATCCAACCTTATTTTGGGGATTTAAGCTTGGCAGCATTTCTCTTCACATTGAAACCCATTTCTTGGTTTGCCAACATCTTCACCTACTCAGTTCAGTTCAGTTCAGTTCAGTTCAGTCACTCAGTCGTGTCCGACTCTTTGCGACCCCATGAATCGCAGCATGCCAGGCCTCCCTGTCCATCACCAACTCCCGGAGTTGACTCAAACTCATGCCCATCGAGTCGGTGATGCCATCCAGCCATCTCATCCTCTGTCGTCCCCTTCTCCTCCTGCCCCCAGCCCCTCCCAGCATCAGGGTGTTTTCCTGTTACAGCCCCACAAATTATTCCCAAAGGGGACCACACTCTTACAATTTATTATTGCAAAGTGCCTGGCTTAAGTTTCTGTCCTAGATCAAGGAGAAATAAGCAAAAAGAAGGGAATCACTTCACTCAGCTCATGTATGCTTTAGCTCACTCTTACTGTTCTAAACTCATTAGGACTCATTGGCTTAAAACAACAAAAGCTGACACTTTGCACATTAAACTTTCCTTCATGCAATTACCCCTTGGCCCCACTTCCACCATTCTCCCAAAGCCATCTGTAGCTAAATTAGCAATGTCAGACAGCTCAAAATAGATGCCACTCATCAGGGTAACAGCACAGCTGGAAAGCGACCTGTGTTTCCATTTGAACAGCAGAGGTGGACGGGGTAGGGCACGGAATGCAACAGGCCTTGGGAGAAAGATTGTGTTGTTAATGTATCTTCCGTGACATACTGCGGGCTCCAAGAGGCCCATCCTTCCCCCAAGACACTTGATTCCAGTTCCCACTGTTAACAGTAGTATCGTAGAGCCATTCATGCTTTGTCCAAATAGATAACTAAAGCAACAGTTCTTCGAGTTTGTATCGCACAGAACTGTACAAAATGACTAAGATGCAAAGTCATACCTTCCAGAGCAAACTGTGTTTCCGCTAACTTTCTCTGTAACTTGTCAATGTCATCAGAACACAAAAACTGTTCTTGTCACCCCACGTGACATACTTGTCACCCCAAGTCTTGACTGTGTTCCAGTCTCTAGTTTGTTACCATCTTCCCCACATTTAACTGCACATCACAGAGGACAGACACAGTTCCTCTCACACAGCTTTCTTTCCAAGACTATCTCTTCCGTGGTGTTTGCATGGGGGATGAAGAGGAGGCATGCCAGCCCCATGGGCGTGACAAACCCACACCCAGCCCAGTGCACTCTCCAAGCAGCCTTTCCCGAAACGGGAGCATCTCTGTCCAAATCCCTCTCCTCGGGGAAGTCAGATGCATTCCTGCTCTCAGACCAGCAGTGACACTGGGTCTGGCTCCTTGATCTTACACCGCCCCCCAGCCCTCTTCCACAAAGAGGTGCCTCCATAGAAGCACTATTCATTCACCAACAGCATGCCTTGATGATGTTCTTTCTTTAATAATTTAACTCTTTCTGTACCTAGATTCTCCTCATGTGGGTAGTTGGTGGCAAAGGTATAGATCTCACAGGATGAGTTGTAACCTGGCATCCTATGGCTCAACCATATGGACACAGGTACATCCCTTGTCTGCCCTTTACTGGAAAGTCCACAACGGTGAGGACTTGGCTTTCCTCCCCATCTCTGAGCTGCTATGAGCCAGCCTGTCGCCCGGCTGTATGTCAGCGGGCTTCCCTGCTCCCTTTCTCAGCCTCCTTCTGTACATGTGTGTAGTTAAGTGCATGCATGTCTTATTCCCTCATATACTTCCTACTCCTAATTTTAAAAAGTGTGTCCATGAAAACAGAAAGTTCCTTAACTATATTTACCAATAGTTTTCTCAGAATGAAAATAGCACTTTTACCCCAATAATTATTTGCTTAACAAATGAAATTATTCATCTTGAACTGACTGATACTTCCTTGGTGCTTTATGGTTGTTACAACAAAGAACTTTTACTGGTGTGATCACACTACCGATAGTGAGGAAGATTATACTTTACTAGTTAAAACATTAGTAAAATGTTATTATATTTCTACAAAGAATCTAGCATCCACACATGTGGTGAACTACACATAATATAAACCAGAGACACACCGGCCTTGCAGTTTGACCCACTGGAGGCTAAGTCCCACTGGGAAAGCTAACAGACTTCACTCTATGCCTTAGCTTTCTGTCTGTAAAATAATCGACGATTGTTGGACTCACACGATGAGAGTGTAGTGTGAATTGAATGGAACAACACATAGAGCAAACTGATCAGGCCACCTGGCACTGGTCAGGGGGTCACTAAATGATTTTTATTAGTAAAATTACTGTTGTCACTCATGAAACCAATAATGATGTATCATTAAACACGTACCTGAAGGTTTATTCTAACTTTTCTCAAAACCTTCTCATTACTAAATGCTGAATTTACGTATAGGATGTAAGCCAATGCAAATGTACCAAAATTCAATGAAAGATGAGTTTACAATTTATCAGGTAGAATAAATGGGCAGAAGAGGGCAATGGAGGAGGCGATGGGAGAATGATGAGCAAGGGGGGACAAAACAACAGTTATGAATAAAAGACTGTGTGTGACTTGGAGAAATGTGTTGTGGGGGATAGTTTACATTACACTACAAGAGTCAGGCATCGTTCTGCCTCTTCAGGCCATTGAAGAGGATCATAGCATATTAAGCAAAGAAGTTCAAAAACAAACCCTTAGGTAGGTGCTATGGACTAAGTGTTTGCTTTTCCACAAGAGCAGGTGGGCCGCAACAATGGTGGCCTGAGCTGGTGAATGCTCAAGGATGGATGGAGATGTCTAGATGATGGATGGATGGGTGGGTGGATGGATGAATGGATGGCTGATAGATGGATACGCATTTAGGAGTCTGCTGCTATAAAGGCTGTGCAGTCCACAGTTTGTTGTAAATTCCATGTAATCAACTGATTCTCACAAAATGATTTTGATTTTTACTTAACTTTTGTATCCACAGTCAGTCTTTGTTTCCAGTTAATGACCAGGACCTTAATATCCTGGTTGATATTTTCGCTGAAATTAATGAGCATGAGCCAGGGATCATCAGGAAACTGTGGCTGTCAGGCCTCACCTGTCAGCGCACAGCCCTTAAACCAAGAGTGACTTCCACAATGTGGGAGGTGTGCGAGTGCTCGCTTCGGCAGCACATATACAATTTTGGAAGGTGTGTGAGGAAAAGAATTTAAAAAACAAGACAAGAAGTGTCCAAAAGGAATGTGTAACCCAGACTGTATGTGACTCTTAGAGTTTAAAATACTTACTAACTGACCTTCGCAGAAAAGGTTTGCCGACTCCTGAGTAAGATCGAAGTGAAACAGTGAAGGACGTCAGGGCTTCAGGAATGTATCAACACCCTGAGCGGCACCTTCGCTAACCAGGTAAGTTCCTGAACAGTGTAATCACGTTTTATGACATTTTTGTGCTTTTCACAATACAGTGGCCACCGACGCCATACATCTTAAAGTACAACCTGCATCATCAACACTTTCTCCACCACTTCTTGAATTCTACACAGTCAGGATGAAAAATCAAGCTCTGATTTCTAACACTGGCCAATTCTCTTGGTATAAATCTCCCACCATGGCTGATCGCAAGCTACCAGGGTGTGGTGTCACTGAACCCAGAGTTTGGAGGCGATGTGATGCAGTTCACAGTTTTGTGGCATTTCTATCACACAGACAAAAAAGACAAAACTACGAGAGCAAAAAAGGAGAGGAAAACGTAGAGAACTGATTAGGAAGTGATGAGCTTTGAGCTTTACCTTTGTTTTTATTACAATCTAGTAATAATTAGTTAATTACAATTCACTACTTAATTGTAAGTTTATATACTTTAGTTGTTAATACAGGTTTTTTAAAAAACTGTTTTACAACCAACTCATGAATTCCTGATGTTTTAACAATCAGCTCTCAGGGGCTTTGAGAAGAACCACCAGCATGGAACAGGAAGCAGCCCTGAGGTGGATACGGAACATCGTCCAAGAATATCCACGAATGAGACGGACTCTGCGCCCAGCAACCGCAGCGCGTCCTTCCTGCCAAAGTGAAACCAATGAACAAACTCCAGCCCTTCCCTCACTCAGGCAGACATCAGACTCAGAAGAAAAAGAAGGGCAATCCGGCATTTTCTCTTCCTAGATAGAAAGACTGTTTCCTTAAGCACTGTTCACAATATCAGAACTAAAGTGGAACCACAGACTGGTTATGGACTGGTTTGCCCCTAAACACCATGGATCCAGAGCAAGAATAAGACAAAATCAACTACTGACTAAATAAAGAAACATATATTCCTCACATATACAAAGGGTAGACTGTGCTAAATTGTAAGCCTGTGCTAAGGGTTAAAAATGACATCATGAGGTACCCAGATGTAAGGATAAAATAAAGAAAATATAAATTCATGGTAAGCATACACTGAGCTCTCCAAAGTATGGAGGGATCTAAAACTGCTCTCAGTGCTTTAGTAAAAGAATTACTTTGATTCTCCCAACTCCATGATACAAATACTGTAGCTGTATACATATCAATACAATTGATGAGGAGACTGAGGCTTGTAAGTTATGTGATGGTAGCATGGTGGATGTAAAACCTGTGGCTCCAAGGATTGTGTTCTTCACCATGAAGAGCATCAGGCCTCTTTACCTCTCAAGTAACAAGAGAGTGGAAGGGTCACCTTCAACTCAGGAACAGCAACACAATTCACGGTCTACGGCAATGTTCTCATAGTTACTACTTTTGTGGGAAACTGTCCGAATTCAGGTTAAAATACTTCCTTCAAAAAGGTTCCAGTTCCTAACAACTTTATAACAACATAGTTGGAACTGACAGTCAAGTGAAAAGGCACCTTGACTCAGAGTCTGTTACAATAAAATCTGCAAGGAAACAGCTCAAGGAAAAACAGCCATCTGGGGACCAAACAGAATAACGAAGCTGAGGCTCCTTTTAGAGTGTGGCTGCTTGGAACTGATTCAGCATTTATTGTATATTTGTGGCTTCATCATCAAGCTGCCACAGAAGTTCCATCGCACTGTCTGTGTGGGGGACATGATTTGATATTTAAAAAGAAACATTCAGTCTGGAGATCTTCAGCTATTGGGATAAAAATGGATGAAAATACATCATCGTTAATAGGACCTGCAGCTGTCTCCCCTGCACATCCCAACCATCACCAACCATCACCAAGACCAATGGTCTGCCTGATAGTCGTCACTGTAAGTGTCTAGATATGACTGATTTACCTGTGTTGAGGACAATCAGCACATCGATGATGGTGACTTGACAGCAACCTGACGACAGCAAGTGCTTTGCTGATCACAGGAGCTGGGGTGGACATCTGACTGCACCGCAGTCTCTGCTGTCACGTGGTTCTCGTGGTAACAGGGGTTTGTATTCACAAAGACTTCGCATTTGAAATCAACACAGTCAAGGAAGAGTGAAACATTACCGTGGTTGCTAAGTTGCGTCCTCATAGGGAGCCCCATGCGTACAAGGAACATTGGACAAGCAAAGGAACATTCTCTAGAGCCCTACAGGTTAGAAATGTTGCTTACTAAGCAGTAACTCTGTGCGTGTCAAGTTGCTTCAGTTCTACTCGACTCTGTGTGACCCTGCGGACCGTAGCCCGCCAGGCTCCTCTGTCCACGGGAGTCTCCAGGCAAACATTCTGGAGTGGGTTGCCATGCCCTCCTCCAGGGGATCCTCCCCACCCAGAGACTGAACCCGTGTCTCACGTCTCCTGCATTGGCAGGCAGGCTCTTTACCACGAGTGCCACCTGGGGAGCCAAGTAGTAACTATTCTTTGGTAAATTTACCTACTACAACTAATATCAGCGAGAACGACGGAGAAAAGAAGATATGAAATGGCAAAGTGCGCCTTCATTCTTCGGGACATTTTCTTATCAAAAAGGCAAAATACCTCCCTATCAAAACCCATGGCATGTTTTTGGTAGGAAAAAGACAAGCAGATTCTAAAATTCACAGGAGACCCAAATAGCCAAAATAATCTTGAAAAAGAAAGAAAATGAAAAGAAGGAAAAGATAAAGCACGTGGGATGACTCACTTTACAATTTCAAAACTTACTGCAAAGCTTTGGTCATCAAAACTGTGGTGCTGGCTGAAGACAGATATATAGACCAATGAAATGGGAATGAGAATTCAGAACAGCCAAAAGGTGGAAACAACCCAAATGGCCATCAACTGACTGAAGAGTAAAGAAAGTGAGTTAGAGCTACATAATGGAAAATTATTTAGCTATGAAACAGGAAATAAATTTATGTTACAAGATCAGTTAAAAAAAAAAAGATCAGTTCAGTTCAGTCACTCAGTCATGTCCGACTCTTTGCGACCCCATGGACGCAAGCATGCTAGGCCTCCCTGTCCATCACCAACTCCCGGAGTTTACTCAAATTCATGTCCATCAAGTTGGTGATGCCATCCAACCATCTCATCCTCTGTCGCCCCCTTCTCCTGCCTTCAGTATTTCCCAGTATCAGGGTCTTTTCAAATGAGTCAGCTCTTCACATGAGATGGCCAAAGTATTGGAGTTTCAGCTTCAACATCAGTCCTTTCAATGAACACCCAGGACTGATCTCCTTTAGGATGGACTGGTTGGATCTCCTTGCAGTCCAAGGGACTCTCAAGAGTCTTTTCCAACACCACAGTTCAAAAGCATCAATTCTTCAGCGCTCAGCTTTCTTTATAGTCCAACTCTCACATCCATACATGACCACTGGAAAAACCATAGCCTTGACTAGAAGGGCCTTTGGTGGCAAAGTGATGTCTCTATTTTTAATATGCTGTCTAGGTTGGTCACAGCTTTTCTTCCAAGAAGCAAGCGTCTTTTAATTTCATGGCTGCAGTCACTATCTGCAGTGATTTTGGAGTCCAAGAAAATTAAGTCTGTCATGGTTTCCATTGTGTCCGCATCTATTTGCCATGAAGTGATGGGACCGGATGCCATGATCTTTGAGTTTTAAGCCAAACTTTTCTCTCTCCTCTTTCACTTTCATCAACAGGCTCTTTAGTTCTTCTTAGTTCTTCTTTGCTTTCTGCCATAAGAGTGGTGTCATCTGCATATCTGAGGTTATTGATACGCATTGAGGTTATTGTTACAACATAAATGAATATTCAAAGACTAAGTGAGAGAAGTCAGACACAGTAAGTGATAGAGTGTGTGACTTCATGTATATGAAATATCCAGAGGAAGGAAATTCATAAAGATAGAAAGCAGACTGGTGGTTGTCAGTGGCTGAGAGAGGGGGAAATGGAGAGTGAGTGTCTAAGGGATTCAGTATTTCCATTTGGGATGATGACATGCATGTCCTAAAACTAAACAGTGGTGATAGATGCAGAACATTGTGAATGTGCTAAATGGTACATTTTAAAACAATGAAAACGGGCAGTTGTATTTTAGATGGGTTTTATCACAATAAAAAGCTATAACCCTCCTACTGTGATGCTCTTATTAAACTTTACAACCTTAAACCACATATGCTTTATTATATCTTATCACACTATGCATGAAAGTGAAAGTCAAAGTCAGTCGTGTCTGACTCTCTGTGACCCCATGGACTGTATAGTCCATGGAATTCTCCAGACCAGAAGGTTGGAGTGGACAGCCTTTCCCTTCTCCAGGGGATCTTCCCAACACAGGGATCGAACCCACGTCTCCCACATTGCAGGTGGACTCTTTACCAGCTGAGCCACCAGGGAAGCCCAAGAATACTGGGGTGGGGAGCCTATCCCTTCTCCAGGGGATCTTCCTGGCCCAGGAATCGAGCCAGCGTCTCCTGCATTGCAGGCGAATTCTTTACCAACTGAGCTAAGAGGGAAACTATGTAAAAAATGTATACAGAATGAAAAACAGAAATAGCTTTATTTGCATAAATTCTATTTGTGTTTCTCAATAATTCTGAAGCAGGATGGGAATAATTCTGAGTGATAATGAAGTCTTATCTGTAAAATATCATTTTGGAAAATTTTCCTCCAATGTGCTGAAATATGCATGTTTAGCCAAAAGAATGTACATAGAGAGCAGTTCTGAATTCAGAAGTATAGTTTCTGGTCACTTAAGAATGACTCAGCAGGGGTGTTCAACTTTAACTAGCACCCTAGACACCAGATTTTACAGTTTTCAACTCAGTATCAAATAAACCACATGTTAGCCATTACGTGACTCTGATATTTCCCAGGTTACTATTTCAATGTCTACCTTTTTTTTTCTGAGTCTCATTCATCAGTACATTTTTCTTTTTTATGCTCTGACCTGTGTGCCATTAAGCATTTATAGCTGTTGTCCCCAGAGATGCTCATGTGGAAAAATACGTACCATGTGACACATTTAGGAAAGAGATAAACACTGCCCCTAAGAAATGATCAATTCCAATTTCAATACTTGCCAGAGGCTTCCACACTCAACAAAAAAGAGTGAGCCCACCCTTTCCTTGGTGCTCATGACCTCAGAAGCTGCCAGAAAAATCTATTTATCAGAGGTAGGTCTTCACAGAAAAGAACTGCCCTACAAATGCAAACAACAGTTTTTCATGTCCCTGCATGTTGCATACTTTATTTTAATTAACCGATTTCAATTTGTGTCTTAAACACTCTTGAAATCCAGCATTCTGTGCGCAGGCTAAGTTACGCCAATGAATCCCAAATACCTCCGTTAGTCTCAGAAGTACTGAGGACATTTCCGCCTCATGAAAAATCAAGGAAACATAAGGCATGCATGATGGATATCGTTCCTTAAGAGTAGGTCTTGAAGAGAAATCTGTTCCTGGTACCCAGGTCTTTATTTAGCTGAAATCTATACTGAGCATTTACATTTGACTCATGACGTTATGTGTTTAAAATTCCATCATTAAGTGAAGTGAAAGTCGCTCAGTCGTGTCCGATTCTTTGTGGCCCCATGAAGTATACAGTCCCTGAAATCCCCCAGGCCAGAATACCGGAGTGGGTAGCTGTTCCCTTCTCTAAGGAAAGTTCCCAACCTAGGGATCAAACCCAGGTCTCCCGCATTGCAGGTGGATTCTTTACCAGCTGAGCCGCCAGGGAAGCCCAACACTGGAGTGGGTAACTGTTCCCTTCTCTGGGGGATCTTCCCAATCCAGGGGTTGAACCCAGGTCTCTGGCATTGCAGGTGGAGTCTTTACCAGCTGAGCCACAGGGAAGCCCAAGAATACTGGAGTGGGTAGCCTAACACTTCTCCAGCAGATCTTCCAGACCCAGGAATCAAACCGGGGTCTCCTGCACTGCAGACAGATTCTTCATCATCTGAGCCACCAGGGAAGCTCATTATTAGGTGTGAGGGGAAAACAAACAAAGGCAGAGGCAAGCTTCCAACAAGTTAGGCTTTAGGGATGTTTCAAAATGCCATTGAAAGCAGCGCCTTTTAACTTAGAGATGCTGACGACAAATCTGCTTTTGGATCTGAAAAGGGCACTGCCTGTGTTGTCATCTAGCCAACCTCTAAACCGAGGTCAACACCTATGCAGAGCGGGCTTTCCTGAAAGTTCAAGAATGTGGTGGCAGTAATAGTCGTGGCTCTTTTTCTAGCCTATTTATGTTCATTAAACATGTATCTCACGAGAGTGTGGACTGCAAAAGTCACCTCTCTTCAAACCAGAAATACCATTGACTTAGCTAAATATTAGAATGGCTAAACAAGCGGGGAGGTGCACCCTCCACCACTCGGGACTCAAGATGAAATGAATCCTTATAACACAAACAGTAAACAAAAGCGCAAATGACGAAATGGCTTGTGTTCGGACTTCTTGTTTCTTTCTCTCCCCTCACTGCTTTTTTACACTATTCAGACCAGGATGGTTTTCAACTTTTCTTTCTGCTATTGAAAATACAATCCAGGGACTTCCCTGGTGGCCCTCTGGTTAAGGCTCTGCGTTTCCAAAGCAGAGGGTGCAGGTTCAATCCCTGGTCGGGGAACTAAGATCTCACATGCTGCAGGGTGTGGTGATAAAGTTAAAAAAAAAAAAGAAGACGAAGAAAAAAAAATAAACTAACAGGCAAAAAACTGGAAGACCACAAAATACATGCCATACAAAATACATTCTTCTGTGAGAAGTAAATGAAGCAGAGTCAAACACTTTCCTGAGCCTCACACTTACTTCAGTTACACAAGCAGCTATCCTGGCCAACACTTACCTGAAAAATCTAGAAAACAGAACTAGGCCCATCTATGGCAAGTAGATTGGCTCTGATTTGGACATGGGAGAAAGTAAATTAAAAGCCTGTATAAATAATTTGTTAATATCTTGTCAAGTTAAAATTAATCAAAACCTACTATTACGGTAAGAATCATCGTTTTACAAACAGGAGGGAATGTTAACTCGGAACACGTAAAAATGTTCCGTTACATTAAGCACAGCGGTGACAGGAGCTTGTGTAAAGTGTGAACGTGAAGAACCAATACAACATCACTGACACTCTGCTGGCCGCCAATTTTCCTACCTATTCGGGATGTCTATTTTGCGGCTGTGACTTTGCTGGTTATGTGGCCTTCTCTTTTTAAAATCAAAGAATACCAATAAAAGCTTTCAATCTTTTCAAGAAGCACAGTATATTGTGAATATTAATTTATTAAACACAAAAGTGAGATGAGTTGACATTTGGCCATACTGATGTCCTATGTTGCCCAAAAACAGCCCTGCTATGGACTACTGCTACACAAATTGCTATGTAAATCTGAGATTCACTGCCAACTTCAAGATACAAACTCAAATAAAAATATTATATTGTATTTAGTCTATGTTAGGAAGACTACTCTACCCTTCCCAAAAGGAAATCAGTTTAACCTACCTACATGTGTCTTTTTTTTTTTACATTTAACTTATTAATTCAGCCTCCACTTGGTTAAATCCAGGGCAGGAAATAAAACTCCTTGTGATTTCCACTGCTCTTTTGCATCTTATCCCTTTGCTGGCTACACAGATGCACGTTGGATACTACACAATGCAGAGGAACCACAAAAATCCCAAGGTGGGAGAAAGCTGTGCTTTGAAAACTACCTGTAAGAAAATCTGATAAAATGTGTCCCCCTTTCTCACCTTAAGTCATCCAGCAATGTTGCTACAAAACTATTTTTTTTTTCAAATTATCCCATTATCCACCTCCATGTTCTAAATAATCTTCATTTTTCTCAGACCGTAACAATCCATTCAGTTCTAACAAACACTATTTGATAATTCTTTAAGCAATGTTCAGAGTTTGGGGCTGACACATGCATTGCTCTACACTGCTTCAAGTTTATGTCTACTGGATTGAAGTGTTACTTCCCAAGGTTGTGTCAGTTTGGGACTAGAACCCATATATTCAAATCATCAAAAAATACTTTTAGATTATCACAGAACTGAGGTTAGGAAAAAAGGTATTTACAATAAAAATGTATATTTAAAATGTCTATGTGTGTAATAAAATACATTTAAGCTCCAAACTATGAAAAAATATGCTTTTTATTTTTATTGGATTAAAAAGACTTGGCAACACTGAGACATTTAGTACATTGGCAGCTTTAGTCTACAGTCCAGTTGACAGTGAAGATAGGCAGTTACCTAGAAGATTAAGGGTTAAAGAGTGAGTTCAAAGAAAACAGACAAATGACATTACAAGGAACTAAGGGGCAGAGGTGACTTCAGGGAAGCAATGAGATGCAGATATAGAGGAGATGTAAAACAGTACAGCTGGTGAGCAAGTGATGCAGCGCCCAGATAACACCATGGAGAAGATGGACAGATGCATGGTCCGCCAGCAACACTCCAAGATACAGCCTCCCCCAGACACAAAAGGCCAGACACACACGGTATTTCACAGCAGGATTATGTGAGTGTGTGTGTGTGAGAGAGAGAGCGCATGACAGAGATCCAGCATTTTCTGCTAGTATCATTATTTTAATTTCACTGATTACAATCAACCCTGATTATCAGAGCAATCAGTTAAAGTAGCTTAATTTAAAAATTGGCTAAATTATGTAGAACAAAATTTATAGAACACGTGTAGGAAACATTAATGTAGAACAAAAGCTGACTGTCTTCTGTTACACAGATATACTCATTGGCTCAATGTATTTCACAGGTCACGGAGCTCCTTGGCACCCGCCTAACATCCTCATCTCATCTAACTTGTCTACTCTTAAAACGTTTTAAGTTTTGTCTTCTTCCTCTCAAAAGGAGTTTTTGCTCTTCAATCTTGGTCTTACAAAGAGCATCTTCTAGTTACTGTTTTTCAACAGACCTTTTCTTTTTTTTTTGGTTTTATAATAAGTATATAAAAAAATAAAAGGTGACTTAGAATCAAGATTAAAAGAACTGTTTGGCTAAAACATGTTTGTAAAATAAAAATATAATCAGCAGCATAGGTAAAGGTTAGCATGGCTAACAGGGCATCTTTGTAAATTCTTTGCCATGAACTGAGTTAATGGTCTAATTTAAATTTTTCAAACCACATATCACTACTAAAATAAGAAAGAAAAATATTTATGCAGTGAAGAATAAGATTCTGCACCTTGGGGTGGCATGTATCGCCAGCAGATCATTCCTTCAAAGGGGACGCTGTGAACAGTTTAGAAGAGTTTCAATGACTTGAATTGTAGCTAATTTGCTTACATCCGAAAGGTTCTTTTACAACCTTTAGCAGTTAAGTTGATTTAATAGAAAATACATTTAGGAACTTTCATATGAAAAAGATTAAGATTAATGAAAAGAATTTTGAATGACTCTCTTCAAGGATGCGGAATTCAAATCATCAAAAGGAGTCAGTGCATGCCTGTGTGTGTGAGAGAGAGAGAAAAGGAGACAGAAACACAGACCCAGGCTTCACCGCCAGGCTCCACTCATGGAGGAGACCCAGCAGTGTGGTTGGGAGGCATTCCCGAGGGCGCCCCCGCCCGGGACCCACCCGCCCTCTGGGGCTCACATCTGTTATGACTCTCCCTCTGAATAAGGTTGAGACTGTGACCACCTGTCACCGAGGTTCCGGGACATCAGGTCCGTGCCTGTCTTGACAGACTCACTCTAGAGACTATTTGAATTCAGCCTCAGACTGAGCTGGGAGGCCACTTGCCAAGAAGCTGAGATGGGTTCTAGGATCCGAGACATCCTGCAAGAAGCCAGAGCCTTTAGTCCTGACCCACAGGGAGCTAGCCAGCTTTATAAGAAGGTTCTTCTGCAGTCAAGTCTCCAACACAGCCCACCCTCACCTTCACCACAGCCACTTGAGACCCCAAGTAACAGACTCAGTGATGTCACGGTCAGACTCCCGGGCCACAAAAACGGAGACATACCAAGTGTGTGCCTTAAGGGGCTATGTGGGTGATTAACTTGTTACAGAATAATCATTGTTCTTCAGCCGCTCAGTCATGTTGACTCTTTGCAACCCCATGGACGGTAGCACGCCAGGCTTCCCTGTCCTCACCATCTCCCAGAGCTTGCTCAAACTCACGTCCATTGAGTTGATAATGCCATCCAACCACTAAGCAATAGAAAACTCATAAAGCCCACCCCAGAGTGATTTGTGAAAACAAGCTTATTAATCAAGGAAAACATAATTTCACACTTATGAGTAGCTGGGCACTTCTGGAAGAGAAAAGAGAGGAAAAAAAGAGGAAAGTGGTGGAATATTTTAGCAGGTTTTTGGTTACAGATATTTTATTCAGTGGGGGAACACAGCAGAGGTTTAGAGAACAGGGAAAAGTCTTTGCATTGGAACCAGTACTATGAAGAAAGCTGGGAAGCAAAAAAAAAAAAAAAAAAAAGAAAGAAAGAAAGAAAAGAAAGCGAGATGCATTTGAATAAACCCGGAGAGAAGATTTAGAGCAGGGACTTAAGTTGTAGTGAAATTAGAGATAACGAAAAACAGGCTGAGATCAGGTTACAAAAATCTTGAAACTATACAACACGAAACAGGATCTTCATTCTTCCAGAATAAAGCAGGTAGGCTTTTGAGAGTAGGAATGACATTGCTAGGATCTTTTGTGAACAACGCTAATACATTCGAGTGCATGAGATATCAGAAGAATGAAATACTGAAGGTAGAAACTCCAGATAGAAGACCATTGAAAGTAAAAGGTGACAGCGTTAGTCGCTCAGTCCAGTCCGACTCTTCATGACCCATGAACGGCTCCTCTGTCCATGGAATTCTCCAGTCAAGAATATTGGAGTGAGTAGCCAGTCCCGTCTCCAGGGGATCTTCCCGACCCAAGAATCAAACCTGGGTCTCCTGTTTTGCGGTCAAGTTCAGAATTAATGCTGGCCTGGCCAACTCAATCCATAATAAGTATTGCCCAAAAATAAAAACTATGGTGGTGGTTCTGAGAGTATTTCAACCATCACTGATGTTCATTAAGTTATGAGTGAAAACAAAGAAATTAATGAGAAGAGTCAATTGGGTTGTTGTATATTCTGCAAGCGTGTTTCTCCATCAGATAAAGACTGATAAAAGTGAATGGGCTTTTGCTAAACAATGAGTCTGACATCTACAGCCAGCCCTTCTTCCAGTTCTTGAGTAGGAGGTGAATTTGGAAGTAGGGGAAGAAAGATGCAAATAAATTGTCAAATAAAACAGCAGGAATTTCCATTTTAACCACTGTTGTGCAAAAGAGCAGAAAGAAAGAAAAGCAGGAAAAGCCAAGAAAGAGAGAAATCTAAGAAACAGTTGGTGCGCTCCATCTCACAAACCTATGCCTGAGTCAGAAGCACTCACAGAAACTCCTACGAAGAGCATTTTTGTTCTGTTTTGTAGGGTATCCATGTTCTAAGACACTAAACCTGACCTTTACATGAACAGGATTGGAGGGTGCCTCATGGAAGGCACTGAACTTACTAAGCTGGAAAATGGAGATTTTAAACAATATTGGGAGAAAAACAGTGGAAAATGAGCTGAGAGCTGGCTGATGGACAGAATGGTAAAATCACTCAGGCACATACATAATTCATTATATTCTGTGACATTCTCAGTCCCCACCGACAGTTGTTACAGAGTTCTATTTAGAAGACAGTTTCTGTATCATGTTAATCTCACTGTTCCTCCGTTAACTGGTGCTTTTCTATGAGAAATGAAGCACCCACCGCTGAGTGGGCCGCGGGGTGCTTCCAAGCCCGGTTGGCATTACAGGGGGTTTTCCACTTCCACTTCTCTATCACTATCGTGGTTTTTCTTTTAACATTAAAAAACATGATTGGAGTAAGATGATGTACAATGTTTCGCTTGCTTCTGCTGTACAGTAAAGTGAATCAGGTGAACACACACCTATACCCACTCCCTCTTTATACTCCTTTCCCATTTAGTCATTACAGAGTGTTTAAAGAGTTCCCTGTGCTACAGAGTAGGTCCTTACAGGTTATCTCTTTTATATAGACTAGTATGTATGTGCCAATCCCAACCTCCCAATTTATCCCTCCCACCAGCATCCCACCTGCCTTCCCCTCTAGCTATACTGTGCTTTTATCCGTCATATTTCAGAGAGTCTTTGTACTTGTGTGTCCATCCACTTTATAGCAAATGATTGTTAGTGCAAAGGGAATGGGCAAGGATATAGGCTATTTGTCTGGTTTAACAAAGATACACTTTGACAATGAAAGTGTATTGAATTCTTACCAAAGATAGTCATGGCAAGGATAATCAAAAATGTCTGTTACTCACTAAATGGTCTTTGTGAGGCATTTGAGTAAAATGATTCATTTTCATTCCTGCAATATAGCCCCTTGATAAAATTTGGGGGTCAATTAAAATTAACTTCATTAGCAAGTATGATTAAAAAAAGGTCTGACTGTGACATTTAAAAAAACACATGCACATTGCAATAGCTAAATTTACAATTATCTCCAATGTATTCTTGAAGGGTCTTAAAAATTGTGGTGTCACATAAAATTTCAAAATTAAAGCACCAATTATGACACGATTAGCAGTTTTGAAAACCATTTAAACTATGAAAGTAAAATATAGTTAGACTTCAAATGTCAAGTCAACAATCTATATTCTTAAAGCTTATAACCTAAAGTTTTAAAATTGTCACAGTAGTTTAGGGCACTATTCTAATCATATCTTCCTAGTAATAATTATGAGTTATAACAAATATAGTGACAATGCCCATTCTGAACAATAAGAAAACTACCATTTAATAAATATCTACCTAATGTCCAATCTTTACATGCTTGCAAACTAGTATCAACTCCATCTAACAGATAAGAAAGTTGAAACTCAAAGATGTTGAGTTGACTTGCATGATGCTGACACCTTGATCCTAGATTTCAAGGCTTCAGAAACACGAGGAAACACCTGCCTGTCATTCAGCCACCCAGCCTGTGTTCGAAAGGCACGGCAACCCCAGCTCACTAACACAGCTGGGTCACTCCGGCATCCCATGCTGAAGGCTCCTCCATTTGCCTCTGGGTCCTTCCCCTTTGCTCCCTGCTGGTGTCCCCCCACCAAATCTCTTACACATCTAATCTCAACTTGAGGTCCACCTTCCAGCGGGCCAAGAACAAACACAGTCCTTGAAACGAGAATTCGAGGGAAGGAGAGGGTGGGACGAATTGAGAAAGTAACACTCACACATACACACTACCGTGTGTAACGCAGATAACAAGCGAATCTGCTGCAGAAGGCAGGGGGCCAGCCTAGCGCTCTGCAGTGAGAGGGAAAAGAGGCCGAGGGAGGCGGTAAATATACACACACATGGATATGAAGACGTTCTGCATTGTGCGGCGGAAACCAACACAACGTTGGCAAAGCAAGTATCTTCCAACCAACAAATTAACGAATTACTATTTAAAAAGAAATGAGAATTCAAACAAAATACACCTTTGTGAACAGAACTGCATCCTCCCCAAATCAGTGTGTTGAAGCGCTAATACTCCCTGTAACTGTATTTAGAATACATGCGTGCATGCTCAGTCACTTCTGTCATGTCTGACTCTCTGACCCCATGAACTGTAGTCTGCCAGGCTCCTCTGTCCATGGGATTTCCCAGGCAAGAATACTGGAGTGGGTTCCCATGCCTTCCGCCAGGGGATCTTCCTTACAAAGGGATCGAAGCTGCATTTCTTATGTCTCTGGCATTGATGGCATGCGGGTTCTTTACCACTGCACCACCTGGGAGATGCTTTTGAGGAAGTAAAGTTAAATGAGGCCACAAGAGTGGAGCCCTGGTCTAATAGGATTGATGTCCTTATATCAAGAGACACAAAAGAGCTCATTTTCTCTGCCGGTATCAAGGGAGAGTCATGTAAGAGTACAGGAGAAGTCACCCATCCATAAGCCAGGAAGAGAGCTCTTGTCAGAAAGCAAATGTGCCCAAAACGGCAATAAAATTAATTTCTGATGTTTAAAGCTTTCATTCTGCAGCATTTTGTCATGGCAGCCCACACAGACAGGTACACAACACGTTTCCTCCTGAAGACAATCCCACAAGTTGGTATAAAAAAAAAAAAAAAGGTAAAATTCCTCCTCAAGTGGCACCGTATTGTCATGCAGTTCATGCACCCTTTCTGCAATGTTGAAGAAGGCAATCCATTTCAAATCCCCAAGAGTTTCTAAAAGCAGAAAGCATGTTGCTCCTACCAGTTGACCTAGTTGGAAAGGAAATTCAGAGGATGAATGCCAAGGGCCTGAATTCTCAGGCTTAACATCAAGCTTTATCTTCCTAAAATTCAACTTGGACGTAAAATTGCATTTGTGATCCTCATTTTATTAGAGCCAGAAGGTAATCTTGTTTTCCTATAGAATCAGTTCCAATTGAGAAGGAAATAGAGGCAATTTTCAAATCTATGTCACCCCAGGGTCTTCAGAAATGGCTTCTAGAATTACACAGCTGGAATGAGGTGCACCTACAGCTTCCTATATCATACGCCAACTCCATGTGAAGCAGCTCGTTTATCAGACACAGATTTTTGCTTGTAGATGCCTCCCGTGAGAGTTTGGTCATGGACTGTAACGTGTGGGTTTTTCCATTTTTATTTTTCTCTGTATTTCCGGGCATTGCTAAGTCAGTCAGTAGCACTCTATTCTAGTGCTCAGGAGCTGCTGCAGTGAGGAAGGAAAAGAGAAGGGTTCCTACCCTGAACCAGCAACTGCTTGGGACAGAAAGTCACTGAAGACATAGCTTTGTTGTGAGTTGCACAGAATGGGGAACATAGGCATTTATATCAAGAACGACATTAGAAGGCAGATGTAAGTAAGTGAATCTAGATCCATGCATAAGATGCAAAGGCGACTGCCTTTTGGGATTGCCAAGGAGAAATATTACTGTTTCAGAAATCATAGATTATTTAATTCAAGTCTTGAAAGATGAATAGAATACAGACATTTTGAGATGAAACTAAGAGTAAGACACAAAGAAATTAAGAGGAGCGGGAAGCCAGCCTTACACTCAAGGCCTGGCAGCATCTCTATCAGGTCAGATTCCTCACGCTCTTCACAGGGACGCTGGGACCTGAGACAGGACTATTACCTGTTTGTCTTGGCCCCACGGACGGTGGAACGTGTACCTTCCTTGTCCCTTGGACAGAGACTTTCAGTGAATCCCAAGAGTAAGTGTGACAAACACGCCCAGTTGGGACCCTCTAGAATCAAATGAAAACTTCAGCACAGCAGAATCCCCAGAGGGTCTCTTAGAACACAGCTTCTTGCCCCACTCCAGGTTCTGATTCAGCAGATCAGTCGACCTGCATGTCTAACAGGCTCCCAGGCGTGGGCGATGCTGCCCTCTCGGGACCACTTTTGGGGTAGCATTGTCGATGGCCCACAAGATAGAAAAATGAAAACGATTATCAGAATAAGGAAATTATGAAGGTCTGTGAAGAGTAATGAGTTATAGGAAGAAAGTTTCTGAGATGCCTACTGCACTCCAAGTGTACAGAGAGGGAAGCAAAAAGCACCTGCATGGTTTTAAAACTCTCTTATGAGAAAACATGAATATCCATATAAAATATTTGCTCGTGGAGTTCTCCATCCCACTGGGAGAAGACAGACAGCAAACAAGCAAGGCATTTGTGGCATAGTGATGAGTGCAACGAAAAAGAAGGAAAACTTGGACAAATTCTGAGGAATTTTGATGAGAAAGAAACCAATGAAATGACAGGGATGTGGTTTAGTTTACTTTTCTTATCACTTTGGAAAATATGACAACGTATCTTTTTCCATGCAATTGATCTTGTGCTGTGAATAATGAAGGAGAACCTGGGAGAATGATGACCTTGAGAAGGCCAGAGGGAGTGGGTCTCCCGAGTGAGTCTGCCAATGGGCCGCTTTATAAATCAGCAGTCTTAAGTCTCTATTTCTTAGAAATTGTCTGCATATTGAAAATTCTCAATAAAACCCCTGATAATATATTCTGTCCATTCTTACATGCACTAAATGACTTCTCTGCTCTTATAAATGGCAAATATACATTCTCCATGTAAAACATTTTACTTTGGAGTGGACAACAGTCATACCATTGAAGGTAAACATGATCTACAGGCTCTATCGCTGCTGCTCTTGTACTCTCGGCAGCAGTCTGGGCCTCTGATAGGTTGAGCCTTTTTTCTATGAAAATTACCAGGTTTTTCTATCTTTCTTTTTCCATAGACTATTGTAAGCACAACAACTCAGAGAACCCTTGGTTTATACCAGTGGCAGCAATGCTATCTAAAATGTGATGGATTGAAGACCTCAGCCACCATTAATTCAGTGAACTAAAATATCTGTTTTCTTTTTCAGTCTCAATTTAATTAAAACCTGAGAGTATGCAGACTGAGAAATCGCAGATTTTAGACTCTGCCACTAATTCTCATGAGACATTCTTCACATTAGTCAAAAGATATCAAGTCTAAGAAGTAACCTCATATGGAACAAGAAAGACATTGACACAGATGAGTGATCCTGTAAAACTATAAGACAATATTTTCTTGCACATACCAGAATTCACTACCTATCTTTCTCTCCCCTAAAATATGAAAACTATTGCGTTAATTTTTTAATGTGCTTTTTAATCCAATAGTTCCCTTTCACACTTTCTCTAACATTCATGTAAGAAATGGTATTAAAAAAAAAGAAAGGTATGATCCCTAACTGGAGGCGGGCGTGGCAACCCACCCCAGTATTCTTGCCTAGAGAATCCCATGGACAGAAGAGCCTGGCGGGCCACAGTCCAGAGTCAGACATGACTGAAGCGCTCGAGCACGCACGCGTGCATACCTAAATGATTCGTTTACACATTTATCCTCATGCTGCCATGTTGATGCCCTTGCTGCCTTATTGCCATTCCTTCAGATAACCAGAAAAAGGTTCAAGTCGTTGTCCATGGAGAGGAGAGGGCTGACAACATGCACGCTGGGAATGTGAAGGCTCACAAGTGCCTAAAGCCTTCACCCTCTCAAAAGTTCTGCTAGCCCCGGGACTCCTGCCTACAAGAGAAATGCCCTTCTCGGTTTAATTCTGAGATGCTCAAAGGCCCCGAGGTTGGAGTGTTTCACTATTTCAACAGCATCGCTCAATCCCCTTTCAAGTCACAATAGGAGCTGATATGCATTACGCCTGTAGTAACACATGGCAGATAAAAGTTCTTTGCGTGCGTTATTTAGCTAATCCTCACAAGCACTTAGGAGAGATGGTCATCTCTGCCTCTTAACCTTGGTTGCAGAAGAGGAAGGTGAGAATAGGAAGGTGGCCTGCCCCTGACCTGGGACACACAGTTCCTAAGTTTTGGGGTTGGGATCAAACCCATCACTACAAATGCGGAGTTAAAACTCTTGGTGCTAACTTATGCCATGACACTCTCCTATAAAAAACCTGTTTTTCTCTGCCTTCAAGCTGTTTTTCCCAGCCAAAAAGTCCCTTTCTCTCTTCCTACTGAGCTCTGAAAATTTCCCAAAGAGCAGAGTTTCTGATTCATCTATTCCTCACCTCAGCCCAACAAATGCCCACTGACATTGCTTTTAAGTAGATAAACTTCTAATTTCTTTTTTAAAGAACAGTGTATCTTTCCACCTAGATTATAACTGCTTATGAAGCACAATTTTTTCTCTAGTTTTTTTTTTTTTCTTTTTTTTTTTTTTTGCTGTTTTTCAATTACTTTCAGTACCCAGTCAAGATGTGATTACATGGCAGGCATTTAAAATAATTAATACTTCTCAGGAATGTGCATTTGGTATTGGTGAACATTCAATTCACACAGAATCCCACAGAATTTAAAAACACTTAATTTGAGGCTATTTATGATTTTATAGCCTGTTTTGAAATGTGTGTGTATGCTCAGTCACTCGGTCATGTCCAGCTCTTTACAGCCCCATGGACAATAGCCTGCCAGGCTCCTCTGTTCATGGAACTTTTCAGGCAAGGATACTGGAGTGGGTTGGCATTTCCTACTCCAGGGGATCTTCCCTGACCCAGAGATCAAACCCGGGTCTCCCGCATTGCAGGCAGATTCTTTACCATCTGAGCCACCAGGAAAGCCCATGTCAACTAAATCCTCCTGATTTTAAGTTCTAGGCATATCTGTCCTTGTGGAGTACTTAACACGCATCACAAGTATGTTGAGAACAAATGCAAGTAGGGAACAAGGACTGAGCACCTGCTTATTAGATTCCATCACTGTTCTCATGTTGGTAGAGTCTTGGTATCATTTCTGTACGTATTAGCTTAAATTTGCCAATGGACCATCAGTTTTCAACTGCCTATTTGTGCAGCTGGTGACAGGGAGGCGGGAGAGAGAGAGAGCAAGGCTGCATTTGATAAAAATCCACAGTCTCCACTGGGAACACCAGAAGAGCACCAGGGTCATGCTCATCATGATGACCTAGGTGGGACGGTGAGGGCGGGAGGGAGGTTCAGGAGGGAGGGGAGATCTGTAAACATGTAGCAGAATCACTCCATTTTACAGAAGAAGCTAACACAACACTGTAAGGCAATTATACTCCAGTAAAAATTTTTAAAATAAATAAAAATATTTTTTAAAAGATTGTATCGTTAGATGGTAACAGTGAAAAATCATAATTGGCTCCTCCCTTCATTTATATTTTACATACTAAAAAATAAATACAAATTTTATACAAATATTTTAAATTTAAATAAATTTATGATGTAGCCAACTACTTCAGAATTTTAACTTCTGGGTCAATCCAGTAAATGTAAGGAAAAGGCTAGGCTAAGTACTCATGAGCTTTACATTAACTGCAGTCTCATTTTATTTTTTCATCTATAAAACACATAAAGAATACATGAAATGCATTCTTTGACCCAAGGCTTCACACTTGATTGCCAATGATCTGCTTATGAAATTCTAAGTGGAAACTTCTAGGAGATGATCCAATAGGTAGTGAGCATTCACTGCATTCTAAGCATATTCTTAGAAGACTCTGGATAATATGCAGACATCTGACACTACCCATAAACATTCAGAGGAGGTACAACCATTAGCACTTTACAAATGTGCGCCTAAATCCATGTGACCTCCAGGTATCTGGACCAGAAGGTGGGGAAGAGGGGTGATATTAACTGAAACAGAAAACAGGAGTCTGGGATTGGGAAAAATACTGGGACAAGTACTCAGTTTTGAACATAAGAAGTTAGAAGTGTAAGGCCATCAGAATGGTGGCATCTGGAGCTGAGAAGAAAGATCTAAATATGATTTGGGAATTGTCAGAGCAGGTGAAGGTAGATGCAGTGGGGAAAGGGGGACCTTCCAGGGAAGATGGGCGGGACAAGAAGAGTTAAGCTCAAAGCTTTGGCTCACGACTTTAGGCCACAGCATTCCAGGAAACCAAGGACCAGGGGCTGGAGAGACAGGAGAAGGAAACAAGAGTCTCGCTTTCCTATAATTTGATAGCTTCCTTTTTCCTAAGCGACGACTTAGAACTTTCAGTTATGTGGAGACAGAAATGAAGCTTGACATTACAGGTCTACACTGTGCTTTCAAGCACTCTGGGTATCTGGAATACAGCAGGCTCTCAGTGGGTATTTTATACTCAAACTAATGGACAAATCATTTTAAATTGTAAAAAGGGAAAAAAGAAGGGAGGGGAGCTGGTCACGGAAAGAGGAGGGAACTCACTGAAGCATAAAAGAGGGAACACCCTAGAGCACATCTGTCCACTTCTTTGACCATTCCCTGAACAGCGGACTGAAAGTTCACCTGCCCAGGAGAAGAATTCCAAATAGCAGTAGGAGGAAATCAATGCAGTGGATGGCTCAGCTCATTTTACCATCAGAGATAAGCTTGAGGGGCGATATGTACAGTGCTCTCATCACAAAAGAAGAAAATCTAGTTAACAGGATTAAGGGAGTGGGGGAGGAAACTTTTGAGGTGATAGATGTTTATGGCCCAGATTCTGGTGATGGTTTCTCAGATGTCCCTTTATCTCCAAACTCATCAAGATGCTACGTTAAATACGTACAACAATTGTATGTCACTCTTATCTCAACAAAGTGATTTTTTAAAATAAGAAATTAACTTGAGACAGTGTTGTGTTGTGAACAAAAAACAATGAATTCTTCTAAGGTTCAGTATCCTCACACACACAAAGGGGAGAGCATTCTTGTACCTGCTGAATATGGTTGTTGAAAGACTAGGTGACTAAAATCAAATAAAGCACAAACACGTTGAAAACATCCGCAGAATGCCAAACAGCAAACACATAATGAAGTCAATCCACTGCTGTGCGCATTACTTTTAGTCAAAACATATTGTGGACTAGTTAGTAAAAACTGGTATCTAGGGGTAGCAATTCTAACAGAGGGATTGCATTCCCATTTAAATATTTTCTGCATATAGAGAAAATTTCTCTCTCTCTCTCTCTTTCTCTCTCTAACATGGCATAATTCAAAGAGTTAAATTAAAACCCATAAAACAATTTAGAAAAAAATTTGCTTTCTAGATGGAAAAGAATTATTGAGCACATTTTAGATTGATGGAATACATTAAAATGACAGATTACATACTAAAAAGTCACTATCTCCCTGAAGAGAACGATAAAGTGTCGATGACACTAAATTTATACTTACAAAAAGGCAACATTCAGAACGTTAAACAGAAATCCGTGAATTGCTTGTTAATGAGATGCCATAAACCTTAGCACAGATAACGTGTTGTCCTTTGACAAAATATATTTGATCCCTTTTACTCAGCAAGCCTCGGCGCGTCCCAGGTGGTGCTACTGCTAAAGAACCCGCGTCCCAGTGCAGGAGACATAAAAGACCCAGGTTTGACCCCTGGGTTGGAAGATCCCCTGGAGGAGGGCATGACAGCCCACTCCAGTATTCTTGCCTGGAGAATCCCATGGACAGAGGAAACTGGAGGGCTACGGTCCATAGGGTCGCAAAGAGTTGGACACAGCTGAAGCAACTTAGCACACACCCAGTCAGTAGGCCAATGAAAGAACTTGAGACTAAGTGATAAAGTAATTTAAGCAAATACAAACTCTGCAAAGTTTTTCAAATAATTCAAATGGAAAGTTTTTTTCTTACGGCAACATTTTTTGGTGTCTCGATACTCTAAATGTGTACATCAAACTATGTGGGTAACTTAAAAATAAATAAAAGTATGACTACTATGACTATATGAAAACTGTGACAAACCTAGACAGTGTATTAAAAGGGAAGAGACATCACTTTGCCAAGGAAGGTCCATATAGTCAAAGCTGTGGTTTTTCCAGTAGTCATGTACAGATGTGAGAGTTGGAACATGAGGAAGGTTAAGCACTGAAGAATTGATGCTTTTGGACTGTGGTGCTGGAGAAGACTCTTGAGAGTCCCTTGGACTGCAAGGAGATCCAATCAGTCCATCCTAAAGGAGATCAACCCTGAATATCCACTGGAAGGACTGATGCTGAAGCTGAACCTCCAATACTTTGGCCACCTGATGCAAAGAGCCAACTCACCAGAAAAGGCCCTGATGCTGGGAAACACTGAAGGCAAAAGGAGGAGAAGGCAGCAGAAGATGAGATGGTTGGATGGCATCACCAACTCAATGGACATGAGTCTGAGCAAACTCTGGAAGACAGTAAAGGACAGGGGACCCTGGTGTGCTGCAGTCCACGGGGTTGCAATGAGTAACACATGACTTCGGGACAACAAAAGTTCATATACCGAATACCCTCAATGTGAAATGAGGATTTGTGAGCCTTTGGGAGGTAATTAGGTTTGGATGAGGCCAGGAGGATAGAGCCCTTGTGATGGAATTCGCACCCTTATAAGAAAAAAGACAGGAGTCTCTTTCTCTCTCTCCATCATGGAGGGACACAGTAAGAAAGCAGCCATCTATCAGCCAGGAAGAGAGCCCTTAACAAGAACGGAACCAGCCAGCATCTCAGTCTTACACGTTCCAGCCTCCAGAACTATGAGAAAGTAACATCTGTTGTTGAAGCCACCAGGTCTAGAGTATTTTGTTACGGCAATCAGAGCTAAGACAACCTCTGTGCACAGAAATTTTTATTTACATTGCAGTAATATACCTAAAATGTTTATCATTGACTACAGATTAAAACTCTGGCTGAATTTGAAGCCATTCAACTATTTCTTCATCATTTGATGGCAATATTGACCTTAGTTAATGAACATTATCTCTGTTTGCATTAGTAACAGAAACTCTTTCCTGGGAGAAGGAAATTTATATAAGTTGTATTTGAGGACATTTGTCTCCAAGAATCTTCAGAACCTGATTGCGTTGTTTCACCCCTAAAGAATAAACATGGTAGGGGCTTCCCTGGTGGCTCAGAGGTAGAGAATCCACCTGCCAATGTAAGAGACGTGAGTTTGATCCCAGGTCTGGGAAGATCCCACATAGTGACGTCAAAGTCACTCAACTGTGCCCGACTCTGCGACCCCATGGACTGCACAGTGCATGCAATTCTCCAGGCCAGAATGCCCGAGTGGGTAGCCTTTCCCTTCTCCAGCAGATCTTCCCGATCCAGGAATTGAACCGGGGTCTCCCACATGCCATGATGCAAAAAACCCGTCCTGCCACATCTACCGAGCCTGTGCTCTAGGGTCCGCACCCTACAACAAGAGAAGCCACGGCAGTGAGGAGCCCACAGACCAAAACTAGAGGGTAGCCCCAGCTTGCCACAACTGGAGAAAAGCCTGCGCAGCAATGAAGACTCAGAACTGCCAAAAATAAAAAATAATTTTTATAATAAATAAATAAAGGTCTCTCTAGTCAAAGCTATAGTTTTTTCCAGTGGTCATGTATGGATATGAGAGTTGGATCATAAAGAAAGCTGAGCACTGAAGAACTGATGCTTTTGAACTGTGGTGTTGGAGAAGACTCTTGAGAGTCACTTGGACTGCAAGGAGATCCAGCCAGTCCATCCTAAAGGAGATCAGTCCTGGGTGTTCATTGGAAGGACTGATGCTGAAGCTGAAACTCCAGTACTTTGGCCACCTCATGCAAAGAGTTGATTCATTGGAAAGGACCCCGATGCTGGGAAAGATTGAAGGCAGGAGGAGAAGGGGATGACAGAGGATGAGATGGTTGGATGGCCTCACCAATTCAATGGACATGAGTTTGAGTAAACTCCGGGAGTTGGTGACGGACATGGAGGCCTGGTGTGCTGCAGTCCATGGGGTCACAAAGAGTTGGACACGACTGAGCGACTGAACTGAAATGAACTGAACTGAACTTACAGCATAGGGAACTGTATTCAATATCTTATAATAAACCAGAATGCAAAAGAATATATTATATATGTTATACATATATATATATATACAAAATTATATACTTATATAACTCATATACATACCCTTTGAAGTATACCTGAAACTAACACAACATTATAAATCAACTATACCTCAGTTGATCAAAAAATCCTCTAAAGAGCTCTCTATATTCTCTGGGCCCATTTCTGTTTTCCCACTCTGTTAGAACTCATACCTTTAAGATTTCTGCTTCTTACAATTCACGAAACCAGTCATCTCCATATTTCTAAACTTGACGGTCAAGACCCAACCTTTATCCCACTGGACTGAGCAGAAGAATTGGGAATAGTTGATTACTCATCCCTCCTTGAAAATTTCTCATTATTTAACTCCAAGAAAAGCACTCTTACCTCATTTTTCTCCCTTCTTCTGGGGGCTTTACCTCATTTCACTCAACTCTTAATACTGGAATTCCTTGGGACCCAGTCCTTGTACCCCTATAATTTTATCTACACTCATTCCCTAAGTGATATTGTAATATCATTGGGCTGTCAATGTCACCTATATGTTCATCTATATCAAGTTTACATCTCCAGCCAGTGCAACACCCCCTCTTATTCTGACCTCCTAGAGGCACCCCTAACTCACTTAATAGCATTTCATTTTTCTGATTGTTCAGGGCAGAACAAAGAATGCTGAGGTCAGCCTTGAGTTTCTCAGTCCCCATGGCAGGTAGGATTTTGCTTCCATGAATTGCACCCTCTGGTGTTATGCATGTGAATATGTTACATGATCTGGGGATAGAGAATTAAGAGTGCTAGTGAGCTGACCTTAAAAATAGGGCCATTTCCCTGAATTCTATTATACAGACAAGCCCAATGCAATCACAGGGCCCCTAAAAGAAGAAGAGGAGGGCAAAACATCTGGTCAGAGAGATGTGAGCAAGGACAGAAAGGAAACAAGAGGAATTCGAAGCTTGAGAGGCAGGCGCAACCTGCCGCTGCTGATTCTGACAATGGAAAAGGAGGCTAAGGTTTCAGGGATGCAGATGGCTTCCAGAAACTGAGAAAGTTCTGCAAACAGACTACTCAATAGAAACTCCAAGAAGGGAGCAGCCCTGATGATAACCTTGATGTCAGCCCAGTGGGACCCACACCAGACGTCTGTCCTATGGAACCATATGATAATTACTGAGATTATTTTCAGCTGCTAAATTTGAAGCAGCTTGTTATGGCAGCGATGGAAAATTATTATATTCCCTGTCACCGGTTCATCAGCATTTCCTGTCAGCTCTATTCTAAAAATGTATCCCCAAATTGACTATTTCTCACCACATCCTTGTTCCATTTTGGTCCAAGTCCCCATCATCTCTCACTAGGTTTATCAATAGAACCTCCCAACCAATTTCCCCGCTTTTGCCCTGGAAATCCTTCCATGAGTTCAGAATGCAGCAGCAAAGCCAGTTCTGATAACTCACAAGGGATAGCAGGTCTCTCTTCTGCTCAGATTCTCCAACGGCTTCAGCAGGCACGGGACACGACAGCCAGAGGCCACCCCATGACCCTCCGAGTCCCCAAGGGGTCTGGCTCCTCTCCTTCTGTCTCCCCACTTATTCATCTGCTCCCACCACCCGGCTGCTTTATCAAGCTGGGATGCTCCCCGTCACTGTACTCACCTGACATGCCCCTTCCCTCATATACCTTCAGGAGGCAACTGTGGACTCCTCAGCATTTATCACTATCTGCATACTACGCGGGGCTTCCCAGGTGGTGCTAGTGGTAAAGAACCCGCCTGCCAACGCAGGAGCCGCAGAAGACGCAGGCTCATTCCCTGGGTCGGGAGGATCTCCTGGAGGATCTCCTGGAGGAGGGCGTGGCCACTCACTCCAGTATTCTGGCCTGGAGAATCCCATGGACAGAGGAGCCTGGTGGGCTACAGGCCATGGGGTCACAGAGAGCCGGACTTGACTGAAGCGAGTTGGCATGGACAACTTTCAGACAGACCTGTGTGCGTGGGACTCTCAGTTCTCTGCAACTGTTCACCGGCATTGCTGCTCAAGGGCAGTGATTTATATTCTTTTCCTCCCTTCAAGTATCTAAGAGCTTCCCTAGTGGCTCAGACGGTAAAGCATCTGCCTACAATGCGGGAGACCCAGGTTCAATCCCTGGGTCAGGAAGATCTCCTGGAGAAGCAAATGGCAACCCACTCCAGTACTCTCACCTGGAAGATCCCATGGACGGAGGAGCCTGGTAGGATGCAGTCCATGGAGTCACAAAGAATCGGACACGACTGAGCAACTTCACTTCAAATTCAGAGTCACTCAAAAAATCACAGCCACCAAAAAACTTTGCCCACTCCGCCACCTCCATCAGACTTCATTTTCAGTCACTGCTTTCTATTTTACTGATTTTTTTTCTCTTTTTCTACATAGATTGGAGTTTTTCTGAAGATAGGATTCACCTCTCTCACTGCTTTTTTACTACCCAAGTGACAGCATAGTTCCACATTTACAGCAGCTCTTTAAAAGTATTAAATCAGAGTTTATGGTTCCAATGTTTTCACAAATTATAGTACCTAACATAATATATTAGCATTTCCTCTTGTTCTCTGGGTTTATTATTTCACTCTGCTTAATCTCTTGCTAACAGCAACTTAGGTATTATTTTTTTCCTGTAACTATTTTACACAGAGGGCTTCCCCGGTAGCTCAGTAGTATAGAACTGAACTACCAAGGAAGAGATGCAAGTTTGATCCCTGGATCAGGAAGATACCCTGGAAAAGGAAATGGCAACCCACTCCAGTATTCTTGCCGACAAAGTCCCATGGACAGAGGAGCCTGGAAGTCTACAATTCATGGGGTCGCAAGAGATATGCCTTAGCAATTAAATAATTTTACACAGAAGGCTTTATAACTTTCCAAATACTTCCTTGCTGTTTCTTTACTTTTAAATCAACATAGGGCTTAAATCCACTCACATTCCAATTTAGGCATTCTCTGCCAGCACCTGCTCGGTAAACTTTGAAAAATCACTCACTCTTTCCCTTCACACCCATGGAGGGTACTGGGAGGGGCAGGTGGGTATGCTGAAACTGACAGACAGTCCCTTGTTCCTTGATGTACACATAGCTTCACAGAGGAGATGGCCATTCAAAGAAGAGCTTTACACGAGAAGAGAATAATAAAATGGGAGGTGAAAGTGGTCTGGGACAGCCTTCTATAAGATTTGATACCTTGACTGACTCTCAGTTCCTTCATGTGTAAAATAAGAGATTCAACTAGACAATTTCTTGGGTCCTTCCCAGCTAGGAGATTCTTTGTCACTCATTCTATTTCACCAAAAAAAAACAAATCTCATAACTTCTCAAAGTCTTCTAGTTTGACTATCAAGCCCACACAAAACCATAAAAAGAACTGCTCTAGTCTTCTTATTACTGCTATCATTCTATAGGATGAACCGTCAGTCTTCTAAGATCCACAATTCCTCTTTGAAAGCTTTGGAGCCATGAATGTTACTAATTTCTCCAGACTGGACAGGTTAAAATTGTAAATAATTCAAGGGACAATTCTTCCACTAAACAAGTTACACTCTCCCTGCCCCCTACCGCCTTCCACCGGCAAAAAAAAAAAAAAAAAGGAAAAAAAAACAAAAAACTTGTTTTCCAGAGATTTTTATATTGAAATGTAATTAATGGGTCATGGGTCTGTACTCTTTGCATGCCTGCTTTAGATTAATTCAACCAGTAATTTTAGAGCCAATCTAGATAAATTAATTTATATTTGATTCTTTGAAGCCTTCTACATTTAAACCTAAAGTTGGAGAGTTTCTCTCAAATTGGAACTTTGGAAAGTAGACTGTAAATCAAACAAAAACATCATATAAAAGAATACACAAAAATTGAGAAACTTTATAGTACTGTAAAGGCAACCAAAATTTTAAGTGTATATTCTTAATAAAATGTGATACTAAAAGTCAGCCAACTTTAAAGGATAAGACAATTGATTCTATCCTGCGAGTTTTGGAGGTAAGTGACTTCACTACTATATCTATCTAGCTATAAGATAATAATAAATTTTGTAACACAATCTCATTAGCAACAGGAATAATTTCATTGGGAAAAATTTTCATTAACAATTTGAACACTTTGCAAGGAAATCACTTGATTTCCAGGTAGGTAATTTAAATACATATATATATATGTATAACAATTTTACAAAAATTTTGCCTTTTTTCATCTTTACCAAGGGACTTGGAACCTTTACCTATGCTCACTGAAGAAAGCTATTTTCTTCCTTGAATATTTCATGTAGTTAAAAGAAAACCTCTCATATTTAAAAGCAATTCTATCTCGCACTTCTCCACCAAAACAACAAACAACAAATACGAAACACCACACCAGAAAACGATTGTCTTGTCCTTACCTTCTTTGTCATCGTGGTGGATAACGGCATCCTGAATCATGTCAGCAAGATTAAAGTGAACCTTCTGGTTTTTCCCATGCTTCGGCTTCTTCAGGAGCCCCTCCTGCTTCTGGAAAGCTTTCTCTCGCTCATAGTACGCTTTGACTTGCTCACAGCGCATGCGTTTCACCAGCCGCTGCCGCTGGCCCAGGGGGAGGGACTCCAGCAAGCACTGGTCAATTTCCATTTCATGGGATCGGAAAACGTTACATAGCTGAAAGCAACCTGAAATAAACACAGCGCAAAAGTCAGCAGACCTGTCGCTACAGCCAAGACAGCAGCACTGCAAGCATCACCCATCATTCAAGTTGGAAACCCATCCGGTCCTCTTTGTCTTCAACAACTAACACAAACCCTTTTAGAGATTCCTGGAAAAGCAAAGCGAGTGGATGTCTTACTCAAGACTGCAAGAGGGACTTCCCTGGTGGTCCAGGGATCAGGACTCTGTGCTTCCACTGCATGGGGCATGGGTTGATCCCTGGAACTAAGATTCCACATGCTGTGGGGCTTGGCCAAAAATAAACAAAAATTAAAACTGATGCAAAAAATTCATGATGAACAAAAAATCAAAACTAAAAAAAAAAAAAAGACTGCATAGTAGTAAAACAGATGACATAATGAGATATCAGCTCAATTCAGTTCAGTCTCTCAGTCACGTCTGACTCTTTGCGACCCCATGGACTGCAGCACACCAGGCCTTCTTGTCCATCACCAACTCCTGGAGTTTACCCAAACTTATGTCCATTGAGTCGGTGATGCCATCCAACCATCTCATCCTCTGTCGACCCCTTCTCCTCCTGCCCTCAGTCTTTCCCAGCATCAAGGTCTTTTCAAATGAGATATAGATATGTGGTTTTGCTCAACATAATCACTCACAATCCATCCTTTCCTGTTTCTTTAAATCCCTACCAAAGGCTTAAATATTTCACCTCAGCATTAAGCTCCTAATGCCAACTAAACCTTACATGTTAAATTTTGACAGAAAGCCATTCCAGGTCTTTGCTCACATCCTTATACAACTGTACTAATGACTCTGCTGATCTAATGTAATAGAACATATGGTGGTGGTGGTTTAGTTGCTAAGTCATACACAACCCTTGCGACGCCATGGACTGTAACCCACCAGGCTCCTCTGTTCATGGGATTCTCCAGGCAAGAATACTGAAGTGGGTTGCCATTTCCTTCTCCAAATAGAACATATCAATCAGTTCAGTCAGTTAAGTTGCTTAGTCGTGTCTGACTCTTTATGAGAGCCGAATAGAACACATGCATGCTATCAATTCTCTGTATGACACAGTGACCATTTTCCACCAATTTATTACTGACCCCTTTTCCTTGTCATTAGTGACATTCATTTCTAAAAGACCTAACGATGATTAAGTATAAAGATTGTGCAATGGAAGACAGATTTTTCCTTGGCAACTCAAAATTATAGATGGAACTGTTGCTGTCAAATCTTTATCTTATTAATATAATGATTAGCAAAAGTGAGTTCTCTGTCCTGGACCTGAACATCATCCCTTTCTATTTCTTATAAACATGACCCAAAACACCTATAATGGATTATACAAACATATGTCAAAGTCTCTGTCTTATTAATACAGTGATTAGCAAAATGAGTTCTCTGTCCTGGACCTGAAAACCATCCCTTTCTAATTTCCTATAAACACCACCCAAAACACCTGTAATGGACTGTACAAATTTGTACTGAAGCCAGACAAAACCTTGTGGGATTCTTCTAGGTAAAAAAAGACCTTCATTGATCCCTGGTTTCTTGTTTGTAGGAAAAAGGTTTCAGACTCCTAGACCTGCCTTGAAGTTCAAGAGGGCAGATTCAAACAGCCACAAATTAGAGGAGTGAAGGAAATGCAGAAACAAAGGAAAGGCAGTGAGAAATAGCAGTGCAAGGATGGGGCAGGGACCTGGCAAGGTATGTATCTCCTGAAGGGGTGCAGAGAACACTCTGACACAGATCTCTGAGTTCTTCTGTAGGAACTAAGGCCCTCTTGAAGAGGGATGATGGTAACTTCAGGCTGAACACAGGCAAGCAGACCCCAGACTGGCTGGAACCAGAAGGCTGGTGATTGAGACTGCCAAACACTATCCTGTTACCTCCCCACCAACTGATCAGAGGAAGGTCACGTACCCTGCAGACCTCCCTGCCAATTTCGTCTATAAAAACTATGCCCTGAAACCCATCAGTGAGTTCAGGTCCTATGAGCACAAGCCACCATTCTCCTTGCCTGGCCCTGCAACTGGAAGCTTGTTTGGGCTTACTGCTCATCAGGCACACAAACTTAGATTTGACACTAGCATATCTACCACGACATCAAAATTTTACCATTGGCAGAAAGTAAACGTTAGAGTGCTGAAAATTCTCAAATGTGGCTCACAAATACAGGTTCAGGTAATTGCTTATAGGTTCTTCTCTTAAGATATTTATGATGTAAGTCTCAGGAAAGTCAAAGTAACTGCATGCACAAATATGTGGCTGATCATAAGTCACATCTGGGAACATCATACCATAAAGGTTTACTTCATCTTTGGAAAAATACGGTATTCCTCTGACAGTATGGAAAACTGTGACAAAGCTATTTTCATTTTTATTTCATGTGACACTCTGCAAAACTTTATTCTCATACACTCCAGGCATAACCATCCCTGCCGTGCAGGAAAAGAAAGCCAAGTTGAAAGAGGCTGTGACTTGTCCAAGACCAAAGAGATGATATTATGACAGAGTCAGAAATGTTCCATAGAGGCTCAAGACAGAAACAAAATAAACGACAAGTGATTCCTGAAAGTCAGGTTTTATGTATATTATTATGCATGTACACATATGCACAAGGGAGAGAAGCAGAGATGGGGAGGTGTGTTTTTGTTGTCTGTTAGCAATGACAAAGGAACCGTCTGTTTTAATAAAATGCTTCATAAGTCTTTGCAAGAGTGGTGTTAGAAGCATCAAATAGCTACACAGAAAACATTCCCTTCCCAATGACCCAAACACAAAGGGACACCAGGGGTTCTGAAATTATGACAAATGGCTCTCCAGTATGTCTGTTTGATAAAAGCCATGATCACGGCCACAGACAGACTGCCTGTGAGGTCTCATGAATAATGGACGGGAGCTATCCTCTGCCTTCAAATCTGTTTAGAGGACATCGCCAGGTTTGATTTATTAACTTAGATGCTCAGGACACTCTGACTTCCTGTGACTCCGCCAGTTTGTCAGTGGGGGCCCAGGGAATCATGGGAGCCACAGGAAAATCTTAAGAAGTAAAACAAATGACATGGCAGAGCGCCCTGCGCTTATCAGCACGCAGTCCAAGGGGGAGGTTAATCTAATAAATGCACAGTCCTCTGGTTTTTCACTCTTAAAGAAGGGTCTCATGGTGAAATTTTCAATTAACTTTTGAGGAATATGTGGATACAGCAGGTGATTCATTGAACACTCCCCACTGTCAAAAAAAAGGAGCACAGAGAGTTGTTCCTAAATGAATTATTCCCTTATGATTTGGAAAAGCACAAGCCGGGGCTGTCAAATTTCAAAACAATACATGTACAAAATATTGCTTTTATAACACTTTGCTGTTAATTAATTCCCCATGCTTTGATTTTAAAGGGTCTAAAGTTTGACTTATTTTATATTGCTGAAAATATACTGGGCACAGCAACTTTCTTTTTAGCTAATTATGGGTGGATCCGCTTTGTCTTGTGTATTCGCTACATGAATCTGTAAGATAGACACTAAAAATAGAGTTATGGGAAGCATAGTGGTGAGGGCAGTCTACTGAAAATCTATGCAACTTCATCACCAGGGCATTCAGAATAACAATACCTAATTCTTCACGTGATAATCTGAAGTGCCCAGGCAGAGGACAGGAGTCTGAACTGGGCCAGGCTGATTTTCTCCTGGGACGGGAGTCCTGAGCAGGCACTGGTTTCCAGTTGTGTGATGGGGTTGACAGGGTAGTCTGCCCACCTACTGAATCAGGGGCTCTTGCCTGATAAATATCCCAATTCTTTCCCCACTATTTTGCTCGCTTTGCCTAGAAAAAAACACACGTGAACCACCACAACTTCAACGTTCTGCAGACCTCTTTCTCCCAATAATACAGGAGTTCATTGGTATGACAAAGACACACGCTGTATTGTAACAGGGCATAGTTTTACTCTCACGCAAACCGACTACCTGAAACCAGGTTTGTCTTCCTTTAGACACATGAGCGGACTTCATTTGCCAGGGGGTGGGGAAGTAGGGAGGGTTGGGGAGGATATATATATATATATATATATATGGCGACCCAGTAATTCTAGATAAAAATGTACAGAGAGCCACAGCCAGAAGTCTCTGCTCAGCAAATGTGCATCTCCATATGACAAAATCTCAGAGCCAGCAGACAAAATACGTAAAGGAAAAAAGCCAAGATCTATATTCAGAAATAAATATGTAACATCCATTAAAAAATTAGTAGCCCCATGCTTTGGTTTTGGCAGGCACCATATAATGTGCCAATTTCGGGACTTTATACTGTTCAGTTCAGTCGCTCAGTCATGTTCGACTCTTCACAACCCCATGAACTGCACCACGTCAGGCCTCCCTGTCCATCATCAACTCCCGGAGCTTACCCAAACCCATGTCCATCGAGTTGGTGATGCCATCCAGCCATCTCACCCTCTGTCGTCCCCTTCACCCCCAATCCTTGACAGCATCAGGGTCTTTTCCAATGAGTCAACTTTTTGCATGAGGTGGCCAAAGTATTGGAGTTTCAGCTTCAGCATCAGTCCCTCCAATGAACACCCAGGACTGATCTCCTTTAGGATGGACTGGTTGGATCTCCTTGCAGGCCAAGGGACTCTCAAGAGTCTTCTCCAACACCACAGTTCAGAAGCATCAATTTTTCAGCACTCAGCTATAATCACATCCATACATGACCACTGGAAAAACCATAGCCTTGACTAGACGGACCTTTGTTGGTAAAGTAATGTCTCTGCTTTTTAATATGCTGTCTAGGTTGGTCATAACTTTCCTTCAAAGGAGTAAGCGTCTTTTAATTTCATGGCTGCAGTCACCATCTGCAGTGATTTTAGAGCTGAAAAAAATAAAGTCTGACACTGTTTTCACTGTTTCCCCAACTATTTCCCCTGAAGTGATGGGACCAGATGCCATGATCTTAGTTTTCTGAATGTTGAGCTTTAAGCCAACTTTTTCACTCTCTTCCTTCACTTTCATCAAGAGGCTCTTTAGTTTTTCTTCACTTTCTGCCATGAGGGTGGTATCGTCTGCAAATCTGAGGTTATTGATATTTCTCCCGGCAATCTTGATTCCAGCTTGTGCTTCTTCCAGCCCAGTGCTTCTCATGATGTACTCTGCATATAAGTTAAATAAGCAGGGTGACAATATACAGCCTTGATGTACACCTTTTCCTATTTGGAACCATCTGTTGTTCCATGTCCAGTTCTAACTGTTACTTCCTGACCTGCATACAGGTTTCTCAAGAGGCAGGTTAGGTGGTCTGGTATGCCCATCTCTTTCAGAATTTTCCAGTTTATTGTGATCCACACAGTCAAAGGCTTTGGCATAGTCAATAAAGCAGAAATTGATGTTTTTCTGGAACTCTCTTGCACCACAGCATCATCTTTCAGGATTTGAAATAGCTCAACTGGAATTCCATCACCTCCACTAGCTTTGTTCGTAGTGATGCTTTCTAAGGCCCACTTGACTTCACATTTCAGGATGTCTGGCTCTAGGTGAGTGGTCACACCATCGTGATTATCTGGGTCGTGAAGATCTTTTTTGTATAGCTCTTCTGTGCATTCTTGCCACCTCTTCTTAATATCTTCTGCTTCTGTTAGGTCCATACCATATCCGTCCTTTATCGAGCCCATCTTTGCATGAAATGTTCCCTTGGTATATCTCATTTTCTTGAAGAGATCTCTAGTCTTTCCCATTCTGTTGTTTTCCTCTATTTCTTTGCATTGATCACTGAGGAAGGCTTTTTTATCTCTCCTTGCTATTCTTTTGAACTCTGCATTCAGATGGGAATATCTTTCCTTTTCTCCTTTGCTTTTCACTTTTCTTTTCATAGCTATTTGTAAGGCCTCCTCAGACAACCATTTTGCTTTTTTGCATTTCTTTTCCATGGGGATGGTCTTAATCCCTGTCTCCTGTACAATGTCATGAACCTCCGTCCATAGTTCATCAGGCACTCTGTCTATCAGATCTAGTCCCTTTAATCTATTTCTCACTTCCACTATATAATCATAAGGGATTTGATTTAGGTCATACCTGAATGGTCTAGTGGTTTTCCCTACTTTCTTCAATTTCAGTCTGAATTTGGCAATAAGGAGTTCATAATCTGAGCCACAGTCAGCTCCCAGTCTTGTTTTTGTTGACTGTATAGAGCTTCTCCATCTTTGGCTGCAAAGAATATAATCAGTCTGATTTCTGTGTTGACCATCTGGTGATGTCCATGTGTAGAGTCACCAAAAATACAAATAGTAAGTTAAAGGAACTAGGAAACTGAACTCCTAAAGTTATTCTACTGTACAACTACCAGAAATGCTTTCATCTCAGTTAGATTCAAAGTCTTCATGTGGCGATGGCACACTCAATGTGGGAGATTTTTATGCTTATCTCTCCATGCCTGCTGGGCTACCCTGAGAGCTCAGTTGGTAAAGAATCTGCCTGCAATGCTGGAGACCCAGGTTCAACCCCTGGGTTGGGAAGATCCCCTGGAGGAGGAAATGGCAACCCACTGCATTATTCTTGCCTGGAGAATCCCATGGACAGAGGAACCTGGTGGGTTATCAAGAGTCAGATGGGGGGGGGGGGCGGTCCCAAGATGGCAGAGGAATAGGACAGGGAGACCACTTTCTCCCCGTCAAATTCATCAAAAGATCATTTGAATGCTGAGCAACTTCCACAGAACAACTTCTGAACTCTGGTGGAGGACACCAGGCACCCAGAAAGGCATCCCATTCTCTTCAAAAGCAGGTAGGACAAAATATAAAAGACAAAAAAAGAGACAAAAGAGTTAAGGATGGAGATACATCCTGGAGAGGGAATCGTGAATTAGAAGTTTCCAAATAGCAGGGAAACCTCTCTCCAGCGGGTTTGTGGGAGTTTTGGAATCTCAGAGGGCAACATAGTTGGGGGGAAAAAAACACTGAAAACGTGCCTAACTGCAACTTTCAGCAGAGAAGTAACCCAGATCCTCACGTCCACCACAAGCGAGTAGGGGCTGGACAGGGAGGTGTGGGTTGCATGCTTAGGGTAAGGACCAGGCCTGAATGCCCTGAGGACAATCTGAGGGAGTTAACGTGAGATAGCAACTCAAACTGTAGGATAGCCAGGGAGAGAGAGGGGGAAAGAAAAAAAAGGGAACTTTCCCACGAAAAGCTCTAACTTAAAGCACAGCCTGGCCCACTCACCAAACAAAGGATTGAGCGAACACCAAAGGAGAGCTAGCCAGCTGTGGACTGGCCCTCCCCACGCTGGAGGCAGAGAGGCAGGCGGGCGACAGCCAGAGTTGGAAGGCAAGGGGCCATCTGGGCCCCAGAGACGGCATCCTCCACCAAACCGTGAGCAGGCTCCCAGTTGCGAGCCACGTCTTCCTGGGATCCTGGACAGTTGACATCCGCCAGGAGCGTCGCAGCCCGAGATCAGCTCCCCAGAGGGGACACACAGCACATCTGAGATGGCACCCTTGTGGTCCACCCGGGAGCGGCCGGGACCGGGGAAGTGATAAGACGCACCGCCCCACCTGGGACAGTGTACTCACCACACACCTGGTCGCCTGAGCTGCTCAGACCTGGGAAGGGCACAAAATGCACGTCCATCTAGCTGAGTCTATGCCTTTGTGGAGTACTCGAGAGCCTGAACCTGAGCAGCTTAGACCTGGGAAATGCATGCAACCCGGGCGTGCTTTGGACAGTTCCCCTTCAGAGCAACCTGGAGCCTGAGCAGTGTAGACCTGGAAAGCACACGCTGCCGTGAGCTGGAGCAAACCCAGTGTGGTCCATACACTGTGAGCACTCCCCACACATGAGCGATATTTGTTTACAGTCTCCCTCCCTCCCCAGAGCACAACTGAACAAGTGAGCCTAAATACGTGACCACCTTCGCCCCCTGTGTCAGGGCGGAAATTAGACACTGAGGGTCCTGCAAACAGAGGAGGCGAAAATAGACAAAGAGGAAATTGCTCTGCAAGTGACAAGTGCAACAGGTTAAAACCCTGTAGTTAGCACTGACTAAGCATTGGAAGGGGCCTATAGACCTTGAGAAGAAGTATAAGCGGAACAAGGAACTATCTGAAACTGAACTGAGCCCACATGCCCTCAACAGCTCCAGAGAAATTCCTAGATATATTTTTACTTTTATTATTTTTTTAATATTTTACCTTTTTAATTTTTAAGTTCTTTATTACTCCTTTAATTTTCATTTTTATATCCTACTATTACCTTGCAAGAAAAAGAGACCCTATTTTTCAAATAGCCACCCAAGTACAAGAAACCCAGAGAGTCCCAAACAGGATAAACCCAAGGCAAAACACCCCAAGACACATATTAATCAAATCAATGAAGATCAAACACAAACAGCAAATATTAAAAGCAGCAAGGCAAAAGCAACAAATAGCACACAAGGGGATTCCCATAAGGATGACAGCTGATCTTTCAATAGAAACTCTTCAGGTCAGAAGGGAATGGTAGGACATACTTAATGTGATGAAAGAGAAAAACCTACAACCCAGATCACAGTACCCAGCAAGGATCTCATTCAAATATGAAGGAGAAATCAAAAGCTTTACAAACAAGCAAAAGCTGAGAGAATTCAGCACCACCAACCCAGCTCTTCAACAAATGCTAAAGGATCTTCTCTAGATAGGAAACACAGAAAAGGTTTATAAACTTGAACCCAAAACAACAAAGTAAATGGTAATGGGATCATACTTATCAATAATTACCTTAAATGTAAATGGGTTGCATTTACAAAATTCAACCAAAAGACAAAGACTGGCTGAGTGGATACAAAAACATGACCCCTGTATATGCTGTCTACAAGAGACCCACCTCAAAACAAGGGACACATACAGTCTGAAAGTGAAGGGTTGGAAAAAGATATTTCATGCAAATGGAGAATAAAAGAAAGCAGGAGTAGCAATACTCATATCAGATAAAACAGACTTTGAAATAAAGGCCTTGAAAAGAGACAAAGAAGGACACTACATAATGATCAAGGAATCAATCCAAGAAGAAGACATAACAATTATGAATATATATATACCAAACATAGGAGCACCGTAATATGCAAGGCAAATGCTAACAAGTATGAAAGGGGAAATTAACAGTAACACAATAATAGTGGGAGACTTCAATACCACACTCACACCTATGGATAGATCAGCCAAACAGAAAATTAGCAAGGAAACACAAACTTTAAATGATACAATGGACCAGTTAGACCGAATTGATATCTATAAGATATTTCACCCCAAAACAATTGATTTCACCTTTTTCTCAAGTGCACACAGAACATTCTTCAGGATAGATCATATCCTGGGCCATAAATCTAGCCTTGGTAAATTCAAAAAAATTGAAATCATTTCAAAAATCTTTTCTGATAACAATGCAAAAGATTAGAGGTCAGCTACAGGAAAAAAATACTATTAAAAATAAAAAAACATGGAGGCTACATAACACACTTCTGAATAACCAACAAATCACAGAAGAAATCAAAAAAAGAAATCAAAATATGCATAGAAACAAAAGAAAATGAAAACACAACAACCTAAAACCTATGGGATTCAGTAAAAGCTGAGCTAAGGGGAAGGTTCATAGCAATACAAGCTTACCTCAAGAAACAAGAGAAAAAACCAAATAAATAACCTAACTTCACACCTAAAGCAACTAGAAAAAGAAGAAATGAAGAACCCCAGGGAGAGTAGAAGGAAAGAAATCATAAAAATTAGGGCAGAAATAAATGAAAAAGAATAGAGCAAAAATCAACAAAACTAAAGACTGGTTCTTTGAGAAGATAAATAAAATAGACAAACCATTAGCCAGATTCATTAAGAATAAAAGGGAGAGGAATCAAATAAACAAATTTTGAAATGAAAATGGAGAAATCACAACAGACAACACAGAAATACAAAGGGTCATAAGAGACTATTATCGGCAACTATAGGACAATAAAATGGACAAGTTGGAAGAAATGGATGAATTCTTAGAAAAGTATAACCTTTCAAAAATGAACCAGGAAGAAATAGAAATTCTTAACAGATGCATCACAAGCACAGAAGTTGAAAATGTAATCAAAAATCTTTCAACAAACAAAAGCCCAGGACCAGATGGCTTCCCAGGTGAATTCTACCAAAAATTTAGAGAAGAGCTAATACCTATCCTACTCAAACTCTTCCAGAAAATTGCAGAGTAAGGTAAACTGCCAAACTCATTCTATGAGGCCACCATCACTCTAATACTAAAACCAGACAAAGATGCCAGAAAAAAATATAGGCCAATATCACTGATGAACATAGATGCAAAAATCCTTAACAAAATTCTAGCAAACAGAATCCAACAACATATTGAAAAGATCAAACATCATGGCCAAGTGGGCTTTGTCCCAGGGATGCAAGGATTCTTCAATATTCACAAATCAATGTGATACACCCACATTAACAAACTGAAAGATAGAAACCATATGACTATCTCCACAGATGCAGAGAAAGCCTTTGACAAAATTCAACATCCATTTATGATAAAAAAAAAAATCCTCCAGAAAGCAGGGAAGGAACATACTTCAACATAATAAAAGTCATATATGATAAACCCACAGCAAACATTATCCTCAATAGTGAAAAATTGAAAGCATTTCCCCTAAAGTCAGGAACAAGACAAGGGTGCCCACTCTCACACTACTATTCAACATAGTTTTGGAAGTTTTAGCCACAGCAATCAGAGAAAAAAATGAAATAAAAGGAATCCAGATAGGAAAAGAAGAAGTGAAACTCTCACTGTTTGCAGATGACATGATCGTCCTCATAGAAAACCCTAAAGACACCACCAGAAAATTACTAGAGCTAATCAATGAATATAGCAAAGTTGCAGGATATAAAATTAACACACAGAAATCCTTTGCATTCCTATACACTAACAATGAGAAAACAGAAAGAGAAATTAAGGAAACAATTCCATTCACCATTGCAATGAAAAGAATAAAATACTTTGGAATAAATCTACCTAAAGAAACAAAATACCTATATATAGAAAACTATAAAACACTGATGAAAGAAATCAAAGATTACACAAATAGATGAGGAAATATACCATGTTCATAGATCAGAAGAATCAATATAGTGAAAATGAGTATAGTACCCAAAGCAATCTATAGATTCAATGGAATCCCTATCAAGCTACCAAAGGTACTTTTCAGAGAACTAGAACAAATAATTTCACAATTTATATGGAAATACAAAAAAACCTCAAATAGCCAAAGCAATCTTTAGAAAGAATGGAACTGGGGGAATCAATCTGCCTGACTTCAGTCTCTACTACAAAGCTACAGTCATCACGACAGTATGGTACTCGCACAAAGGCAGAAATATAGATCAATGGAACAAAATAGAAAGCCCAGAGATAAATCCACACACCTATGGACACCTTATCCTTGGCAAAGGAGGCAAGAATATACAATGAAGAAAAGACAATCTCTTTAACAAATGGTGCTGGGAAAACTGGTCAACCACCTGTAAAAGAATGAAACTAGAACCCTTTCTAACACCATGCACAAAAATAAAATAAAAATGGATTAAAGATCTAAATGTTAGACCAGAAACTATAAAACTCCTAGAGGAAAACATAGGCAAAACACTGATATAAATCACAGCAAGATCCTCTATGATCCACCTCCCAGAGTAATGGAAATAAAAGCAAAAATGAACAAATGGGACCTAATTAAACTTAAGAACTTTTGCACAATGAAGGAAACTATAAGCACGGTGTAAAGACAGCCTTCAGAATGGGAGAAAATAATAGCAAATGAAGCAACTGACAAAGAATTAATCTCAAAAATACACAAGCAGCTCATGTAGCTCAATATCAAAAAATAAATGACCCAATCAAAAAATAGGCCAAAGAACTAAAGAGATATTTCTCCAAAGAAGACATACAGATGACTAAGAAACACATAAAAAGATGCTCAACATCACTCATTATCAGAGAGATGGTACCACAATGAGGTACCATTTCACGCTGGTCAGAATGGCTGCTATCCAAAAGTCTATAAACAGTAAATGCTGGAAAGGGTACGGAGAAAAGGGAACTCTCTTACACTGTTGGTGGGAATGCAAACTAGTACAGCCACTATGGAGAACAGTGTGGAGATTCCTTAAAAAACTGGAAATAGAATTGCCGTATGACCCAGCAATCCCACTGCTGGGCATACACACCAGTGAAACCAGAATTGAAAGAGACACTTGTACCCCAATGTTCATCGCAGCACTGTTTAAAATAGCTAGGACATGGAAGCAATCTAGATGTCCATCAGCAGACAAATGGATAAGAAAGTTGTGGTACATATACACAATGGAATATTACTCAGCCATTAAAAAAGAATGCATTTGCTGGCCAGTGGCTGAAGTTGCAGGTGACCCGGGGCTCTGGGCCAGGACAGTGTGCTGGAGGCCTCGCCCTCCCTGCCGCTGAGATCACGTGTGCTCAGGAGCCAGCAGGGATGGGGTCCTGTGGAGGCAAAGTGACTTTCTCTAACGCGCTGTCACTCGGGAGGGCCCAGGCATTGTTACAGTTTCTTCACTGTAATTTCTGGAGAAAGCTCACTCTGACCCTCCTGAATTGAGATCATCTCAGCCTAAGTTTAGAGGGAAATTTAACAAAACCTTCATTTGAGAGAACCTGACGGTGGTCTCACAGTGGTACCAAGAAACGGATTTCATTGTATTAAGTGCACTTCACGTATTTCTAGTAAGATGACTTTCCAGAAAGTGACATTTGTTATGTTCTGGCTTTTAAAGTGAAATATAAATAAATTTTCATGATTTATCCAAAAAAATAAATAAATAAATAAAATTAAAAAGAATGCATTTGAATCAGTTCTAATGAGGTGGGTGAAACTGTAGCCTATTATACAGAGTGAAGTAAGCCAGAAAGAAAAACACCAATGCAGTATATTAACACATATATATGGAATTTAGAAAGATGGTAATGATGATCCTATATGCGAGACAGCAAAACAGACACAGATATAAAGAACAGACTTTTGGACTCTGTGGGAGAAGGCGAGGGAGGGATGATCTGAGAGAATAGCATTGAAACATGTATATTACCATAAGTGAGATCACCAGTCCAGGTTTGATGCATGAAACAGGGCACTCAGGGCTGGTGCTCTGGGACAACACTGAGGGAGGGAGGTGGGAGGGGGTTCAGGATGGGGGACACGTGTACACCCATGGCTTATTCATGTCAGTGTATGGCAAAAACCACTACAATATTGTAAAGTAATTAGCCTCCAATTAAAATAAATAAATCAATTAAAAAAAACAGTCAGACACAACTGAGCAACTAACACTTTTACTTTCTTTCTCCTTGACTGCCAGATTAAATAGGCAAAAAAAAAATTAGTAAGGACATAGATAATTTGATTTAAGGAACATCAATAGAAACATGCACCCAATTTTCAGGGGAAAACCTTTTTCTAAAAACTCATGGATGATTTACAAAATTGACTATGTCTCAGGCCACAAAGCAAAGCAAATTTCAACAAATATGGAAGAAGTGACGTTAGACATTTTCTTAACCCAGTTGAGAATTAGATTTCAGCTACAGAAATGAAGCCAAACCTCCCAGCATATTCAAAACCTTGCTAAGTTGCCAACACCACCAAGAGGTGGAAACAATCAAAATGTCCACTGACAAATGAACAGATAAACCAAATGTATATATATGGAGTATATGTAAGTAAATTCTACATAATGGAATATTATTCAGCCTTTTTTTAAATAGAAATATTATCATAAGCTGTAAAATGGATCGACTTTGAGAACATTATGTTAAATGCAATAAGCCAGTCACAAAAAGATAAATACTATGTGGCTTCATGTATATGAGGTGTCTAAAATGGTCAAATTCATAGAAACAGAAAGTGGAACCTTGCAGGGTTTTCCACTGGACAGAGCCCTCCCCAAGAGGTGTCACTCACCTCTTGCTTAGAGAGAAGCTGTTGTGTCCTATGCTTTCTCTGAGGTCCAGAGAATAAGTTTAATCAGTGAAGTGAGGAAATGTAAAAACAAAGGCAAACAGTCAAGCAAGACAAAATAACAAGAAGACCTTTAGTTCCTCCTGAGCCACATCCTGTGAGCTGTTTTGCAGATACTAAAACCCCCTACCAGTTAAGTTAATTGAATGCTGACCAACAGCACGTAGGCCTCAGACCGGCTGGATCGAGAAGGTTAATGATGTTAACTCCTGAAATGCCACCCGATTATCTCACTATCCACGAGCTGATCACACACCCTGCAACCCTCTGCCTCTTCTTCCTTTAAAAATGTCTTCCCTGAAAGCCACTGGGGAGTTTGGGTCTTTTGAGGATGAGCTGCCCTTTCTGCTTGCTTGGCACCTGCAATGGCTTTAGAGTCAGTTCTAGGTTTGAGTCCCAGTTCCTTCACTGGCTCAGATGGTAAAGAATCTGCCTGCAATGCAAGAGATCTGGGTTTGATCCCTGGGTCGGGAAGACCCCCTGGAGTTATGGCAACCCACTCCAGTATACTTGCCTGGAAAATCCCATGGACAGAAGAGCCTGGAGGGCTGAAGTTCAAGGGGTCGTAAAGAGTCGGGCACGACTGAGTGACTTTCCCTTTCCTTTCCTTTTCCTTCTCCACAATCTGGTGACAGGAGGGACACGTGACAGTACATTGGGTGGGGGACCCAGGTCAGGTTCAGGATCAGAAGTAGAATGATGGCTACCAGGGCTTAGGGGAAGACGGAAACAGGCAGAGAATCCATTTTTATGCTAATTTTTGACATATATACACTATTGATGTGTATGTGTGTGCACACTCAGCCACTCAGTGTTGTAGGGCTCTTGGCAACCCCGTGACTGTAGCCCTCCAGGCTCCCCTGTGTACGGGATTTCCCAGGCAAGAATACTGGAGTGGATTGCCAATTCCTCCTCCAGGGGATCTTCCCAACCCAGGGATCGAACATGCGTCTCTTGCATTGGCAGTCGCATTCTTTACCACTGAGCCACTGGGAAGCCCATACACTACTGATACTATGTATAAAATAGATAACTAATGAGAACTTACTGTATAGCCCAGGGAACTCTACTCAATGCTCTGTGGTGACCTACACATGAAGGAAACCCAAAAGGAGGGGATATATGTAAACATGTAGCTGATTCACTTTGCTCTACAGTAGAAACTAACATTTAAAGCAACTCTATTCTAATTAAAAATTTTAAAAAGAATCAGATTTTAAAGATGGAAACATTTTAGAGATCTGTGGCCCAGGAATGTGAACATGCTTCCACTACTGAACGGGACATTTTAAACTGGTTAAGGGAGTAAATCATCAGCTCAGTGGACATGAGTTTGAGCAAAGTCCAGGAGATGGAGAACCACAGGGAAGCCTGGTGTGCTGCAGTCCATGAGGTTGCAAAGAGCCGGACACAGCTGAGTGACTGAATAACAACAAAGGTAGGAAATTCTATTTTATATATTTAATCATAATGAAAGAAGCAGAAAAAAGAGAATAAAATGACACAGGGCTGCATCACAGGAGATTTAAAAACATATACATAGATTAAGTATTTTTTGAAAAATGTAATGGCAAGCTTATTGTTTATTCCACTTTATACGAATGTTTTCTATGGACTCCAGGAAGGTAGTTGCCTGGGAACAAAATTAACATGCTTACACATGGGTGTTACATGTACACACACACACACACAATTGTATCTATGCACCCAGCAACTCTCCAAGCGGAAACTTCATCCTCAGAATCAATTGTTACAACATGCTTCCAGAGATATTTTTACTGCATATACAATGACAATGAAACAAAGGAACAGTGAGGATTTTCAAAGACAAGAATATAATCAATTTCAACATACTACCCCAGAGTATTAAAAAACACCCCTTTAAAGCCTTTTAAAAGTGCTAGATTTTAGCATCCTGGTAATCAAGCTGCAGGTCCATATCCCTATTTGCAGAGCAAAAAATAGTAAAAGGAAATTATATTTGGGGAAGATATGCCAAGCCCAAAAATATCTCAGGATTTAGGTCGACAATGCCTGTCTCGTGTAACCCTGCGCTGAAACACTTCCCTGAAAAATAGAGAAATAAACTTAAATAATTCTTCTCAAGAAAATCAACAATATTTGTTGTTTCAGTATTTTCTGAGTATTTGAAGAAGTATTTGAAGAATTTTTTGAATATTTGAAGAAGTATTAAATTCTTCAAATTTTAAATTTATGTACCAAGAACTGATTTCTTGGGTTTCCATCCCATTATTAGGGCATACTTTTCTAATGAGAGGATGGAAAAAAAGAAAAATGTTTTCTCTTTAAATGAAAATGGAAATGAAGCAAATACATATGACATAAAAATTACTGCACATTCTAAAGTACATTTAATTTTTACACATCAATCTATACTTTTTTTTTACTTATAATCTTTGTGTTACCACATTTCTCTAGTAATGAGGGATTTGATTATGGTAAACAACTTTTCAGTGGAAATAGATCCACAGTGATAATTCTTTCCAGAATTTGTTTCAGGGTGACAATAAAACTGAAGATTGTCACCCTGAGGTGATGATGTGCCTGGTTTATTATTGAAGTGGATCCACATTTTATCAAATCTGTGATTAACCGAGGGTACCATGTCATGAATGCTCTCTCCCGTGTCATCAAGAGTTCCACGGTCGCGCCCATGTGTCGACGCCCTGCACACTGTCTTCCCCTGATACATAGAGTGCTGAATGACCAGGCTCCATTTCAAAGAGAAGCTGGCTACATTCAGGATCCTCAGAGCCTGCTGACTGACTCCCACCTAGATGTCAACTAGGAAAATGAAAGTCGCTCAGTCGCGTCCGACTCTTTGTGACCCCATGGACTATACAGTCCATGGAATTCTCCAGGCCAGAACACTGTATCTTGTCATATACACATTCAGTGAGAACTTCTCTGAGGCAGTCTAGCTTCTTTAACGTCAGAATTTCTTGCTGATGGCAGTTCTCAGATGCCCGGAATGGTCTGCCATATTGCTGAAATGATGCCCTCTTTTCTTGAACATCCCTGCCTTTCTAAACACCATGATTCCACCACTGGGTGTCTCTAGGACTTGGAACTGAAATTGCTACCCTGTCCTTTCAAGAGAGGGCAATGCCATGACATTAAAACAGTCTCAAACAGGGTTGAATTGCTGGGTAGCTCAAAGAGAGGCGTCCTCTTTGGACTCACAAGCAACACAATAGATTTAGATCCTCTCCTCCCAAATATATGTTTTTGGACCCTCAGACTTTAAACAGTTTTCTTCCCTGAATCCATATCTACACATTTCATCCTTAGTCAATATCTTCACTGCTAGTTGGAACTCACCTAGCTCTATTCCTGCCAGACAATGTATTTATTACACAAATTTGCAGGTGCTCAGATTGTCTCAGAATGGGATTCCTGCCAATTTCAACACATTAGTTCCCTCCTAAGGAAACAGAACCCGTGACTGGCTCAGGGACCTCACTAGTGAGTCATGAAGCTTCCTGGATGCTTTGAGTCTGGGTTCTGAAACAGCAGGATAAAATGAACATTGTGCATTTCGAGTTCAAGGTCAATGAGCAAATGTCATGTGTGCTTTATTAATGTTAACAGCTCCTTTTTAATTTTCTTTTTTAATTCAAATGTTTGTGTATGCATCCATACAACATAATTTCATGGCTGAATGTAATTATTTAGTGTTACCATTTCCCTGAGTCTTACCAAATTTTCTATTTAAAATGTTACTTTAATGCATAATATTTTATATTTGACATAATTTTGGTATAAGTACTTTCAGTCCTGAAATGTGAATTTCACATTTAATGTTTAATTTTGGCTTTAATGGAGTCTGGTTCCTGCCCCCACCCCATTCTTTGTAAAGGGAAAACTTTAGGGAAAATTCAGGTGCCAAAATTTCTATTATCCTTTCTAGGATAATAAATAATAAATAATAATAGATTTTCTAGGTTATAGTTTGTTTCTTTTGTGATTTTGTTGTTTGTTTAGTCGCTAAGTCATGTCTGACTCTTTGCAACCACATGGACTTTGGCCACCAGGCTCCTCTGTCCATGGGATTCTCCAGGCAAGAATCCTGGAGTAGGTTACCATTTCCTTTTCCCAGGCATCATCCCAGCTACCAGTGCTCTTAACATTAATTTGTAAGACACATTCAGAGGAAAGAAATTCTCAAGGTCAATTTCAAACCCAATGTCAGAACAAATAATACAATTTACAGGGAAATCTCCCAGTGTCCAAAATAAGAATTGCCCTTGTCCCAAGTCTTAGTTACCAAATTAAACAACCTTGGCTTTGGTCACTCGCCACTCCACCCTGTTGGTCAGACTTTTCAAAAGTAGTCATCTCAAAACTAACACAAATAGGGGTATAATTATTAAAACTAGTCAAAATCTATATGCCCAGCATCAAAGGACTCCATCCTGCTCAAGGAAGATTACCACTAATTTGTGCCTCATATGAACAAACCAACCTTCTACATATCTTCCAACTTTATTCCTGTATTCCTGCTACTTCATTATATGGAACCTGAAACTATCATTAACAACCCAGGGCTGCCCATCATATCTTCTAGAGCACTCTCCTTCTGGCCATCACCTCTCCTAACTCACTGCTTGTGGTCCTAGCGGGGAATTAAAAATGTTGTTCAATTCAACTGCCCACAGAATTGGAAACATACCTAGATTGAGTCCATCACCATGGCCAGTACACTGAGGACCAGTGACTGGTTCTGGTGTGGCGATGTGGGCCTTGAGAGACAATTCAGGATGCTTCCATGAGATTTGCTAGATGGACACTGGGAGGATTAAAAAAAAGACCCAGTCTTGTTGTTATAATATCAGTTCACTAGGAAACAGGTTATGTGTCTCATATCTTCTGAGACAGAGAAAGAAGCAGAGAAGAAAAAGAGATAGAGACAGAGTGCATAGTATCAGTTACATCTCCAGATGCCAGATCCAGCAGTGCCTGAAGCCAACTGAAGTTAGAATTTCCAGGTATTTGGACCATTTCCCCCAGGGCGCACTGGTAAAGAATCCACCTGCAATGCAAGAGACACAGAAGATGTGGGTTCAATCCTGATCTAGGGATGGCATGGCAACCCACTCCAGGATTTTTGCGAAGAATCTCAGGGACAGAGGAGCCTGGCGGGCTACAGTCCATGGGATCTCAAAAGAGTTGGATATGACTGAAGCAGCTGAGTACATGATGTGTGTTTCAAATGTCCTGTTCAGAGGTCTGTCTTGTCCTTCGTTACTTGGTGCGCCTGTTTTGCAGAAAAGCTGGAGGTCTTTTCCCCAGAATTATTGTGGGTAAATGAAACAGTGCTCCGTTTTCTGGGGGAGGTTTGAAGGAGAACGTGGTGTCAGGAGATCTAACCAGAGGTGGGCAAGACCAAAATCACTGAATGTTAAGAAAGTGTCAAGAAAGTGCATCCATACCAAAGCTTACAAGGTTTAGAGGCCACTGCAACAAAGGAAACTGTTGTGGACACTGGGAAAATAAAGAGAAAATGTGTGAAAACACAGCTTTGTCACAGAATATTAATGACAGTCATTAGGGGAACTGATAACCATTGATGACGCATTTTCATTTATCAAACATTTTAGTGTCATTAATATGTGTCCAATATTATTAATGTAAGTTTGGCTTTACCACTGACTCAAGATTGTTGTAGGATCAGTCTTCTGTTGCCTGAAGGGACTTCAGATCTAGCTTAGATCTGATGCAAGTGAGCCCTCACCTGAGTAAGGGAAGTATGAGGCTTCCCAGGGGGCGCTAGTGGCAAAGAACCCACCAGCAAATGAGGAGACCTAAACGACGTGGGTTCGATCCCTGAGACCAGTGCTGACTGCAGAGATGGATGATGGCATGATGGATAAATGAGTGAGTCCTCATGGTGTAAACTCAGCCCTGCAAAGCTAACCTAATGAGAAAAGTTCTTCAGATAAAGAATAATGAACTAGAAATTTAGGAGACAATTCAATCTCCAAATGGCTTTCTCCCTTCAATGAAGCCCCCTAAGATTGACTTTTACAAGCTGACAATATGAGGCACCAAGAGTCATAGCTTTATCAATCTCGTATTTTTTCTCAGCCCACTTCCTGAGTGTTTCCTCTTTTTCCACCTGAATGAAGAACAGCCAATTGATTTCCATAAAATCAGTCATTAATTTGTATCTGTCTCTCCTGTCACTCCTCATTCCTAGTATATAAATAATTCAAGCTTCCTTCATCTTTCCTTATTCAGAAGACTCTGAAGCTTTTGCCTTCTATTTGTCCTTTCCTCAACCACATCCTATGAGCAAAAGACCCTTCTAAGCTGAACTAAGCAAAACTGGACGCAGTTTTAGAATGCACCAGTGATTCATGCAATGCCATAATTTCCCTTCTGCATTTTATCATTGTGCTTTAAGCTGTGTGGATGCTCCCAATGACCTTTTTCAAACACAACTATCTGAAGAGATAACAAATTTAGTGAACTGTCTATAGTGACATGTGCATAGTGTTCTGAAGATAGAAGTCGATTTAAAACCCAACAGTTTAAGAACCATTTCAATGAACTCTGCAATTGTAGATGGCTTCTCCTCTGGAAAACAGAATTCCACTGTGATTTGGAACAGAAGTTTTTAAAGCAAGGCACAAACAGGGTTATTCTCCTAGAACACCCCCTATAACAATGGTATAGGTGCTATTCTAGCATAAATTTATTTATGACAGCTGATGAACACCCAGGTTTTCTTTCTGTCAAAGCTCTCCTAAATCTGCATTGCCCTCAACATTATTGTTGCTGTTGCTATCATTAATTTCTCAAGCAATTAAACTATGCTCCAAGATATAAAAACACAAAAACAAAACCAGCCCCAACACACAGCCTTTAATAAGGATGGAGTCATAGATGGATGTGAGCTTACCAAGGTGAGAAGTATTAATAGATACACTGAACTGAAAACTACTCAAACATTTCCTATCTTAACAGCGAACTTTTCTAAGCTTCACGTCTCTGTCCACCAACTGCCCTTTCTCTTCTTTTCCTTTTAGAAGAGACCCTCTCTAACCCCCTAAGTCTCCTTTCATTTGGCTTCCCTGAAAAAAATGTTCTTGTAACTCTGACTGAGCCGAACTAGACCAATATTTTGAGATAAATGGTGAACAAAAGAGTTTGATATTTCAGTGCAATAATGGTATGGAAGCTAAAATGAAGAAATTGGGTAGCAAGAGATTGGAGGGACATCTACAAAGAACTTTTTAAAGAAGCATGGAAGTAAGGCATTAACTTGGGGTGTTAACTTGAATAGATAAGCACCCCAAAATAAAAAACTAATATTTATGTATAAGTTTGGGAAGTAGTAGTAAAAGTTTAAACAAAAAAGTTGACTTCTGAGAGCACAGATTCTCAGAATCAACCATACGAACCACACCCATTCTTGTCAAGAGGGTTTGCATCCACTGTTCCTTCTGCTGGGCACACTCGGCCCACACGTCTTCACACCCCGCCTGCTCGCTTTATTCAAACACTCACAGGTCACTTCTCAAGAGTAGCTGTCCCTTAACCACCTGTTTAAAACAGTCCCTTAAAATTGTTCTGTTCCCAGACCACCCACTAGATCTTTAAACTTTTTAATTTTCTTCACAGCATTGGCCGATACCAAATATTTTACATCTGTCTCCTTATTTACTCTGTCTCACCACTGGTATAAGAATTTCAAAATGTAAGGAATGCCAGCTAGCTCTCTTCTTGTATGCTTAGATCTTAGACCAGGGCTTGGAAAACTATAGTAGTTCAGTGATATTTCTTGAATGAATAAATGTATGAGTTAAGGAATGAATGAGACAGAAGGAAAATGAAGCCAACTAAACCAACCCAGCTTAGTTTAGTTGCCATGGCACAGCCGTGCCCCTCAAGAGACACTAGTATGAGTCAGCCACTCAAAGTATAAAGAATCCCCTTTCATTCACCAAAGAGCCTACAGAAGGGAGGGCATCACGTTAGCACAACAGATGCCAGGCAAGGACATCGGTGTGGAACCCTCAGATACAGTGACAAGCCTTTAATTATACAATGTCGACACTGCTGCAATACACACAGATAAAACACTGATGGACATCGGGACACAAGGAGCCTTGACACGCCTAAGAGTCTTTATAACAGTGAAATACGTGAACAGTGCAATCAAAAGTGGAGCAACAGACCTAGACTCCAGTAACTGTTCATTTTACACAGTCTTCAGCTGTTTCTTCACTTCACAACTGAGGACACAGGAAGAGTAGGTACAGACAGACAGACGGATAGATAGATGTGTGCGTGTGCTCAGTCACTTCAAACGTATCTCACCCTTTGCGACCCCATGGGCTGTGGCATGCCAGGCTCCTCTGTCCATGGGATTCTCCAGGAAAGAATACTGGAGTGGGTTGCCACGCCTTCCTCCAGGGGATCTTCCTGACCCGGGGATCAAACCCACGTCTCCTACACCTCCTGCATTGCAGGCAGATTCTCTACCCGCTGACCCATCGGGGAGGATTTATGGGATAGATAGATAGATAGATATTAGATTTGGATATAGAAAGAGATATCTTACATTAAAGATTTATCTTTAGCAACATATTTAATGGTTTCTATCTTGCTCTGAACTGTATTAGGTTTATGAGCCCTAGATTCATCACTAGATGAGAACTTTAAGCATTTTATTTCAAAAGATGTTCACTAATGTAATGTTGATAATAAAATATTTCATACATATAAGAAATATTTATATATTTACTGCTATAAAGGTATCACTTTGCGGGAGTGGTGATACATATTGAAACTAATTGATTTAGCAGAACTATAGATACTATTGATCTACAGATCTTATTCTAATATACTATTAAATCTAAACTTCTGAGCAACATTTTTAACTTGATGGGGGATTTTCAAAAAGTTAAGATTATTTGAATAATTTTAATATTGAATGCAAAGATATTTGACAATATCTAAGAAAGGTATGAAAAATAAGAAGGGACGTGCTTTATTATATATTGAAGCTACTATAAAGACACAGTAAACAAAAGCATATGGCCAAGAACCAGACAAACAGAGCAGCATAATGAGAGGAAAATAATGATCCTCATCTTACTTCACGCACACATATTAATTTTACAAGGATTAGAATTTAAAATGTAAAGATCAAAGTTTAGAGTAAGATGTAAAAGTTCAATCATTTAGCTTCAGGAAAAAAAGGACAACCCAAAGGAGTAAATGAAACCAAAACCTGTAAGAGACAAGAGAGCCATCGTTTCTATACAATTATTGAAAAACTAGAGGCAAACCAGTGCCCAAAGCCAAGACAGAACAAAAAAATAGGAAATCTCTCTTCAGCACATATCCAGGAAATAAGGATATTTCTTAACAGAAAAATTACATAAAGTTGATAAGAAAAAGATAAATAACTCAAAATGAAAAGAGTTGTGAAGAAATAAGACTAATTAAAAAATGGAGAAAATATCTTTATTAGTAGTAAAATAAAAATAGAACCTTGTGAGAAACTATATTCCCACCGTGGTGTTGACGACACTCATCTCGAGTTGGCAGAGATGCGAAGACGCACACTCCCTGCTGGTGGGACTCTCAAGTGCTATAGCTCCTTGGAAAGAAATCTGGCAGTTTCCTCAATACTTAAAGATGCACATGTTATTTGATTCAGCAATACTGCTTTTGTGAATCAATATTCTATAAGCCAAAAATACTAAAATATAATGTTTTCGTGCTTATCAAAATGGAAAGAGTTTATAAATAAATGGTTTTGTTGTTCAGTCGCTCAGTCCTGCCCAACTCTTTGCAACCCCGTGAACACGCCATGAACAGGCCAGCCTTCCCTGTCCTCCACTATCTCCCGGAGTTTGCTCAAACTCATGTCCATTGAGTCGGTGATGACATCCAACCATCTCATCCTCCGTCACCCCCTTCTCCTTCTGCTCACAATCTTTCCAAGCTTCAGGGTCTTTTCCAATGAGTCAGCTCTTGGCATCAAGTAGCCAAAGTATTAGAGCTTCAGCTTCAGCATCAGTCCTTCCAATGACTACTCAGGGTTCCCTTCCTTTAGGATTGACTGGTTTGATGTCCTTGCTGTCCAAGGGACTCTCAGGAGTCTTCTTCCGCACCACAGTTTGAAAGCATCAGTCAGTACGAAAAGGCAAAAATAAATGGCTTAACAAATGCTGAAGAATGTCACTTTATTATCACAAGAAGAGTGTTTAGATATACCTTCATTAGCTGGAAAAGATGTCCATGTTGTTAAGGGAGAAGCAGGGGGGACACCTGGGTTAAAGGGGCATATCTGAGAAAACATAGATGGTGTTTAAACCACAGGAATGGGTAAGGTCACCAGGGACTTTGCAAAGTGTCAGGGCCAAGTTCTAAAGAGCAAAGGCTGACACTGAGGTAGAGGACACGCTGCCAGGGAATTAGGAGAAATATCCTAAGAAGTGTACAAGAGGAAGCGAAATCCCATGAGAAACTAACTCACATGAGGAAGGAAGGACTAAAGTCTGCTCGGTTTAGACACATCAAGATGGTTTAGTCAAAGTGCACTCAGTGGAGCAGTGAATGGACCAACTTGGGGAGCAAAAGAAGTTGACAAGGTTCAGAGATCACGTGTTTCAATTTTCCCAACGTGTGACCCTGAAAACAAAGAAATAAGGTGGTGGCCAAAAAGGAACAGGAAGTCAAAGGGGACTGTTGAATTGCATTTAAAGCGATGGAAATGATGCTGAGGAGAGCACTTGGTGGTGCAGGAGGGAGGGGTAAGTGAACAAGGGAGGCGACACATAGAGCCCAGAGCACCTTGGCTTTGGGTACAAGGAGGAACTATTCAGGCTCACACAACAGAAGTGAGCACAGAGGAACTCACACGCTGGCCCTCTGCAGATGCCACGGTGGGAGGACGCAGCAGTTACATTGACGGTTTCCACTTTCTCAAGCAGGGAGATCTGGAGGGGTCTCTAGGTCTGAGCCATCATGACCACTGGGGGAATACAGTCAGAGTGTGGAAGAGTGTTCTCTGTCTGGAAGGAAAATGAGGTTGGTCTGCTTTTCCTCGGACAGCCTCCTTCAATGACCATCCATTACCGGAAGGACAGATGAGCTGGAACGCTGGATTCGACCAGTGTCAAACCTTTGTCCCTCGAGTGCAACAGAGGGAGGTGAAAACGAGGGAGTGGGGGGGCTTTGGGATGGACCATGGGTCTGGGGTGGGCAGAGGGTGAGCTGGGGGAGAGGGGCAGGCAAGGCAGCAGTATGAGCTGATGGGACCGTGCGGTGGAGGTTTTCAAACAAGTGAAGAGCATGCACAGTCAGTGTGAGATCTGGGAAGGCATCTTAGCAGAAGGAGCATTTAGGAGAATGAGTGACAAGAAACAAGTAAGCTGACTTTGTGCACTGTGAAGGGCTTCCCAGGCGGCACTAGTGGTAAAGAACTTGTCAATACAGGAGGCAGAAGAGATGCGGCTTCAATCCCTGGGTCGGGAAGATCCCCTGGAGAAGAGAATGGCAACCCACTCCAGGACTCTTGCCTGGAGAATCCCATGGACAGAGGAGCCTGGGGGGCTACGGTCCATAGGGTCACAAAGTATTGAACACGACTGAATCGACTTAGGATGCATACATTGTAAAATGTACTTGATGTGCAAGATATCATCCTTTCTGGTACAATTCCCCCTTGGTTGTCATGGCTGAATTAGCAGTTCTGGAGTCTCTTCATTGTAAATAACTGTAACCTTCCTCCAACCACAAAGGGTGTTGCCCAACCCCACGTGTTTAGAGAAGAACCAAACTAGGGGAGATTGAAGCCTAGCGGAGTCGTTCCAACACTTTGATTCCCAATACACAGAAAGGAATTTCACGGGGCAGACATGAAGCTTTTGCTCCAGTTTTTTAAGAGGAAACCAGGAGTGCGGTCACAAGGTTTCACGAAGCACTAGAACTCTGAGGCCCACAACTCACTTGAGGTCCGTTTCTCATTTCTCCTTGGACCTCGGCTAAGGCTTCCGGCCAAGTTGATACGTCATCTCATCAGGTGACAGCGAACGAAAGTGAAAGTGCTTTGCTCGTCGTTGAGTCCTGTCACTCAGACTCTTTCCAACCCCCATGGACTGTAGCCCACCAGGCTCCTCTCTCCCTGGAATTCTCCAGGCAAGAATACTGGAGTGGGTTGCCACTCCCTTCTCTGGGGGATCTTCCCGGCCCAGGGATCGAACCCAGGTATCCTGCATTGCAGGTGGATTCATCGCCATCTGAGCCAACAGGGGTGTCCGGCCAAGTTCACACATCATCTCCCCAGGTGCGGCTCAGAGTCTCACTGCAGACTCATCAGAAGATCCTTCTGAGCCACAGAGACGCAGGAAACATCAGCAGGTTTGCGGTGGTGTTCCTAAACCTTCCTGCTACACCTCGCTTCCCAAAGACACTTTTACACTTGACTTTGTAACATTTCTGAGTAAGATGTATGGTGTGGTTCCACTGGTAAAGAATCCACCTGCAAAGTGGGAGACCTGGGTTCAATCCCTGGGTTGGGAAGATCCCCTGGAGAAGGGAAAGGCTACCCACTCCAGTATTCTGGCCTTAAGGATCCTGTGGACTGTATAGTCCATGGGTCGCAAAGAGTCGGACACGACTGAGCGACCTTCACTTTCACTTGTAACATTTCTGAGTAAGATGTATGGTGCATGTGGAATTAGGTCAGGTCCCATGGAGTCAGGAAGGAAGACGGGTGTTGGTGTGGGTCTAGGCCATATCTTTCTCTGAATAGTCTACGATGCCTTAAAGTTCTGTTTTTCTGACTGCAAAACATGCCCACTGTAGACAATTTTTAAAATACAGAATAGTTTATCAAAGTAACTGATATTATTATCCTATAACTATGCATTTAATTAGTCATAATTAATACATAAATATTTATATATAAATGTTTTTATAATGATTATGATGCTAATGGCTGATTATAATTATAACACCAATTATAATTCATTTTAATCAAAGTTAACTAAATTATAATAACTAATAATTCCATAAGTCAGAGTTAGCTACTGTTGCAATCTCTGTTCAGACCCTTCAGCATATACATGCTTTAACATTAAATAACAACTATTTCCACAGATGACTCAAAGTTCCTTCTAAGGACTCTTTGTGGTCTCCCAAAGTCCTGCCAAAAGGTTCGCTCCTAGGATCACATGAGGTTCTGTTGCTGAATATTTTCAGCTCTGCTTCCTTCCCTGGAATCGATCCACTTCCTGTATTGGAAGGAATCGGTCCATCATGGAAGTGGACACATGGTGTGGTGATAAACACGGGCCGGAATAAAAAGGCAGGAGTGTGGAAGAAATAGGGGATCACAGAAGGAATGGAGCATGAAGAAAGGAGCAACCAGTGAACCTTGCCAGTCGATCACCCCAGGGTCAAGGTCAAGGGAACACAGTGTGATAGTATCTTTTGCATCAGGAATCATGATTAAACTGTAGATTATGACCCTTATCAATAGCCCTTTCTGATTCTATTAATGCCCTTGTTTCCCCAGCTATATTCTAATCATCCTTCAAGATCAAAGTCAAGACTATAAAATGTCCCTTGAGTCATGGCACATGATGAAATATAATGTCTGAGCTCCTTTCGCCTGCTGGACCATCCCACCCGAGGAGAAGCTAGCATTTGACCTTATTATCCATGCTGCTTTCACGTTTTACAGCTACTGCCAAACACGTTCCGATCTTTAGTAAGAGGTTGGCAACTACTCTGGGAAATTCATCAGGAACACTTTTTTTTTCCCAGATATTTGGAACATTTACCTGTTCATTCATTTTAGATTTCACCTGGACTGCAAGAATGCTCTCAAACGTGTCCCTGGATCAGGCATCACCCCTCCTTCTAATTTTCTGAAATTCTAAATTCAGATAATTCAGCTGCAACAGAAGGAATGCAGGGCAGGAAGGGGCAGCCTCAAGTTACATTTGATGACCGACTGCCCTCTGAACCTCCAAGTTCTTGCCACTCTGTCCCTCTGAGCTTCTGTTCATGTCCAGGGGTGCCTCCCACCAGGTGAATGCTCCCTCCCTGGGAGCACCCGGGCTCCTTGTAGAAATGGCGCAGAGGGTTCCGGGAATTTCCTCTGCAGAAGCACTGGGAGGGGAGAGAGTGACATTCTGCTGGTGCAGTGAAACATGAGGGGCAACACAAAAGCCAGCCAAGAGTGGGGTCCCCTGTACATTTCACCAGGATGGGAACCCCAAGATTTCTGGGATTCAAAGACTCCTCCTGATTCCTAAAGATGCTGCCCATCCTTAATAAATCACTTTCAATTCATTAAAGAGCTAATTTTTAAACTTGCAAACAAGTGATTTTACACATAAATTCTTTCTGGAGTTAAAAACTGTCCTGCAAGCCAAAACCATGCCTCTATTGGTGTGCTGAATAGCACGGAATTCTTCTTTTTTTCATGAATCATAGAGTTTTCATGCATACATGCATTCCCCACAAAGGTGACTATTGTCCCTTCCACATTATCATGATTGTTTTAAGTCCCCTTTCAAGATCCATTCCAAACATGTGTTCCCTGAATGATGTTACTTAAATGTAGCATTGTTATGTCTTCTGCCAACCTTCATCTTGGGAAGGAACCATTTTCTACAAATGTCACCCATCACTTTCAGATAATGACATATATGTAACAGAACTTTACAGAAGTGCTACAGGAGAAAAAAAAAAATGCATGTCTAGCAAGCTATTTTTACCACAAATGTCTCCCTCTTCATTATAAACCAGAGAAAAGGCTTAGATGCAGCGTTTATCTAGCTCAGAAAATCCTGTTAAAAATTCAGAAACTGAAGAAACCCTTGATGAACCCATGAGGAAAGCCAGTGCCAAACTATTTTTCACCAAACCAGCATCAGTGTGGAGCGTCTGGTCACAGATGTTACCTGAGTCCCTGAGTACGGCAAGGTGAATGATACAAGGACAAAAGTTTACAGTCAAGGATAAACCCAAAGGTGAAGCTTACAAGTGAAGCATGAAATGTAGACACAAGCAGCAAAACCTGAGAATAAAATAAGTAAATGGAGTCAGCCATATATTAATGAACTAAGTTTCTATGCCAACATTGTATTCATATATGCGGATACCTAGAAATAAACCTTATGAAATTCTTTTTCAGTAATTGCTTTTTAAAAAGAATGCTCTATCTTTTTCTTCAAAAGCTAGAGTTCTAAAGATTTCGATACTGTCAGCATTTGGATCACACTGGAATTATTTCAGAATCCGGTTGGAAGAGGACATTCATTTAGCATGCGAAACACCTTTCTTATGTTCTGTTCTCCGTCCCTCAGGCGCATGCGGCATGCCAGCAGACGGGCTGGCATCTGCATAAAATAGTATTGCAAGACCACGGATAATCAGATGAACCAAAGAGCGAGGTTACTTACAGCACTTGATAAAACGAGAGTGAAACATCTTTCCATCTCAGACAGAAATCTCGCCACGGGTTCCGGCATTCTCTTCGGCTACAACTCTCGTCCCCGGGAAATGCATTATTGAGAGCTACTCAGGCGGCGCTTTACCTCGGGACGCATCACTGAAGCGAGGCTCAGCCCCACGGTGCAGACAGCTCCCAGCCCATTCCCACTCAGCAGCTGGAGTTCAGGTCGGAGCCACCGCGGCCGCACGTGCTAGTGTAGCCCCGTGATTGACAGGGCTCCTGGGGCCAGGAGCCAGGAAGAGCCGCCGCTAATTGGTCCTCAGGGGCACCCCACCTCTGCCGGCTCCGAGGTGTGCTGCACTGCGGCTCTCTCTCTCTCCGGTCCCGCCTGTTAATGGCTTTTCAGTAGCTTTCAGATGAGGGGGCTGGAGAGAGGCGACTGCAGGAGGGACCCTGAATCTCATTTCTGCACGCTGTCCATGAGCCAAGTGTGACCGGATTCCTAGCTGGTCCCGAGCTGATTATTTTTAGTTTCCACCAGTTGCTGTGTGTGAACAGAAAATTGATAGCAGCATCTCAGAATAACCACCTCTTAGAATCACAGGTCTTAGGAGCTGCCTCTCGTAATGAGGAAATTGCACTGTGTTTCTCAATCCATCTTGCTGGTTTTCTATGCAGAATGTGAAACTTAAAGGATCCACAAAAAGCTTGTGGTTTGCAACGCTTTACAAATTTAGGTTTCTGCTACCTCTGCAGGCTGCAGTGAATGCCACTGTACAAGCCGGCAAAGTAATTCTCACTGAATTGGATTCAGGAAGAAGGACACGTATGGTCTTCAAGGGTTATTGCAATACAAAAAAAAGGATAAAAATATCGTATTCAAAATGCAAAAGCCACGTTAACCAAAGAAAAGATCATTTATAAGTCGCTTATGAATGCAACATAATTGCTTTTTAAAAAGTAATTTTTTTAATGATGATCTGAAAAAGAAGTTGACATAGTCAAGAAGCTGTGTTTCAAATTTTGAGGGCATGGAAAAGATAAATATGAACAGTGTACATCCTTCTAAAATAGAAGCCTAGGTCTTAGGTTCCCTTACTAAGCTAAACTCAGAGTAACGCCTTTATTAAACCCAAAGATTATAAAATTCACCTCTATGCAACAAAGACCATAACTTAGATTACAATCAAGGAATCATTCTATATTTGTCCTAGGACACAGAAGAACAAGTTCAAGATTTGGACCAGAATGCCCTGAGTTCATATTTAGATTCTATCCCTCACCATGGTGTCAAACTGCACAAGTGATTTGGCTTCTGAGAATCTCAGCTTCCTCGCCTACAGATGGCAAGTCCAAGTCTTAACCTTTGCTGTGAAGGTCAGAAAGATATATATACAAATTCTAGTTGATAGCATTGATTTTCAACAAAATGGGACCGTCAGCGGTAACAAGGAAGTGATTGATATTTAGCTATGTATCAAACGACTATTATGGACACTTGAACCAGTTTCCCCAAGAATTAAAATGAGGCTTTCAGTCATTATCATCAATGCATAGTCCTCATTTATTCGTTCATTCCACATTACTCATTGAAAATCATTGTGATCAAGTTGCCATTTTAAGTGCTATTCAGGAATTAAAAACATGTCTAAAACAAACCCTTTTACATACACGGATTATAGAGTCTATTGTCTAAAATTTCCTTATGTGTTTTGAAATGATTTCTTATAAAACTATAAGAGACAACTACATATGTCAGCTTCCAGCAAAGAACAAGAGTCTCTCCTCCCACTTCAACACGAGTCTTCACGTACACCCACAGTAACACGACTTTATGTGAATAAAATGCAGTGTCTCTTTGGGGAAGGTACTGCTCACCTGGATACAGCTGTCCCCTCCTCTTAAGAAAATGTGGTGTGTTATCTATATAACCTCCTTAAATACATGCATTTCTTTGTTTTCTGCAAATTGCACATCTCTACATAATACATACTCAACATCTTAAGGGGGTTGTATGACACTATTTACTCATCGAAAGGAAAAAAAAATAATGTATGAGAGTCAGAGAAGTATGGTATGTGCCTGGCAAAGAAAACATGAAAAAATGAAAATATGATTGAGTTGAGGTTGAAAAATCTATTATAAAGTAACCTAAACCATGCCTCCTACAAGAGCTTTAGTGTGTGTATGTGTGTGTGTGTGTGTGCGCGCGCGCGTGCATGCATGCATGTTCAGTAGCATCCAACTCTTTGTCTCAGTTGTGTCCAACTCTTTGCAACCCCATGGGCTGTAGCCCACCAGGCTCCTCTGTCCATGGGATTCTCCAGACGAGAATACTGAAGTGGGTTGCTATTTTCACCTCCACGGGATCATCCCAACCCAGGGATCAAACCTGCGTCTCTTGTGTCTCCTCCATTAGCAGGCAGATTCTTTACCACTAGCATCACCTGGGAAGCCCTATAAAAGCTCTGACCAAAGTCTTTTGTAAGAATTAACATCTGTCCCCAGTAGATCAGGGGGTCATTACCAAATGTGTTTATTATGGATTCATTACATAAACATTTGACCAGTCATTGACTCTTGCTACTTAAAGTACATTGGGAAAAATGACTTCATCCTTGCCCTCAAAGGGTTTATAATCTGGTGAAGCATACAGAACCAAGTTAGTGTACTAAAAACATTAGGACAAGAACTGTGTGTAGGAGCAACATCCAACCTACTTTTGGGTTAAATGAGACTATCACCAAAGAGTTAACCTTAGCTTCATCAAAATACTTAGAATCTGGTCCATATGGATTTCTGACTCTCATACATTATATTTTTTTCCTTTTGATGAGTAAATTGTGTCATAGAACTCACTTGTCTTAAGATGTTTGTCGAGTATGTACTATGTAATACATAATACTATGTATTATGAACGATAGATACATCTAATTCTCCCTGATTAGGAGTTTATCTCATCTTTTGTCTCTCAAGACACAACACTCATGCTCAAAATACTAGTAGAACTACATTTAACCACACAGAAATATATCTTTATATTTTCCATCATTATCAAACAAAACATAGCTTCTATTACAGGCATGATGACTGAGGAAAAATAAATTTGGCTCTATTCACTTCACTTCCTTTATAAAAAATAATGAAAAATACTGGTAATTTACAGCTGTTTAAATTCCTTGATCTCTGCCCAACTCTACAAAACTTAATTCAGTGTTATAACATCACATGGACCACTTTGGGGTCCTCTGAATCTGATGTAAGAAATATAACAGAAGAATTGGTGATGATGGAGGCAATAAAGACCTAGATTAGATTAGATATAATGTTAACAATTTATTTCACAAGAATACGTCATTAGGTACAAAAGGAAATTCCACATTTGAAAGTTGTTTTTCATTACTACAAAACTTGAAGGCTAATAAAGCATGAGGATTTGATTATCTTTCAGAATTTATGGTGAACAATTGTTCTCACTGAATGTCATGAACAATATTTCAAAAGCAATTTGGAATAATAAAGAAATTCATGTTTCTTTTTTATACACCAAACATCTGCTCACTGTTCATACTAATTCTGATTTTAAAAAAAGACTTCTTTTTTTCTTTTAAAGGTTAGCATCATTACACCAGATTTTTTTCAAATAAGTCTGAACTATTTCCAGAACAACAAAAAAAAGAAATATGAAACTGGAATGACTCTAGTGACAGACAAGCAGCTTACTATTAAATATCTTTAAAAATGGGATATATGTGACACCAAGCTTCAAAGTAGGTTTTCTCATGAAAACTCACAGGTGAAATACCCATTTGAAACCCTATTTGGAGGGATCTGTCATGCTGGACTTTGTGCAGATAATTCCCAAATCCAACACTTCTGCATTTTTTTCAGAATTTAGTAAATGGTAGAATTAAAACTCAATTTTATAAAAACCACCCATTTAGGTAGGGTACTATAAAAATTTCAAATGAGGCTATAAATCACATGCACAAATTGTTAGTAAAGCAACTTCAAGTCCTGAGACAAAGTAATCTTTGTTTCTGCTCTTGGAATTGGTTGGGGGCTTAAAAATATTAGACTTTGATGAAGAAAATCACATACAGGTTTAGGAACGTTAACCCACAGGTAGTCGCCTCCAAAAATGGCTGGAAACTAAATTTATAGCATCGCCCATCACAAATAATGAGTACTTTTGAATGATGGAGTCGAGGTCTTCTCTCCTGAGAACAATAATCTGGGCTAATCATTTAGGACCATATAAGGTTAAATGGTCCTTTCCCAAAGGCTGCAAAGAAGGAAAGACCCAAGTTTTCAAGAAGAAAAGCTGTAAATACACTTGGTTCTTGCTAGACCTTCGCCTCACTAGTCATCCCCCCAGGCCCCCGGGACCAGGATCAAGCCTGCCTTGCCTGACTGATCAGACCCCGGCCTCCCCATTCATGCCCCTTCCACAGCCTTCTGACTGTTGGGGCCAGTGTGGTTTTCAGTCAGACCATTCAACCACTGGCAATCAGATTGCAGGTCTCCTCACCTTCAAAACAGCCTCAAAAGGCTCCTTCCAGGACAAGTGGACATTTAGCTTAGATGCAGACAATGGTGGGGCTAACAGAGGAAAGAATTTACAACACGGCTCTGAATGGCTGGAAGAGAGTATAGAGTGATGTAGACCACCCTTTCTGCGTCAGCGTAACAGTGAGGACACTAACCCAGCTGAGCGCTGTTCAAGGGTCTAAATATGTACTATAAGGGCCAGAAGATGTTCATCAGCATTTATACTAATATTTTCACAGAGGAGCAATGTAAAGTAAAAAAAAATGCAATTTTGAAATTGCTCCACAAAAGATTAAAAATTAATTTTTATGCGATGCAACAGAGTATATAACATATGCATATATGTGGATCAATCTGGAAATGAAAATGAAAGTGTTAGTTGCTCAGTCGTGTCTGACTCTTTGGGACCCCATGGACTATACAGCCCACGACGGTCCTCGGTCCACAGAATTCTCTAGGCAAGAAGACTGGAGTGGGTAGCTCTTCCCTTCTCCAAATACATGCATATATATGTACTGTGCTCGGGTGCTTCAGTCATGTCTGACTCTGCGACCCCATGGACTGTAGCTGCCAGGCTCTTCTGTCCATGGGATTCTCCAGGCAAGAATACTGGAGTGGTTGCCATGCCCTCCTCCAGGGGATCTTCTTGACCCAGGGATTGAGCCTGAGTCTCCTGCACTGCAGGCAGATTCTTCACCGAGCCACTGGGAAACCCCACATGTATACTGAACCAGAAAAATAGATACATATAGAGAGAGACAGATAAGGATGCCTCCATACACACAGGCTATATGGATGCTCAAATTGATTCATAAGGGCATCTGATTACCACAAACCTTTTGCGATTTTTTTCTCACTAATCACAGTGAAATGCTTTGAATTCTAATGTGCTGTGTGCTTAGTCGCCCAGCTGTGTCTGACTCTTTGCGACCCCATGGACTGTAGCCCGTCAGGCTCCTCTGTCCGTGGGGATTCTCCAGGCAGGGAATAATGGAGTGGGTTGTCATGCACTCCTCCAGGGGAACTTCCCAACCCAGGGATTGAACCCAGACCTCCCACACTGCAGTCAGATTCTTTACTGCCTGAGCCATCAGGTACCTAGCAAAGGAAATTTGTAAAACCTTCGCAAATTCATTCATTTGGATGTTGACAACCACTTTCAAATCTCTCCAGCATGTTGCAACTATCTAGGCTGACTTGCCCGTTTTCAGACATTGTTTCACCTCCCCAAGTCTGAGCTTGCAAACGGGAGTCTGCACATCTTAACCGTCAGGATGCGGTGGACAGTGTTCGCTTATGTCTGCATGGCTGCCCCTAAGTGTGGGCGCACATGTTCATGCAGGCGCGTGCATAGAGATGACGACGTGTTCTCCACCTTGCTCTTCAGTCCCCTGGAGCCGTGAGCCGCTCTGGAACTGGGGGAACACGCACAGGAGTGACACCCCACTGATGACGAGTAACCATGGAGATCAGTGAGGGGTCAACTCAGAGAGCTAGATCTGGGACACGAGGGTCAACTAAGGGGGCAGATCTGCACACAACTGTCAACTAGAAGACAATTATCTAAAGGATCGGGTTAGCCAAAAAGTTCATTCAGGTTTTTCATCACATCTTACAGAAACACCCAAACAAACTTTTGGGCCAACCCAATATTTTGATGACCTCACATATGTCAATTTTCCTGAAAAGGATGAAAGCAATTTTGAGACAAATCTGGAGACTGTACTTTACACTTTCCCAGTTGATATACATTCTTTAAAAAAAAAAAAAAGTCTCATAGAAAACATCTCCTTGTCTACAATTTAACTACCCATGCACTTGTCTACATACATAACAAATTACTTATTCACTTTGTATGCATCCTTTGATGTTCACTTCAAACCCATTTAACCTAAAAACTCTTCTTGGCCGACGTTGGCTAAGTAAGTCCTGGCCTTAAGTGAACCCTCTGCTCCCTTTTCCATGGGACAGTCCATCGAGCATCTGGTAATACAATGCTTTAAAATATTCTTCACTTGTATCACAGAGAAAGCCTCTTTTAGTAGATAATTACTTATCTGAGGTATAGACTTTCTAATTTTCTTATTCCCTATGAAAGCTAAAACATCAATGAACACTCAAGGGTCATCAAATGAAGAAACAGAGAATTAGAAATACTCTAAAGCGCCTTCTGGGGCAGTACACGTAAACTCAGAGGAATGTTTTACTAAATGCAGGATTATCAAACAACTGGGAAAACATTACTCACTATACTTGAGAAAGGAGAAGAGGTGAGAGGTGGAGTGGAAGGTAAGCCTTCTTCATGTGAGTGTAAAGACACAATAAACTTACTCATTTGCCTTTTTGGTTCCCCATGAAGGCTCCTTTAAAAGGCCTTATAGGATGATTTGAGGGCAAGTTTAAACACTGATGACTTCCTTCTTCCAAATAAATTCCCTGGTTTCAGACTTTCCCTTTTTGCTTGTTTTCCGTTTCTGCTTTAATTGGAGGATAATTGCTTTCCAATGCTGTGCTGGTTTCTGCCGTACAATGACGAGAATCAGCCGTGATCACACACTCGCCCCTCTCGGAAGTCACAGAGCGCCAGCCGGGCTCCCTGTTAGCCAGCATCTTCCCACCAGTCATGTCTAACACGCGATCGTGCATGCATGTTAGCGCTACTCTCTCAATGTGTCCCAGCCTCTCCTTCCCCTACGGGGTCCACAAGGCCGTTTTCTAAGTCCGCTTCTCCTTCCCTGTGAATAGGTTTCATCAGTACACTTTTTCTAGATAAAGAAGATGTGGTACATATATACGATGGAATACTACTCAGCCATAGAAAGGAAACAAATTTGAGTCAATTGCAGTGAGGTGGATGAATGCACAGCCTGTTATACAGATTTCACTTTAGATTTCAAAGGATAATGTATGGTCTCTAAACTGGGCAGGGGGTGGGGGGGGCGTGAGGACAAACTGTTAACAGTATTTTCAAGTGATTTGGAAAGAGAACTGTATGGTGAAATACCCAAACCCATAAATAATATTATTTCCCAAACTTAGAACCTTAATTTCTTTTGGAGAAATTTGCAATAGAACTCATTGTTAGGGAAGAGATCTCCATAACTATTTGCATGTCTACAGTCTGCTCTGCAGGGCAAAGGGCATCAGCCACTTTGGTTTAAGGATAATTGCTTAAAAACACCCCTGGGAGGCTAGGGATGGGGTAGCTCTGGGGAGGTTTGGAGAATCATCTCTCCATACTCATCTGGTTGTGCTTCAAGGTGACGGAGCTGGAGACGTCCTCCTCCCCTCTCTAGAGGTCTGCATCCTGTGTGTGTGTGTGTGTGTGTGTGTGGTAGATGGGGAGATGTGCCCAAAGTCTACATAAGCTTCGTTTTCTAATTCTCTCCCACACCCACTGTACTAAGAGGCTTCCACTGCATTCTCCTGTGGGGACTGGGGCTCAGGAAACCAGCCCTGGAATGCTCCGTGAGAAGAGTCTGCCTCTGATCCGTAATCCATGACCTCGCATTTCCCGTCGGAGTCTCTCTCTGCTCTGCCTTCTTTTCTCTCTTCTTCTTTCTCTCCTCCTCCCCGTCCTCCTCCTCATCCCCTTTCTCCCTCTCCCTCCTTTTCACATCTGTGGATGATCAGAGAACCTTCTCAGAGTTAAGCAATAAAGGCATGTCCATTCTGCCAACCTTGGGTGAAGCTAATGGAATGCTAGGAGGATGGTGCATCCTTTTCAGCACCAAGGTCCTGCAGTGAGTGACCTAGAGTGGCGAAGGTGGAGAAGAGGAGAAGGTGGGTACACTGTGGTGGGGACACAGGAGAACAAGAATCGCCGGTGGGCGACCCACGGCCCCTTCCCTGTGCCCCACGCCTTTGTCCTTAGCTTAGGTGTGCCTGGCTGTTTATCCCTGCAATGCCCCCTGCCTCTGCATCCCATTCAGGCTTATTTATATCCAATGGGGGCCTTCTCTCAAAATGCTAATATGATGCTAATCAAATGACGTTTACTCTTACACCTAGAGTATCCATCACGGCAGACATTGCCATGTGGGGTCAGTCATCCATAAACGTACAAAAGGGTTTAGAAAAGATTTACAGATAGATTAGGACTTTATAGAGGGAAGAGAGGGGCTATATTTTTATATGTGGGAATTAAGTGGGTAGAGAGGAATGGACTTTTTAGATTCTTATAAAGCATCTAAGCTGGAGCACCTTTAAAAGATTTGTTTTTCAATTTAATGGATATATGCTGGCAATCATATGTAAGCTGTTAATACTATAGAATAATTTCCAGAGCACCAAAGATGTTGATACATATCTCTAGACCCCAATATGGAGGTGCTAATTAAGTGGTTTAAGGTAGGTAACAGTGTGAAGAAACCTCACCAAAATAAAAGTCTCACATGAAGCTAATGAGGGGATATTTTGAGGGTGTCAAATTACAGCTCTTAGTTTACAAGAAGTTCAACAGCAGGTAAGACTAATTTATGAGGATAGAAGTCTTTAAAAGTGAAGTATTGATGGATAAGGAACACAAGGGAACTTTCTAGAATGATGAAAATGTTTCCAATTTGATCAGGATTATATAAGTACAAATATATAGAGATATAAGGGTATATAAAGATTTACTGAACTGTAAGATTTGTGCATTTTATCATATCCAAATTATATCCAAGTGTTTCCCTAATTATATCTAACATATTTTTTTTTAAGTGTCAAAGAAAGTGACATAGTTCCTAACACAGCAGCAAGAGGTAATAGCAAAAGAAAGATTTCCAAGGTGTATAAAGCTAAGGCGATTTACCCGACATTTATTCATTTAACAACCCCTGACTGACAGGCTACATACATCATGCTTCATCCTCGGGGCCAGGCTTATTTAATCTGGAGCCTCATAAACTCCCCCAGAATCTCTGGAGAGTGTGCACAGCTTTTCAAAGGGGTCCCTGACCTCCCCAAATAAAGACCACTCTTGAGATTGACGGAGAGCGGCTAGTAGATTTTAAACAGATGAGTTAAATGTTGAAATTTCTCTGAGGACAAACTTGAAGGAAATAAGATGAGTAACAGGGGAGTAAATTAAAAGCTCTTATAATAGCCCAGGGTCTTCCCAGTGGCTCCACTGAAAAGAATCTGCCTACAATGCAGGAGATGGGATTTCAATCCCTGGGTCGGGAAGATCCCCTGGAGAAGGAAATGGCAACCCCCTCCAGGGTCCTTGCCTGGGAGGCCCATGGGGACAGAAGAGCCGGGTGGGCTACCGTCCATGAGGCCACAAAGAGTCGGACACGACTGAGCAATTGAACACGAGGGGACAGAGAAGGTTTTCAGGAAGCAGTGATGCTGAGATTGCCAGGCTGGGGAGTGAGAAGCAGCAGCGGAGAAGGGACGCCAAACTGGCCACCACTGTCTAGGTGCTCGGCTGCTCAGTGAGGTCCTGGCCAGACAGCAGAGCAGGAAGGCGCGGAGGAGAGGAGGGAGGAGGGGTCGGGGGAAGGTCAACAAGCTATTACCCGGAGACAAAAACGTGACCAAGCAGGACCCTAAAGAGACCCTCTGAAAACAGCCCCCGCCAACGTCCTCCGCCTACCCCTTGTCTGTAGAAAAACTTCAGCCCCCTAGGCTTCTATTCTAAAGGATAAGTTTAATCAACGAAGTGATAAATAAATGAAGATTTGATCCACAAAAGAGTACATTGAGTAATGCAATGATATAAATCAATATAACTTTCCAAACAGGGAAAACTAAGCCATGAAATTTTCTGGTTGCTTTTTTTTTTTTTTTTTAATTTAAATTCACATTCAGTAAGTAAAACTAAAGGGAGGAAATTAGGCAGCCTCAAATCTATTCAGGAGGAAGATTTTATAGAATCTGATGGGTTCCTTGATGGTGGGCTGAGAGACTGCAGAAGCTGAGATCACGGTGCCTGCCCAGGTATTTTGAGGACCACGGTGAGGGCCGCAGAAATCCGGATGAGCTCAGACTCAGTCCATTTTAGGATGGGGCGGCTTCCTGATCTTTCAGGGAAGCATGAGATAGGGAATGAGTCATTTCAATCTACCTAGGAAGGAAGAAAGATAAGGAAGTCCAGATTTCAAAATAGCATAAACCGGGCAGAAAAAGGAAATGCATGTTTTAATTTTATAATAGATTGCCCAGTATGGAGGTAGACAGCTGTAGACTGTGCTGTCTTGAAACTAAACCCAGAACAATCTGAATGCCTCTGGCAACCACTCAGGCACTTTCCAGCTCTTTGGATTTGCCAGTTATGGACATTTCATAAACGGAATAACACTATATGTGGCCTTTTGTGTCTGCTTCTAGACTTGGCATAAAGTTTTTGCAGCATGGAACAATACTTATTCCTTTATATGGTGGAATAATACTCGTGTCCAACTCTTTGCAACCCCATGGACTGTAGCCCACCTGGCTGCTCTGTCCATGGCATTTCCCAGAAGAATACTGGAGTGGGTTGCCATTTCCTCCTCCAGGGGATCTTCCCAACCCAGGGATCGAACCCGCGTCTCCTGAATCTCCTGCATTGCTGGCAGATTCTTTACCACTGAGCCACCAAACAGTGGATTGGAAGCCAAATCCATTGTGTGGACAGACATTTTGCTTAGCTGTTTCAATAGATGGGTATTTGGGTTGCTTCTACTTTTTACTGTTATAAATAATATTTCTATGAATCTTTATGCATAGGTTTTTGTTTGGACATTTTTTTTAATTATCTTGGGTAATATGCTGAAAGTAAAAGTGAAAGTCATTCCATCATGTCCGACTTTTTGCAACCCCAAGGACTATAGAGTCCATGGAATTCTCCAGGCCAGAATACTGGAGTGGGTAGCCTTTCCCTTCTCCGGGAGATCTTCCCAACTCAGGGATCAAACCCAGGTCTCCTGCATTGCAGACAGATTCTTTACCACTAAGCCACCAGGGAAGCCCAGGGAAGTAGAAGAATCTCTGGGTCATATGATACCCCTATATTTAAAATTTTGCATAGCAACCAAACTGTTTTGCAAAGTGGGTGCACCCTTTAACAATGATACCAGCAGTGTACTGGAGTTCTAAGTTTTTTACAGACTTGTCAGGACTTGATCCTACCTGGTTGTCTGACTTTTTTATTTTAATCATTCTAGTGTATGTTAAGTGTATTTCGTTATAGTTTTGATTTGCATTTCCTTACTTGTTCTAGTAATGTTGAGCATCTTTTCATGTTCTTATTAGTCCTCTGTATGTCTCCTTTTAAGAAAAGTTTATTCAAGTTCTTTGCCCATTTTTAAATGGGGTTCTTTGTCTTTTTATTGTTGAATTATAAAAGTGCTTTATATATTCTAGAGCAAAGCTCCTCATTAGATATACAATTTTAAAATATTTCCTCCCATTATGTGAGTTGCATTTTCATTGTCTTGATGGTTCTCTGTCTACCACATAGTTATTCATTTTGATCTATGAAGTTTATGTTTTTTCACTACTGAGTTTAGTCTCATATCTAAAAACAACCATTGCCTAATCCAAGGTTACAAGGATTACAAGGTCACACTACTTCAAAGTTTCATCCTAAAATTTTTATCATTTTAGCTCTTACATATAGGTCTGTGGGCTTCCTGGGTGGCTCAGACAGTAAAGAAACTGCCCGAAATACAGGAGATCAGGTTTGATCCCTGGGTCAGGAAGATTCCTCTGGAGAATGCAAAGGCTCCCCACACCAGTATTCTTGCCTGGAGAATTCCATGGAAAGAGGAGTCTGGCAGGCTACAGTCCACGGGGTTGCAAAGAGTCAGACACAACTGAACAACTAACTCTTCCATTTTTCTCTTTAGGTCTATGATCTATTTTAAGTTAATTATCGTCTATGGTGTGAAGTATAAACCCAACTTCTTTCTTCTGAATGTGGATATTCAGTTGTCTCTACACTATTTGCTGAAAAGCCTACTGATGCCCCAATGGATGGTCTTGACAACTTTGTCAAACACTGACCATAGAGATAAGGGATTTTCTCTGGACTCTTGATTCCATCCCACTGATCTATATATCTAGATTTTTGCTAGTAGCATACTGTCTTGAATACCACAGCTTTGTAGTAATTTTGAAACAGAAAGCATAGATATTGTTGTTCTTCAAGATTGTTTTGGCTAGTCTGGGCTCCTTGCATTTAAATATTAATTTTAAGCTCTAATTGTCAATTTATGAAAAAAGGTAATTTTAATAGGAGTTGCATTTAATCTGTAGACCAGTTTGTGGAGCACTGTCATCTTTTCAACATTAAGTCTTTTGAACCATAAACACAAAATGCATTTCTGTTTATTTTAGGACTTCTTTAATTTCTCTCAACAATGATTTATATTTTTAAATACACAAATATTGCATTTTTTGCTAAATTTATTCCTAATTATTTCATTCTTTTTGATGCTATTTATAAGTGAAATTGTTTTCTTAAATTCATTTTTGGATGGTTCATTGTTGCCTTATAGAAATACAACTGATTTCTGTTCACTAATTGTTTATCCTGTAAATTTGCAAAACTCATTTATTAATAATATCTGTGTTGGGAGGGGAGAGATTCCTTAGATTTTCTACATGCATGATCAGGTTTTCTAAGAATAGATCATTTTACTTCCTCCTTTGCAGTCTCAGGGCTTCCCAGGCAGCTTAATGGTAGAAGAATCCATCTGTCAATGCAGGAGATGTAGGAGACTCGGGTTTGATCCCTGGGTGGAGAAGATGCCCTGGAGGAGGAAATGGCAACCCACTCCAGTATTCGTGCCAGTTACTGAGTTAAAGTGAGGAGAGCAAACGCCTTCCTGATCTTAAGGATGAAGCTTTCTGCCTTTTACCATTACATAGTTTTAGTTGTGGGTTTTTCATAGATGTTCTTTATCAGGTTGAGGAAATTTCCTTCTACTGAGTGTTTTTATCATGAACGTGTTGTCCGATTTTGTCAAATGTCCTTTCTGAGTCTACTGAGATTATCGTGTGGTCTTTGTCCTCTGTTCTGTTAATGGCACGTTGATTTCATGCGTTAAGCCGACCTTGCATTCCTGGGATAAATGCTACTTGGTCATGGCACATAATCCTTTTTATATATTTATGGATTTGATTTGCTAGTATTTTATTGAATCCTTTTCTTTTTATATTCATAAGGAGCATTTGTGTAGTTCTGTTTTGGTTTGTTTTGTTTTGGGGATGTCTTTGCATGGTTTTAGTATTGGGAAAATACTGTTTTCATAGAATGATTAGGGAAGGGTCCTTTCTATTCCAGCATGACACTAAGCTTTGAGAGTGCTTTGTTACACATTAAAGCTAACTCACACGAGCATAATATGCTGGCATAATAACTTCACTGGATGTCAAGAATTACAGAGACGGAAGGAGTAAAGACGCATTTTAGAAGTCTCAGCCGTATCCAGAAATGAGGGCATATTTCGATGCCATCACTCATTTACATATTTCCAATGTTTTTACAGGCAGAATGTCAAATCCAGAATTATGTAGATTTTCCCAGACATTCAAATGTGTCCTACTATATTTAGAAAAAGCAGAAAACAAGTAGTTTCATATTTTCTTCAAATTTATTTGTACTTGAGCCATTCCCAATGTGTCCAAACTACTTTCTTGACCTTTAGATATGTCTGTAATCAATCCCACCTTTCCAAGCTATAAACATTGTTGAACAACTTTAGTCAAGTTTACTTGTGGTCCCTTTCAGCTCCACTCCCTGAATAGTACATCACCTTCAAATGTGCAGTGCTATTTCTTGCTTCAGAGACTGTCTCGGAATCATCCCCTCTCCTCATCCTGGCTACTTCTCCATAAACTGTATCCTAGTTTAATTTCGGGACCCAGTTAAAATAAGAACTACCCTTTCTTGGCTTCTTTTCTCATTCAGCAGGAGAGACAGGGTCTACGAACAGAGGAGAAGAACATGAAACATCACTTCTGATTACCTACCGTACATGCCCCGCAGTCTAAGGGCGGAGGGGAGAATGTAATTGGAGGATCAGTTGTCATGGACACCAGTCCCTTCCCCAGTTCGCCTCACCTAACCAATCTCACTGCCTCATACCTGATAGAACTGCTTTCTTGAGCTCCCCTGTGTGTAAGGTAAGGATAATCTTGGCATCCATCACTTGATATGCCATTTATTCACTTGCTTGGGAGCCTTCTGTGAAATCCACATATGCAAGGTCCATGTCTTATTTGACATTTTAACCTAACTACTGTACTTGGGGCATGTTAAGTGGTAAATTGGCAAACAGTGCACTCAGTTCAATTCAGTTGCTCAGTCATATCAAACACTTCGTGACCCCACAGGCTGCAGCACACCAGGCCTCCCTGTCCATCACCAACTCCAGAGTTTACTCAAACTCATGTCCATTGAGTGAGAGATACCATCCAAACATCTCATCCTCTGTCGTCCCCTTCTTCTCCTGCTTTCAATCCTTCCCAGCATCAGGGTCCTTTCCAATGAGTCAGTTCTTATCATCAGGTGGACAAAGTATTGGAGTTTCAGCTTCAGCATCAGTCCTTCCAATGAATATTCAGGACTGATTTCCTTTAGGATGAACTGGTTGGATCTCCTTGCAGTCCAAGGAACTCTCAAGAGTCTTCTACAACACCACAGTTCAAAAGCATCAGTTCTTTGGTGCTCAGCTTTCTTTATAGTCCACTCTCACACTCATACATGACTACTGGAAAAACAATAGCTTTGACTAGATGGACCTTGGTTGGCAAAGTAATGTCTCTGCTTTTTAAACAGTGCATAAGAGTTCTTAAAAATTAAGGTATTCCTCTGTCAAAACTGCACAGATAGTAACTAGAGCTATCTCATATCTAAGGCCCAAACATACCATTTCACATAGAATCATATATTTTAATATAATGATCAGCCAGAGTAAAATCATAATTCAAGTATATTAAAAACTTCTTTATTGGCATCAGCAGCTTATGTGTCTTCCCTTTTTCCTCCTTAAGATTCCTTCTTTCCTGAGGCATTCATTCACTCATTGAACAAGCAGTGTACAAGATATGGAACTACAGTTTTATTCTGTGTCCAGAGGGAGCTTCAGAAGAATCAACCAAACAGGCAATTAAAACATTATAATGTTCAATTGTATCCATAAACTAAACCTTGCAGTCGATTAAAATCTCTGCAATGTCCATGCACATGCATGCATAAGTGTAAAAAACTAAAGCATACACTTTAGCAGCGTACATCACCTGCTTTCTATCCAGCTCAGCAGAATACAGAACTAAAACTGATTAATCAGACCCAGATTAATTTCTGCTCCATGCTCTTGCCTCTTCCATTTAATAAGTAGTATGCCTGAAATGACAGAGGATGAGGTGGTTGGATGGCATCACCGACTCAATGGACATGAGTCTGAGTAAACTCCGGGAGTTGGTGATGGACAGGGAGGCCTGGTGTGCTGCATTCCAGGGGGTCGCAAAGAGTAGGACACGACTGAGCGACTGAACTGAAGTGAACTGATGCCAGAAAACAGCAGTTTAGAATTGCGGGTTTTGACTCCAGCTCCGAGGCATGTAGGTGAGATGGGTATCACCTAGCTTTTGTCTTCTCCCAGTCTCCAAGTGCTCAACTGTCACATGGGATAGAGACTTCTGATAGACTCCTCTGAGGTTTTACAGAGAGAGGGCACAAGTTCAATTTTTGAGTCCCTAAATCATAAACGTGATTTATCTTTTCACTGATCACTAATTACTGAATTCCTGGACAGGCACCAACATTATTTATTCTGGTTTTTGTTCTTCAAATGGCCTTTTTAAAAAGCGGTCCTCATATGGGAATCTCTAAAGATTGTAGTATTCAGATTTTACAAGGCTCTTGGTGAGGCAGATGGTAAAACATAAAAGTTGTTCTGATTTTAAATTGAATTGAGTCCAACACCGGCTGCATGTCATTTTTCTAGTTGTTCCAAATTAGTTCCTTTCTCATTTGTTTCAGTGTGACTTCCAACTTGGAGTTTTTAAATGATTAATTTGATTCATTGAATTGGTGCTTTTTAAAGTTTTGTCTGTGTGTGTGTGTGTTTTCTGTGATTGAATACAGGTGAAAACAACAGACGAGGTCCACCACCCAAGTTTTTGAAATTAGAAAGCTAAATTTGTTCATATCTCTTTATATTTTATACTGACTTACTCTTACTTACTTAGCTAAGTTATATGGATTTTTAGATCTCTAAAATGATACATCTTTCAAATTTAGACGGAAGATATGACTTTTTTTTTCAAAATGACATATGTGATACCTAATGGACATCTTTAATTTTTAAAGTTCATATAAGAATTCATCACTCAAAACATCATGGCATTTGCACCCCTGCTGGTTTTCCTATCACATTTTTTACTAAAATTAGTCAGTTTTTTAAATGAAGCATCTGGAAATGAACGTCCAGCAGATTTTTATTTATCTGGAGGAAAAAATACTCTAACAGATTCAAAGTTAAAGAAGAGCAGACGCTTGCTTTTTAACCTTCCACCAATTCTACCTGCTCAGCTCTCTCAGCTTTTCTCTTTGCTTTTTCTCAAGGTCACCAGTGCCCTGTGCAGACAGCACAGCCTTCACTTATCAGAGCCTCTGCCAGCTCTCCCAAAACAGAAGCCAAGAGTGGAGCAAACACAAAAAAGGAAGATTTGCTACGAACTGCGATGTGAGTGTGGCTGAGACCGAATGCCCACAGCTTCAGCCCAGAACTCCTGCATCAGCATCTCTCCACACACATTCAACATCTTCCCTGCAGCATCTTCCCTGCTCTGCACGACCCTTCATAAACCACTGCTGAGGCCTCGTCTGTCTCTCCCACAAGGTGAACCGACACACGGGAGGACTGCAGAAGCCACAGACGAGCCCTCTACCCCACAAAACACCCACACGTCCCAGAAAGCACCATTCTGAAGAACAGTCCAAGAAACAAATCCCAGCATGGCATAGTCATTAAAGGAGAACCCAGAGAGAGGAAATGGTCCGATCAGACAAATGGCAATAAACGTGGTACGTGAACAGAAAGGCCTCTATGTAGGACCACCCAGGAGTGACCATGCACTTGATATGCTGTGACACGTGGGCCAGTCTCTGGGTTAAGGCTTTAAACTGCTTTCTCTCCTTTTATCTTCACTATGAGTCACTCAGTCATATCTGACTCTTCGAAACCCCATGGACTGTAGCCCACCATGCTCCTCTGTCCATGGGATTCTCCAGGCAAGAGTGGGTAGCCATTCCCTTCTCCAGGGGGTCTTCCCAACCCAGGGATCGAACCTGGGTCTCCTGCACTGCACATAGATTCTTTACTGTCTGAGCCAGCAGGGAAGTCCTTTTATCTTCACATATTTTAAGTTCTTGTTTAACACATACTCATTACATCCTTTTCACAGATGAGGAAACAGTGACTGTTCAAGGTCAAAAGAGAATAAGGCCTGGATATCTGTTATGGGCAAAGCAGTCTGTCCAAAGCTTCACAGGAATTTGATTCTGCTTATCCTAGTGAAGTGAAAGTCGTTTAGTTGTGTCCGACTCTGTGACCCCATGGACTATACACTACACAGTCCATGGAACTCTCCAGGCCAGAATACTGGAGTGGGTAGCCATTCCCATCTCCCTATTGCTCCCATCTATTTTATGAATTACATTCATGACTTTGTTTGTGAGATGTGAGTCCTTGCATTCAATATACATGACTTTCCAGCATGCCACATGATTTCAAGTCCAATGTTTCTCTCCCCAGCATCCCTGCACGCATCCATCATCTGTCATTTCCAATTACTATTAGTGGTGTTAATTCTAGCCCATCTGTTTAATGATATGGTATAATTTCATAAGACTTCTTCTCAAAGGACTATTTATCTTAGGATGTCCATCAGCATTGCTACATTTTTCCTACAGATGGTAGGGGTCACCATGGCGTGTATTAAAAACACAGAAAGCATTTGCATCAGATTTAGTTCAGATTTCACACCATATACATATAGATATATATATTTGAATGTGAGACAAGGAAGGAGAAGTGACATTTCCATCTGAGCAACCAGGCTGAAACTTGACTTCTGCGGGATCCGTCCCGTTCAAGCCCTTCTCTGATCCCCCTCTAGCGGCTCAACGCAGTACTGCAGCTACGCAGCTCCGCAACTGCATGACTCCAAACTGTTCCTTCCTTTATCCATCAACCAGCACCCCTGGGCTCGGTCTGGGGGCCCAGCACCCACTGGGCCCCGGCTCTGTGCGGCCGGCAGCCTCTCACAGGTGGGCAGCAAGGACCCGGCACCCAGCGGCCTGAGGGTGTCCCCGGGCACCTCTTCTTGCGTGGGACTCCCTGCCTCTGTGCCCACGTGGGGCATCTTGGCCTGGTGGACTCACAGCTCAGCCGTTTGTGTCGCAGCAGCAGAGGACCGGCCAGGCCAGGCGGGGACACAGCCCCCGGAGAGGACACCCGGGAAGAAGGAAGAGGCTCCGGGGGGCCCCACGGGTCCACCGCACAGGTCCAGGGGGCCACACAGAGGGGAAGCCAAGAGGAGCCTGGGGGGCAGAGTCGGCTGGGCGTTCCCAGGCCGGCCCAGGGCCTGGTTCTCGTGGTCAGAGAGTGAGAGGTCCCCAACCCGCTTTCTGGGAAACCAGGAGAGACAGAGGCAGTGAGGAGGACGGCTGAGGATGACTGGGCCAGCCTCACGCAGCAGTCCCCTTCAGTGACCTCAGTGGCGCTGGAGAGGACTCTTGAGAGTCCCTTGGACAGCAAGGATATCAACACAGTCCGTCCTAAAGGAAATCAACCCTGAATATTCATCGGAAGGGCTGATGCTGGAGATGAAGCTCCAATACTCCGGTCACCTGATGCGAAGAGTCGACTCATTGGAAAAGACCCTGATGCTGGGAAAGATTGAGGGCAGGAGGAGAAGGGGGTGATAGAGGATGAGATGTCTGGATGGCATCACAGACTCAATGGACATGAGTTTGAGCAAACTCGGGGAGATGGTGAAGGACAGGGAAACTTGGCGTGCTGCAGTCCAAGGGGTCACAAAGAGTCGGACACGACTGAGCGCCTGGACAATGACAACAACATGAAGACAAAGAAGTCCTCACACAGGCTCCGTTCTTCACGCTAATTTTGGGTAGGGGAGGTGTCACTTTTTAAATGCCATGCCCTACATAGAATGGGCAGATAGGTGCAATGATTTATTCGGTTTACGCACGGGTAAGCACATAAGCATTTAGATAAAATTTGTGAAAAATACTGTCAAGGTCGGGAATAGGACAACAGGAAAGAAAATAACAGAAGAAGAGTAATTGGATTGGACTGTGAGAGGGGGGGTTCTGGCCAGGTCCGCCAAGGGGTGGCTCTGGGATGAGATGGGCTTGATGGACAGGTGTGAGCGGGGCGGACATTCCCCGCCGCTGCGGTCCAGGAGGCAGGGAACATGACGGCAGGTTAATAGGTGAGCCGAAAAAACACCCAGGCGGCTTCCACCCCAGAGGACGGAAGATCTCTGCAGGTTACAGGCCAGTCGTGCAGGAACTGCAAATGCCTGCTAACAGGCCTCTCACGGATTTCAGTAAATACACTGAACGTTTAAACACTGCCTAGACTGCCTCCCAGGACTCACATGTGGAAGGGAGGCTCCAAACCCACGATGGAAACTAACATCGGAGTTTCCAGAAACATGCAAAACGGAAAGGGATAATTACCGAGGGTTAGACTCGCGAAGTGCCATGGGAAAGAGATCCCGACTAGCTGAGAAAATCAAGGGGAGCTTAATGCTGTTTACAGTGTTTATTTTAAAAACAGGCTGTGTTTAGACATTCGGAGATGGAGCTCTAAGATCAGGAAACTGTGGGCAAGGCAGCGGCGCGGGTTCACAGGAGAAGAGCCAGCAGGTAACTCCTGGCCGCGCAGGAGGCCGTGGAAGACAGAGGAGGTGTCCTGGGGTCCGACACCATCGCCCTGTGGACCACAGCTGAAGGACACGCCAGCATGCTGAGTTCAGTTCCAGAAAGTTCCGGGGGTACAGAGCAGGGGTGGGGATGCCTTTTCGGGTTGGAACCACACATCTAGGGGTCTGGGGACCAGTTCACCATCAGAGAGACATTAAAGTGCAAGGTGACTGTGGGGTGTCAGAACATTTAAAGGGGTTTCTTTTCTTCACATGGAGTAAATGAGATGAGAAGTATTCCTACTACATAAACAAAAAGATACACTCTCAGACATGTGACAGCCTCCTGAGAAACACAGGCAACTGTGTTCTTGGCGCTGAGGCTCTGTGCGAGTGTGCTCAGGCGTGTCCGACTCTCTGCGACCTCATGGACGCCAGCCCGCCAGGCTCCTCTGTCCATGTGATGCTCCAGGCAAGAACACTGGAGTGGTCACCATGTCCTCCTCCAGGGGATCCTCCCGACTCAGGGATCGAACCCAGGTCTCCAGCATTGCAGGCAGACTCTTTACCAGCTGAGCCACAGAGGAAGCCCACCACTACCTGCATTTAGCTGTGAAGTATAGTTCTTTCACAGGAGTCTATACTGTACCCATGAGTAGGTCCTTTGACAAATGAGGTTAATATGTAATTACGATACAGGACCACAGTGAAGGATACAAGGAATCTGCTTATAACCGGAACCCAAGGACTAATACCAGACATGATTTCTTTCCTGTAGAATAGTCCATTGATAACTGCTGGAGAAGTGGAAATGTTTTTATGGGGATTGCAAGTTTCAAAAGTGCATTGTCTTGCTGAGGTCTCCCAAATCCACCCATCCATCTAGATGTCAACCAATCCACCTCTAAATGCACACACCATTTCCTCAGCCTTACTGCTGTCAGTTTTTGCAGTTGTTAGTATTTTAATCCATCCCTGGTCTCCCAGAAAAAGTCTTAAGAGTTTTGGTACAGCAAATCTTTTCCACCAAAATATTTTTAGCATCCCCTAAAAAACTACATGTGGTACATGTAGGTCTTCAATACATTCACTGAAAGTATTTGTTGTATCAGTCAAGGGTCACTAGTGATTAAGGCGAAAAAAAAGATTTGGAAAAAGAAGGATCAGGCTTGGCTTAAAAACAAGAAAATAGCATAAAAATGGATGTCAGGTTTAGTTGGAGGGTTGAATAACTGCGTTTGTCCCTTTAATCCTGTTCCATCATAGCCACTGACCTGCTAAATATAGCTAATTATAGCCAGTGCTGTGAAAAATAAGCCATTCAAATGAACTTATGTTGACAGAAAATTAACACATTAATCCAAAGAAGTTAATAGCACGTTTTAAAAGAATGATAAGTAGTTTCAAATAAATTTAAAGGCATCAATCAATCCAAACATCAACAGACGTGACGGTCAATAAATCAAACAATGTAAGTAAAAGATTCAACACCTAACATGACAGAAAAGAAAAAAATAAGAGTTATACATTAAATAAAGGAATAATATTATAGATTAAGATCATAACTTTTGCCTCCTTTGGCATATTTTAGAAATAAAATACAAATAATCTCAGAGCCAATAAGCAGTATCCCTATTAGGAAGAGCAGTCCATTTAGGGCTTCACAGACTGATCACAACATTTTGGGATGATATAAATATTTACAGGACTTTCTGTAATTAGAAGAATTAGCCCTTTCCCCTACCTTCATTCCCTAACACACTCACAACACACACCGAAGCTGTCTGAGCTAGTCTTGGCAAGATGTTTCAGGATATTTCACCATACCCTCTTAGAATATATCCTCTGGAACACAGATAAATCTTTTGCAAGTTGTTTTAGCTGTTGAGTCTAAATTCTCATTTACAGACGTTAAACTCAGCAAGAGCCTGTGGGGTCCTCCCAGGTACAAAAGCCCCTCCATGTCCCTTGCCTCTTATTTTTAGAAAAACTGAAGTCTCCCAGGCCTCCTTGAGTCACAAAAGAGCAAGCTCAAGCAGTTAATGATTGGGACAATGGAGTCACAGAATCTTCAGTTCCTCCCTGAAGGACTTGGGTAACAGTGTCTGATGCACATTCCTGAGTTGTGTTGCAGACACGGTAACTGTCACCAAAGGGAAAAAGCGAGCTGCATGACGACCAGACTGCAGGCATGACACAAGTCGCTTCTTCCTGAGCAGCACTGAGCCTGTGGCCTCACAGTGGCCTCAGGAGGATAGGGACAAACTGACCCTGGCGTGGAGATCTACTCCTTCACTAGTTATTGTGGGCTTTTATCTTCTAGTCCAGGGGATTATAATCGGCACAATGACTCTCTGCAAAGAATTACTTTTTAAAAAAGTGAGTAATGAGATGCAGCTTTAGAATCTCAGCTGGCACTTAAGAGAACCAACAAAGCACCTTGTCAGATCCATCCACGCTAAGAATCCTTCAACACTCATGCTCAGCTTGAAGACGTTACAGAAGAGGGACCTTTGTCCCTTTTTCGTAGAAATGGAAGGGAAATCTGACAGTGGGGACTGTAACTGAGGTGGTGAGACTGTAACTAGGGACTCTCGGATCCTCAGCATTGTCCAACTATTTTTCTTCGTTAGCACATGGCCGTGATCTTGCTGACTATCCTGACTTCTATCCCAGTTCACCATAAACCGAGCTTAGCTTGCGGCAGATGGACAACCCTGCTGATGCAAATCAAGACTCAAGATGAGCTGCTCTCTTGTCTTTACCCTTGTTCCTTACTCTGCAGGACTAATCTCAAGCGAACCAGAGATTCATGACTTAGTTATATTCCAACAGCAAGCCAGACTTGGTGGCTACTTGGAATCTAATGATCAAGACCGTTGTCTCTAACCCTCCCCAGCATATAGGCAGCCGTTTGTTCTTCTCTCTGTATAATCTCCAAGCAAAACCGGGGGAGTTGGGAGTTGGTTCTTTGGACATGAGTCCACCTTCTCCCCAGGATTGCTAGCTTCCTCAATAAAGTTGTCATTCCTTCTACCCAACACTTGTCTCAGTATTGGATTCCTTTCTAATTAGTTCATTTTTATTGAAGTGTAGCTGATTTACAATGCTGTGTTAGTTTCAGGCACGCAGCAAAGTTACTCAGCTATACATACATATATACCTATTTTTTCAGTTCTTTTCCTTTGTAGGTTATTATAAAACATTGAGCATAGTTCCCTGCGCTATGCACCAAGTCCTTGCTGGTTGCTGATCTGCTGTTCAGTTTTGGCTCTTGGTGACTTCATGAACTGAAGCCCATCAGGTTCCTCTGTCTGTGGGATTTCCAGGCAAGAATACCATAACGAGTTGTCACTTCCTTCTCGAGCAGACCTTCCTGACCTAGAGACCGAGCCCGAGTCTCTTGCATCTCCTACAACAGCAGGTGGATTCTTTACTGCTAGTGCCGCCTGGGAAGCCCCCTTGTTGGTTACGTGCTTTAGACACAGCAGTGTGCGTGTGTTAATGCCAAGCTCCTGGTTTATCCCTCTCCCACCCTGCGTCCTCTTTGGTAATAAGTTTGTTCTCTATGTCTGTGAGTCTGTCTGGTGCGTAAGTTCACTTGTATCATTTTTTTTAAGATTCCACATATAGGTGGTATCATTAGATATTTGTGTCTGTCTGGTTCACTTCACTCAGCATGACAATCTAAAAGCATTATTTCATGAGCAATATTCCATTGTATATATACACCACATCTTTTTCACTCATTCATCTGTCAATGAACATATAGGTTCCTTTCTTGAGTGACCAGCAGCCAAATCTGAGTTTGGTACCAATGCTTTTTGTAGATCCTTTCTATCACTTTCAAACCACATGTTAGTGAAGCAGGGTTTTCCTTGCTGTTTGAAACACACAGGGAAATACAGTGTGAACACTGCAGCTCTTTCCAGGGTCTTTCTCTTACAGTATTCTGTTCTCTCAAGTTAAGGTAAGGTTTGTTTGTTTTTTAATTAATTTATTTTAATTGGAGGCTAATTTACTTTACAATATTATGGTGGTTTTTGCCATACGTTGACAGGAATCAGCCACGGGTGCACATGTGTCCCCATCCTGAACCCCCTCCCACCTCCCTCCCCATTCCATCCCTCTGGGTTGTCCCAGTGCACCGGCTTTAAGTGCCCTGTTTCATGCATCACACTTGGACTAGTCATCTATTTCACATACGGTAATATACATGTTTCAATGCTATTCTCTCAAATCATCCCACCCTCGCCTTCTCCCACAGAGTGCAAAAGTCTGTTCTTTATCTCTGTGCTTCTTTTGCTGTCTCCTATATAGGGTCCTCGTTACCATCTTTCTAAATTCCATATATATGTGTTGATATGCTGTGTTGGTGTTTTTCTTTCTGACTTACTTCACTCTGTATAATAGGCTCCAGTTCCATCCACCTTATTAGAACTGACTCAAATGCATTCTTCTTAATAGCTGAATGGTATTTAATTGTGTATATATACCACAACTTCCTTATCCATTCGTCTGCTGATGGGCATCTAGGTTGCTTCCATGCCCTGGCTATAGTAAGCAGCGCTGTGATGAACACTGGGGTGCACGTGTCTCTTTCAGTCCTACTTTCCTCGGTGTGTATGCCCAGGAGTGGGGTTGCTGGGACGTATGGCAGTTCTATTTCCAGTTACACACTTGTGTTACATTATCTTTAGGTTCACCTACAAATTCAGTTAACAAGAAAAGGTTATAAAAGCTGAGATGGAAAATGAGTGGCACAAAATGAACGTTCTTCTAAAAATATTGAATTATTTTCTGGAGGATCATTCTTTAGTATTCTCCAGAATATTGCCAGACCATCCATACATTTATAATGTGGCCTTTACTTCACATTTCAAAGCCAAGACAGAAAATATTTTTTCAAAAGCAAGACTCCCCACCCAAGTTATAATATATAGCACTTTTTTTTCCTATGTTTGGTGACATTTTAACGTTTCAGCTTATTAGTGACATATTCTATGACTGCTTTGGTTTTGAAAAATACTCAATGGGGGGGAGATTTAGTCCTGCCAAAATACATCAAAACTCCTACTGACACCTTAAAATCTAAACATAGTGTTTCAAGATTGGAGTTATATATAAAATGAATACCAGAAGGTACACCAGAGAGTTGAGAGTTCAGGAAAATATAAATCAGCTGAGAAGATCCACAAGGTGCAGTGAAGTAGAAAACCACTGGTAAGATGCTGCGTGCCTTTTTGGGGAAGGAGAGCTCAGAACACAAATGAAAAGGTCACACTTTCTCAAAATGACCTAAAGGCCAAGTAACCTCTCAGCAGAGTTAGCTTAGCTCGTAGCTAAACTCTGAGCCATGTGGGAAATAGAGAAATACCAAACATAGACTCAGCATAGGGCCAGGGAGGGGGTCCTGGTCTGGGATGCGGGAGAACAGACCCCCGGCCTCTGGGTCCTGGGGATCGGTTCCACAATTTCCCTGGTACACAATCTCTAAACACACACTGTACCCAAGAGCCGAGCATCACCCCGAACATGAAAATTACTACACTGTCATCATTAACAAATAAGACCTGTCCCCAAACTGAGTTTGAGGTGACCGTACGATTTACAAGTCTCTAAATGTGAAAGAATCATTTTCCCCTTTGTTTTCTATATCCATGACCCAAAATTATGTCCCTATTAGTTAAAAAAAAAAAAAGACTATTAGTATAGAACCCACTGAAAGATTAAATAATTTTCTCTGACAATGGAGTGCAACTATTACAATAAATAGGAAAAAATTCTCTCAGACTGCTTTTATGAAGCTTTCTCATTTTCTGCTTTTTACAACACAGTCTAAATTCCCTCAAATACTCATTTCAAAAGCTTATAATTCAGTCTCAGTGCCCCCATGGGCTACATTCTCCTAAGGAACGTGTGTTGAAAGGAAGCACACGTTCACAATTATCTCTGAGCTGCCTCTCAAAACGTGGTCCTTTTTCGGTAGATTTTTATATGGGTCACAACACCTACACGCTGAGTTCAAAGTCATCTAAGAACCACTCAAGTAAAAAAGGACCTCTTATTACATTTTTTCTCTCCATATTTCTTTCCATTAAAAAAATCTTCTAGCGAAAAATGTACCACAGCTTCCCAGTAGCAAAAAAAAAAAACAAAAAAATGGCTTTTTAAAAAAGATCCACTGGAAAATATAAAATTGAGAAAGCTGATTTACTTAAAAAATGACAGTGAAATGAGTAAATGGCCAGCATTTTAAGGCAAGACCAATTTCACCATCAGAGATCTGTCATGGGCTCCATGTACTAAATGCTCAAAGCAGCAGATGTGAAATAAATGGAAAAAAACAAAAACAGGGCTGACACTGATAGCAGTTGTTGCTAAGTTTCAAGCATTTCCAGTTAAAAGTACTAAAATTTCTATCAGAAAGTCAGGTGGTCCAGTCATGATAGAGGTGGAATGGGCCATTTTTTTCTCCACTATGCACATGTGTTTTTCTAGTTCCACTACTTGATTGCCTCCTAGGGAACTCTTTTTAAATGTAGTAAATATAGTAGAGAAAGTTTGTAAAGATGACACAGAACTTCAACAATTGCAAAGTCTTTGAGTGAAACAGGGCTCACAATAGTGGTATGAATAGTACGGTTCAACAAAAGAAAATCATTGGCTACTTTTGAAAAGCTAAACAGCGTTTTATGTCCCTTCCATGCACTATATGTTCACAGCTCTATGAAGCAGGTAAAATGTTATAATTATCTGCATTTCATAGGCGGACAGAGCTTAGAGAAGATGAGCAAATTAACCGATGTCAAAGATCAACAAATGCAGAGCCAGAAGTGAACCCAGTTCTGTCTGACATCACTGCAAACTCTTAGGCAACTTTTGTTCCTCACTCCACACTCCCAGGGCAATGTTGCCAAAATTTCTGCATTGGAATCAGAGTACTAGAAAATGTAGTCTTAAAAAGTCAAGAATTAGGGCAAACAGGAGTAATTAGAGAAAGGCTTACTTTGTTCACTTGAATAACTTTGTTTGTAAAAACAGGTTCTGTGGTGGGTAGGATGTCTGGACAGAGGAAAATGCAAATAGATGGCCTCATAGCTGCACAGAAACCACAAAAATGTTCTGAAACTTAGAATAAAGTCTGCTTCAATCACAAACATATTTTCTTTTCTTGATTTTCCTATCCATGATATATTATGGTAGGAAAAAAATATCAAAGGAGTCTCATGCCATTTCTGAATCCTCCTCACACAACAGCAAGAAAATTTGGATAGTTTTGTGAGACAATCAGAAAATTTTGGGCTTCCCGGGTGGCTCAGTTGGTACAGAATCTGCCTGCAATGCAGGAGACCGTGTGGAATGCAGGAGATCTGGGTTTGGTTCCTGGATCAGGAAGATCCCCTGGAGCAGGAAATGGCAACCCACTCCTGTATGCCTGCCTGGGAAATCCCATGGACAGAGGAGCCTGGCAGGCTCTAGCCCTTGGGGTCGCAAGAATCGAACAGGACTGAGCGACAAACACCTTCATTTTTCAGAAAATGTTAGTAATTGGTGTAAGAAGCAGTCTTGAACAAAAAGGAACCATAAATATTCTAGCCCTCCTCCCCCAGAAATTCACAGAAAACTCTAGAAAGGTATCTGATTTTCCTACATCACTGAAGAGGGGGGTTTTAGTTAATTCTATCCAGGCGCTGATGCCAAGTATATTCACTGAGCACTCATGATGTCTGTGATGCTCCTCCCTGGGTACCCCTCCACCTCAGGTGTAAGTGGACCGCGGCCCGTGACGGAGGCCAGGAGAACGATAACTCACGGGAACACAGCCCTGGCTGCCCCCCAAGGTCCCCGAGAGAAGGAAGCAGCCACATGAGGAGCAGCTGACCCACGGGGAACTTGGTTCAACAATCCCGTTGATCACATACACGGTATTTCCTGCTCCAGTTCTCAAGGCAGAGCCTAAGGCAGGCCAGGGAGGCTGTTTCAGGTTCTGATGAATAAAAATAGTTAAGTAGAGATCACACGTGTCTCTTCAAATCACAGAAGGAATCAACACACACTTGTCCATCCCTGCCTATTTTGCCATGAAACCCATTTTTTAAGAAATAACAGGTCAAGCAACAAAAAGGGATACTTAACAATTCATATACGATAGGACCAGTTAAACAAACAAACAAAATGAAAAATAAAAATTTAAGTAATCACTTTAAGAGCAGCCTCTAAAATGTTTTTTCAATTATAGAAAGATAATTCACTTTTGGTTTGTTTTATAATTTTAGTATTTCATAAAAAAAAAAAAAAAAATCAGCGGCTCAAGCGGTAAAAAAAAATCTACCTTCCAATGCAGGAGATGCAGGAGACATGGGTTCGATCCCTGAGTCAGGAAGATCCCCTGGAGGAGGAAATGGCAACCCACTCCAATATTCTTACTGGGAAATCCCATCAACAGAGGAGCCTGGCAGGCTACAGTCCATGGGTTGCAAAGAGTCGGACACGACTGAATGACTGAACACACACACACACACACACACATATGGAAATACAGAATCTTTCTGAACCAATGCAGTGATACAAACGAGAATTTTACTAATCCTATGTTAGAGATAACAAACCTGGCATTACAGAAAACAAATTTGTATTCTACCAGCATTCATTCAGTAAAAAACAAGTCAACTCACAGGACAATCTGAACATGCCCTAAAATCTCAGTGAATTTGGGAAACATGTTAGTCCAAGTCCCATACACACGTATGCACGCGTGCATTCACACACACACACACACACACACTCAGCCCCTCCACTGTTTATTTTGTAGAATGCCACACAATGGCCACTCTAGAGGGTCATCCCCTTGAAGCCTGGGACCTATGTCTGATTTATTCTTTTCTCATCATGGTGTCTGGCACATCGTAGGTGCTCAATAAACATCTGCAGAACAAATGAAAGTGAGACTGATACTGGTCACTGCCCGCCTTCACCGAGCCCCCCGATACAGCTCTCCCCAACACACTAACGACGAGCCGGCACAGAAAGCACCACCCAGTCAACCAATACTTTCAAAGGCTGAGCTGCCGCGCCTCTGGGTGAGGACACAACAGACCGCTCAAACGGGAATCCACTCTAAAGCAAAGAACAAAGGGGAGAGTAAAGATTGCAGAATTCATCTTTTACATGGTGCGGCCATATTTCCAAACACATTTAGATCATCATGGAATATGCATAATATTAATTGGTCTTCCATTTCAAAACCTTTCAATTAGGCACAGAAGCCTTAATAATGCTTATGAAACGCCACATGATTTCTATACACCTTGAACACACGAAACTGCCAATTTTACAGGTCAAAGGCCAGGGCATGTCAGCAATTTTATACTTATATCAAATCCAAACCAATCAAAATTAAAGTGTGGCTGATAGAAACTGGAAAGCAGGGAGGGGATGGCAGCTCAGGAAAGGGTGGGGGAAATAATAACTGTATTTTAAAAAATGGGGAGTTCAAAAATACTCTCTGTAGCCGACAGAACCACAGATGCAGAAAAGGTTTAAGTATGTTTTTTTGAGGTTACAATGGTAAATGACCAGGAAAAAAACTAAAAATAACACTGTATTTATTTATTTATATTTATTATTTTATACATATGTTCAACTGAGTGGGTGAAAGAGAGCTGGAGGAAGGCATAAATGAGGTACATGATGAACTAAATCCTTAACCATCAGCTGGACATCAAGAGACAATGAAAGTCTAGATCAATGGATAAAGATGTGGCACATACACTTCAGTTCAGTTCCGTTCAGTCATGTCCGACTCTTTGCGACCCCATGGACTGCAGCACGCCAGGCTTCCCTATCCATCACCAACTCCCAGAGCTTACTCAAGCTCATGTCCATTGAGTCGGTGATGTTATCCAGCCACGAACCTCCGTCCACAGTTCTTCAGGCACATATATGTGAATGCTAAGTCATTTCAGTTCGTGTTTGAGTCTTTGTGACCCTATGGACCATAGCCCACCAGGCTCCTCTGTCCAAGGGATTCTCCAGGTATGAATACTGGAGTGGATTGACATGTCCTTCTCCAGAAGATATTCCTGACCAAGGGATAGAAACCACATCTCTTATATCTCCATCACTGGCAGGCTACTTCTTTACCACTAGCACCACCAGGGAAGCCCCGTGGTATATATATACCATGGTATATTACTATACAATGGTATATTACTCAGCCGTGAGAAAGAATGAAGTAACGTTATATGAAGCAACATGGATAGACCCAGAGATTATCATACTAAGTGAAGTAAATCAGAAAGAGAAAGACAAATATCATGATATCACCCATATGTGGAATCTAAAATACAACACAAATTAACTTATCTGCAAACCAGAAACAGACTCACAGACGTACAGATGAGATGCGTGGTGACCAAGGCAGGGTGGGGGAAAGAAGGATTGGGAGCTTGGGATTAGCAGGTGCAAACTATCATATACAGGATGAACAAACAACAAAGTCCTGTATAGCAGAGGGAACTATATTCAACATCCTGTGATAAAATATAATTGGAAAGAACACAGAAAGAATGTCTGTATAACGGAGCCACTTTGCTGTGCGGTGGAAATTCACACATTATAAATCAACCATGCTTCAAAGAAATAAATTTTTAAAAAATAGACAAAGACGATACAAATCCACTACCATACTGTAACAGTGTTAGAATCTGGAGGTAACTCCCTAAAAACTTGAAAACAGAATAAGATATGGTTGTCTCTGGAGTGCAAAACTAGGTGAATACATGATGGGGCCAGAGATGATGAGTTTTTACTATGAGCCTTTCACTTCCATAACAGGCTCCCGTGGAGGCTCAGATGGGAGACCCAGGTTTGATCCCTGGGTTGGGACGATCCCCTGGAGGAGGGCATGGCAACCCACTCCAGTATTATTGCTTGGAGAATTCCATGGACAGAGGAGCCTGGCAGGCTACATTCCATGAGTCGGACATGATTTAGGGATTAACACTTTCACTTCCATTTGGTTATTTTAATGATGGTATGTACCATTTTGATATAAATATATTGTAAGAGAGTAATAAAAATGCCTAACTCAGAGGATGAGATGCTTGGATGGCATCACCGACTCAATGGACATGAATTTGAGCAAGCTCCAGGAGTTGGTGATGGATAGGGAGGCCTGGCGTGATGCAGTCCATGGGGTCGCAAAGAGTCAGACACAACTGAGCGACTGAACTGAGCTCATGAGTTTGTTGTAAGTATGTAATAATATCACACATAAAGGCCTAGCAGAGTCTGAAATACAGGAAGCATTAATAAATGGTGGCTATTACCTTTTAAGTTATTGTCAAGGTTGAAAAATTTAGACCATCTAGATGCTAGAATCCTACAAAAAATACACCAAGTTTTGTGAAAACAAAAAATGTGTGCAATTTTAAGTCACCCAATACCCCTTACAGCAACATTTAAAATGTATGTTTACTTGTTCCTCAAGACTAAAAGCCAAGATTTTCTAATACAAGCTTCAATCTTACATCAATCAAGCATAAGAATTTGCCAAAGCATTTTTAACTGAGAAAATCACCTTCTTTCTTCCTTTGTCTTTCAGAACGTTGACTATCTTTCCTTTTTGAAGGTATGATTTCCTAAGGAAGACTTTCAGAATTCAGTTGTTATTTCCAGGTTTAAGTAGAGGTAAGATTTTCAAGAAAGGGACTGCATTAAACTATATTGAGTCTAACTATCAAAGAGCAAAAACAGAAACCAAAGCAAACAAAAAAGCTTTGACAGCAAAATACACGCATTCTGAAGTTCCAATAAGGGACTTAAAATCAGCTTGTGGACAATGCAGGGTTGATTCTGCAGTTCTCCCTCCTCTCCCAACAGGAAGCATGAACTAGAGTTGGCCCACTTACCAGTGTGGACCAGAGGCCCCGCCCAGAAGGGAAGGACACCTTTGCACACCTCTCCGCTGCTGCGTTACTCTCAGGCTTCCGTGGTGGCTCAGCTGGTAGAGAATCCACCTGCAGTGAGGGAGCCGTGGGTTCAATTCCTGGGTTTCGGAGGTCCCCTGGAGAAGGAGAGGCTACCCACTCCAGTATTACGGTCTGGAGAATTTCATGGGCTGTATTCCATGGGGTCGCAAAGCGACTTTCACTTTGTCACTTACAGTTAATTACACTTTGTCACTTATTTGCACCCTCCACGCCCCGCCCCTGCCTCTCCCCCGCCCACCCCAGGCAGCTGATGGGGCCATTCTTGTAAGTCAAACCAGGACTTTTTTTTCCTTAAGTCATTCTAGAAAACAAAGCAGCTCAGGATGACCTAAGGCAGCCCCAAACTCAGCCCCACAGCCATCAGCCACTGTTCTTCTGTGACTGTAGTACAGATCTTTAATTCAGAAGAAGAGAAGAATTAAGTCTGCTCAGGGTAAGAAAAAAACACTGAAGTCTTAAATTTGGTAAGGAACTCTGGCTTGAGCACTACTTTTCATCTTCAGACACACTCAAAGGAGCCAGTGTGATGAACATCAAAATCAATACAATGATAAAGTTAAAGGTTTACCAGTAAGACAAGAGTAAACCCAAGGGGAGTTGGGGGAGGAGGAGGAGAGTGGCAATCATAGCTTTGTTTACTGAAGGGATCAAAGGTGGATTCCGTGACAAAACACTCCCCAGGAGATGGACGGCAGCTGTGATGGCACTGTGATTGGACAGCCCAATGTCCGGAGGCGGGAGGAGGGCTTCTCAGAGGCCAGATCTAAGACCAGGCTTCTTAGAGGGCCAGCGGGCTTCCCTGGGAGCTCAGACGGCAAAGAGTCCTGCAGGCAGGGAAGCCCAGGTTCGATCCCTGGGTCGGGAAGACCCCCTGGAGGAGGGTATGGCAACCCACTCCAGGATTCTTGCCTGGAGAATCCCATGGACAGAGGAGCCTGGCGGGCTGCAGCCCACCGGGTCGCAAAGAATCAGACTGAGTGACTTCACCTTCACTTTTCAGAGGCCAGATAAGCTTCCTTCCACTAAAAGAATGTCACCACCTTGACCGCAACGGTTTTTTTAATCACTCGGGAGCATAACCTTGTATAACATTCAAAACTATTTTTGAGGAAATTTTTATGAAAACACAAAGAGCCAGCACTTAGTCAGGACCAGACTTTTTTCTAGTCATGTCAGGCTGGGGAGATTTGACCTGATTCCATGAATCCATTCCATTCTGTAGAAGGGATTAAACAAGCCTATGAGACTCCTATGAAAAACTGAAGCAAAATTAATAATAAAATATGAACTACAGTTTTCCAATCTGACTGTACAAGCTTCTGGTCTCTGAAGGTAGTAAATTCTGTGTAAAACAACGCGCTGATTAAAAACGAGAGATGAAATGTACATGAAGAACAAATTCTCAAGAGAAGTCAAGACTTGACATTTTTATCTCAGAATTACCCACACAGTCAAAATACCTATAAAATATACAGACTAAATATATTTTAGAGTTCAAAGTCTGGAAAGGAATAAATTACTATATATATTATTATATATATATATATATATATTATCTAGAAGTTACCCTGACTTACCTTTCAACAAAAGCAATCCATAACTGATCACAAAGAAGCAAGAAAAATTCCTTTTCTTCAAGGAAAAGGAACCGTAACATCACAGAATTTTAGTTTAGAAGGGGACTCACTAAGGACTGGTACCAACTCCTTCCCAGCACAAAGATGCCATCCAGCCCAGGACTGAATGGTTCTAGGAGCTCATGACTGTCATATGTCAGATGGTGATGGTCCACGACCGGTCACGTGCTTTGCCAACACAGCGCTGGTGGAGTCTTAAGGGAACTATCCAAGCTGCAAGCAGTGAGATGGTCAAGCCCTGCACCCCAGAGCTGTCTGAAAGTGATCGGTACCCCATTGTCCCACCGGGAGACAAGTAATGGGGCATTCCAGGATGGGTAAATCAAAGCTCATCACCCAGGATGGATGGATGCCCACACAGTGAGGGAAGAGTAGAATAAACCAGCTGGGATTCAGAAGCACCTGCATTAGCCAGAGGGTGAGAGAAGCAAGTGTAGGGGAAGGTGGGGAGAAAAAGACGATGCCTCCAGCCCAGATCCCCAGGAACGCTCCTGAAGTGAAGCAGGTTTGAGTGGCATGCACCGTATTGAGGGACAACACATGCATCATGGGACTGCAGAGCATCTCAGCAAGAGGGACTCATTAAAGGACCAGCTGGGGTCCTTTGGGGGACCCCAAAGGGGCTGGAGAACTTTGGAGTGGGTTCCAGGATCTGAGCTTTTTTTCTCAATCATACGATGCAAGACATTCGGTCCATTCTGTGATTGGTCTCAATAAATCGTATCCCTTAAGAGGGAGGACTGGGCAAGACTAAAGATGCAATTGGTCCAAAAGCAGCATCACTGATACTGACCAGCGTGAGAGATGTCCTCTCGTTTCTGTGGCTTGAAGGATGTTCACGTTTTTGTCTGTATTCACACAGGACAATGGAAGGGCCTTGTTTTTGCTTCAATCCATCACAGACGTAGGGTCTGATGTTTATTTTTGGTTAAGAGTTTATGTTCATCAGAAGACGCTGGGCTAGCAGTGGGTGCCACGAAGCTTCTGGATGGCAGGGGCTCCTTAACTCTTCTCAGAGGCTGGGAGGGGGTGTGGTGTGAGATACTTCTGCTGAGCAGGTGGCTGGCTTGCTGTCGATGCTTGGGAGCCGAGCTAGGAGCTGCAGACACCCCCGGGCAGTAATATTCTAAGTGTGACTCCAGCTCAGGTTTGAGAGGAAGTGATGCCCCCCTGACCTTGGGCGAGAGTGGGTTTAATGGAATCATACGCAGGGTCAGGGGAAGGCAGGGACTGGGCTGGAGGTAACAAATCGCTCACTAGCTGGTCCCACCCATGCCTGTCCCGAGTTCTAGGCAAATACTTCCCAGTGTTATGGGTCAAAATTTGCCACTATGGAAACCACAGTCTGACTCCTCATTGTTAAACACAGGGGAAAAACTATTTACCAGCCAGGCTTCAAATTGTAAAGAACACATTGTACTCTCCTATCCTTAGTGGCATCTTGGACGGGTCCAGATCAAAGATTTTCAGTAGCACTCACATCCATCCCTAGGGTTCAGCCTTCAGGTAAGGAATTTCCCAGAATCCACTACCAGTCCTCTGTCCTATTGGATTAACCCAACTCCAGCATCCCTTCTGTACCTTCCACAAAGCTTACATCATCCACAAAGCATAACTCTGTGAAGGGAGGGTGTATTATTTTAAAGGCACTATACTTATTGTTTCCAGAGGAAAAGAGTACAATGGCTTACAATTTAAATGAATAATTACATACAAGTTTTCCATTTCAGGAGAACAAATCAGTCAATCCTAAAGGAAATCAACCCTGAACATTCATTGGAAGGATTGATGCTGAAGCTGAAGCCCCAATACTTTGGCCACCTGATGGGAAGAGCTGACTTAATTGGAAAAGACCCTGATGCTGGGAAAGATTGAAGGCAGGAGGAGAAGGGGCCCCCAGAGGAGGAGATGATTGGATAGCATTACTGACTCAATGCATATGATGAGTCTGAGCAAACTCCAGGAGATAGTGAAAGACAGGGAAGCCTGGAGTCCTGCAGTCCATGGGGTCGCAAAGAGTCAGACACGACTGAGCAACTGAACAACTTCTATTTCAACAACAGCATACTTTGTTCCTTTATTAAAAAAAAAAAAAAACAACAACCACCATTTACCATGAAGCCCTACTGGAAATGACCACATGCTTCTCACAAAGCACCTAAGATAGAAAGAATCCTATGTAGTGAAGGGTATGCCGCCCCAGACCACGACCACAGGAGTTCAGGACGTGGCACCCCAAAATGTGCCCCTGTGATCTCTTGATCGTTTTACAGAACAGCAGATGCAGCTGGAGCTCCCTCTGAAGCCCTGATCTGCCTCAAGACCGATCCCCCAAAGGAAGATCCTCCAAAGGAAACTCACTTGTCATAAAGCCCCCACCTGCAGCCCCCGAAGTCTCACCCACTGGAAGGTGGACCCACACCCAGGCAAGCTCTGCCTCAAGCTTCCCCACTTCCCACCATTCCCAAGGCCGTTCCTCCTTGCTAACAATCACTGGGTCCCCCTGAGGCCCCCATCTCCTCCCCTTCCCCAGTAAGAAGGTACTGAATCCTGAATTCCAAGCGTCTCCCCGCCCCCGGGTTGCTCACTTCCTCCTGGTATATAAGTGACCTATAGTTAGTAAATTTCTGTTTGTTTTTCTCCTGCTAACCTTTTGCTACAGACGGTCTCAGCAAACAGCTCAGGAGGGTGGAGGGAAAATTCTTTTTCCTTCCTACAGCAGCTAAGCACACGCACCACCACACATACAGAGGATTTGCTCCCTTAAAGATTAGTCATCCTATGTCTCAAAAGTGGGCAACCATCTTTTTGTTTTTTATTTTTTAAATTTTAACGCAAATGCTTCTATTCATAGAGTGCAAACATTGGCAGGCTGGTGGCTTTCCTCTCCAGCGAAAAAAGTTCTCGTGAGTGGACCAGTAAAAAACTAAAATAAAAAATAAAAGAACACAGGAAATGTTCTTTTTCTTCTCCACACTCAGCCATGTTACACTCAACGTCAGGACCTCTTCCAAATTTGCTAGAAAAAGACAGAATCAAGAGCCAAATAAAAGCCTATTTAACTTCTTTTTATTTGAAACCTCAAAGTAGGTCATTTGCGCAGCGAGAAGGCCGGAGGAGAAGAAAGAGAAAGCCGTTAATATACAAACGAAGGCTCCGCGGTGAAACCCACATCCAAGCCTCCTTTTTCCCGACACCGCACTGTCCAGCATCGTCAGGAAAAGTAAGCCCCACAATCGGTTTGCTTGTTATGTCTCCTTCCAATCCTGGTGAAAGGCCACTGACGGGAAGCTGAAGAGGAGAAATGAAATAGCCTGGCGCTCAAAACCCAAGGGTGGAAATTAACCATTTATGAACCCAAAAGCCAGACTTGTCTTTCAAAACCCAAGCGGATCCACATTTTCTGTTGAACTCGGTTTTTAACTGTTCTCCTTTCTGTGCAGGAAAATACACTGTGCTTATTATGTACTAAGCATTCCCTGGGAGACCGCAGAGCATGTTCATTTCAAAAGTTACGTCCATGGCTTCAGCCACCAAGCTCCTTCTTTGGGGCACCTCCGCACCCCCCCAGGCCAGGCCTCTCGGATCGCAGGGCAGCACAGGACCCGCGCGGGGTCATGTTCAGAAGCTGGTGGGGCTCAGGGCCTGCCCGGCTTCTCCACCCAGCCGCAGGCGATGTCAGCGCTGTGGCCGCTCGCTGCAGGGCCCGGAGAAGTCAGGAGAAACCCAGGAGCCCGTGGTCCACGCCCAGGACTCGGTGTAAGTCCTTGGGTGGGACGAACTGAACCTCTTGACCTTCAATAAATCCAACCAAAGGCCGCAGCGTGCTGGAGCTGCTGGACCGGCGTCCTAGGGCCGCGGTCACTAGGTCAGCTGCCTGGCTTACAGCGCCAGAGATGCCTTCCCACCGAGACTGGAGGCGCGGGATCCAGATTCGAGGCACTGGCTGGGCCTGGCCACCAACGCCTCCAGGGGAGAGCGGCCGGTCCTTCTGGTTTCCGGCGGCTGGTGGTCCCCACGCTCCCTGGGTGGTCTACGCATCGCTCCGACCCCACGGCCATCTCCCCACGGCCGTCTCCCCACGGCCTCCTCGCTCTTCATCTCCTCTGCCTCTGTGACCTCACATGGCATCTTCCTCTCTGTGCAACTCGCGCCCGAATCCCCCTCTTCTAACTTCTGTTTTTCTGGCGGCCCAGGCGGCGTGCGGGACCTTCCCTAACCAGTCAGGGCCCCTCCTCTCTGCACCGGGAGTCTGCACCCTCAGCCTCACCTCTCGGCTCTCAACTGGACCACCAGGAAGTCCCTCCCTCTTCGTTCAAAGGCGCCAATGATTGGATTAGAGCCCACCCAACCTCACCTTAACCAATTACCCCTGCAAACACCCTATTTCCAAACAAGCTCACATCCACAGGTCCAGGGGTTATAACTTCAACACACCCTAGGGACATGATTCCACTCAAAACGTGTGCACAGCAGAGTCTGGGCCCCAAAAAAACCGTGTTTCTCCACACTGATGACTCATTAGACTCACCTGGGGGGTGTTCACAATTACACTAATTAAACCTGACCCTCGAGGTAAAACCCAGCATTCCTGTATTTAAACACACAGCATTTCTAGTGCACTGCAGGGCTGAGACCCACTGCATAAAAGTCAGGTTGTATAGCTCTTTGTGAAAATGTGGAATATTTTAAAAAAAATTTTAGCATGAATTAGAGAAAAATCTACTGGTAATTTAGTCTATGCTAAAAATATGCCGTTCAAAAAAAAGAGACATTTGATAATACTCTTTCAGAATCCAAAAGTTTCTCATCCAAGTAATTATAGATATTTCGTGAAAGCATTATCCGCTCAGTCGTGTCAGACTCTTTGCAATCTCCTGGACTGTAGCCCTCCAGGCTCCTCTGTCCGTGGAATTCTCCAGGCAAGAATGCTGGAGTGGGTAGCCATTCCCTTCTCCAGGGGATCTTCCCAACCCAGGGGTCGAACCTGGGTCTCCTGCATTGCAGGCAGATTCTTAACCATCTAAGCCGCCAGGGAGGCCCAATAGATATTTGGTAATTTCTTTAAAATGGGCATAGTACAGATTATGAAATAGTTACTCATAGACATGTAGACATACAAGTACAGGATTAAAGAAGAAAAATGCATATGAGAGAATAAAACTGAAGACATGTGAACTTGGGGAGTTACTCTGCCTATGTTCTCGATATCTTAACACCGTTTTCAAGTCTTGTCCATGTCTCTAATTTTGCTCCAAAGGGACTATATTAAAAGACTGTATTAGGTCTATTCCCTCCAAGTTGATCCCAATTTTCCAGAGTTATGATTTCAGAAAATACTTGAAATGGCTTCTAAATTGTTTAAGTAGATAGATGCAATTTCTGGGTTAAAAAAAGAAGAGAAACGGAAGAATGAGGTATTCAATATACGTACAGTCAGCCAGGAGCTCTAGAAAATATTTTGGAAAAGCTTAAATGGGTAATATTGTGAGTCACACACCCAACCACAAAAGGCCTAGAAAGGGCAGACATATTTTGCATCTGGAAAAGGTAAAATGGAACTCTTTGCAAAAATCACTCATGACTACCATCAAAATACCTTCCTTACTCAGGATCCTGCCGAACCCTGCTCTTGCTATAAACTTTCTAGTTTGGTGTGTGGGCTGTTGTTCTGGAAGGGAGGTGGTCTATGACTTCTGTCTCCCTTTGTACAGTGTGCATAACTTTAATGCATGTAGATAAGGGGGCTCCTGCTACAGGAATGCTGCAGACCAAGCCATATTCTCTGTATGCCACTTTTCTCCACAAACTCCTCTGTTTAACACTCAGCAAGCAATGAGGCATGTCTGTGATCAGCACGGCCTGGAAAATAGCCACATTTGTCAAAGTACAAATGAGGAAAACATCCCTTTCCCAAACAAGCAACTGATTGTAACACACAGGTGGTGTTCCTTTAAGACACGGGATTTTGAGTGGATTGCATTTAATCCTCTGAGAAGCAGAGAGCAAATTCCATACCCAGCAGGACCTTTACCATTTAAGGGCTTCCCAGGCGGTGCTACTGGTAATGAATCTGCCTGTCAACACAGGAGACTCAGGAGATGTGTGTTCAATCCCTGGGTCAGGAAGATGCCCTGGAGAAGGAAATGGCAACCCACCCCAGTATTCTTGCCTGGAAAATTCCATGGACAGAGGAGCCTGGTGGGCTACAGTCCATGGGGTCGCAGAGAGTCAGATAACTAACTCACACACATACACACACACACACACACACACACACACACACACACTTCGAGATAAAGTCCTGAAAACCAAAGCATCATTCTGAAAAGTACTGGGGGATCTGAATTAACTCACATTAAAAAATTAGGAAAAAAATTTAGGTCTTCATCTTATCCTGGAATGCCTTAATAGTACACAGGAAACATATTGAAACTATACTACTGAGTCTATCTAAATGATTTACAGTCTCTCAAAAGGAAGCAATGAATATGCATTAGTTCAATAAACACACTGGGAACGCTGGAAGCATTTAAACAGCTCCACTTGACTCTAACCGCACTGACGTACTGAGCCAGCATCGTATGCTGCCCGGGGCTACCCCTTGAGATGGAGCAACAGAAGATTAAACTCCAGGGAGAGCAGGAAAATAAGAAATACAGATATTATACCCAAAAATAAGCAAGAAGAAAGGTGGACATTCACAGGGAGAAAAAAGACACCTCAATTACTGAAAACAGCTTTCAACAAGAACCAGATGGTAACAGAGTCTGAAGATTTTGCTCACTGTAGCTTATATTGAATAGTTTCAGTATGTTTTTTTGCATGTCCCTAAGGACATTCCAAGATAAGATGAATACCTACAATTTTTCCTAAATTTTTTACTATAAGTTAGTTCAGATCCCCCAGTACTTTCAAGCCTGATGTTTTGGTTTTCAGGACTTTCCCCTGGAGGTATGTGACCATTTCAGATTCAACTTGCATATTACATGCTAGCTGCATTGTGTATGTCATCTGTATATGACTTAGGGTTCTGACCGTCCCCAAAAACCTCAACCAACATCTCTAATGACATTCACATTCCGAGGATGTGATTCTACTCTTAGAAATGTGTATTAGGTAACCGCCTACAGAATGCCCCTCTTCCCTCTGTGAAGCACCTTCATGCCACCAAGCACCTTGGTGGCAGTGTGACCCCAGTCAGCCTGGAGAATTCTATTCCCACCCGTAGAGATGGGAGTTCGCCAAGAGTACATGACCTAGTCCCAGAGATGGATGTGCCACTTGTACTTGTTATGGGCACATAATTGAACTAAATAAGCAGATAAGCAGTATAAATAGAGTTATCACAATGAAAACGAAGCTTAATATTTTGCAAACAAATAGCTACCCAAATGAATACTGTACAGCTAACTGAGGGACAAGCAACTTTAATGCTTGAAGGGAAATTCATAAAACCTAGAAAACCCTCTGCATTCAAATTGTCGGGTGTGTGTCTTTCTTTTCCAGTTCGACCTTAAGAACTTTAAACCTAGAAATCAGAGGGCAGGTAATATGAGTGTGATTAAGAGAAGACAGGCTCTTGGACAATCCACCAACCTGTGGACCTCTACTCAGGAAAGCCCTCCATCAAAATGTTCATGTACACGTTTAGGATTCAGCACTGCAGTATATGCAAACCACAGCATTAATTGTGCTCGGTCACTCAGCCTTGTCCAGCTCTTTGCGGACGTGGACTATGGCCTGAACAAGTTCCTCTGAGCACTGAATTTTCCAGGCAAGAATACTGGAATGGGTTGCCATTTCCTACTCCAGGGGATCTTTCCAACCCAGGGATGGAACCCATGTCTCTTGCGTCTCCTGCACTGCAGGCAGCTTCTTTACCAACAGCTGAACATGGAAGCCCATAGCATTAATTAGAACACCTTTATTAATTTTATTTTAAAATGCCCTGATATGAGTAAATTGTTCCAACTAGACAGAAAGAACTAATCTCCCATGAATGCAGATGGTCAGCTAGATAGACTTCTCTTCTTGGGGAGATACCCCCAAAACTGGCCTTCAGCATTTATTCAGTTAGCAGTATGAATCCTCCTAAGTCCAAAGTGCATAAAGACTGGCTTCTCTTCCAGGTTCCCACTGGCTGCTATTTGGGATTATCCCTGTAAATTTGCTGTTGTTGTTTAGTGGCTAAGTCGTGCCTGACTCTTTTGTAATCCTATGGAGCATAGCCTGCCAGGCGCCTCTGTCCATGGGATTCCCCAGGCAAGAATACTGGTTGCCATTTCCTTCTCCAGGGGGTCTTCCTGACCCAGATTCTTTACCACTGAGCTACCTGAGACTAAATGTCTAAATGGCTTCTAATTTGAGTTCTTGGGTTTGTCCCAAAGGCAACGGTGATTGATGGAATGACTCGATACGACCTAGGCAAAAGATACAGCAACATCCACATCGGTGTGGACATACAGTCTTAACTGCAGATAAGGAACTGCACGGAGCACGGGCCTCCACTGTGTTCCAGTCCCAAGAAGCCCGCAGGTCCCCACAGGCGCCCTCCCCTCTGTCTCTAACGGGCTGTGGGGGGCGCACCTGGTCACTTCCCCGGCCCCCCAGCCCCACTAGTAACTATTCCGGGCCACATGGCTCTGTACTCGCTGCTTCCCAGCGCTTTCCTGAATGTTCCCTAAAGTGAAGAAAGTGAAGTCGCTCAGTCGTGCCTGACTCTTTGCGACCTCGTGGACTGCAGCCCACCAGGCTCCCGGCCCCATGGGATTTCCCAGGCACGGATGTTGGAGTGGGTTGCCATGTCCTTCTCCAGGGCATCTACCTGACCCAGGGATTGACCCGGGTCTCCTGCACTGTGGGCAGAGTGTTTATCATGTGAGTCACCAGGGAATCCCTCATGTTTCCTAAGAGCCCAGGAAACCAACCCTCCGTCTCCTCGGCACTGCAGCTCTTCACACGAGGCAGCATGAGCTCCCCAAGACCCACCCAGCGGCCCCTCAGCAACACGTGACTACGCCTTTGGCTTGGATGACTTTCTAGGACATGATCCTCTTTCCTCGTGAGTTCATCTCCTCAAAAGGGATCCAGGGATTGACCTCCAGCCCCAGCCAAAGATCCTAACCTCTTGCCTCTGCCCCAGCTCCACAGAGCAAGACAGGGTAAGAGGATCTTCTGTCAAACACCCCTAAGCACCATGACTTAGAGGGGAGGGGATGAGAGAGGGGGGGGTGTGTCAGCCGGGAGCAGCTGGGAGACAGAACCACACCAGCTCGTGTCTCCAGGGACTCAGGCATAAAGAGCCAGTCACGAGACATTCAAGGACAAGAGAGATAAAAAGGAAAACTGAGGTATCAAAGACAGGGAGCAACAGCAAGATGCAGCCACGACCCCGAGCATCTGGGGAGAAGCTTGAGAGCGGGCGCTGGTGCTGAAACACAGTCCCTAGAGAAAAAATACTGCCTGCAGTCACTAGCATGTTGAAAGGAGCAGGAAAAACCGGAATACTAGATTATGCTCCAGGAAAGAACTGCCAAGGCTAATATATCTATGTTAAAATCAACTATGTGATTTTTAAAGGAATATTTGCATCCTAGGGCATCTATCTATATACAGTTTGTACCCAATGCCTGTGGAAAACTCAAGTGTTTGTACCTTGATTTTAAGTAAGTCTCTGTAATGTTATTTAGCCTCTAAATTGAAATGTCTATATCAAAGGAGATATGTAGTTTCTTTGTAGCTTAAATATTAGCTCAGTTCAGTTGCTCAGTCATATCCGACTCTTTGTGACCCCATGGACTGCAGCACACTAGGCTTCCCTGTCCTTCACCAACTCCCAGAGCTTGCTCAAACTCATGTCCAAAACTCATGTCCATCAAGTCAGTGATGCCATCCAACCATCTCATCCTCTGTTGTCCCCTTCTCCTCCAGCCTTCAATCTTTCCCAGCATCAGGGTCTTTTCCAATGAGTCAGCTCTTCGAATCAGGTGGCCAAAGTATTGGAGTTTCAGCTTCAGCATCAGCCCTTCTAATGAATATTCAGGACTAATTTCCTTTAGGATGGACTGGTTGGATTTCCTTGCAGTCCAAGCAACTCTCAAGAGTCTTCTCCAACACCACAGTTCAAAAGCATCAATTCCTCGGCGCTCAGCTTTCTTTATGGTTCAACTCTCACATCCATACATGCCTACTGAAAAAACCATAGCTTTGACTAGACAGACCGTTGTTGGCAAAGTAACATCTCTGCTTTTTAATATGCTGTCTAGGTTTGTCATAGCTTTTCTTTGAAGGTACAAGCGTCTTTTAATTTCAAGACTGCAGTCACCATCTGCAGTGATTTTGGAGCTCAAGAAAATGAAGTCTGTCCATTATTTCCCCATCTATTTTCCATGAAGTGATGGGACCAGATGCATTGATCTTTGTTTTTTAAGTGTTGAGTTTTAAGCCAGCTTTTTTACTCTCCTCTTTCATTTTCATCAAGAGGCTCTTTAGTTCCTCTTCACTTTCTTCATACATTAAATGAAGAGCAATTGGAAAGTGATTTAAACTGGATCTTAATCAATAAATAGATGATGTTATCATTTTTATAGTGTTTTTTCTAGCCACATTAAGTATATGATTTCTATACATGCAAAATTCTCCACATTGATATGGAACAAAACATGCACACCTCTATTTTCTAAAAAAAAAATATCAATTTTGGTCTCATCCCTTAAAAACAAAATTTTGGTTCTTTCTTACATCTCCAATCAAAGTTACACACAGTCAATGTCTTCAAGACACTGTGGAAAATTCTGAAAGATTTGGGAATACCAGACCACCTGACCTGCCTCTTGAGAAACCTGTATGCAGGTCAGGAAGCAACAGTTAGAACTTGACATGGAACAACAGACTGATTCCAAATAGGAAAAGGAGTACATTAAGGCTATATATTGTCACCCTGCTTATTTAACTTATATTGTGAGTACATCATGAGAAATGCTGGGCTGGATAAAGTACAAGCTGGAATCAAGATTGCCGGGAGAAATATCAATAACCTCAGATATGCAGATGACACCACCCTTAAGGAAGAAAGTGAGGAAGAACTAAAGAGCCTTTTGATGAAAGTGAAAGAGGAGAATGAAAAAGTTGGCTTAAAGCTCAACATTCAGAAAACTAAGATCATGGCATCTGGTCCCATTACTTCATGGCAAATAGATGGGGAAACAGTGAAAACAGTTGCAGATTTTATTTTTGAGGGCTCCAAAATCACTGCAGATGGTGACTGCAGGCATGAAATAAAAAGACACTTAGTCCTTGGAAGGAAAGTTATGACCAACCTAGACAGCATATTAAAAAGTACAGACATTACTTTGTCAACAAAGGTCCATCTGGTCAAGGCTATGGCTTTTCCAGTGGTCATGTATGGATGTGAGAGTTGGACTATAAAGAAAGCTGAGCACGGAAGAATTGATGCTTTTGAACTGTGGTTGGAGAAGACTCTTGAGAGTCCCTTGCACTGCAAGGAGATCCAACCAGTCCATCCTAAAGGAAATCAGTCCTGAATATTCATTGGAAGGGCTGATGCTGAAGCTGAGGCTCCAATACTTTGGCCACCTGATACAAAGAGCTGACTCATTGGAAAAGACCCTGATGCTGGGAAAGATTGAGGGTAGGAGGAGAAGGGGACAACAGAGAATGAGATGGTTGGAAGCATCATGACTCAATGGACATGAATTTGAATAAACTCTGGTAGTTGGTGATGGACAGAGAGGCCTGCTGCGCTGCAGTTCATGGGGTCACAAAGAGTCGGACACAACTGAGTGACTGAACTGAACTGAACTGAACTGAATGTCTTCAATCTCTATTATCTATATGCAAAATTTTCTAACAGTTTCTTTGCTTTAATATTAACATATTCTCCATAATAATTCCAAAATAATTTCTTGAAATTCAAATTGCTTATGCCACAGCTTCAAGTGAACAAACTGTAGACCAAGGGCCAGAAAAGTTCTCTCAAAATGCAGATAGTAAGTTTTTGGATTTTGTGATCAACCCAGTTTCAGTAAGTGAAAGTTGCTCAGTCCTGTCCATCTCTTTGCTACCACATGGATTACACAGTCCATGGAATTCTCTAAGCCAGAATACTGGAGTGGGTAACCGTTCCCTTCTCCAGGGGAACATCTCAACCCAGGGATGGAACCCAGGTCTCCCGCATTGCAGGCAGATTCTTTACCAGCTGAGCCACCAGGGAAGCCCAAGAATCCTGGAGTGGGTAGCCTGTCCCTTCTCCAGGGGGTCTTCCTGACCCAGGAATCAAACTGGGGTCTCCTGCATTGTAGGTGGATTCTTTACCAATGGAGGTAGCAGGGAAGCCCCAGTTTCTGTAACAAAATCACAGAAGCAGCCCTAGACAATACTTTTAAGGGGAGTATCTGCTTGCTGGTATGTTTATTTAGCAAAGACAGACAAAGGGTGAGATTCTCAATGGGTCGGTGCAAGCTGGGCCCATGAGCCAAACCCAGCCTGCCTCAGACCTGTCTACACTTGTAATGTGTCACACAGCCTGAGGTTGCTTCCACACCACATGGGCAGAGTTGAGTAGCTAGTTGAGACACCCGTATGCTTCACAAACTGGAAACCATTTGCATTCTGGTATTTCACCAAAAGAAAAAAAGCTTGCTGGCAGCTGCTCTAGAAAAGAAAGTCCAAATCCCACTGCTCAGTACCTACGTCTTCAGGGTCAGGCTCCTGCTTACTTACATCTGCCAGGGCCCCCATGCATCCTACTCTCAGACTCTGCCAACTGCCAACCCAAACTACAGATCTGTCTCTTTTTCAGATTGAAGGGTAGTTGATTTACAATGTTGTCTTAGCCGCCGGTGCTCAGCGAAGTGACTCAGTTACACCTACACGTGTACGTTTGTGTATGTATGGGCTGCCCCGGCGGCTCAGACCACAAAGAATCTGCCTGCAATGCGGGAGACCTGGGTTTGATCCCTGGATCGGGAAGACCCCCTGGAGAAGGGAAGAGTCTATCTCACATTCTTTTCCACTACGGTTTATTACAAGATACTGAATACATTTCCCTATGCTATTGTTGTAGGATGTTGTTGTTTCTTTATCTTAAGTATAGTAGTTTGCATATGAAAAAAGTGAAAGTGTTAGTCACTCAGTTGTGTCCGCCTCTTTGCAGTCCCATGGACTGTAGCCCGCCAGGCTCCTCTGTCCGTGGGATTCTCCAGGCAAGAATACTAGAGAGGGTACCCATTCCCTTCTCCAGTCGATCCTCCTGACACCGGGATCAAACCTGTGTCTCCCGCAATGCAGGCAGATTCTTTACCATCTGAGCCACCAAGGAAGTCCAGTTTGTATCTGCTAATCCCAAACTCCAAATTTATCCCTTCCCCACCTTTCTCCCCCTTTAGTAGCCACACATTTGTTTTCTATGTCTGTCTGTTTCTGTTTTATAAATAAGTAAATTTGTATCATATTTTAGATTCTACATATAAGTGATATCATATGATATTTGTCTTTCTCTGTCTGACTTGCTTCATTTAGTGTTTTAATCTCTAGGTCCATCCTTGTAACAGCAAATGACATTATGTCGTTCTTTCATGACTGAGTGTTATTGCATTGTATACATGTACACATCTTCCTTATCCATTCATCTTTAGATGGACATTTAGGTTGCTTCTATGTCTTAGCTATTGTAAATGTGCTGCTAAGATAGATGCTTTACAAATATCAATACAAAAAAAAAAATTCTCAGCAGTTACAAGCAAGTGAAATCATAAACATATAAAAGGATTATATACCTGATCAAGTAGAATTTATCCCAGCAATGCAAAGTTGGTTTAACACATGAAAAGAAAGCCATGCAACACACCATATTCATAGTATAGAGAACCAAAAAAAACACATGATCCTTGCAACATACAGAGAGAAGCATTTGATAAAGTCCAACAATATTCCTTACTAAAAACATTCAACAAACCTAGGAAGAGAAGGGAACTACCCTAAACTGATAAAGAGTACCTACAAAAAGCCCAGAGCTGGCATCAGACTTAATGGTGAAATCCTGACAGTTTTCCCTGGAAGATCAAAACAAGACAAGGACGTCTGCTCTTACCACTTCTATTCACAGTAATGGACTTTCTAGCCAGGACAGTAAGGCAATAAAAGGAAGTAACAGGCACCCAGGCTGGAAATGAAAAATAAAACTACCTCAGTCAACAAAGACATCCTCTTGCATATAGAAAACTCCAAGAAACCTGCACCAGAAAAAATCATTAAGAACGAATAACTGAAATGAGCAAGTTTGCTGAGCACAAGATCAACCTTCAAAAATCAATTACGTTTCTGTGCACTAATAATGAACACATCAAAATGAAATTGGGAAACATTTATTTACAATAGCAACAGAAATAATGAAAACACTCAGGAATAATTACACAGGAATTTACAAGCAGCCAATTTTGCTTCCAAAGACAGAAAAGCAGTAGATAAATCACTCGGTGTTCTTCGCACGCCCATGCTGGTGTGAGGTGTAAAACCTACATCGCTGCTCCTGCTCTATTCCTCCATGGCCTGCAGGTCTGAAGTCTTTTAAAATATGCTTCACTCTCAGCGTACCACTAACAGAAACCTTAAATCACAACTCACTACCACACTCCTGATTAGTCTGTTACTTCGGAAATTTCTCAGATCAGCTTCAGTATTACAAACTTAAACATCCGCAGTGTCTCCCCGCCCTGGCACAGGCTTCATGTTCCCCCCCCTCCACAGTGCACCAGCCTTGACAATTCTGTCTTGATCTCCTCCCGGGGCTAATCCTCAGTTCTGAGCCATCCTCTGATGCTCCTGCTTTCATCTCCACTAGATCCTCTTATCCTTAACCAGTGAGCCAATTCCTGGACTTCCACAGTTCACAGAGATTCAGTCATCAAAGAAGCATTTTCTTAGAGCCTGAAGAAAAAAAAAAAGGAAATACAGCAAAACTACTCACCTCATTATCTCTCTTTTTTTCGCCTTTTACCAATATTAAAATCTGAAATAATCAGATCTGGACTTGCTTCTACCAAAATCCAAAATTACAACAACCTGTCAGTGTCACCTTAGGCCTCCTAAGAACGTCTTTGATAAATGCATTGTCCACAAAGCTAACTTGAAGCAACTGTCTAATAGACCCAAGAGATGTTTTAATTCAAAATAATGACCCTCTCAAAGTAAAGCCCTAATCTCAGCACAAAATCACTGAAGAGCTTAGCTGCAAGGTAGAATAATAGACACAAGACCAGAAAAGAGGCAAGGCTCCTCACCATAACAATGCCATTTATAATCATAAACAGACTTGATCATTCTCAATTTTTTAAATTTCCCTCAAGTCCTGAATTAAAGAAGTCTTCCATGTATTATTATCTCAGACATATACATCGACTTGGGGTACTCTACAAAGTAATTCAGACTCTGGTACCCAAAACAGGCAACTAAGTATAAAAATCTAGTTTTAATTGCTAGCTTCCCAGGCCCATCTGGCTTTGTTTGAGAAGCAGAGCACACTTTTAAGGAAGAAGTAATACCAATTCTTCACAAAAACTTTCAAAAAATGAAAGATGAGAAAATGTTGCCAACTCATTCTATGAGGCCAGTATTACCAAAACCAAGTAGATATCGCAAGAAAACTAAAGACAAGTGTTTTAAGAATATAGCTGCAAAGAATCCTCATCAAAATAAAAGCATTTGAACTTTAGGAACATATGAAAACAACTATACACCATTAACAAGTAGGATTTATCCCAGGAATGCAAGGTTGGTTTAACATGTGAAAAGAAGTCAGTGCAACACACCACCTTAATAGTATAAAAGACAAAAGGCATACGATCATTGCAATAAATACAGAGAAGCATTTAATATTGTTAAAAACACTTAACAAACTAAGAAGAGAAGGAAACTTCTTCAACATAATAAAGGCATTCACAAAAAACTTAGGGCTAGCATCATATTTAATGATAAAAACCTGAAAGGTTTCCCTTGAAGATCAAAACAAGACAAGGATGTCTGCTCTTACCACTTCTATTCAACACTAAAATGCAGGTTCCAGCCAGGATAATTAGACAATTTAAAAAAAAAAAAAAACAGAAAAACAGGCTTCCAGACTGGAAAGGAAGAAGTAAAACTATTTCTATCAACAAAATGCATCCTCTTATATAAAGAAAATCCTAAGGAATCCATACCAAAAAAAAAAAAAACTATTAGAACTAAAAACTGAATTTAGCAAGTTTTCAGGATATGAAATCAATATACAAAAATCGATTATATTTCTATGCACTAATAACGAACAAGTCAAAATAAAATTAGAAAAAGACTTATTTAAAATAGCAACAAAAATAATGAAAATGCTTAGAAGTAAATATAACAGAAGTTCAAAATTTGTACAATCAAACTTGCAAAACACTACTGAAAGAACATAGAGACTGTATAAATGGATAATTCAAATTCGTCAATAGAAAGTCGAAGTATTATTAAGATGGCAATATTCCCTAGAATGATCTACAATGATTCAACACAAATCCTATCAAATTTTAGCAGATTTTTGTGAAAAAATTGGTAAGCTGGTCATAAAAGTTATATGAAAAGGCAAAAGACCCAGAGTAGCCAAAACAATCTTTAAAAAAAGAACATTATAGAGCTCACAAAGTTATGGTTTTTCCAGGAGTCATGTACGGATGTGAGAGCTGGACCACAAAGAAGGCTGAGCACCAAAGATCTGATGCTTTCACATTGTGATGTTGGAGAAGGCTCTTGAGAGTCCCTTGGACTGCAAGGAGATCAAACCAGTCTACCCCAAAGGAAATCAACCCTGAACATTCATTGGAAGGACTGATGCTGAAGCTCCAATACTTTGGCCACCTAATGGGAAGAGCCGACTCATTGGAAAAGACCCTGATGCTGGGAAAGATTGAGGGCAGGAGGAGAAGGGGGTTGCAGAGGAGGAGATGGTTGGATGGCATCACCAACTCAATGAACATGAGTTTGACCAAACTCTGGACGATTGTGAAGGACAGAGAAGTCTAGCATGCTACAGGCCATAGGGTCACAAAGTGTTGGACATGACTTAGTGACCGGTGGGAGTGGTTGAGTCGCTAAGTCGTGTCCAACTCTTGCGATCCCATGGACTGTAGCCCACCAGGCTCCTCTGTCCATGGCATTCTCCAGGCAAGAATACTGGAGCGGGTTGCCATTTCCTTCTCCAGGGGTTCCTCCGGACCCAAGAATCAAATCTGGGTCTCCTGCATTGCAGGCAGACTCTTTACCAACTGAGCCACAAGGAAAGACTTAGCAATCAGACAATAACAACAGAGAGCTCACACTGACAATTTCAAACTGATGCAGCAGTGACAACAATCAAGACGCTGTGGCAATGGGATAAGGACCACAGATCGACAGAATATGACTGAGAGTCCATAAATAAACCTTTACATCTAGGGTCAATTTAATTTTGACAAAGGTGCAAATAAGAAAGAATAATATTTTTAACACATGATGCTGAAAGCTTAGTATCCCCACATTGTGAAAGTCACTCAATCGTGTCCGACTCTTTGTGACCCTATGGACTACACAGTCCGTGGAATTCTCCAGGCCAGAATACTGGTGTGGGTAGCCTTTCCCTTCTCCAGGGGATCTTTCCAACCCAGGGATCGAACCCAGGTCTCCTGCATTGCAGGCAGATTCTTTACCAGCCGAGTGACAAGGGAACCAGTATCCCCATACAGAAGAATAAAGTTGGACCCCTGACTTAACACTATAGGGAAAAATTATCTCAAAATGGATCACAGACTCAGAGACCTAAAAAAATAGTGTGGTTCTACTAACATGAAGCTCACACCATTTGCAACACATCACTCAGTCTCAGAAGTACCTTCTATGGTCCCTGCTGGTCAGAGATGAGTCCCCTGACCAGTTCCCTGGATGTCACAGCAACACCTCACTGTCTAAGCACATTCTGTCAACATCTGTCAATTAAAGACCAACAACAACAACCAAAAAAATCCATGAACCAGCACTGGTCCATCCAAGTGTGCCAAATTACTATCACGATTGTCTAAAACGTCATTTTTAAATGCAAGTACCCCAAGCAGTATACACAGTAATCTTCCTAGAAATGGAGCTCATTGCTAACAAATTGTCACACCCTTAAAATCCACAGCAAATGACATGCCAGGGGGTACTATGGCAGTGATTTCAAAATACGCAGTCCCTTTTTCTACACTTCCAATCTACTCTTATGTTCTCTGACACTCAAAGTACTTTCTGTGAAAAAGTTTACTTGGGCAAATAAAACTGGAAGGTTGATTACAGAGGCCAGATTCAGAAATGCTCTCAAGACACTGATGGAGTGAGGTTGTGTTTGGAAACATTTTTCTTGTCTCCGGAGATTCCATTTTGAATACTGCTGACGTGGTACCCTCGTACCAGAAAATATACCATTATTCTAAAAGTAACTTGGTGCCAGAGACTGTTGTTGTTGTTGTTGTTGTTTCCATTTACTTGCTTAAATGGCTTGTCTTATTTAGTATTTTGAATATGCATTTTGCCTAAGTCTGGGTGCTCAGAGCTCTAAATGGGTTTACACATAAGAAAGAGGTAATAGCATTTATATAGAAACATAACTACAAGAGTACAAAGTAAAATTTGATTTACAGTATCACCTTCATGGGCCAGCATTTCAAATCAGTGTTGATCATGAAGCAAAGGGGAACACATTTTATAGTACCTCACCTCAATCTGAATTTAAAAACACTCGTGTCTTTTCATAAGAAAAATCAATGGATCCACCTGGAACTGTTAGAAAGTCATAATATGCTGGAAGCATTGTTTTAGTTTAGAGTTCCATTTTATCGCCCAAGAAGAAACGCATCGTCAGCAAGGGTTTTGCCAGGATCTGGCAAACAGTGCCCTTGGAAGACTATGCCAAGAGAAAGGAAGAGAGCAAATATTGGTTTCTGTTATGTAAACAAGTCATGCTCCTCTGTTCTCCAAGTTGAACTAACGGGAAAGTAGACAGCTCTCAGCAAGGACTGGGCCCCTGGGGTTAGCCATATTCTCACTGCAAACTGATCATGCCTGATAAATATATTTTGTTCATGTGAACCACACTTAATAGAGGCATTTCAGTAATTACCACATAACAGATCTTTCTCTGTTCCTTTCTGCTTCTGCAACCTTATGAGGAGACAAAGCCGAGTATGTATTATAAGTAAGAAATGAAAGAAAGCAAAGCACATCCATTTTATCAGATTACCCGAAATAAGCCATTTATCATAAAGATTACATTGACCAAGTTCAAGACCTATTTCATACCTAGAATAACACTATGTAATAACTGCATGCTAAAAACGAGTGCTAAGCACAATTCAGTAATATGTCATGTGAATATATTATTTTTATAAAGCCTTACCATGGGCTCCTTAAATACTAAAATAGCAAACCTTTTATTTTTTCCCTAATTTAGACTACTTACATGTTACAACTATTCAATGTAAAGCGGAATTTACATTTTACAAATGTTATCTAAAAATAAAAACATACAATAATGACTTTCATTTACATTTTCTAAAAAGTCATTTCTCTAAACATGTTCATCTAAACTGAGCAAATAAATGCAGTTTGACATCAAGGATACATAACTTACAAGATTAATCTCAAATATAAAATTCTGCTTTAGATATCCAAATTTAGATGAGTGAAAACAAATTCAGTGTTATCTGAAATAACTGCAGAGCATTTAAAAAGAGCACAAAATTTCCATAATACACTTAATTTTCAAACGTTTTACTAGAATATCCAAAGTAAATATTTAACATCATATTCATCATGCCTATATAATTTAAAATGCAGTTTCCTACCAGAAATGTTATCCTGACAAATTTGGCTTGAGCGTATTCCCGTGTACAACTGAATCAATTTCACACTTACTCACCTCCCTGTCTCTGGGAGGTGGTCCATTCACTGGCTTGATATTGCCATGGCAACTCTGCAACATGGTAACATGCCAGCCAAGCTCTGCTCCTCCAGCCCCAGTATACAGTGAACTGCCTCGTGCAAATAGCATCACTGCGCCTTTATAGGCGGGTCTTTTCCACTCTTAGCCTGTTATTTTAAAATTGATATTTTAACGCCTACTAAAGATAACTCAGCACTAGGAAAGCAAATGTAAGGTTACTTTCTTTTTGTTAGAGAGCATGTGTTGGGGGACATATCTAAAATTTTCTGAAAGCCCTCATGAAAAGAAGCTGAGCTCACTGTATTATCACTGTGACAGGTGTGAGAGGACCTGTCGTTTACCCGAGCAACGTTTAAGTCACGAGTGTTCAGGGTGAATCACAGGTCACTATATTATACTTTCAAATGAAAGGCAGTTCTCTAAAGTGATGGTGGGACTGCCTCTTGTTTTTCTTGCAGAATCTTCCTGGAATGTCTGCTTGTGTTGGTTTACTAGGACTGTCGGAGCAAGGCGCCACAAACTGGGCGGGTTGAAACAACAGAACCGGATTCCCTGGCAGTCCTGGAGGCCAGAAGTCCAGAGTGGAGGCGAGGGCAGGGCGGGACAGCAGGGGAGGCGCTCCCCAGCCTTCCTCTGCTCCCGGCGGCTGCCCCCAGCCGGGTTCACCCTGAGCTTGCTGCTGCGTCAGGCTCCGCGGCCCCGGGCTCTTCTCCGTCTTCCCGCCCGCTCTCTTCCCTCCGCGTGTCTGGGTCTCTCACAAAGGCCTGGGTCAGGACGTGAGGGCTGCTCCGGGAACTCGCCTTGGGGCCTCCCAGGTGGCAAGGAACCCGCCTGCCGATGCAGGGGGCCTAAGAGATGACAGTCCAGGGAGATCCCTCGAGCAGGACATGGCAGCCCACTCCAGCGCTCTTGCCTGGAGAATCCCCAGGACGAGGAGCCCGGGGGGCTACGGTCCATGGGGTCACAGGGGCCGGACACGACGGAGGCCACCGGGCCTGCAGACATCTGCAAACACTGCACTTCCAAACCAGCCCACACGCGGAGAGGGACGGGCATCGGCTGTCAGCAGCTCTGTGGCGCGGGGGAGCCGTTCAGCCCGCCCGGTGCGGCTGAAGGCACGCTGCCCCAGCGCGGAAGGACCGAAGGCCTCGCCAGGCCCGGCTCCATCCATCCGCGCGGACAGGCAGCGCCCAGCGCGCTCGCCAGCCCGGGAACAGTGCGGGAACGACTCCGCACGCGCCGAGGGACGGCCGACGCCCGCCTGGACGCTGCGCCCTTGCCCGGCGCCCCGCTGCGCCCCGGGCATCGCTGGGGTCTCCGGAGCAGGCTGCCACCCACGCGGGCACTCCGGGGACAGAGGAGCCGGGGGAGGAGCCTGTCCTGCCAGCTGGAGCTCGGAACCCCCGAGGGCACAGCAGTCACAATCCATCCGCGAAGCCGGGCGGGCGGTGGTTTAGGCGGGACAACGGGGAACGCGCACGTGCCTCACACACTCCGCCACAGACACCCCACGAAGCAGAGCCTTCCCTCTGCCTTTCTCCCCACAGCTGCTAATTTCCTTCGAGAAGACCTCCCATCGCTGGGCCCTCGCTCAGGACATCAGGCCCCCGGCAGCGGCTTCGCCCTGATTCACAGGGAGCTCAGGAAACAGGACCAAGGATGCTCCATCGCACCGGAAGTCTTCCCCGAAAGGCGGGGGGCAGGAGACCAGGGACTTGCCCTAAAGAAAAGTCCGGTGCAAGCCCGCCGCTCAGCGGCTATCCCCAAGTCACTTGGACCTCAACATAAAACTGGCCCACTCGGCAGGATGAACACCCTGAATGGGAGGGAAGGAACCCACTGGTTATGACTCCCAGCATCGTTATCTTTGCTAGGAGAATAACTCAAGCCCTCTTTGTGGGAAACTGAAATCACAGTATCTTTTTTTTTTTTTTTTTTTAGTTTCACTGCAGCAAAGCTCCTAATATTTGGAATCCTTCTTTAAGAAAAAATGACAATAATAAGACTTCAAATAAAGATTGGCTTAATTATTCTCAGGGAATGCTGGTGGTTGGCTGCTAGATTTCATCTAATATCATGCAGCCCTACTACATGATATGTGTGTATGTGTGCGTATCTTTTATTTATCTATCTACTTACCTATCTGTATATTTATATATATTCAATTTTAGACCTGCTCTTAATCACTATCTCGCAATAAAGTTAAATGAGAGAAAATGCATGTGTAGTACTCAAGTTTTTACTGGCATAATCCCTTTGGCCTTTAAAAGAGATTGCTGAATGAATAAGCATTGCAGCTCTTTCTTTTGAAGAATGTATTAACCCAGTCTATTTAAATAATTGAAAACTTCTATAAAGTTTTAGAATAAACATAACTTTTTTCACTTTGAGGACAGAAATTGATAGCAATTGTGCCCAACTTCAAGTAAACTACAATGGACTTGTTCAAACTGTGAAACCAGTTTAATGGGTAGCAACCAGCATCGTTAGTAGACTTGAAAATATCAGAGCCTGTCTATGGAGTGAGACAAGTATTGCTTTGTGTAACTTTTTTTTTTTTCAGTTGTAAGCTACAATTACAAGTGTCTATATACATGTGTGTGGGGTAGTTTGGTGCAGCATTAAATACATTACTTAATGGGTATCATGGTAAAAAAAAAAAAAAAAAAAAAGTCTGAAAGTCACTACCTCTCTGGGTAACCCTAACCCATTGTGCTTGAACATGGCAGATATGACCTGAGGTCAGCTAACCTGTGTCCCTGTGACTTTATTCAACTTTGAGCTTTAATTGACAATGAGCACTTGATGAAAGTGTGTTGAGTCCTGAAGAGATGGTTTAACATTTAAAGGCCCTTTTTTTTAAGAATAACCAATTGGTTAACAATGCCTTAAATACTTGCTAGATGTCCAATGATAGCAAATGAAATAGATTATATAAATTAGACAGCTTTACAGTCTGAGAAGAGCTACCTGGTGGGTCAGATGGTAAAGAATCTGCTTGCAATGCAGGAGACCCAGGTTTGATCCCTGGGTCAGAGAGATCCCCTGGAGAAGGAAATGGCAACCCACTCCAGTATTCTTGCCTGGGAAATCCCACGGACAGAGGAGCATGGAGGACTATAGTCAATGGGGCCACAAAAGAATCAGACATGACTGAGGGACTAACACGGTCTGAGAAGGTGGCTTTTATTAGATAGTATCCTGATCTCTTCTCTTATAAAAGACCATCACCAGAAGATGAACTGAGCCACCTCATTTTCAGACTCAAGATGATAAAGGTAGGCTGGAGAAGCGAGTAGAATCTTCGAAATATTAAAACCTCCCTGAAGCAGACAATAGTAAGATCACAACTAATACTCAGAGAAGATGGCAAAATTAATAATATAGAACAGGGAGCCAAGATCATAAAGGTAGCCACTCAAAGAAGGGATCAACACTCTGTGACAGGTATTTATAAAAAAGATTGGAAGACAGCACATACCTCAAATGTCTGCCTTCGGTTAAAGAAAAGCAAAAGATCCAAGGAAAGAAGTCAAATAATCATAATAAAAAAGATTAGAGTAGCATGACAGGGCAGTATCACAGAAGAAATATTTCAGGATGGAAAAGCATTGCCATAGTGTACAATTTCTGCAATTGTTGGCAAGTCAGGAGAGCACGGATCTTGATCCATGAACAGAGTATAAAATAAAGAGAGAATGAAAGTGAAAAGAAGGTGAAAGTCGCTCAGTCGTGTCCGACTCTTTGCAAACCCACGCCAGAATACTGGAGTGGGTAGCCTTTCCCTTCTTCAGGGGATCTTCCCAACCCAGGGATCGAACCCAAGTCTCTCGCATGGAGAGATTCTTTACGAGCTGAGCCAGGAGGGAAGCCCAAGAACACTGGGTGGGTGGCCTATGCCTTCGCCAGCGGATCTTCCCGGACCAGGAATCAAACCAGGGTCTTCTGCACTGCAGGTGGATTCTTCACCAACTGAGCTATCAGGGAAAACCAAAAAGAGAATACATGCCCCCAGATGTAGCGCTCCCCCCACTAAGAAGCTTCACAAGGCACGTGAAGGGAACCAAGGCCCCCGTGAGAGAGCGCGGCTGCTTTGGGGCATTGAAGGCCTGGCTCATCCTCTTTCTCGGGCACTAAAGCCGACAAGGGGCAGCAAGGGAGGGAAGGACAGTGGTGCGGTGACCTTGTCCACGGGGCAGCTGAGAGGACTGTGCCAGGAAGATGCATAAGACATCCCTTGGGATTTCTCAACCTGTTGGCAGAGGGCACAGTCTTGAACTGGAACCAGCATATTTGCAACTGGCAGTGGGAGCCAAATACAGAAAAACTTCGCTATCAAACCCACCACCTCATACTCCCACCCTGGGATAACTCAGAACGCCAGCAGACACGAGACAGTGGCTGCCCAGAGTCTCTCCAGTACAACGTGAGAGAACAAAGCAGCGAGTATGAAATTACAATCGTAATTAAAGACTACGCAGACAGAGACAAAAGAAGCATTGTCTCCCGGACTTCTGGTCCACACTGGAGGTTCCGGGAAGCTTCCGAAGGGAAGAGAAGCAAGATCAGACCTTGAAGGGTCTGATCTCCATCGTACATTGATGGAGAAGGGCGCTCGGTCCTGGAGACACACCATCATGTGAGGCTGCAGCCAGGCAGCATTGGAGGTGATGCACTGGAGACAAGGGTGATGGCTGAGACAGTAACGAATCTGCCAGCAGTGTGAGGGGCCTGGGTTCCATCCCTGAGTTGGGAAGATCCCCTGGAGAAGGAAATGGCAACCCACTCCAGTACTCTGGCCTGGAGAATTCCATGGACAGAGGAGCCTGGTGGGCTATAGTCCATGTGGTGGCAAAGAGTTGGACACGACTGAGTGACTTCACTTTTGACTTTTTTTTTAAAACACTGAATTCAGACTGAAGGACAAGACATATGAACAGGTTGCACAGACTCATAAAAAGTGTTCAGTGCAAACTGCAGGCAAGTTGCTATTTCGTGAGATAAAGGCAACTGGCAAGGGGTGTGTTAATTACACGTAATGTGTAAACAGGCAGAACCCAGTGCAGCATCGGGGAGCCGTGAGACATGCCAGGACACACAGGATAAATAAAAACAAGTGCCCACAAATAGGAGTACTGTCTGAAGATAACACAACGGCAGGACCACACCGTGATCTTGTCACTTCTGAGCTGAGAGCTCTGTCCCCCGAGTGGGCCACCCACCTGTGACACCAAGGATGCTCTTTATTTGACCCCACGTGTGGTCTAGGCCCTAGAAAAGCAGAGAAAGCCCACATCCAACGGCAGGTTGATGAGCGAGCCCTGGCTGTGGCCGGGTACACCTGTTCTCCAAAATGGGAAGCATGTGACATCAGCCCAGGAAGCCCTGTATCCAGAGGCCCCTGGCGTGGCCCTCAGTCTGGGTGCATAACCACACCATCACCAGCATCGGCTGTATCCCGGGACTCAAGGGGTACACATGGGCCTTCGGCTGCCCACTCCCTGTCACATACACATTCCCGCACCCATCTCGTCCCCCAGCTCTCGCTGCGTGTTTCAAATTAAGTTAGTGGTGTTTTAATTTGGTGAGCTTTGCTGTTCCTGTGACCTCTGGGACAGGCTGGCTGGTAGTGCATCTGGAAGCTACCCTTACGTCAGGACGATTCCCCCAACAGTATCCCTAAGGAAACCACTGGGAACTCAGCGTGCTTGGAATATTAGATGTTAGCTGTGAAGTGACCAGAGACAAGCTGAGAAAAACAAGACAGGCATCAAATCATAAGGCTTATCTACAAAGCTTCAGGTTGAGCAAAGGTGAAGAATTTATACCTTTGGCAACGCCAAAATCTGGAAAGATTTCACAGGAGGAAAACTGGGATGATGTGTGACATGCTTCCAGAAGAACTATTGAGAATGATAAGCAAGGGAACCAAACTTGAGGAAGAAGGGACAGTCAAGATGGTCACACACCATTGCAACAGGAAATAAAGAAGCCTCAGTGCAGGCTTACCCATGCAGTCTGGAGTGATGACGAGAAAACAGACTCAAGAGATGGTAAGTGAGCAAGTTCAGGTGATGAGAGAAGCAAGAAGGCTGAAGTTACAGCCAGACAGGACTAACTGCTTCTTGTGTAATAAAGAAACAGGCAGTCAATTTGGAGGGCAGGGGGAAGGTGATGAGTTCGGTCTCTGACCCAGGGAGCTAGCCACAGGGTACGCTAGGTCGTGGTGCAGATGAATGTGAAACTTAGGAGAAAGCCTTGGACCAGAGAGTAGATAAGGAAGCCACCTGCAAGAATGGCAAGATGAACCCAAGGAAATAGCTGCAAGCATCCGAGGGGCCGTGCAGTGTGAAAACGAGACAGAAGAGATGGCTTTTCCAGTACCCCAATATTTAAGAAAAGTACAGATAAAAATAACCACATGAAGAGAAGGAGAGCAAGCACGAGCTGCCCCATCACAGGTGACAGTGTGACTTTGGCATTTATACAAAAGGCAAATAAGAAGTTTCAGGAAAAAGGCACAAGCACAGTGCCAATCGCTACAAAGTATGGACTTCCTGATACTGTATTTATCAAATGCATAAATGTTAGATTCCTCTTTAATCATACAGTATGGCTGTGGATGGGAGAGGAAAATGGCAACCCACTCCAGGACTCTTGCCTACAGAATCCCGTGGACAGAGGAGCCTGGTGGGCCACAGTCCATAGGGTCGCACAGAGTCGGACACGACTGAAGCGACTTAGCATGCATGCATGCATTGGAGAAGGAAACTCCAGTGTTCTTGCCTACAGAATCCCGTGGACAGAGGAGCCTGGTGGGCTGCTGTCCATGGGGTCGCACAGAGTCGGACATGACTGAAGCGACTTAGCATGCATGCATGCACTGGAGAGGAAATGGCAACCCACTCCAGTGTTCTTGCCTGGAGAATCCCAGGGATGGGGGAGCCTGGTGGGCTGCCGTCTATGGGGTCGCACAGAGTCGGACACAGCTGAAGCGACTTAGCAGCAGCAGGGTGACCGTGGATACCATATTTCTCTTTGAGACACACTCTCGGAGAGCACGTCAACATAGATGGAAAAAGAAGAAAAGAGAAAAAGAATGGGATGTTCTTCCCCCAAATGCAATAATTCATTTTCAAAGCATTAGCAGGGATTCAATAAATGTTTTTTAATTGAAAAAGCAAATTTAGAAGAGAGAGATAGCTCTGGTAAGCATAATAAAATAAAGACAAATGGTGATCATTACTTTCCTCTTTCAATTTAGTTTATTACTATTACAGATCCACAGACATTATAATTTAAATAAATCTCTAAGTGCTACAAATGATTCAATATTATTTGCTTTAGTTAAAAGTCACGACAGAGTACACACGGCAGATCTAACATCACCAGCTTGGCTTTTCTATTTAAAGTTGGGTTTGTAACTCTAGCAGGTGAGAGAAAAACTATTTTTACACTTTCTTTAAAGAACCCCAAAACTCCTTATTCGGGTCCAAGGTGTTAACTCGAAGGCAAGCATCGACATCATTTGGAGGATAATTTTCTGATGTCACTCGAGCTTGCCCGCTCCGCGTCTTTGCCCACAAGTTACGTGTTGGGAGTTAAACGCTCGAGGGCACAGCAAGGCTGGACAATCAGGCAACTGCAAAGACTTTTGTTCCCTCCGAGACTCTGAGCACAGTTGCCAACAGGCTGACGCCACCGGCAGCAGCACCCCTAGACCCCTGTCAAGCAGCAGATGGGGGGGCCTGGTGTCGCCAGTGACTGGACCATCCCTGAGGACGGCTGTCTCGCCTCACAGCTCACGTGTTCTCCGGCCGGGCCATCGGCAATCGAGGCTGGGGCCGAGCAAAGACAGCGAGACAGTGTGCCAGCCAGCTGGCCCGGTCAGCATCCTTGTCCTGAAATGGAGCTGGGTTCCTTCCCAACAGCACGGGGGACCATCAGAGGCAGAAAGTCCAAGCATCTCGCCCAGGCAGGGGCCACAGTCCCAGCAAGAAGTGTGAGCTCACGGCTGTTTCTTCTGCTCCACTTTATTACCAACACTAGCTTTCCTTTCAGGTCAGATTTGTCCGGAGTTTTTAAACTAAGATTTTATATTTTTTAGAAAAGAATATTGAGAGTCCCCTGGACTGCAAGGAGATCCAACCAGTCCATCCTAGAAGAAATCAACCCAGAATATTCACTGGAAGGACTGATGCTGAAGCTGAAGCTCCAATACCATGCCCACCTGATGTGAAGAGCTGACTCCTTAGAAAAGACCCTGATGCAGGGAAAGACTGAAGACAGGAGGAGAAGGGGACGACAGAGGATGAGATGGTTGGATGGCATCACCGACTCGATGGACACGTGTCTGGGCAAACACCAGGAGATAGTGGACGACAGAGGAGCCTGGTGTGCTGGAGGCTGTGGGGTCACAAAGAGTCAGACACGACTCAGTGACTTAACAGTGACAACATTCATTTATTGATTTTTGGCTGAGCCTTGAGCTTGTGGGATCCTAGTTCCCTGACCAGCAGTGGAACCCAGGACCTCAGTAGTGTGGGTGTGGAGTCCTAACCACTGGACCGTAAGGGAACTCCCACAGAGCAGCTTTAGATTCACGGTAACTTTGAGGGGAAGGCACAGAGGCCCCCCGGGTACCCCCTGCTCCCACAGCGCACTGCAACCCCAGGATCAGGATCCCCCAGAGGGGACACTTGTTACCAATGATGAACCTGCACTGACCCATCACAGTCATCCAAAGTTTCTAGTTTACATTACAGTCTGCTCTTGGTGTCTACCTTCTGTGGGTCTGGACAAATGTATAAAGAAGCTTATCCATGTTTATCCACCATAATAGAAGCATGCAGAGTATTTTCACTGCCCTAAAAATCCTCTTTGCTCTGTCTATTCACACCCATCCCCAACTCTCAGCAATCACTGATCTTTTTACTGTCTCGACAGTTTTGACTCTTCCAGAAGGTCATACAGTTATTAATAAAATCATACAGTATGTGGCCTTCCAAAACTGGCTTCTTTCACTTAGTGACATGCTTTTAAGGTTATGTGTGTGTGTGTATAATTGAAACGGCATTTTACAAAAGCATAAAATTGTTAGCTTACTTACATACATACATTAGACAACATAAGATAAAACACTATTAGGCTAAAGATTATATTATGTAAAAGATAATTCACCATGAGTTATGTCTCAAAATATAAACAAAGACACCTTTCATGCTGAGGTCTTCTAGACCAAGAGAATTTTTTTTTTTTTAGTATGCTAAATGCTTTCAAGTTAAGCAGATGAGCTAAAATCATAATTCAAATATGTAATATTTAATTTCTTGCTAATAACTATAGGCCTATTGGTTGATATAATCCCGAAACACATATCAGAATTTACTAAAAGGCAATATTAGTTTCTCAAAAGATCTCTGGCTTTCCCAGAAAGGCTGGAAATCTGCGTGAGGAGAATATAAAATCTGACCAAACAAAAACCAGCTGACAGCAAATAAATTGGAACCAATAAGTAATCATCATACCTTATCATTTAATCTCTGCAAGAAACAAGACAGATATTCTGGGCCATTCCCAGCCAACAAAAACAACCATTTAAAATCCTGATTTCTATTATAGGCTGTACTTGGCATTGGAGGCAGTGTCATGATGTAGCCGGCATTCTGATTGATTACCTCTTTACCATTTTCTCCCAAATGAAATGCATCATTGTAGATCCAGCACATGTATGTAACAGCATGCACGCACACACACACACACACACAGCAACACCACGTGCACATGTTCCCAACAGAACCTGGCCTCACTCATGAAGATAACAAGGATACGACGGTTAGTCTTTTAAAAGTTTCTAGTGGAAATAGGCAGTTTCAAAATTGTAGTTGCCTACATTTTAAGCGAGATTGTGCTAATTGGAATGAAAATAAAGCACAATTATTACATAGAAAGTATAAACAAAGTTCTTAACTGATAAGAAAGGCATGGATAGCGCTTTAAAGACATAAACTTACTACAGACACTAAATACCGTCCATCTGCATCCTTCTGCACCTTAAGCCTCTCACCCACGTTCTATTTGTTTAATTTCTTATGCCAGGCATGAATCATGTTAGGAATGGTGGGAGGATTTATGTAAATACTAGATAACTTTTCTTTCCTGCAAAACATACTCTTTGTATAGAGCCTCTTTTCTTTCTTTCTCATCTTACAAAAGTATTTTAACACACAAGGATGGCCAAGGCAAAGGAGACAGAGAAGTTAAGCCGGATGGGGAGCCTTCAAGGTCCATAAGAAATTAAACTGATTGTTGGCCTAAGGTCACCAGAGCTTCCCCCCAAATAATGGCGAACAGGACCTTGGGTAACTGAGCACTGAAAGGAATGTAAGCATTGGAATTCCTTGCCCGTTCTATAGTACTAACCCACCCTAAGGTATAAGTGAAGTCACTCAGTCATGTCCGACTCTTTACTAACCCACCCTAATGTAACTAGTTACAATTAATGAGCTCCCAAGAAACTTTACTTGCTCACTTGAATCTGAAAGACTCAGGAAGATAGCCAAAGGAGGGCTATTAATTAAAATCCCCACCATTATCCCCATTATCCCCAGCATCATCATCCCTAATATCATCATTGTCCCCAGCATCACATCACTGCCTTCATTATCAACTCCACCATGCCATCACCAACATCATAATCACCACCTTCATCATCACCATCTTCCTACATCACAGCAGTGTTACAGCAATGAACACTTATAAGCTGATTTTTGTCATTTGAATACATCCTTTTCCATCAAAACAAGCTTGCAAAAAACCCCACAGTTTTTTAAAAAAGATTACTTCATGTATTTCACAGAGGAAGACAACCTGGGCTCAGATCAGTGAGGATGCTAAGGGACCTGCCAACATCTACTGTGTGAAAGAAACGAGTCTGTTTTCAACCTAAACTTTCTGATGACTCAGGACTCATTCCTTAAAACCATGCCATCTCTCAGAAAGCAAAACCAAAGTGGTGTTTGCACTAGAAGGGATGATACAGAGAATGATCTGAACCAGAAGCAGAGGATGGGACATGCCCTCGTGACTCAGTCTGGACACCGAGGAGTCCCGCTCGTTTAAATTCTGTTAGCCAAAGCTGCCTGTGCAGGCGTGGGAAACCTGACCGCCTCGGCACTTGCACGGCTGGCCACGAGACCACCGATGCCGATGACGTCATGGCACACCCTTTATTCATGCACTTACCAGTCTTACCGTTAAGCTCCTGGAGGCAGACAGGGCATTCTGTGCTCTACACCTTTATAGCTGCTAGAGTGCATTGTGCTGCTCCTGGGAATAACAGAATAAAGATCCAGTAAGCGACCCCCTGAATATCCCACAGGGTGTGCCTCTCTTCCCAGCTCTGCGTTCAGTGACGTCATGTCAGTACCTTGAAACCAGCCACAGTAAGATATCCATACTCAGACACTAGAAGTGCCACCGTCAGGGTCCCCTCCGGCCCTGGGAAGAGCCAGCTGCCAAACACTACGGACGTTGCTGCCTGCAGGCACGGGTGAGACGGCAACAGCCTCTGCTCAACGGCCCTGGATTTTGCTCTGAGCCCGGATATGTGTTTACTAAGGGACGCTGAGCCAGCTCCAATTTCTGCTATCAGTCTTTATTCTGGAGAATAACGGTTACCAGCTGCCAACCTCATGTGAATTCTCTCTTGAGTTACTTGAAAACCAGTTTTGACATGGGGACTGCAAACACAAAATTCTATTATTTTGATTACACTGAAACATAAAAATGAGGTAAGAAGTAGAAACACAAGTTCTCGCCTCTATCGAGGGTCTGTGTTGTGCTGACATTAAGGTGAGAGAAATAAAGACTCTGACATCTCGTACGTTAAGCTCTGAGGATCTCAGTTATCAGTCAAATGCTCTGGCTGTGAGGATTATCTCTGCTGAACATCCCGAGAGCAAATGAGGGGAGTAAACATTTAGCGCTGGTAAGAGCCAGCAGCTTTATAGTAACCTACATTTGGAAGTGTGTGTGTGTGTGTGTGTGTGTGTGTGTGTGTGTGTGTGTGTGTGTGTGTGTGTGTGTGTGTGTGTGTGTGTGTGTGTGTGTGTGTGTATGGGGGGGTGTGGTCTGAGATAAATCTATTCTCCAGAGATATTACATCACCAAGTTACACACTTTACAAGGTCCACCTGATGTTTTAATGCACTTCAACTAAATGCCCTAGAAAAGCCGACTTTGAGAAGAGCCCCCAGTGAAGGCGGGCCTCCCCGGTGGCTCGGCAGTAAGGAATCCACCTGCAATGCAGGAAACGTGGGTTCAGTCCCCGGCTTGGGAAGACCCCCTGGAAGAGGAAATGGCAACCTGCTCCAGTGTTCTTGCCTGGCAAATCCCGTGGCCAGAGGAGCCTGGCGGGCTACAGTCCTTGGGTCGCAAACGTGGCTGAGGGAGCAAGCACACGAGCCCCTCCCGAGGACAGGTTCCTTTTCCTACGGCAGGACTAACGGACCGCGGGCCGCCGGGAGCCGTGCACTTGAGACTCGGCCCAAAGGGCGTCGAGCCAGCAGTGACCTCTGCCCCGAGGACCCTACTGTCATCCAGATGCCACTACTCCAGGCACGTCTAGGTGGGCCAGATCTCACTGCCGTCTGTACCCCGTTTTCAAGAGCAGAACACACTCAGGCCTGCGTGCCTCATAACCATGAGGTTCTGGCTCACGCAGAGCAGTGGGGCCCAGCCTAGCTGAAAGGGAGCCATGCCACCATGACCAGGGTCCCAATCGCAACTTCATGGCAACCTTGACCTTGAGTAACTAGAGCACATTGAGAAATCATTATCCACACAATCTCACACTGGGTCCTCACAGAAAATACGAGGTAGACACCTCCAATTCACAAAAGCTAAAACAATCTGAGCACAGGGATGGTGACTGCAGCCATGAAATTAAAAGACCCTTGCTCCTTGGAAGAAAAGCTATGACAAACCTAGACACTGTATTAAAAAGGGGAGACCTTACTTGGTTGACAAAGGTCCATCCAGTCAAAACTATGGTTTTTCAGGTGGTCATGTATGGATGTGAGAGTTGGACCATAAAGAAGGCTGAGCGCCAAAGAATTGATGCTTTTGAACTGTGAGGTTGGAGAAGACTCTTGAGAGTCCCTTGGACTGCAAGGAGATCCAACCAGTCCATCCTGAAGGAATCAGTCCTGGGTGTTCATTGGAAGGACTGATGCTGAAGCTGAAACTCCAATACTTTGGCCACCTGATGCGAAGAACTGACTCATTGGAAAAGACCCTGATGCTGGGAAAGACTGAGGGCAGGAGGAGAAGGGGAAGACAGAGGATGAGATGTTGGATGGCATCACCAACTCAATGGACGTGAGTTTGAGCAAGCTCCGGGAGAAGGTGAAGGACAGGGAGGCCTGGCGTGCTGCAGCCCATGGGGTCACAAAGAGTCAGGCACGACTGAGAGACTGAACATCAACAACAATAGAGAAAGTGGCAAAACTGGAACTCAAAGTGGGTCCTGACCCCACGTGTCAAAGTCCCGGCCGCTAGCGGGCACTGCAGCAAGGCGGGCCCCAAACTCCGCTCCTGTTCAGCTGCAACCTTCATTTAAATATAGCTTGACAAGTCCTTCTATTCTCACCTAATATCTAAGATATTCTCACCTAATAGCTAAAATGACTGGAAAATTTCTGAAGACTTGTGCCCAAAGGAAGATTCACAGAGGTAAGCACTGGCCTCTACATGCATCCTATAATAAATCAGATCACAAATAAGAATTTTAATTGAAACACATGAATATATCCAAGTGTCTACAAACCACTGAAATTTAATACTGTACAGTTTGGGAGATAAAAAAAAAACACACTAAGGAAGGTATCATTCTCTCTTATGATAAACAGCATTAAATGACAGCAAAACAGTTTGTCTGGCATATTTACTTTGATTAAAAAAGATAATCTAGGATTCTAGTTTGCTCAAATAAAATCTTATTTTATAAAGATATATCGACTTTAAAATATGCCAAAATTACTTACTGGGTATTATGCATTTTACAATCACAATAATCATTGATGTTGGCTGATGGTAATTAAACTTTAAATTCTTGAAAATTTCTTTTTTCAAATAAATAAGTCTGAGGAATCATTCTTTATTTTATTCATTTAATAATGAATTTCCTTATATTTACCAAATATTCATTTGATGTTTTCTATAAAGAGAAGCTTGTGAATTTGATACTGAAAAATACTTTTTATTAAAACAAGTAGGTATGATATTTTAGGATGAAAGCAAACATCTGACTTCTGGGGTAAAAGACAAAACAATATTGTATCTGCCACAACCATCTCCAGGTTGATGTTAATGTATCATAAAGAAATCACCACATCTGTTATACAACAATAAAACCTTAACAATTAATGGCTTACTTAAAAATTAATAAAAGCATAAAATCCAGATGAGCTTCATCATCATTCTCCCCAATTCACACATTAACTCCAGTCAGAGAAAACTCTTTCTCAATGTATTACCAAAAATTATAGACATAATCAATTTTCTCTTTCATATCATTATGGGATAAATTTCAATACCTTGTCAAAATATCAGTGGCAACATTTGTGTAAATTTCTCTGTGTTTACTACTTTCTGGGAATTTGTAGATAAAATTTTAAAATGCTTATCTGAAGGATAAATTGATTACCCCATCTCAAGAAGTATCACGGAATTTCAACCACTGAAGGAAGTCACAGAACAAGAAGCTCCAGTAACTTTCTTAAGAAATAAATATTAATAGCTTAATTTAGAGTACCAGAATATTCCCTATACTATTCTATTTCCATGTTTGTTGGAAACTTTTTCATGCTAAAATGTTGAAAAGGAAGATGAAAGAAAACGCTAAGCCCATGACTTTAAAGCATAAAATAAAAAGTATGGAACAAAATCACCTAGTAGCTAAATTGATTATTCATTGACTATCACAGTGTGTTAAAAATGCATCCTTTCTAGAATATTGTGTATATGCCTATATTCATTTTAATATTTACACAAATGTATATGTAAATATATATAATAGATAAATATACATAGCACAGATCACAAAGAGCTGGACACAACTGAACAACTAACACTTTCACTTTTGGGGCTTCCCTGGTGGCTGAAATGGTAAAGAATCTGCCTTCTAATGCAGGAGACCTGGGTTCAATCCCTGGGTCAGGAAGATCGCCTGAAGGAGGTCATGGCAACCCACTGCAGTATTCTTTTCTTTTTTTTTTAAATATTATTTTATTAGTTGGAGGCCAATCACTTCACAACATTTCAGTGGGTTTTGTCATACATTGACATGAATCAGCCGTAGAGTTACACGTATTCCCCATCCCGATCCCCCCTCCCACCTCCCTCTCCACCCGACTCCTCAGGGTCCTCCCAGTGCACCAGGCCCGAGCACTCGTCTCATGCATCCCACCTGGGCTGGTGGTCCGTTTCACCATAGATAATATACATGCTGTTCTTTCAAAACATCCCACCCTCACGTTCTCCCCCAGAGTTCAAAAGTCTGTTCTGTACTTCTGTGTCTCTTTTTCTGTTTTGCATATAGGGTTATCATTACCATCTTTCTAAATTCCATATATATGTGTTAGTATGCTGTAATGTTCTTTATCTTTCTGGCTTACTTCACTCTGTATAATGGGCTCCAGTTTCATCCATCTCATTAGAACTGATTCAAATGAATTCTTTTTAACGGATGAATAATATTCCATGGTGTATATGTACCACAGCTTCCTTATCCATTCATCTGCTGATGGGCATCTGGGTTGCTTCCATGTCCTGGCTATTATAAACAGTGCTGCGATGAACATTGGGGTGCACGTGTCTCTTTCAGATCTGGATTCCTCAGTGTGTATGCCCAGAAGTGGGATTGCTGGGTCATATGGCAGTTCTATTTCCAGTTTTTTAAGAAATCTCCACACTGTTTTCCATAGTGGCTGTACTAGTTTGCATTCCCACCAACAGTGTAAGAGGGTTCCCTTTTCTCCACACCGTCTCCAGCATTTATTGCTTGTAGACTTTTGGATAGCAGCCATCCTGACTGGCGTGTAATGGTACCTCATTGTGGTTTTGATTTGCATTTCTCTGATGATGAGTGATGTTGAGCATCTTTTCATGTGTTTGTTAGCCATCTGTATGTCTTCTTTGGAGAAATGTCTGTTTAGTTCTTTGGCCCATTTTTCTGATTGGGTCGTTTATTTTTCTGGAGTTGAGCTTCAGGAGTTGCTTGTATATTTTTGAGATTAATCCTTTGTCTGTTTCCTCATTTGTTATTATTTTCTCCCAATCTGAGGGCTGTCTTTTCACCTTACTTATAGTTTCCTTTGTTGTGCAAAAGCTTTTAATTTTCATTAGGTCCCATTTGTTTATTTTTGCTTTTATTTCCAATATTCTGGGAGGTGGGTCATAGAAGATCTTGCTGTGATTTATGTCGGAGAGTGTTTTGCCTATGTTCTCCTCTAGGAGTTTTATATTTTCTGGTCTTACATTTAGATCTTTAATCCATTTTGAGTTTATTTTTGTGTATGGTGTTAGGAAGTGTTCTAGTTTCATTCTTTTACAAGTGGTTGACCAGTTTTCCCAGCACCACTTGTTAAAGAGATTGTCTTTTTTCCATTGTATATCCTTGCCTCCTTTGTCAAAGATGAGGTGTCCATAGGTTCGTGGATTTATCTCTGGGCTTTCTATTCTGTTCCATTGATCTATATTTCTGTCTTTGTGCCAGTACCATACTGTCTTGATGACTGTGGCTTTGTAGTAGAGTCTGAAGTCAGGCAGGTTGATTCCTCCAGTTCCATTCTTCTTTCTCAAGATTACACAGCAAGCATCACCCTCAATGGTGAAAAATTGAAAGCATTTCCTCTGAAATCAGGAACAAGACAAGGATGCCCACTCTCACCACTACTATTCAACATAGTGTTGGAAGTTTTGGCCACAGCAATCAGAGCAGAAAAAGACATAAAAGGAATCCAGATAGGAAAAGAAGAAGTGAAACTCTCGCTGTTTGCAGATGACATGATCCTCTACATAGAAAACCCTAAAGACTCTTTCAGAAAATTACTAGAGCTAATTAATGAATATAGTAAAGTTGCAGGATATAAAATTAACACACAGAAATCCCTTGCATTCCTATACACTAACAATGAAAAAACAGAAAGAGAAATTAAGGAAACAATACCATTCACCATTGCAACAAAAAGAATAAAATACTTAGGAGTATATCTACCTAAAGAAACAAAAGACCTATACATAGAAAACTATAAAACACTGATGAAAGAAATCAAAGAGGACACAAACAGATGGAGAAACATACCGTGTTCATGGATTGGAAGAATCAATATTGTCAAAATGGCTATTCTACCCAAAGCAATCTATAGATTCAATGTAATCTCTATCAAGCTACCAACGGTATTTTTCACAGAACTAGAACAAATAATTTCACAATTTGTATGGAAATACCACTGCAGTATTCTTGCCTGGAGAATTCCAAGGACAGAGGAGCCTGGCGGGCTGTAGCCCATGGGGTCCCAAAGAGTCAGACACAACTGGGCGACTAATACACACACACACACACAAAGGACGTGTGAATTTTTACTTCAGTTTCCCAATTTTGACTTGAATTATCCTGTGGAAAACAGCCAGTGGTAGGGTGTCATCTGAAGGTTCTAAGGAACTTCCAGTTACAAGCATTCAATAATACCAATTCTCCTTTGGAAATCCTGCGGTCTTCTTGGAAAAGTCTCAGTTAATCTCAAATGAAAAAAATAAAAAAAATACCCTCTATCTTCATATTTATCTCATCTACAATTTTTCCTGATCTTAAAATTTCTACTTATCATGTGAATTTGGAATAATACAATTGAGCTTTATAATTTTAACATGCAGAATATTAAAATTCTGTTATCACTTGGTGAGACAGAAGTTTCTCCTTCTTGGCCAACTGACTTGGAGCCCGCATTCTTCAGAACAGTTCTGTGTCTGGAAAAACACAAAGTTGGATACACTTCTGATCCAAAGAAGCCATTTCACATTACTTCCTAAGAGAGACGCTTCAGCCACAGAGTCTTTACGACTTTCCACTTAAGATAAAAATGGAAACAGGTGAAGAAACAGGAATGGTATATTCCTAACTAAAGAAGGCACACTGCAACACCAATATGATTCTATGCCTCTTTTACATGAACGGAAAAAAAGAAAACTCCCATTTTCTAGCCTTTAGCAGAACTGAGCTTTGAACATCACCGTTTAGAACCGTACAAATTATAAACAGTCTCTTTCTTGTGTGATATTTTTTAAGGTCGTTAATTTTTCATTGGAGGCTACTTGTTTGACAGTACTATCTTGGTTTCTGCCACGTGTCAGCATGAATCAGACACGGGTGTACACGTTTCCCCTCCCTCCTGAAGCCCCCTTCCGTCTCCCACCCCATCGCACCCCTCCAGGTTGGCACAGAGCGCCTGATTTGATCTCCCCACGGCAAACAGCAAATTCCCAATGGCTGGCTGTTTTACACATGGTGATGAGTATGTTTCCACGCTACTCTCTGAATCTGTCCTACTCTCTCCCCTACCCTGTGGTGTTGGAGAAGACTCTTGAGGGTCTTCTTGGACTACAAGGAGATCCAACCAGTCCCTCCTAAAGGATGGACTGAATGTCCATTGGAAGGACTGATGTTGAAGTTGAAGCTCCAGTACTTTGGCCACCTGATATGAAGAGTTGACTCGACTTGAAAAGACCCTGATGCTGGGAAAGATTGAGGGCAGGAGGAGAAGGGGACGACAGAGGATCCAATGGTTGGTTGGCATCACCGACTCAATGGACATGAGCTTGAGTAAACTCCGGGAATTGGTGATGGACAGGGAGGCCTGGTATGCTGCAGTCCATGGGGTCACAAAGAGTTGGCCACAACTGAGCAACTGAACTGAACTGAACTGAACTCCCTTACCCCACTGTGTCCATAGGTTTGTTCTCTTATGTCTGAATCTCCATTGCTGCAAACAGGTTCATCAGGGCCATCTTTCCAGACTCCATGTATATGCATTAATATACAGTATCTGTTTTTCTCTTTTTGATTTACTCCGCTGTGTATACTAGGCTCTAGGTAAAGAGGGGCTTTCAGTTATCATACAGACTAGGGTCCATCAAGGGGTTTCTTGGTCACACCAGGCTCATTTCTTTTGGATGACATCTCCAAGCCCCATTGTAAGTAAAATAAAGGCTTCTTCCCAATGGACAAGAGAAAATTTTTTCCAGTATCCTCATTTTACACAAGAGTTACTGTGATTTAACTCTTCTTCAAAATATTGGCTTTGCCACACAGCAAAATCCACAAAAACAGGCATTCCAAATTGACATCACAAAGCCCCTGGCATTTCTGCCATTTATGACCGTGCAGATATGAAGATAATATCAAATAGTTTCTCAACTGTGTCCTTTATTACAGTCTGGTTTATGTAGAATCTAATTCAATAACTGCATCTGAAAAGAGATGAAACTAGTCTTATACACACAGAAAACAAGCTGATCGTTGTCCCTAAAATTTTTGATCTTTTTCTCAAGAAGGTTTTGTTGATGGATACTGCCCTTGTCACTGTGTGCTATTAATTTGAATTTTAGTGACAAACACTGGTTGCATAATCCTGGAATGTGACTATCATCTTCAGTGACACGAATGATCTAATAATACTCTTTGTCCAGCCGTACACCTCCTTGAGAATTATTGAAAGGACTGATGCTGAAGCTGAAGCTCCAATACTTTGGCCACCTGAAACAAAGAACTGACTCATTGGAAAAGACCCTGATGCTGGGAAAGATTGAAGGCAGGAGGAGAAGGGGATGACAGAGGATGAGACGGTTGGATGGAATCACCTACTCATTGGACATGAGTCTGAGCAAGCTCCCGGAGATGGTGACGGACAGGGAGGCCTGGCGTGCTGCAGTCCATGAGGTCACAAAGAATCGGCAGTCACAACTGAACGGCAACAAAGACTGCCTCAAAAAAAACCAAGGAGAATATATGTGTATCTCCTCTTCCTAGATGACCAATGACAAAAGACAAAATAAAACATTGATCTACTCTTTGGACTGAGCTTTGGACTAACCATCCTCTTCTTAGCTGTGAGCTGAGCAAAATCCAAAATTGATTATCCCTCACTTCTATATCTGAGCTTCATGGATCTTCAACAACTGACTAGTTAATTAAATACAGTAACAGAACACCAGATTAGAACTTTCTTTATAAGCCTGCCGTTAATGAACCTATTTTTCAATGTAAGAAACATCGGTATGTAACCACTAAAATATTCTTTCTTAACCACAGCATTTCATTCACTGTTTGACTGATCCTAAGTTATTTGACCCACTCAGAGAAAGATCATCAATTCACAGTTCCTTGTCCCAGTTTCCTGGCTAAACCCTGATGTTTAATATACATTTGAGGTCATTCATCATTCATTTGCTCAAAGGATAAAATGCCAGCTCTCTAAGAACTGAAAACTGAAAGAATGATCCAAGTCTATTGTTGCTGCACTAGCAACAGAGAAATGTGAGCCTGGTCTCCTTTGCATTAAAAGTGAAAGCCTGCTCTTCTGCAAAACAGATATTTAGTATTATTTGTCTCCCGCATGTAAATTATTAACATCAAGAAGAACATTTTCTTAGGAAGACACAGTCTTTGGAAAACACTGATGAAGTCCATTTCTCTTAACTGAAGCACAGAACGTGGAATACTGAAAAGCCATTTTTGTGATAAACGACACCTCAGCACCGTGTATTTGTTTAATCTGGTGGCGTAGCGAGAATGCAGAGTCATCTGGGAAAGCACCCACATGAAGACACAGGCCCTGGGGTGCAGGCAGGGAGAAAGGACTTGCTGGTGTGTCTTTTTCAGTTGAAAGAACTAAAAAAAATGAACATTTAAAGCTAATGTCCACTCTTGTTGGAATTTAGATCAACTATTCTTGCAGACACCAGGGACCACATCCAACTTCGGGACTGGCGCCTGGAACAGCACAAAAACCAGCTTCATGTTGGCGTGTCATGAGAGGCTTTTTCATTCCTCCACAGATACACTTTTGAGTGTTGTACCCTCTGTGCTCAGCTCGAGGGATAAAGAGATGAATAAAGAGATAAAGACCTGTCCTTTAAGACCCTGGGTGGAATGAGAGAGAGGCAAGGAGACCAAAAGGACTCAGTCCTAACTGGACCTAGACAACTCTTATGCCCAGAGTGACAGGCTTTGTCCTGACCATCCCTGAGACTGTCCTGGCCTCTGCTGCTCTGAGCCTCATTGTCTTCCATTCTTCCAGGGACCCCCCCTTTCTAAATCACGTCTTCTTTATCTTGCAATTTCAACCTATTTCTTCCAGTTGGGCGGGTCCTTCTATATCCAAACACTCTTTAGATTCAACCTATTTCTTCCAGTGGGACTGGTCCTTCTGCATTCAATTACTCTTCAGAATCGTTTATTTTACAGCATCCAATTCCTTCCATCTGATCAGTTCCCACTCTCCCCATAAGCAAGCAGGAGGCTGTGGCCGGCTCACTCCACACTCCTCTTAAACACACTCTAGTTTCTCTCCTGACACCGCCATTCTGCCCAAACAGCTCTGCTGAAGATCACCAATAAATTCTCTATTACAGCTTACACTTGTCCTCATTCGACCTGACCACTTAGCAGAATTTTACACACTTGATTATCCCCTCTTCTTGAAATAATTGCTTCTTTGACAAACCCACTCCAGTGTTCTTGCCTGGAGAATCCCGTGGACAGAGGAGCCTGGCGGGCTACAGTCCAACAGTCCGTGGGGTCGCAAGAGTCAGACAGGACTCAGCGAGTAAGCCACCGCCATCCCTGGTTTTATTTATTTATTTTTTTGGCATATGATGCAATTTATTTTGATATGATGAAGGTTTAAAATCTTTAATAGCTGCCCATCCTCTTACACTTCCCCATTTTTCTGTCCTAAACTCCCCATCCGTCTGATCTCTACAAGCAGGACTCCTCCCAGTCTGGGGTCAGCCTTTTCCCTCACTCGGACCCTGTCGGCTCACCCACGCCCACAGGCGTTCACTGCCCGCGCTGGACTCTGATATTTCACTCCCAAGACAGGCCTCGCCGGTGAGCTCCACGGAGCACAGACATGCCCCTGCTGCTTCCTTCGTGCCTCCCATCCCAGGATTCAGCGGCTTCCCCCGCAGCGGCTCGGACCAGAAATCTGGTCACCTTCCCCACATCCTCTGCTTCCTCCAAATCCCACTTGGGTCTGTCCCCGAGTCCTGGGGGTCCTGCCTCTCACGGAGTCTCCACACACGGCTGCCCTGGGCCCCTGGCTCCCGTTTCAATGCGGACCACTAAGAGCGCCCTGACTGCACACCCTCTGTGCTCTCCACCTCCGTCTAACACTGTCTACGCCGTCTTCACCACTCTACACGACAACCAGTGTAGCCTTTAAACTCACTAAACCATGCTCTTGTCTTAAACCCTGCATCTCCCCCGGAACGAAGGCTCCAGTCCCGAGGATGGCCTTAGAGTCCTGCTCACTGTGACCGCTGACCATCCTTCTCGCTTCCTCTTCACCCATCCCCACAGAGCTGGAAATGAGAAGAAGCCTGGGGGGCAATCAATTCAGCATTGATTACATAAACAGGATTCCAGATAGGGCTGTGTTTTTTGTTTTTTGAATTCTTTTTGACAAAGAATCGCTTGTGACTTTTTCTGCCAATTCAGTGATGCTCTCCACAAATCAAGTATCAGGTTCAAGGGGAAAAAAAAAACAAACAGCCTTGAAGACGGTTAAACTGGGGCCCGTCGTCTGATGCCCCCACTGGTCCACTCGTCTTGACAGCATTTTTTTAGTCCATGTGTGTGGGGAACACTTCCAGCTCTAGTAGAGCAAGGGACTGTCCCTGATTTTAATGGGAGGAGGTTTTTTTTTTTTTCATTTATTTTTATTAGTTGGAGGCTTAATTACTTCACAACATTTCAGTGGGTTTTGCCATACATTGACATGAATCAGCCATGGAGTTACATGTGTTCCCCATCCCGATCCCCCTCCCACCTCCCTCTCCACCCGACTCCTCTGCGTCCTCCCAGTGCACCAGGCCCGAGCACTTGTCTCATGCATCAGTGGAAGGGGTTTTAAAGGCAAGATACAATTCCAAAATAAATAGAGGGACTACTTTTCTTTCCCACTAGCATATCTGTGAGCCTCCCAAAGAGGACACTTTATTAAGTTATAAAAATAGGTTTAATGTGAAAGTATATAAGATTTCCAGATTGACAGTTCAACAAATGAGAAAATAAAGTATTTAATAAAGAATGTATTCTCTTCAAGAATCATGGTAGATGCCGGAGTAATAAAAGAGGACAAGAAACAAACAATCAGATCCTTCCTTATAGCAGAGGAACTTCATTTAATATCCTGTGATGAACCAGGACGGAAAAGAACAGGAAAAAGAATGTATGTGTGTGTGTAACTGAGTCACTTCACTGCATAGCAGAAATTAACACAATACTGTTAGTTTCACAAAATTCAATAAAATAAATTGTTAAAAACATAATGGAATCAGTCACTAAGGAGCAGTGTGGTTGTAGCGAGGTCTACTTCAGAGGCACGTGGAATACGAGGAAATCATAAAACAAGGAGCGTACCTTGGAAGTCCGTGAATAAGAAAGAAAACGGACAGCCTCAAGTGCAAAGACTCTTCACTGGCACACTTGTGAACACAGAGATTTTAGAAAAGCAGACTGAGAAAAGCTTTTTTACATAAGGTAGGCAAAGCAAACAGGATTATTACTGAACCGAGATTCCTGTGTTGATAATCCTCGCAAATGAAAGGAATAAGTTGTGAAACTGCCCTCTCCTGTTCAAAGCATCCTTTTAAGTGACACATGCTGTCCTCGAGCAGACAGCAGAGTAACCTGGCTAACCAGGCTGATGACTCGTGGACAGTGTAAATCAAGCTGCCCAACAGCTCTGGGCCGCTATAGGAATCTGCGCTAAAGCGTCTGTTTACGGAGTGAGCATGGAAATGGAAAATGCCAAGTCCCACATTCTTTCACTCAGCCTTTACCCAAGACTATAACCACAGCCAGAAACTCCAGGCCTTCACTGATAGTTTAAGAAGGAATCGTGAAAAGAATCAGGGCTTCCCAGGTGCCTCATCAGTAAAGAATTGGCCCGCAGTGCAGGAGACGCAGGAGACACAGGTTTGCAGGTTCAATCCCTGGGTCAGGAAGATCCCCTGGAGGAGGAAATGGCAACCGGCTCTTCTTGCCAAGACAGTCTCATGGACAGAGGAGCCTGGAAGGCTACAGCTCATGGGGTCACAGAGAGTCTGACACGACTGAGCACCTGAGCACGAGCTCGATGAAAAGAATTCAGGGAGAATTAACACAGGGCACTTCATGAAATAAAGCACACATTATCTATTACAGCTTATTAAAAAGGGAGAAAAAATGTTGCAAAATTTAGTTACTGATTACCATCAAATTCAAGGTGACTTACATTTAATCTGTCACTTGCTATTATAAACTTGAATTTCTAAAGAAAATCAGTTTGTTTATAATGGGAAGAACAGTTTTCCTAGAGATATTTCAAAATAGGGTTAGATAGTTTAAAAGTTCCAAGGGCTGTATTTTCGAGTGCTTGTTACAAGAAGCGACATTCATTAGAAATTTGTCTCTGAAAGCTATACTTGTTTACTTAATATGAGCCATTTTGTCATAGAAGGTTGATTTTATCCACTGATCTGATGATAATTAACTCACCATCTGTGATTTCACAGTATTTTGTAACTCCATCCAAATTTAATAACTTGACCTAATTGTCAGTGAGACAGCAGAGATGACACTTGGTGATGACTTTTTCGGAAATAAGCCTATTGCAGAAGGAAGATATGAACCCAGGCAGTTTGACAATAAATTCCTCCTTTTAAGTCTAACACTATATTACTTCTTTATGAAAGAAATGAAATATTAGAAGGAATATTAACAGTAGAGTTAGTAGCATGATGACTAGCAGAGGAAGACCAGAAGTTAAATAGAATATTCACAGGAATATCCCATGGACTAATGAAACACTTTGACCAAAATTCAAATTTAGTGGATTGAGGAGTAAATGGGAAGGGCAAAACAGGAAATGCTAGGTAGATCATCATTTTGGATTATTAAGATCCTTCCTTTCAACTATATAATGTAAATTAAAATAATTTCATTTATAAGATTTATTAATATAGTAACATGAGGATCAGCAACGATCCTGTTTATTTTAACCGCCTGCATTTTTGAAACACTCTATTTCAGTGCAATTAAACCATTAAAACAACAAGCATTTCGAGGGGGAAATGTTTCCCCTCAAAATTGATGACTCAGATTGTAGAGTCTGCATGCAATGCAGGAGTCCCAGGTTCGATCCCTGGGTCAGGAAGATCCCCTGGAGAAGGAAATGGCAACCCACTCAGTACTCCTGCCTGAGAAATCCCAAGGACAGAGGAGCCTGGTGGGCTACAGTCCACGGGGTCGGGGTCGCAATGAGTCAGACACGACTGAGCAACTTTCACTTTCACTTTCAAAATGTTGCCATGAGCAGAGCACAGTTTAACAGTCAGATACTAACAGGATCACTCTTTGCCTATCTGAAAGTTTCCTACTTCTAAGACAGATGCTTTCACTTTCATCCAGCATTTTGTGACATATATTTATACAGTTGTATTAAGCAGAAATTCAAGCGCTACCAAAATGTTAGTGAATTAACAAATTTTAAAGTGGATTTCCAAGGCAATAACACGTAAAGTCGAAGATTTTCATTAGATGTGGCATCTGTAACAAAGCTTCCAGTGTCCAAATCCCCCCAAATTGCAACATACGCTTCTGAGAAAAAGAATAAAGTATCTGTTCAGTTACTGGTAATCTTAAAAGGGCAGGAACAGCTGCCAAAATCATTAGAGGTTGGTAATCCATGTGTGTCTTTTTTGAGGGAGACAATCTGTAATTAATTCTGCATTCGCCAGCTGGTGTCACTCCCGTCCCTCTCCTCCCCCGCTAGAAAAATCAGTCGTGGGAAGATAAAGAGTAGTGTCTGCTGCCAGACTTAAAAAAAGAAGAAAAGAAAGTGGCGCCATGTGCCCAATACACTCAGAAAATGTGTAAAATGAGTAAGAAGCAATTCTACTTCATTCGTTATATGCAATACGCTCATTGAAGGAATTAACAATGTATGGATTTTAGCTTCAAGCGCGGTTGTCATTGTTTAGTCGCTAAGTTGTCCAAGTCCTTGTGACCCGTGGACTGCAGCCTGCCACGCTCCTCTGCCCTCCACTATCTCCCAGAGTTTGCTCAAATTCAGGCCCATTGAGTCAGTGATGCTATCTAACCATCTCATCCTCTGTCGTCCCCTTCTCCTCCCACTTTCAATCTTTCCCAGCATCAGGGTCTTTTCCAAAGAGTCGGCTCTTCGCATCAGGTGGCCAAAGTATTGGAGTTTCAGCTTCAGCATCAGTCCTTCCAATGAACACCCAGGACTGATCTCCTTTAGGATGGACTGGTTGGATCTCCTTGCAGTCCAAGGGACTCTCAAGAGTCTTCTCCAACACCACAGTTTGAAAGCATCAATTCTTCAGCTCTCAGCCTTCTTTACAATTCCAACTCTCACATCCGAACATAACTACTTGAGAAGCCAAAGCTCGGACTGCAAAGTGAGTCTTGTCAAGCTCCTTTAATAAGACGAGGCATGCAAGTCTAGGAGGCATGTGAAAGCAACCATGAGGTGAGGCACTGATAGGTGTTCTTCACAAAGTATTGACTATTTGGCCACTTAACGGAATGAAAACTAGAATTACAGAGTGGGCACTAATATCTGGATCAGTGGTTTTCAACTGAGGGTGATTCTAAACCCTAAACCTCTGGCCTTGCCTGGGACCTTTTCTAAGATTTTAAAACCTGGTGCAGGGGGTGGCTTCCAGCATCTCGGGTGGAGGCAGGGATGCTGCTACACGCCCAACACCACACAGGACAGCACCACAAGCCCAGAATAACCTGGTCCAAAACGTCGTTCCTGCCCAGGCTGAGGGACCCCGATGAAGACTGCAGACGCTAATGAATTTCCCACCTTATAGGTCTCTCTAGTGATGCTTCCACCGAATCAGAAAACATCCGTTCAGTCACCACGCACCTGCAAGTCCCACAGTCGGTCAGCTGGCGGCAAGGCCGGGACTGGAGGCCCTGAGAACCCCTTTTTCACCCCATCTCATCTCCTGAGGTGGAAAGTACAGACTACAAAAGGCTACTGCAAGACTGGGACACGCCACCATTCAAACTCAGGCTCAAACGGACTCACAAAACGTGACAACTTCCCCACACGGTCCAAGGACCACGAGCAGAGCACAACCTTCACGCGGTTTAGTAACTGGTCTTAGTTCATCATTTTTATTATTTCCATTATACATGAAAAAAAAATGCCTAACACTTCTTACTTCAAAGTTGGCAGATCCAAATAATTTAGCTATTGATGAGATCATTTCCTAACATATATGTTCACTCATGCTATTTTTGAAACAATAACACTTGCTGTGAAATGTAGTGATAAGTGAATGAAGTAAGGGAGCTTGGTTTGCACCATCCAAACTCATCCCCTCTATCTCCTGGTGACCTAAGGTGGTTCCCACTGGGGTTCTTGGCGGGACCCAGGCGTAGCATCTATGCCTGCTATGGGTACACCTGTGGTCCCCAAATAGACCTCTTTTTCCTCTGACACTTCTGCACTTGGACTAGTCATATTATAGTTGTTTAATTTTTTTTTTTTAGTTTTAAAAATATAAACCATATGGCAATCATATCACCTTAAAATCAGAAATAATCAAATATAGGCAAGCCAATTTGAAAAATCACCTTCACATTTTCAGAAATAAATGGTAATGCAAATCTACCCACCCTTTAACAAAACTTTACATCTAAATTCCTCCTATCCTTTATCCTATGACTCTACTACCATCTCCATCTTTAGTTCATCACTCCACTCACATATGTCACTTGTCCCATCATCACAACATAACCCTTGGCTCAGGTGTGAGTATCTGACAACCACAGTCACTTTCCGTCAGGAGGCAGCATGGGAACCAGGTCCTGAGGGATGGAGCTAACAGGAGCAAGGATGCAGGTCTTCTGGGAAGAAGACAATGAACATCAGCATAAAAGGAAACAGAAGAGGAAAAGCAGAGCTGCGTGCTTGAAACGGTCCTGAACAGGGGTCGGCTGTGCAACAGGCAAAAGTCCCAGAACTGGGAACAGAAATAAGACAGGACCACTTAGCTGGGATGTGGTTGAAGGACTCATGCATTCTGAAGGGGGAGGGTAAACCCCAGGACTTCTAAAGTCCACTCCCAAGCTGAGATTCTTCAGCCCTACTGAACGCTGACATGAGAAATATAGGTCAAGGCCAGGCTGTGAAAAGATTTGACTGCTTCTTGGGATAGAGAGCTTGAAAAAGACTGACAGCTAGGAAGGTTTGGGACCTGTAGAGTAATGACCCGAGGTCCCACGCTGACGAGTCAGGTAGTGAGACGCAGGATGGATGATGACGGTGGATGACAAATTCAGTACATCACAGGAGGCCCCCAGCCACGTCCCTGACGTTCTGGAACTAAGGTCGGAGTGGGGGCGGAGGCAGAAAAAATGGAAGGAAGGGAAAAGATACAAGTCATTTATGAGATTCCTGGTCTAAAAGAGTGTAGTGGAGGAGCACGAAGACCCAGATTCCACTGGTCCATGAATGGAATTCAGAATTCAGAAGCAGCTGCAAATTCAGTTAGAAAACTGAGTTTCCTTTTAGACAAGTTACACGTGAGGTTCATGTTCACCAGATGAATTCCAACACATTCTTCAATTCTCAAGTTCTATCTCCTCTGTAAAGACTTCCTCGGCATTGTCAACCAGTCATGACAGCTGTGACATCATCACCACCACTACACCAAGACTCTCACCACCCTACATCTTACTCCGTCTCAGGTTCCGCACTTAATCTCATCCTCTGTCTAGGGGATTCCTACACAGAAAGGATGGGGGCCTTTTTTTAACACACTGTTATGGGCTGAATTCAAGAACTGAACACTCCTGAGATACCAATTTTAAATCTATGGCGTAAAGACATAACAGATATTAAAGGTAATTTATCTGTCTATTCATTTTCTCATTCAGTAAACAAATAGAAGTTTGCTTTCCTGCACTGTACTTAGATCACATAATTCAAAGAGGACTTTCCTGGTGGCTCAGATGGTAAAGAAGCTACCTGCAGTGCAGGAGACACAGGTTCTATCCCTGGGTCAGGAAGATCCCCTGAAGAAGGGAAGGGCAACCCACTCTAGTACTCTTGCCTGGAGAATCCCATGGACAGAGGTGTCTGGCGGGTTATAATCCATGGGGTTGCAAAGAGCTGGACATGACTGAGTGACCAACACCAACACAGTTCTTGTCCTAACACCAATTCAAAGAAGTTGTTGCTTTCTGAACAGGAAAGAATTTGATCATCTCCAAAGATCTGGCCCAGTTCCGGCTCCATCAGAGCACATGTATTAACAGAGGCTGTCCTTTCTAGTGTGACGTCAGTAACTGTCCACCAGTCTCTGTACGTGCTTCTTTTCTTCTTCCCTGCGTGACTTTGATTTTGCTTTTACACTTAAAAAATAAAAGCAACCTATTTAGCATCCTTTGTACACAATGCTGGATGCATCCTACTGAGGAGAAGACAGGTTGAAACAAGTACAAAGAAAGAGCCACAGAAATCTACGTCACAGTTACGTTGCTTGAGACGAAGTTGTGTTTAAGGTACACCTAGAACAAAGGAGAAAAAATACACAACAACAGGAACATTTCTAAAATGTGTGATGCCCACATTTCTTTATTTTTCCACATTCAAATTCAATCAACTATCAAGTCACTGTGCTTATAAAACAGATCATTAAATATAATTATATTTACCAGTAAAACTACTTAAGATCCCAACTACCAGGATCAGAGGCAGATGATCAGACCTCAAGAGGACTGTCATCAGCTTGCCGAGTTCTATTTACCAGGCTGCTGCCCTGCGGCAGTGGAGGTAAGCAGCGTGCAGACACCTGCTACATTTATAGGACAGCCGGCAATGCGTGAGGTGGAAGAAGCTGGAAGACAAGCCTGCTGCAACAGGTTTCTGGGCTAGAAATAAACCTTGCAGACAATTAAAATCAGTTGGAATCCACCGGGAACATTTTCATTGTTTGCATTACTTGCTACTTCACACTGAATTACAAAGCAGTCAGTAAATGACTGACCGCATCTTATCATGTAATCTTTACTTTTATTATCCACATAACTTGATTGTTTCTGACCTTCAGGCATCTCAGGAGACACACAACACTTCCATGAGGTCTCACCAGCCCCCTCCAGTCTCACTGATCTGCCCTTTTTCTGGATCACCCTCGGACTGCAAGGAGATCGAACCAGTCCATCCTAAAGGAGATCAGTCCTGGGTGTTCACTGGAAGGACTGATGCTGAAGCTGAAACTCCAATACTTTGGCCATTTCATTCGAAGAGCTCACTCACTGGAATAGACCGTGATGCTGGGAGGGATTGGGGGCAGGAGGAGAAGGGGACGGCAGAGGATGAGATGGCTGGATGGCGTCACCGACTCGATGGGCATGAATTTGAGCAAGCTCCGGGAGTTGGTGATGGACAGGGAGGCCTGGTGTGCTGCGCTTCATGGGGTTGCAAATAGTCGGACGCGACTGAACTGAACTGAACTGATAGTTGATTTACGATGACTCAGGGGTACACTAAAGTGATTCGGTTCCATATACACATATACAAAACTTTCCCAGATCCTTTTCCATTATAGGTTATTACCAGATATTGAATACAGTTCACTGTGCTGTACAGAAAATTCCTTTTGCCTACCTATTTTATATCAATATATGGTGGTGTGAATCTGTTGACTCCAAATTCCTAATTTATCCCCTCCCCACTTTCCCCTTTGGCAAACATAAACTTATTTTCTAGGTCTGGGAGTCTATTTTTGTTTTGCAAATAAATTCATTGGTATCATTTTTTCAGAGTCCTCATATCACATGATATGTGTCTTTGTCTGACTCATTTCACTTAGCATGGGAATCTCTGGGTCCACCCATGCTGCTGTGAATGGCATTACTTCATGGTCCATATTTGAGTAGCATCCCACTGTATATATGGACCACATCTTTATCTAGTCATCTGTCAGCGGACACTCAGGTTGCTTCCATGTCTCGGCTATTGGAAACTCGGTCTTTGCTTATGAATTCAATGCACCCACACCACAGAGTGTGTTAAAAGTTTACTGACGTAAACACACATGAAACCGAGGAAAGTTTCAATCTATAATTTAGTAGAATTACAAAAATATACCAGACTGTCAATAGATTTTTACAAGCCTGGTTTTCTCCTTGACAAATACCGATTTTGTTCAGTGTACCATATTTTATTAATTCAAGGTTTCAAGATCATTAATTCTCCCACATGAGCCTTTACTGGCAAGATTCTATTAACAAAAAAATAAGAAATCTCAAATTCACAATATAGATAAAAATAATTTTATAATTATATTTAATTTATTTATAACTATATTTATAAATAAGCTCAGACAGTAAAGAACCTGTCTGCAATGCAGGAGACCTCGGTTGGATCTCTGGGTCAGGAAGATCCCCTGGAGAAGGAAATGGTAACACACTCAGTATTCTTGCCTGGGAAATTCCATGGATAGAGGAGCCTGAAGGACTAAAGTGCACGGGGTCACAAACAGTCAGACAGGACTGAGCATGCACGCACGCATGTGCACACACACACACACACACTTTACTCACAAACACAAATTATATTTTTCAAGTAAAATGATCTAGGGTTTCTCTATGATTATAATTGCATATTTTTACTCATAGAGATATATGATAGTAATAGATATGTGTGTACATAGAGTGCATATTAAAGTCTTGAAAATGACTTTCACAAGCATCATTTCACTTGGCCCTCAATAAAACTGAAGCAGACCAGACAGAATTTACGATGCACACTTTATTAAACATTATAGCACATAGTGACACAATGATGTGAGTGACTTGCCATGGGTCACAAAGAAGTAGAGAAAGAAGAAAGAAAGAAGACAGTGAAGGAAAGAGAAAAGGAAAGCCAGTGAATATAAATATGTTAAAGGTTTTATTCTCATTTTTCTTATTTCCCCAATGACAATATTCTCAAAATTCTAGCAAGCTGCTGCCCTGTGAATTGATGGTTCCAGAGTCATAAAAGCTAAGTTTCCTTTAGATGTAGTTCATTAAATCAAATTCTTTATTAAAACAGATGCGTATCAAAATGTACAAGTGCTCAATTGTTCACAACTTGCATTTTGTTTGCAAACAACTTTGCATTTGTTTCGAATGCCCACAATGCCAAGTCCTTCTTTTAAAGGAATGAGGCAACAGGAGAGCCACTTCCTAGCACGTTTTCTCTGAATCTCACAAACAGCCTTCCCATCGTTATTTTCTTAATTTTACATAATGTCCAGTTATGATATAACTTTTATAAACTATTAAGAAAAGACTTGGATTTGGGGTAAAAGTTGGGACTTTTTGTTTCTGATATATATGTGTGTGTGAGAGAGAGAGACAGTTACATATTGCTTATTTTAGCCAAATAAATTTCATTTTTACTATTTTTTACATTGTTCAAGTTTTAGATGAGATCCCTTCAGGTATAAATTTGTCTACATATGCAGTGTGTTTATCCAAGCAAGAAAAAGCTAAGCGCATGGAATCGATGACTTGGAAAGAAGGAATGGAGGAAGGGAAGAGACGGAAAGACGGAAGAAGGAAGACAGTCTTCTGCCCTACAGAAAGAGTCACCCCCCTCTTGTTTTTCATAAAGTGGGTTGCGTTGCAGGGACAGAACTGGCTTCCTCAGAGCATCATTGGTGTGTTACCGATTGTTGCTGGCCGCTGACCTGGAGCCGTCTGCTAAAGAAGGCCAAACTATCCTGTGCACACCTGTGTGAAACCTCGGCTTCGTGCCTCTGGTAAGATGAACCTGACGCAGATGAAAGAAACTTATTATGCTACTGATGTCTTGAGAATATAAAAAGATTTAAGCAATAAGATCTTCCTTTCTTTCTATTTTCTTGACACTTTTAAAGCACCATCTATTCCAAAACGCTTAGGGACAGTATTTCTTAAGTGCATCAGTTTCAGGTCACATCATTAAATGTAGGTCCATTCTTTGACCTGATAGAGAACTGGATTCTGTTAAATTGTCTTAGAAAAGTAAAACAATCATTGGGTTTCTAACACAACATGGATTCTGACATCCTTCTTTCTCAGTAGGACTCGCTTTCCCTGTAATTCCTGTACTTCTGTCAGTCAAGATTATTCTGAATTAAGTAAGCTAGAGCTCTAAAGAAGACCCCATAAAGGGTATTCACTATGGAATGTGATTTTGCACAACTTTCTTTTTCAATGTGTCTGTCTTAAGGGTTACCCTTTCCTTTGCTTTGACTTTATCCTTTTTTTTCCAAGTAATAATTATTCACATGAAAAACAGGTGCAATTGTCTGAGTCACATTACAAACGGTAAATGGAAACTATAATTTAGGACTAAGAAATATCTCCCTGTTCAAGATGTACAGAATTGTTTTCAGCAGGATATTTAAGGTTGCCTAGGATTTCTCTGATGGGAGTGAATTTTTCCTGCCTCTCCTGAAAGGGAGATACAGAATCACGTAAGACAATTCCTAATTAAAAAATCTCCTTTTTTATCCCACTGATTCAGGTTCTTTGGATAACCTTGACTAATATATTCCTACTTTCAATAATGTCTGGAACAATCAGACAGAAGACCAACAAGGAAAGAGAGGACTTAAACATTATAGACCAACATGCCCTAACAGACCTGTACAGAACACTCCACCCAGCAACAGCAGCAAACACATCTTTTTCCAGCAGGCACCATTCTCCAGAAGAGACCACATAACATGTTTAACCACAAAACAAGTCTCACAAACATAAAAGGATGGAAACCATAGCAACTGAGTGAAACCAAAGTCAATATTAGAGAAATAACTGAGATACTAACAAATATGTGGAAATTGAGCAACACAGGCCTGAAAAACCAATGAGTCAAAGAAAACATCATAAGGGAAATTAAATAACATCTTGAGTCAAATAAAAGCAAAAGCACAACATACCAAAAGCACGAGATGCAGCAAGTCAGCACCAAGAGGAAAGCTTACGGCAGTAAACACATTCACAGAAAGAAAGATCTCAAAACAAAACAAAACTTTACACATCGAAGAACTAGGGGAAAAGGCAAAACTGAGCCCGAATTTACCAGGAGGAAGGAAATAGTAAAGACTAGTGAAGAAATAAATAAAATAGAGAATGGAAAAATACAGGATCAATGAAGTCGAGTTGTTTATTGAAATGATCGATAAAATGACAAAGAGAAAACTCAAATACATAAATCAGAAATGAAAGAGGAGATATTGTAATTAATGCCACAGACATAAAGAAGAGTATAAGAGACCACTGGGAAAGATTGAAGGCAGGAGGAGAAGGGGGTGACAGAGGATAAGATGGTTGGATGGTATCACCGACTCAATGAACATGAGTTTGAGCAGGCTTCGGGAGTTGGTGATGGACGGGGAGGCCTGGTGTGCTGCAGTCCATGGGGCCGCAAAGAGTCGGACACCACTCAGTGACTGAACTGAACTACATTAACAAAACAAAGGATAAAATTCACATGACCATCACACATGACATAGACAAAGCATGTCAACATCCATTTATGGTAAAAACGCTCAACAAACTAGGAATAGAAGAAAATTACCTAAACATAAAAAGCCATATATGAAAAGCCCACAGCTAACATACTCAATGGTGAAAAAAACTGAAAGTGATTCCTCTAAGATGACTTAGGTTGAATGGCAAAAAACTGATGCTTTCAAATTGTGGTGCTGGAGAAAACTCCAAAGAGTCTCTTGGACAACAAGGAGATCAAACCAGTCAACCCTAAAGGAAATCAACCCTGAATACTCATTGGAAGGACTGATGCTGAAGCTGAAGCTCCAATACTTTGGCCACCTGATGCAAAAAGTTGATTCTTTGGAAAAGACCCTGAGGCTGGGAATGATTGGAAGCTAAAGGAGAAGAGGGCGGCAGTGAATGAGATGGTTAGATAGCATCACCAACTCAACAGACATGAAACTGAGCAATCTCTGGGAAATAGTGAAGGGCAGGGGAGCCCGGCGTGCTGCAGTCCATGAAGTCGCAAAGAGACCGATGTGGCTTAGCAACTGAGCACAATAAGAAAGATCAGGAAGAAGGCAAGAACGTCCACTCCTATCACTTCTCTTCAACATAGTTCTGAAGGTCCTAGCCAGAGCAATCAGGCAAGAAAAAGAAGTCAAAGACAGTCAAATCAAAAGGGAAGAAGTTATACTATCACCAACAAGTTCTTATTTATTAAGGAGCATCAAGTCCATCATGGCACTTCCTCTCATTATTGAAATTTGGCAACAATAGCTTGTGAGATGGCAACACAAACTTTTAAAAGTAACTCAGACTGTCACGGAATAAAACATTCAGCAGAAGCCCCAATATATTAAAGTCTATGGCAGTCTAATATATTAAAGTCCATAGCAGGCACCTGCAGTTTACGAAGTTTCTCAACCAGTCCATCCTAAAGGAAAACAGTCCTGAACATTCATTGCAAGGACTGTTGCTGAAGCTGAAACCCCAATACTTTGGCCACCTGATGTGAAGAACTGACTCATTGGAAAAGACCCTGATGCTGGGAAAGATTGAAGGCGGAAGGAGAAGGGGGCGACAGAGGGTGAGATGGTTGGATGGCCGCACCGACTCAGTGGACATGAGTTTGAGTAAGCTCCGGGAGTTGGTGATGGACAGGGAGGCCTGGCGTGCTGCAGTCCACAGGGTCGCAGAGTAGGACACGACTGAGCAACTGAAATGAACTGAAGCATATACTGGAAATTTTATCTCATTTGATCTCACATTTAATCCTACAAGGCAGGCACTCTGCTCATCCCATTTCACAGATGAGGCTTAGAAAGGTTTCTCGTGTATTCATGGTCCCAGAGAAATAAGAAGCAGAACTTGAAATCCATCATAAGCTGTTCACCTCAAATTTACCTTTTATGTAAACTACATTTTGGTTTTTGTGCCTCAAGGCCTGTCATTCCCTGTATTAGAAAAACCCTACTTACCAGCCTTATTTGAACTTTATCATGTATCTACAATTCCAGCAAACCCCTTCCAGGGAAATAATGTATCTCAGGCCCACTCTGAAACACTATTCTTTCTTTCTACAGGGTATAAAGTGAAAGTAGAGACCTAAAACCATATGAAATACTCTGCAATATTCCGTTCAACTAAATTTCTTTCTTCTTTATGTCAAAGTTCTTTTGTCTTGCTTTTGCATTTAGCTTTAAATTACTGAAATAGATGTAAAGTGAAAGACTTGCTGTTGCAAATTATAAAGATAAAAGGCATATTAATAGACTTTTTAAAGGAAGATTTGGGAGCTCATGAAATGATTTCCACCCAGGGACTCCCAACGACATATTACCGAGCTGCTTATAACCAAGAATCTAAATTAGAAAGAAAATGAGCAAGTCGGAATAAGACTTTATCATTCTTAAAGGAATTAGTTAATATTTCAAATGTGTTCATTAAAGACACAGTGCCACATGCCAGAGGCTTTAACTTCCCAAGCTTATTTTTAAAACTCTAATTATAGTAATAAAAATGGAAAAAAATGCACTCCATACATTATTTATAGAAAAAAAGGATATTCAAATGCCTATTTTTATGTATAATTCAATTCCTCTTACAAGAATTTGAATATCAAACTCACCTTATCCGTACCCACAATCATATTTTTTAACCAAATCTGCCCACAGTGATTCTTGTGAGGACTTTAGCTGATTTAACTTACGTTACTTAATAGTAGTGATCTCTAACATGGTAATTATTCATGGGTAAGTGAGAAGCATCAAAAACTGACAAAAAATAAACACAGGACCTCAGCCATTTGAATGAGGTATGAGTTATGCCTTGATTTTTTTTTCTTCCTAAAATTCAGTTAATCAACTTATTTTAATGTGTCTAGTTTTTCCCAGTATTAAAATTATTTATCAAACTCAGTTTCCACATAAATTATACTAGTTACACCTCCAGTCCCGTTGCTCCTCTGGGACTGCAAAATTTTTCTGCAGAGGGCAAGATGGAGTATTATAGGCTGCAAGGACCATGGGGTCTCAGTGGGTCACACCTCTTTTGTTGTTTATTGGTTTTTGCTTATTTGTTTGTACTATCCTTTAAAATATAAACAGCATGTCTAGTTCACAGGCTGTATACAAATAGGACTCAAGTTACATCTGGCCCTCAGACTATAGTTTGCTGCCCCTAGCTGTGATGGTTTTCTATAAGGCACCTATTAAAGAGGCTTTTTTTTTTTCTCTTAAGAAAAAAGAACTTGGATTTTCGCTGAGTGATAACTTCTATGAGACTTAATTTCCCATAAGCTAGTGGTACAACTTTGAACAAATTACTCAAGTCTCCCTGGGTTTTCTTTTCTGATTTATCTATAAATGAGCAGATGATTTTCACAGGAGGGAGGAGACAGACAGACCTACGGGTCTCTGGGTAGGATGTGCGGTGATAGGAGAGAGGAGAGCTACATTCAAAAGTGAGGGGAGCTTCCACTCGGTCAGAGCTCGGGAGCTGTGGAAGCCAGAAGCTCCAAACGGCGTTTGAGGCTGCTTGCCTTCTGCACCGGCAATGGTTGCATCCGTCCATGTAAGATCTGTGAAATCTGGACACCCACACAGAGATGAAGAGAGTATTCACCTCAGCACAGTTGTCAGTCTTAGAGTCAACCGGAGACACAGGTTCGATCCCTGGGTCAGGAAGATCCCCTGGAGGAGGAAATGGCAACCCACTCCAGTATTCTTGCCTGGAGAATCCCATGGACAGAGGAGCCTGGCAGACTACAGTCCATGGGGTCACAAAGATCCGGACACGACTGACCTCATATTGCTCACCCATGTTCAGTTCAGTTCAGTCACTCAGTTGTGTCCGACTCTTCACGACCCCATGAACCGCAGCACGCCAGGCCTCCCTGTCCATCACCAACTCCTGGAGTCCACCCAAACCCATGTCCATCGAGTTGGTGATGCCATCCAGCCATCTCATCCTCTGTCGTCCTGTTCCCCTCCTGCCCTCAATCTTTCTCAGCATCAGGGTCTTTTCAAATGAGTCAGCTCTTCGCATCAGGTGGCCAAAGGATTAGCTCAATAGATGGAGCTGTTGGGAAAAGAGACTTAATTCAGAAAGTCAGCTGATGGAGAAGATGGTGACCCCCTATCTGGAAGACCCATCTTGCCTGAGTTAGAATTCAGGTTTCTTTTATACTAAAAGGGGTGAGGTTTAGCATCAAACATGACCTGGCGCTGGCCAGCCTCCAAAAGGAGGGGGGCGGGGCCTGTTTATTTTTTCTTTACTGCCTCTGTCCACAGGTGGGCCAGGTCAGGAAGTCTCCTGTGAGCTAAACAAAGGTATTTCTGTTTAAGGTTCATTACCTGGGTGTTTGAACAAAGTCTGGGAGATAGTGATGGACAGGGGAGCCTGGCATGCTGCAGTCCATGGGGTCACCAAGAGTCAGACACGACTGAGCAATTGAACAATGGTACCTGGGAGGTAGGGTCCCCAGAGATGGGCCATTGCGTAGAATTTAAGCTTAAAAGCAACATCCCTTTAGTGATGAACTTGAATGCAAAGGTTCTTCAGATGATATTAGCATTACCTGCGCCTGTAGAAGGGGAGGTCAGAAAGCTGGACATGCCTGGGGAGAGTTGCTTGGGGAAGATGTTCTGGATTTGACCCCATCCCTGAGCAAAGACAGAAGCAGCACCTTCCCAGCTCAAAGGAGCACCAATCAAGTCTGTGGGTTAAGAGATGCTAAGTTCCCCGTGGAGGGGCACACGCAGCTCGAGGTGGTCCAGGCAGAAGACGGGAGTCAAGAGCCAGGAGGAGGTTGTAGGGTGGGCAGGATGAAGTCAGGAAGGACAACACAGGTCGTGGGGAGCAGCCTGTGCTGGATGCCGTGGGCGAAGGGATTCACTGAGGGCTTTTCAGCAGAAGGCCTCAGGGTCAAATCCACATTTATGATAAATCACCCTTGCATCTATTAGACTGGATGTGAGGGAACAGGCTAGAGCTGGAAGATCAATTAGAAACTGATCCCTTATCCTGGGCCGGGGGTGATGAAGCCCTGGCTAAAAGTCATAAAAGGTCAGAATAGAGAAGATGAATCTCAGCAGTACTTATAAGGTAGAATTGTAAAGACTCAGGGGCTGATGGGAAGTACTGGGAGGGAAAAGGAGGGGCAGAGAAATGAGGAGACTGTGGATCGTGCTTCCCACTTCACTGGGGTGGGAGAGAAAAGCCAGGAATCACAGAGGCCAACCAAGATCAGGGACCCCAGGGCAGACACGTGATGGTGTGGAAGGTCCAGGGAAGGATGGAACACCTGGGAAAGGTGCCCTGTGGGCAGACGTGGGCCAGAAGGAGGGTGGGCAGAAAGAACCACCCAGGAAAGGAGTGAGGGGCAGGAAGAGAGCACTGATGGAAAAACTGACCACCTACAGACCCCCCACCTTCCCACCTGGCGGACACTCCTGTAGGCAGGAAGAGCAAAGCCTAATAACCTTGTCAAGATCGAGTTCTGGGATCTTGACCAAAATGACCCAAGCACTCTGGGCCTCCTGTTCTTCATTTGCAGAACTGGGGCTTGAGTAGTTTATCTTACGAGTTCCTTCTCACCCAGCCTTTTCTCATTCTATAAAATACGCCGTCATTGGCCAAGATTTGCCCTGATGATAAGACCTCAAAGAGGCAGATGTACTTTTGCAGTCCTCAGCTAAGCACATGCTCAAATTCAAAGAAACATCACACTCAAATACCCCAGTTCCACGGCAATGTCTTTTCTCACCCATGCAAATGTTGTGATAAATGCAATGATCTGCAAGTCACATATACACAGATACACACATATGTACACACACACGTATATATAATGTAGGATCACACAGGCATTATACGAGTTACGGTTTTACTTTCCTGATTTCTTAAGTAGGAGGAAACGTTTCTGTTTTTATTCAGTCTCCCTCAGGAGCATTCATGCTCTGCAGGTTTATATTCAGCGGACATTCTCTTTATCTGAAGGAGTACTAATTTACCCATAGATTACATTAATGGCCCGTCCCAGTAGCTACTGGAGCTGTTATCTTCAAGCATCCTCAGGTCAGAAGAAACAAATCTTTAAAGGATTCATTGCTTGTGCAAAATAAACTAGCTATTCCAGATTAAAATATACTAACTACTATACACAAAACAGATAAACTACGAGGACCTACTGGACAGCACAGGAAGCTGCCACTCAATATTCTGTAGTAAAACCTGTGAGGGGAATGACTCTGAAAAACAGCACACACACATGCATTCAGTTACATATATAACAATATATATTCAGTTATATATTTTTAGTTTTAGGTGTATAGCACAGTGATTCTGTGACTCTACATACTATAGTCTATAGCACACAATATATAGAGTTATATAGGTATACATACATATAGTTATATATATATTAAACTGCATCACCGTGGCTATACACCTGAAACTAACACAACATTGTAAAATTATAGTTTAAAAAACACTTCGACTATTTTACTGTGTACTAAAACCATTTCATTCCCTTGACAGGACATAGATAAGCTCAACCATACCATTAGGCCCTTTAGATAAAACTGTACTGATTAAACTTATTTTTCCTTTAATAAATAATCATCACACTTGGCATGATTCTTTATAGCAAGTCCTATATCCCTAGGGCATATCAGTCTGTAAAGTGAGGGCATACACTCCGGTTTCCCAAAAGCCCATCAGCTATAACCTCATAAGCATACAGAGGTTGATCACAGGTGATTAGACACGCTGACAGTCAAGTACGTGTCGCACAGGCTTGTAATTTTAATAAACTAAACAGCGTCACACAGACAAATAGATATGTCCAGGAGGACCCTTAACCAAGGATGACAAGTCACCTTCAAAGCCTTTAGACGTGCCCAGAGCATAACGTGACCCGCCTGGCAGCCAGGCAGTGACCCCACAAAGCGGCTGCTCGCCGGCCCAGGTGGGGGTGCGGCTCCCCTCTCTTCCTCCCAGCCCCACGCTTTCCGTTTCAGGATCCCAGGGACAACCTTGGGGTCTCTTGTTCTGAATCACTAGGAAATCCATGCAGAGTCTGTAGGGGGTTCATAAATAACGCCCCACCCCCCCAAAAAAAGCAAACGTTCGAGACATTTCCACCTTCACCTGAGCAGAAATTCCAGCCACCCTCACGAGATCCCCCAAGAAAGCCCCCTCTCGGAGGGTGAGCGCTTCCGGAGCTTTGCACTTAGCAGGATAAAGACCGCCCGGCGCGCCCCGCTTCCTGCCCACGGACCGCTCGGCCAGTTCACAGCGGCTAAGTTTTCCCGGCCCCGCCGAGCAGAAGCCGACCCCTCCTCCTCCAGTGGCTAAGGAATTCTTCCCAGTGGCAAACGCTTAACACACAACTGAAATGCCTTTGGCTCCTCCCCCCCCCAAAAAAACTGGAGGTCTGAGCCCCCCGGAGAGTAGCTACAGCTTTTCCATAAACGACGGAAATGCTAACAGAACTTGAAGACAATCACCTCCCTTACCTTTCGGGGGTGGGCCTACAGGGGACCTTGAAACCCAACACTTTCACAGACCTCCTGGTTTGCCCCAGCCAGGAAAGATGGGGCGGGGGCTGGCTGGGGGGGGGCGGGGAGCGGGAGGCCAGAATGAAGAGCCCGGGGTGGGACCGCGCCCCCGCCGACGGGGCCCACCCCGCAGTGGCCGGACCCCCGAGACAATGGAGCGACGTTGTCCCGCGGGGGGTCGCGGTCAAGGGTCAGTAGATGGGTGGAAGACGCGACGGCCTGGGGGGCTTCCTTCACCCCTGTATCTTTGTTCTCTGGAGTCGTCGCCCTCTTGCATCCCCAAAGAAAACAAGAGGCCGAACCCCCCCCCCACCCTGCCCCCCTAGGAGTGGCCGCGGAGGGCCCCCGCGCCGCTCCTCCCGTCTCCCGTGGCAACCAGAGGCTTCCAGCCCCTCTCAGCCGGCAGCCCGTCGTCTCCTCCCGGGCTGGTCCAGAGTTCGCAGGGTTTCAGCTCAGCCCGCGTCCCCTTCCGGAAAAGAGACCGCCAGCCCCCTCCCCACGCCCGCCCCCGTCTCCACCCTGGGACTCTAGCTGGGGAGGGGGCACCCGGCGAGGCAGGTGCCAGCAGCCCACACCCTCCTGGGGTCGCCCCGCCGAACCCCCGGGCCGGGAGGCGAGGCTGCCCGGCCAAAGCGCCCCGCGCTGGGGGCCGCGCCCGGCGCCCGCCGCCGCCCCTACCTGCTGGAGAAGGGTGCCCCGCAGCCGGGACCCCGGGAGTCGGCTCCTAGTGCGTCCTGCGAGGGTGCGCGGCGCGCCGCTGCCCTGCGCCTCCCCGGGGCCGTGGCGCGCTCGGCGCCGGGCGCACCCGGGGCTGGTGAACGCCGCCCTCGCCCCGGCCGGCGGTGCGGGCTGGGCGGCCGGGGCCCGGCTTCCGCGGTCGCGCTCGGGCTCCCGGGCGCCGCTCAGGCAGCCGGGGCGCTGCGGGGCCCGCCTCCGTCCGGGCCGACCGCCGCCTCCTTCCCACGCGCTCGCGCGCCGGGACCGCGCCTCTCTGCTCTCGCTGCGCCTCGGGTCCCCCCTCCGGCTTCTCCCGCCTCCCGCCTCGCGGGCCAATCTAAGAACCGGGCTCACTCTTCAAACTTCTGCCTCCGGACTCGGCCAGAAGCGGGGCAGCGGGACGGGAACGCGGGGGTGGCGGCCCGGTCGCGGGGCCCCGCGCGCTGGCCCGGGGCTGCGACCTGGAGCGGGCCTTCCCCGAGAGCCGGCCGGCCCGGACAAAGGCCATCGCGAGGGCTGTGGCAGTTGTCACCCGAGCAGATGAGTGGCCCTGTTTAAAGACGCAGCGGCCCCGACGGTCCTTCCGGCTCTGGTATTCGAGAGCCCCTGAGATTCTCCTGAAATCTCCGAAATAACTAACTTAAGCCTGGCACGGCCACCCCCGGCAAGGAAAAGCCCGACTCCAGGCAACTGCGCTCTGTTGCGGTTTTCAGGACAGAATAGAAAGCTGCCCTGACCACTCCCCAAGATTTTGTTTTTGGTTGGCTGTGTAAACATATTTTGCTGTCCACATTTTGCTCTGAGGGCCATGTTCGATATTAATTCCAGAGTTAATGTGATATACATATATATATATATGCATACCTGCATATACGAATATATATATATATGTACAGATGAGCTTGTAAACATATGTACAGATACATAATAGTATATAGTAGCAGGCGGATAATAGTAGAGGTCTTGTTTATAACACTCAGTAACTGTTTATTCCAGTGAGATTATAATTATATTAATTATTAATTATCAAATATATTTGCATAAATCCTATGCTACATGTGTATATGAAAAATAGAAGATCTAGGGATGTCTGCCTGAAATATAAGTTTCTTTTTTTTTTGGAATATAAGTTTCATATTAAATGACATTATACCAGTGCACATTCAGGAAAGGATTAAATAATGACTCTGAGATAGTCTTGATTTTCATTTATATCTCATGTATTTCTGTTATTTGAGATACATTTTTTTGAATCTCAAGATAGGATCAATGAAATGAGCTAATTTACTCTGTAATGACGTGGAACTGGAGACACTTTCTCTATATAATGTGAGGAGAACGAATCCCAAGCCAGATTTAATTTCTTATAAAAGTAATTTACAACATCATAGAATTTATCAAAGCAATCCAACAACAGTTTTAAAAATAATGTAGACTAGTAAGAATGAGTATGAATTCAAAGGAAAATGAATATTTTATCACCTACTTGTTTTCTTGTCCTTTTATATATTGAAACCAAGACATAGATATGGACTGTGAGGACTATTACTCATTTCTATGTTTATTGTTTGTATACTATGTAAAACCATTCCATTTCTCTCTTTTTTTTAACATTTTATTTTGTGTTGTTAACCATTGTGGTGATAGTTTCAGGCATTCAGGAAGGGGACTCACTCACAAACACACGTATCCACTCCCCCAGACTCCCCTCCCACCCAGGCTGCCACGAGACCTTAAGCAGAGTCCCCTGTGCTGTACCGTAGATCCTTGTTGGTTATCCATAGGAGAAGAGACCTAGCCTACCAAAAGTTAGCTCTGGTAACTAGCTTTTAAGCTCGCTGGTGCTTCAGACAGTGGAGAACCCACCTGCGGTGCAGGAGACCCAAGTTCGATCCTTCAATCAGGAAGATCCCCTGGAGAAGGGAATGGCGACCCACTCCAGTATTCTTGCCTGGAAAATTCCATGGGTGGAGGAGCCTGGCAGGCTGCAGTCCATGGAGCAGCAGAGTCAGATGTGACTGACTGACTATCAAACTCTGCACGAACCAAATAAAGAGTGCCTTTTAAAATACTAATGCAAATTCAGCATGAGCATTTACCGTGAGTGTGACTAGCACGCTTTATTCCTCAAATACAGGTTGTATATTTGATATAGGTTTATATCTATCATATATCTGTTTCTACAATAGCAGCTTACAGTTATAAGAAACTAAAAGAAAATATGTTCATAAAAACCTATAAATCATAAGCAAGATCACATTTATATTCCAGCTATTCCCATCACATTCTGCATCTCGTAGTCATAACAGTGACTTCAAATACACAACTGACGTTGATAAGATTTTAAAAAATGATTTTGCTAACCAAGCATATAGGCAATATATTAACAAGAATGTCAGTATTGGTCCAGTTCCCAGGGGTGACTTTTCTCTGTAAAGTGAGATATAAATGCTGGTTTGCCGTTGGTGAGCACTGTTTACAAGGAGACATCCAATTCCGAAATAGTAATTCTTTCGCTAGCACAGAAGCAGGCATTACCCAGCTTTGGCAACTGCGGAAGGTGTGTGGTAGTACAAGAGGATTGCCTCGAATAGAAACTCCAACACAGCTACTTTCGCATCCTGACTGAGAGCTCTTGTCGCTTTTCAGAACATAAATTATTATGGGAAAGGGTGTGAGGTAAATGCTTTGTATTTTATTACACTCATAGTCCAGTATACCTCTCACAGATCTGTCTTAAACGAACTGGAAATTATAAAATGAAAATGTAGTAATTTGCTAATTCTTAACACTGTGGGGAATGGAGCTGTTCATTTCCCATAAAATAACATGTCTAGGTTAAAATTATGTCCTTAACTATTGACATTCAGTATTGCTATGGGACGGCAAAAAAAGAATTTCATACCTATCCCTGGGAAACAGCATCGTGTTTAAATCAATGTACAGTTATAACTCCTGCATCTCCAAAGTATGTGAGAGTCCAGTTTCCCTATTTATTCCCTGTGAACTGATTGCTTGTATGCCTCTGAAATTTATCTGTGGATATCCTCACCCTATGTGAAGGTACTCAGAGGAGGGGCTTTGGGGGGCGATGAGGTCATGTGGGTGGAGCCCCCACAATGGGGTTGGTGATGAGAAGACAGAGGGCGTGCTTGATTGCGCTGTATTCTCTGCCATGAGAGAACGCAATGAAAAGACAGCCATCTGCAACCCACAAGAGGGCCTTCCCCAGAGTCAGATCATGCTGGGCCCCTAATCTGACTTCCAGCCTCCAGAAACGTGAGACATAAATTTGTGTTGCCAATAAGCCTGCACTAATTTGGGTTTCCCAGGTGGCTCAGTGGTAAAGAGGTCAAGGTTCAATCCCTGGGTCAGGTAGATCCCCTGGAGAAGGAAATGGCAACCCACTGCAGTGTTCTTGCCTGGAGAATCTCATGGACAGAGGAGCCTAGCGGGCTGCAGTCCATGTGGTCGCAGAGAGTTGGTGTGAAGAGCAGCAGCAACAGCTAACTTATGGCAACCCAAACGAAGACATTATTCCATCAGTTATTGAGGGAGGGGTATTCAAATCTCCAGCCTTGATTTTGAATTTTTGTAGTTCTCCTCACAGTTCTGTCAGTTTTTACTTCATGCATTTAGAATTTCTATTTCCAGTGCATAATGTTTAAACTTGTTCTGCACTTCTGGTGAGTTGATCCCGTTATCATTTTGAAATGATAGAACTGGTATGGACCTAACAGAAGCAGAAGATATTAAGAAGAGGTGGCAAGAATACACAGAAGAACTGTACAAAAAAGATCTTCACGACCCAGATAATCACGATGGTGTGTCACTCACCTAGAGCCAGACATCCTGGAGTGTGAAGTCAAGTGGGCCTTAGGAAGCATCACTATGAACAAAGCTAGTGGAGGTGATGGAATTCCAGTTGAGCTATTTCAAATCCTAAAAGATGATGCTGTGAAAGTGCTGCACTCAATATGCCAGCAAATTTGGAAAACTCAACTGTGGCCACAGGACTGGAAAAGGTCAGCTTTCATTCTAATCCCAAAGAAGGGCAATGCCAAAGAATGCTCAAACTACCGCACAATTGCACCCGTCTCACATGCTAGTCAACTAATGCTCAAAATTCTCCAAGCCAGGTTTAAATAGTACTTGAACAGAACAGGCTGGATTTAGAAAAGGCAGAGGAACCAGAGGCTTCCTCCTCAGAGAGTTTTTACAGACTTCCCTGTAGCTCAAACGGTAGCGAATCTGCCTGCGAGGCAGGAGACCAACGTTCGATCCCTAGGCTGGAAAGTTCCTCTGGAGAAGAGAATCGCAGTCCACTCCAGCATTCTTGCCTGGAGAGCTGCATGGACAGAGGAGCCTGGCAGGCTACAGTTCATGGGGTCGCAAAGAGTCGGACCCAACTGAGTGACCGACACAGTTCACAGAGGAACCAGTGATCAAATTGCCAGCATCTGTTGGGTCATCGAAAAAGCTAGAGAGTTCCAGGAAAACATCTACTTCTGCTTTATTGACACTATGCCAAAGCCTTTGACTGCATGGATCACAACAAACTGTGGAAAATTCTTCAAGAGGTGGATATACCAGCCCACCTGACCTGCTTCCTGAGAAACATGTATGCAAGTCAAGAAGCAATAGTTAGAACTGAACATGGAACAACAGACTGGTTCCAAATCAGGAAAGGAGAATGTCAAGGCTGTATGTTGTCACCGTGCTTATTTAACTTATCTGCAGAGTACATAATGAGAAATGCTGAACTGGATGAAGCACAAGCGGGAATCGAAATTGCTGGGAGAAATATCAACAACCTCACATATGCAGATGACACCACCCTTATGGCTGAAAGAGAAGAGGAACTAAAGAGACTCTTGATGAAAGTGAAAGAAGAGAGTGAAAAAGTTGGCTTAAAACTCAACATTCAGAAAACTAAGATCATGGCATCTGATCCCATCACTTCATGGCAAATAGATAGGGAAACAGTGGAAACAGTGACAGACTGTATTTTCTTGGGCTCCAAAATCACTACAGATGTTGACTCCAGCCATGAACTTAAAAGATGCTTGCTCCTTGGAAGAAAAGTTATGACCAACCTAGACAGTATATTAAAAAGCAGAGACATTACTTTGCCAACAAAGGTCTGTCTGGTCAAAACTATGGTTTTTCCACTAGTCATGTATGGATATGAGAGTTGGACTACAAAGAAAGCTGAGTGCCAAAGAGTTGATGCTTTTGAACTGTGGTGTTGGAGAAGACTCTTGAGAGTCTCTTGGACAGCACGGAGGTCCAACTAGTCCATCCTAAAGGAAATCAGTCCTGAATATTCATTAGAAGTTCTGATTCTGAAGTTGAAACTCCAATACTTTGACCACCTAATGTGAAGATCTGACTCATTGGAAAAGACCCTGATGCTGGGAAAGATTGAAGGCGGGAGGAGAAGGGGAGGACAGAGGATGACATGGCTGGATGGCATCACCGACTCGACAGACATGAGTTTGAGTAAACTCTGGGATTTGGTGATGGACAGGGAGGCCTGGCATGCTGCGGTTCATGGGGTCACAAAGAGTCCGACACGACCGAGTGACTAAACTGAACTCCTAGTATTCTCTGGAATATTATTTACTTTTTCTGATAAAGATATCTGATATCTCTAGCTTTTTTTTTTTTTTTTTTGGTTAGTAGTTGCATGATGTGTCGTTCCATCTTTTAAACTTAAATTATTTGTGTCGTTATGTTTAGAGTGTGATTCTGCGGGAAGAGGTTATAGAGAGGATGTGACTGCCGGTTGACCCCCGAGCTCCACATGGGCAAGCAGGGGCTCCTCACCCCTCCCCTGTGCCTGGGACATCCACTCTGCCCACTGTCCCCGCAGGGGGAGCTGAGTTCAGGGATGCAGTCCTCAGATCTCTGTGAGACCATCCAGACACTACATGTGCCTGAGCTCCATTAAGGTCTTTCTATAAAATTTTAGGATTCTACCGGGCAAGTGCGGAGGTCCATTCTTTTCTTGTTGAATCCAGGACAAGCCTTGAAGGTAAGTCTCCTTGCTTATTACCCCTGCCAACTACCAGTCTGGAGTGGCTACCTCTTTCTTGGTCTCTGCTTGCCCTCCAGGATGGGGCCAGTTTCAGATTTCACCTGCAGAATTCTGAGGCTGAGAACCATCATTTGGGTACCTTCGTTATCATATACTGATATCATTTGTGTATGCAGAGCTTATTGACAAAAAGATGAGGCTCAGACAACTTCAGACATTGTGTCGTGGTTGTTGATACCACATATGTGGTGTGAAATCTATCTATACATCTGTGTGTTGCTCATGAAAGTGTTTGCCGTTTTATAAATGGTACCAACAATCTAGAAACATTTTTAGTTTTAAAATATTCGTACTTTCTAAAATATCATTGTTTCTCTTTTGGTTTAAATATGTTTAATCTTTAATTCATAGCTAACCCATGATTGTTGTACCATCACTGCTTTCAGTTCCCAGGAATCAGAATAAGGCAGTGGTCAAGTGCTCCTGAAAACCCCTGAGGTAAAAAGGATCCTTCATTTCTGCTAAATTCTCTGACTAGAAAAACAGCATCACTGCATACTATAGAGTTTTATTAAAACTATTTGGATTACGTCTTTTTATCTAGTCATCTGTTGCTGGACACTTGGGTTGTGTCTACGTCTGAGCTGTTGTAACAGTGCTGCAAAGAACTTTGGGGTGCATGTGTCTTTCTGAATTATGGTTTTCTCAGGGTGTATGTCCAAGAGTGGGGTTGCTGGGTCATACGGTAGTTCTGGGTTTAGTTTTTTAAGGAAACTCCACACTCTTCTCCACAGTGGCCATACCAAACTACATTCCACCAACAGTGCAAGAGGTTCACTATTCTGCATACCCTCGCTAGCATTTATTGTTTGTAGGTTTTTTGATGATGGCCATTCTGGCTTGGTTATATCAAAGGATCTGAGTAGCTATCGTTGTTTAGTTGCTAAGTCGTGTCCAACTCTTTGTGACCCCACGGACTGTAGCCCGCCAGGCTCCTCTGTCCACGGGATTTCCCAGGTAAGATTATTGCATTGCCATTGCCTTCTCCAGGGGATCTTCCCAACCCAGGGACTGAACCTGGGTCTCCTCCATTGCACGCAGATTCTTTACCATCTGAGCCACTAGGAAGCCCAATATAAGATGGTACCTATCATAAATCATAAACCCTATTGAATTCAGTTATAAATGTTGTAAAATTAAAAAAAAAAAAACTAAGGGAGAGAAACTGAAAGCTGTGTTGTTAAAAATAACTGTAATTACAATAATTTCAATGAATGTCTTACTTTTCTTCTCTAATGAGCATGTAGCACAATAATAATTACATAAATCGTTAGATCTGTCAGATTTAGCTGGTGGAAAGCATTTATTGCAATAATATAGTCAACATACACGTGCCAGTCAACAGGAATTACTGGAATTGTAATAGGGTCACATGTTCACTTGGACTTCCTTAGTGGCTCAGCTGGTAAAGAATCCACCCGCAATGCGGGAGACCTGGGCTCGATCCCTGGGTTGGGAAGATCCCCTGGAGAAGGAAAAGGCTACCCACTCCAACACTGTGGCCTGTAGAATTCCATCAACTGTGTACTCCACTGGGTCCCAAAGAGTCGGACACGACTGAGCGACTTTCACTCACTCATGTCCACTTACCCGGGTCATTTAATCATATCTTTAAAATTCGAAGGTTTTTTTCCCCTGTTTTTTTACAGTAGGTTCTCATTATTATCTATTTTATACACAGCAGTGTTATAATTCAGGAGGTGGATGCTGTTGAGAATTGCTCAACGATGTGAATGTAGTTAGTGCCACTGAACTGCACCGTTAAATATGGTTAAAATAGCACTTCTCATATTATTTGACTTTTACCACAAAAAGAAAAATTTAAAGATACGAAGCTAACACTAATTAGAAGTGGGAAAGAGCCATGCTGTCCAGGGTATGTTAAAAATACAATAATAGGTAAAATACCTGTGTCAGGGCAGAAATGAATCACAGAGTTATAGTTTAAGCAGATTTCAACAAGATGGAGGCAGACTCAGTTTCAACCTGAGGGCTTTGATCTAGGAAGGAAGTTTTACTAGAAGTAAATCAGGGTTCCGCATCTTGGTTTAGGTCACTTCATTTCAGGTCAGCAGATAACAGGTTCATTTGTTTGAAAAGACAGTGGTAACTGAGGGAATACTGAACCTGCAATCAGAGCCTGTGAGTCATAAAGCCTGGGTGGAATAAGTCTAAGGTAGTAAGATCAAGATGAGTCTACAGGACAGAGTGAGGATCACTGGAGGAAAAGGACTCAATTTATGGGAAATATCCAGACTGCGGAGCTCATGTGATAAGCCCACCAGGGTGTCACAGTTCTACGGGTCTGATCCCCGGGTCAGGAAGTATGATACGGTCATAAGACTAGCATCCTCCTCCTGCTTAAAAAAAAGTTTACTTCCATATTGTTTTAAATTGTTCAGCAACAAATTGTTTTCTTCCAAAAGAAAAGAGAAAAAAGTTTTAAGCAAAGCTGTTTGAGTGTTGGAGCTGACCTAGGACAGGAGATTTATTTCTAATCAGGGCAAGTGATGATTCAAAGTCTTTTCCATCTTACACATCAGGAGATGCCCTTAAGGGCAGGTGGAAAAAAACAAACAAACAAAAAAATCACCACTGAACAGTGAAGCAAGCTGAAGAAGACTAGAGGCTTCTAAAGCCAGTGTCTCTGATTCTATCATTTTCCTGTACCTTCTTAGTCAAGAGACGCGGGCAGATAGAAGTTCCTCCAGAAACATTTCACATCTACAGGAGTCTTAGAAAACCACCTCCTGCCTGTGGGCGGATGCACCAGAGGCCAGTCTGACGCTTAACCAAGGTCAAGCATCTCTTAACGATGGTAAAATCTTACATGTGAAGCTCCTTAGCACCTGGGGCCCCACTTGTTTCACTGCTGAAATCTCTGTAATCAGTCATTTTACTATATTTCAAATCAATTGCATGGATACCATCACCTCTGGGCATTTTAGAAATTTCTCTTGTACTGGAAGATCTTTGTCAGAGAAAATGAGGCATCATTTCAAATAAATCTCTAGAGACCAAAATGGTTTGTTTTAGCCATCAGACTTTCATGTGGCTTCTCTATATTCCTGTTTTATTAGAAAATCGCTAAGAATAAAAGCAAAGTATCATTGGCCTCTGAAAAATACAATGCTCAAAACTTGAATGTTTGACAATTATGTCTTGTCTTTTTAACAATATTGAGTATAGTTGTGATGTCTGATAATTACTTAACGAAACATCCTCAATGTAGTTTAATGCATTTTAAAAATCTATGTTTTATACCCGTATATATACATATTTATATATTTACAATTATACTTATAAATTTATATTTAACATAAATGTATAAATCTAATTTATAGATAATATGTAAAGACAATTATTGCAAATATAACTTATGAATAGTATTCTGAGATATCTATTTATTTATTTTTATTTATTCTTCTTTTCCTTTCAAAAGGACTGAGAGCTTACAAGGAGAAATAAAGTAGAAAGAGACGAATAGATTGAAATAAAAGCAAAGGCCAAACAGAAGCAGAATCATACGATGAAAGAAGTTATTGGTACATACCTCTGTGTGTTGCAAAGTTTCTGGAATGGCAATTTTAATGAATGATTAATTAATAATATAGTGAGCATGAATGGCTACTAAAAGTGGTCCTCACCCTTGTTTAAGTCGTAAAGTGAATGTAAATATAATCTACATTATATTTACAAATGTGTCAACACTTGTATTTTTCACTGAATATACATATACTTTTTGCTATGGAGGAGGCACACTTTCTTTTCTTGTTATTTTGATCTGAGAAAAATAGCTTCCATGGGGCATTTTATGTAGAGACACATATAGCCAGGTTGTCGAAGAGGCAGTGTTTCAAAAATGATTGTAAATGAGAACCAACTACACACCTCAGGGAACTCAGTGCTCCGTGGGAAACTAAATGGGAAAGAAATCCAAAAAGAGGCGATGTATGTAAGTATAAAGCCGATTCACTTTGCTGTACAGTAAATATTAACACAATATTGTACAGTAAATGTGCTCCAATAAAAATTAATAAAATAAATGCTGTGTGTGCTCAATCCCTCAGTCGTGTCCAACTCTTTGCAACCCCATGGACTGTAGCCCGCCAGGTGCCTCTGTCCATGGGATTCTCCAGGCAAGAAGAATAGAATACTATATAAGTTTAAAAATAATTGTGGCTAACTTTACCAATACTAATACACAGGTTTAGAATATCTCAAGTATTTCAAGATAGAAGCAACAAAAATAACATGTGTTTAGTACTAGAAAGTTTTCAAACCCCTTTTCTATCTTTTAATGTTACCCTTTGTGTAAAATCATTAGTATCACTACTCCCATTTTATGTTTGAAGTCACTGGGCTTCCAGATTTTGAGCAACAGATCAAACTGGGTGAGGGGAAAGGTTTAAGGCTCGAGTTCTGATCCCGTGATTCCAAATTGTATGACCTTTACACCTACCTCTCCTGAAGTGGAGGCATAAAAGTTATACTTATATTCTAAACTTACCTTTTATATTTTTAATTTACCTTAAAGAGTTTTTCTTCCGAATTTCGATCTGAGGTCAGTGTATCTTAGTGTACTAAGAATAATTTAAATTAGCAGATAAAGTTTATTCAAGAAACTTTTTTAAGTGTGAACAGTCGATTGAGTGTCTGCTGTCTTTTTCTTTCTTAGTCACTCAGTCGTGTCCTACCCTGTGACCCCATGGACTGTAGTCCGCCAGGCTCCTCTGTCCATGGGATTCTCCAGGCAAGAATACTGGAGTGGGTTGCCTTTCCCTTCTCCAAGGGATCTTCTGGACCCAGAGTTCGAACCCATGTCTCCTGAGTCTCTTGCATTGCAGGGAGATTCTTTTCCCGGGTGAGCCACCAGAGAAACCTCATCTTCTATCTACCAAGGTGGTTCAGAGGCTGTTTCTCAGCCCTGAGTGTGCACGTGAAGCACTTGGGAATCTTAGAAAAGTCCAGAAGCCGACTCGGTGGGTGTGGGGAAGGGCCTGCCCCGACTCGCCCACCTTTTCCATCGCGCCATGTGGATCTCCAGCTCTTCCCTACTCTCAGCTTCTGGAGCTCTTTTCCGTTCACAGATTTCACTATAAAGTGTCTCCTTGGAGAAGTTCAGCCTTGTTTAATGTGTCTGCTGGGCATTGCTATTATTGATCTTATTTTACCAGTAAAACAGAATCTCTTGAGGAAGTCAGTGGGTGCTCAAAGCCCTTCCCTTGACTGGGGAGACAATGATAAAGCTGCACCGAGGGCCAGTTCCTGATCCCAAAACTCTTTGCAGCGTGTCACCCCCACCCCGGAGAGACTGCTGTGACCTCTCGTCAGGCACAAGGGACGCTGCATCGGCAACAAGGTGGGCTCGTGACCCAGCCTGGCTGAGACGCGCTTGTCCCCCCAGTCTCCTTCCAAGACAAACCGGTGAAGAACCGCTTGGCGGGGGCGGTTTCTGGACCGGGCTCCCCCCTGGGACCCCAGGGCGGGTGGAATTGTGCTGAGCGCCCCCCAGTCCCCATCTGAGCCCACTTCCCAGTTCGCGAGCTGCTCTAACCCAGCTGTCCCTCTCCCCTCTCCCATCCGGCCCTCTTCCCTTGGCCTGGATTCATCTCCATCTCTCCCCTCGCTGCCCCCCAAGGACAGTCTCCACCCTCACTTGCTGCTGTTGCTGCTATTTCATCCCTCAGTCGTGTCCAGCTCTGTGACCCCAGGGACAGTAGCCCACCAGGTTCCTCCATTCTTGGGATTCTCCAGCCAAGAATCCTGGAGTGGGTTGCCATGCCTCCTCCAGGGGATCTTCCTGAACCAGGGATCGAGCCTGTGTCTCCTGCATTGCAGGCAGATCCTTTACCACTGAGCCACCCTCACTTATCTCATCTATAACTTTTGTTTCACTTCTTTCCCTCTTTAGAGCTACCTAAGAGGAAATTTACCTGTAGACTCAGCAAAATGGTCAAAAAGACATTCTTAGGGGCTTATATCTTCTTGTGGAAAAAATGCAATTGCTCAAGGTTTTTAAAGCTTGTGTCCTTTAATCTTCTAAGTCTTCCCACCTTTGTGATTTTCCTAGAAGATTCTTTCCATCACGGTCAGAAGAATCCATTGTGTTTGACTGACTGACTCTCAGCTGAGCTCTGCACCCTAGGGTCCCATCCTCAAGCTGCTCGGTTCGTAAACGTTGAATGATAGTAATGACGCTTGCAGAACCATTTCACAGCAAGCCCAAAAACTGTGACTGGCAACTACCCATAAGAGAAACACTGTAAATTTCCGTGAAAAGAAAACTGTGATGACAATGACGTACAATGATGGCAAGCTGCTATTCCAATCCAAAAGAGTCAGGGGCCTCCGGTGAGGGTCTCATGATGTCCATAATAAAATCATTAAAGAAACACAGCTTATAAATGAGGGCTGCCTTTGCCCAAGAAGATTTAAAAAGCAATAATAATGCATGCTGCAAAAACTGTCTTTTCCCCGCAGTTCAGTTAGTACAGCAAGCATGAATACAAAACAGCAGACCACAGTCACTTCCCTGGTGGTCCACTGGTTAAGACCTTGTGCTTCCCACGCAGGGGGTGTTGAGTCCAATCCCTGGCCAGAGATCGAAGATCCCACAAGGTGTACATCACGGCCAAATGTTTTTTAAAGATACCATTGAAAAAGAGCACAATTCTCTGCCCCAAATAAACTTCTTGTTGTCCAGTCACCAAGTCATGTCCGACTCTTTGTAACCCCATGGCCTGCAGCACGCCAGGCTTCCCTGTCCTTCACTATCTCCCAGAGTTTGCGCAAACTCGTGTCCATTGAGTTGGTGATATTATCTAACCATCTCATCCTCTGCCACCCTCTTCTCCTCTTGCCTTCAGTCTTTCCCAGCATCAGGACAAAATTAATTTCAGCAAGAACAACTGTGTATGTTTTACATGTGTATGTGTGTATATAGGACTATATGTACATACACACAAAATGGAAGAGAGTGAGTACATAAATGTAGTTATGTGTATATTTACATATGTAGTTATACACACATATGCTTTAAAATATAGGTGCTATTATTATTATTCAGGTATGATGAGGCCAATATTTCGGAAGATGACGCATTAAAAAGATGAATTGTTTGCATCACAGATCCCAAGAAGGGGGTGTCACACCACGCCCGGCGGGCACACAGCGAGCACCTCTGTGGGTCAGAAGGCAGAAGGGACAGGCAAAAACATTACCTTTATTGTGGTTTCTGAAGGCAGAACTAGAGGCAGCCAGTAGGCAGACTAAGGATTGGCTAGTCTGGATAATTTCAGCTTGCTCTGGGGGACAGGGACGTCCTTCCTCATCTGCTCTCTGGCTCTGGCGTGATTGGGGTCAGGAAGGCGGGGGTGGGAGGGTGGGGATCTGGACTGGCCCATGTACGTGTGACAGGCGCCCCCGCAGACTACTGAGGAGACCCTGACTATCTCTAGGAACTGGCTAGCCCGGAGCGGGGAAGTCTCTCCAGGGTCCTCAGGCCTCCCAAATCCCAAAGCATCAAAAATGCAGAAAGTAAAAAGACCCGGCCAGTAGAATACATAGTAGATTAAAACATTTATGTAGAGGGTTCTATTTTTCAGTGCACAGAAGCACAATAAAAAAGATGAAAAATTATGCTTAAGAAACACTTTTGCAAATCATTCCTCACTTTATCGATGCAAAATCCTCCAGTGAAAATAGAAAAGTGTTACCCTACCTCAGAAAATATATATATACAGCTTGTTCTTCTTTAAAATGTAATCTCTCTGTTGCAAAACTACATTGCCAATAGGTTAAACATTTCACTGTTAACATGAAATCATAATAGAAGTAGGATAAATTATAGGTGAGATTTTTACAATGTTGAGTTTAAGAATTTCTTAAAATAACCCCTGGTGAGTTATCTACTGACATGCAGTGATTCCTCCAAATCTTAGCAGCCAGCAACAATAAGCAGGTGTCGTCTCCGTTTCTGTGGATTAGGAGCCAGGCGCGGCTTAGCTTGGAGGTTCTCACACATCGCACTGGACGCTACTGTCAGGGTTCCGCCAGGGATGCTGTGATCTCAAAGCTCGGTTTGGGGTGAAAAAGTTCCAAATTCGCTCACATGGACCTCCCAGCCTCTCCACAGTGCTTCCTCCTGGGTTTTCTTCAAAGGATGGGGCGGGGCGGGGGGGGGGTGTGTGTGGTGGGTTGTGACAAAATCCACAACCCATTTTGTCCTATAAACTTGGAAACGACTTCCCACCACTTTCTCCACATTCTGTTCATCAGAAGTCCCTATGTTCAGCCTGTGTTCATGGGAGTGGCTTACACAGGGGCAGGGAGTGGGTTTAGAAAGCGTGGGATACTTAACAACCTGCAAAAAGTGAGCAGCTGGTAAAGAGATTATTAAGGGTCGAGATATACAAAGAGATCTTAAAAATAGCTGTTAATAAACAATAAAATAATTAATTTTTTAAGAGTTCCCAGGAAACCAAAAAGCAGTTCAGAAAAGAAGGAATTCATACTCCCACCAGACATATAGGGTAAAAAGCATGCAACCATACTAGCAATGAAAAAAAATACTCATTAAAAAGTGAAATTATGCTTTCCAACATCAGATAGGTAAAAAGGAAAAAAATAATATCTAGAGAAAACATACGTGACTCATGGTAGTAGAAACTGGTATAGTTTTTTTGAGGAAGCAAGTTCCCCTTGAGTATGATCAGCTTTTGCTCCCTGGTGGGGCAGTGTTAAAGCACCTGCCTGCTAATGCAGGAGACACGGTTTTGATCCTCTGGGGGAGGAAATGGCAGCCTGCTCCGGTACTTCGGGCCTGGGGAATCCCATGGACGGAGGAACCTGAAGGGCTACAGTCCACTGTAGTCACAGAGTCAGGCGCGACGGAGTGCGCGCACGCACACACACACACACAGACACACACACGCACACACACACAGACACACGCATGCACGCACGCACACACACAGACACGCACATGCATGCACACACAGACACGCACACACACACACAGACACGCGCGCACATGCACACACACGCACACACACAGAGACACACACACACACACACGTGCGCACACGCACGCACACACAGACAGACACACACGTGCGCGCACACACACACACACACCGTAAGCTTTAAAATGTGCTTGCACGTTTTATACAGAAATTCTCATTCCAGGCCTTTGGAAGAAGAAAGAAGATGTAAAGGCAAATTCAGCAGAAAGATATTTATCAAAAAATGACTCCTACGGGAAGAAAGTGAAAATGTTTAAACATTCACCATAAGAGAAATCGATCCTGCAAATGTAGAAGTGGCGCTCATACCCCTCATCTCAATAGGAAGTAAAACAGCGGAGACGTTTGTAAGTAAGGGTCTAAGGAAGAAGTCCAAGTGGAGGGAGCCCCTCCTAAGTCAGAGAATATTCCAGGAAGTTGCCCCAGCTCGACTCAAGGAACGGCATCGTCCCGAAGATGAACTGTTTCCTAAAGTACAAGGGACACACTCCACTTTGCTCCTCAGACAGCAGGGACAGACGAGCAGGTGAACATGCAGAAAAGCAAGAAAAGGGAAGAGAGATAAATGCTGAAATGCTGAAATACGAAGTCTGAAACTGGAACCTTAAAGAAACTTCCTCAACCAGGACTTTATTATGAGCAGTGACATCTGTTGTCAGCCTTTAGGTGGTCTGCATTGTCCAAGGGGGCCCCCCAGCTACCCAAATCCTCCATCCGTCACACATACAGATGCCTTCCTGGTATTTTTATTAAGGAAAATACCTGAAATTCATATCTGGGTCTATGTGGCACTGAGGAGCTCTTATGTGAGATGGTGAGAAGATTCTCAGGGTGAACCGATTTAATTGAAAAGCCTGAACATCCAGTTAGGATGGATGGTGAGAAAATGACACCTCTAGTAAATTACAGAAATCCTGGTGAGGGCACTGAACTTCCTCCTGTCTATCATATGGGAATTTTGAGCCAATCTCTTAGACAGCTTAGAAAGCAGGGTGACTCAAATGGCCATTTCAATTGCCCAAATCATAGAATTCTACCCAGCCCTTATAAACAAAGCTTGAGAGGAATGTGTAGTGGTGGAGAGGGTGTCTAATGTTTATTATTTAGTGAATAAGCCAGTGCAGAATTGTATAGCTAGTACTGTTATTTAGTCGTGCATATATGGAGAGACATCGAATATATAAACTGTGCCCAAAGTACCTATCTGTGGACAGTTGGGGTCAAAGTGAATTTTATCATCTCTGTTCAGGTGTGTTTTATGTAAATAAAAAGCAGTGCTTGCTATCTGAGATAATCAGATAGCCAAGCCCTTGGAAAGGCTGTCTGTGTGTTTATACCTCAGGTCAGGCTCCCAAACAGCAGAGCCTGAAACAGGAGTCCGTGTTTAAACAATTTACAGTGTTTAAGCAGGAGGCAGTCTAGGACGGGTGGAAAAACTAAGCAAGAAGGTTTATGCATCTCCGGCATCCCACAATATTCCTGTTTCCCCTTAAAAACTAATTCTTACGTGGTATTGAACTCCAACATTAGAGGATTTTAGTTTACAAAATGAATACATGCTCATGGATAGTTCGAACTCTTGAATTTTTCCTGTGAATTTTCTGTGAGTGGTAACTTAAAGATAGGGAAGAAATATCTATCTGAATGCAGAGTTTCAAAGAATAGCAAGGAGAGAAAAGAAAGCCTTTCTCAGTGATCAATGCAAAGAAATAGAGGGGAAAAATAGAATGGGAAAGATTAGAGATCTTTTCAAGAAAATTAGAGATACCAAGGGAACATTTCATGCAAAGATGGGCTCAATAAAGGACAGAAGCAGAAGATACTAAGAAGAGGCATCAAGAATACACAGAAGAACTGTAGAAAGAAGATCTCAATGACCCAGATAATCATAATGGTAGATAATCAGTAGAGTGTGATCACTCAACTAGAGCCAGACATCCTGGAGTGAGAAGTCAAGTGGGCCTTAGGAAGCATCACTATGAACAAAGCTAGTGGAGGTGATGGAATTCCAGTTGAGCTATTTCAAATCCTAAAAGATGATGTTATGAAAGTGCTGCACTCAATATGCCAGCAAATTTGGAAAATTCATCTGTGACAACAAGACTAGAAAAGGTCAGCTTTCATTCCAATCCCAAACAAAGGCAATCCCAAAGAATGCTCAAACTATTGCACGACTGCACTCATCTCACACGCTAGTAAACTAATGCTCAAAATTCTCCAAGCCATGCTTCAACACAGTACGTGAACCATGAACTTCCAGGTGTTCAAGCTGGATTTAGAAAAGGCAGAGGAACAAGAGATCAAATTGCCAACATCCACTGGATCATCGAAAAAAGCAAGAGAGTTCCAGAAAAACATCTACTTCTGCTTCATTGACTATGCTAAAGACTTTGACTGAGTGGATCACAAGAAACTGTGGAGAATTCTTCAAGAGATGGGAATACCAGACCACCTGAGTTACCTCTTGAGAAATCTGCGTGCAGGTGAAGAAGCAACAGTTAGAACTGGACATGGAACAACAGACTGGTTCCAAATTGGGAAAGGAGTATATCAAGGCTGTATATTGTCACCCTGCTTATTTAACTTATATGCAAAGCACTTCATGTGAAATGCCGACTGGCTGAAGCACAGGCTGGAATCAAGATTGCCGGGAGAAATATCAATAATCTCAGATATGCAGATGACACCACCCTTATGGCTGAAAGAGAAGAGAAACTAAAGAGCCTCTTGATGAAAGTGAAAGAGGAGAGTGAAAAAGCTGGCTTAAAATTTAGCATTCAAAAAATGAAGATCATGGCATCTGGTCCCGTCACTTCATGACAAATAGATGGGGAAACAATAGAAACAGTGACAGACTTCATTTTATTAGGCTCCAAAATCACTGCAGATGGTGACTGCAGCCATGAAATTAAAAAACACTTGCTCCTTGAAAGAAAACCTATGACCAACCTAGACAACAGCATATTAAAAAGCAGAGACATACTTTACAAACAGAGGGCCACCTAGTCAAGGCTATGGTTTTTCCAGTAGTCATTATGGATGTGAGAGTTGGACGATAAAGAAAGCCGAACGCCAAAGAATTGATGCTTTTGAACTGTGGTGTTGGAGAAGACTCTTGAGAGTCCCTTGGACTGCAAGGAGATCCAACCAGTCCACCCTAAAGGAGAACAGTCCTGAATATTCACTGGAAGGACTGATGCTGAAACTGAAACTCGAAACTTAGGCCACCTGATGCAAAGAACTGACTCATTTGAAAGAGCCTGATGCTGGGAAAGATTGAGGGCAGGAGGAGAAGGGGACGACAGAGCATGGGATGGCTGGATGGACATGGGTTTGAGTAAACTCCGGGAGTTGCTGACAGACAGAAAAGCCTGGCATGCTGCAGTCCATGGGGTCACAAAGAGTCAGACATGACTGAGTGGCTGAACTGAACTAGCTGGTAATTGAGAGACCTATAGCAACTTGGATAGCAGGAATCATTCAAGACTGACCTCTTGTTCAATGATGTGTGTTGTCCAACACTGAAGGCAGGGCCCAAGCGATTCAGATGTTAGGTCTAATGAAGTACACATATTTTCCTGTAAAAATGAAAATGCCACAATCCATGTCTATCTTGGGTGCTAAACGAGTGTCTCAAACCTCCTCAGTAACCCACTTATATAGGCTTGGTAACAGAGGATGAGATAGTTGAATGGTATCATCGACTTGATGAGAAAATTTTTTGAGAAAATTCTGGGAGATAGCGAAGGACAGGGAAGCCTGGCATGCTGCAGTCCATGGGGTCACAAAGAGTCAGACACGACTTACTGACTGAACAACAACAACATATTGTCCTTTAGTCTTAGCCATTAAAGCACAGGGTGGCTCTTTTTTCCATCTGCTTGGACCAAATTCCTGAGAGTAAACCTGTAAAAATGGTCAAACCCATGTCCGTCCAGCCGTCCCATTCTCTGTCATCCCTTTCTCCTCCCGCCTTCACTCTTTCCCAGCATCGGGCTCTTTCAAATGATTCAGCTCTTCGCATCAGGTGGCCTAAGTTTTGGAGTTTCAGTTTCAGCATCAGTCCTTCCAGTGAATATTCAGGACTGATTTCCTTTAGGATTGACTGGTTTGAACTTTTTTCGGAACATGTAATTTGGGAGCCAGTTCTACTGGCTCTTCCTCAAATTGCAGACACAGTCTCCTAAGCTACTCATGTCTCATCACTTGGTTGAAGCCATCCTTGTTTGTGACTTGGGCTGTTGAATGAACCTCCACACCATTCTCCTCACCACTTGTGGCTCAGCTGGTAAAGAATTCGCCTGCAATGCGGGAGACCTCGGTTGGATCCCTGGATTGGGAAGATCCCCTGGAGGAGGGAAAGGCTACCCGCTCCAGTGTTCTGGCCTGGAGGATTCCATGGACTGTGTATCCATGGGATCTGTATAGTCACAAAGAGTCGGACGCGACTGTGTGACTTTCATGGTCTCCTTACACCATCACAACAGACACTCGGTCTCCATAGGCTAATCTTCAAAGAAAACAGACATTCAGACCTTAGCATCTCTAATGCTTGCTCCTTATTTCAGCCTTAAACAACTGCTTGCCTTTCCTGAAATTAATCTTTAATCACTGTCTCTTTCCCTCACATGTTCTCTTTCCCTCCCTAGGAAGTCACTGCCCACTTACCAAATGTAAACACATTTACTGAATGACTTGGTGAAGTGGGGAATCACTGTGGTTTGTTGTCGTTGTTGTTGTTTAGTTGCTCAGTCATGTCTGACTTTTGTGACCCCATGGACTGCAGCGCGCCAGGCTTCCCTGTCCATCACCATCTCCCAGAGTTTGCTCAGATTCATGTCCATTGAGTCTGTGATGCTATCTAACCATCTCATCTTCTGTCATCCCCTTCTCCTGCCCTCAATCTTTCCCAGCTCTGTGGTTTGTGTATCGCTAATTGTTCTATATCCTGCCCACGATGTACTTTGGGTCTAGTCTTCATTAACTGGAATACACCTGTGCACACTTTTTAGCAGTAAATTACTCCAGCTTCTGTCCCCTCTTCAGTTCCTATGAATCCTATTACAATAAACACATTTAACATGGAAGTAAATCCAGTATAAAAACTAAATTCAGTTGAAACCAATATAAGAGTATATTTGAATTTTGTTTGAACAAAACACAAATAATATAGCTACTCTTGCTCTTTAATTCCAATGAATTTTTAATATTTCTAATATCAACTTATGTAGACACACAATTAAAACATTCAGGTGCAGATGTGTATTTACACTGATACTAGCCTGGTGTTCAGCCTCAGATACAAGATTATTCTGGTCTTCATTATACATGAACTTGATTCTAACCTCCTATTTCAACAAAACAGTGAAAACCATACATTCACTAGAAGTGTGTTGTTTGGGGTTTTGTCCTTGGGTGTGAAAGAGGCAGGACAGTTACAATCGTTATAGACTGAATTGTGCGTCTCTCCTCCCAATTCATATGTTGAAGCCCTAAACACAAATGTGAACATCTTTGGAGATAATTAATGTTAAATGAAGTCATAAAGGTGGGGATCTGATTTGATAGAATTGATGTCCTTATAAGCAGAGGAAGAGACACCAAGACTCTCTCTCTCTCCGTCATATAAGGACACTACCAGAAGGTGAACATCTGCAAGACAAGAAAGGAGTTCTCACCAGAAATCAAAATTTCCTACACCTTGATCCTGGACTTCCAACCTCTAGGACTGTGAGAAAATCCCTTTCTATTTTTTCAGCCATATAATGTGTGCTGTTTCGAGATGGCAGCCTAATATCATGACATAAACCTGCTGAGAAAAGTAAGCTGTGACTGAACTGCGACCCTTGCTGTATCACCATGGTGAGGGTGGATGGCATTTTCAGCTTTCCTCGGGAATCCCCTCGGTGGGCATTGGCAGAAGGTGTGGGGTGAAAGGGTTAAGTAATGTTTAACCAGGATGTATACTTAGCTCCCTTTATCTCCCTGAGACTTATTAGCACTCTGAGTATCAATTCACTAGGAATGACTAATACCTTGAATGACATCAGCTTCCGCGGACATGTAGAGGTTACTATGGCAATGGAGAAAGTTTGTCAGGGCACAAAACAAGGCCCATGCTTGATGTATTAGTCAGCCAGGGAGAGCAGTCACATATAAGCTCCAGCATTCATTCGATGAATAGTCATTTATGCAGCATGCATGTCAGCAATTCCGCTGTGTTTCTCTGAACATCAAAACTTTGGCAGTTGAATTGAGAATCTTGGCGGATTTACAAAAGTGGTAGCACTCATTTTCTGAGCCTAGTTTGTTGGGTTTTGTCTTTTTTTCCCGTTCTTTATTTCTTGAAACCCATACTTTCTAAAGGTTCACAGGGTTTCAAATCCAAGCACCAAAGTGAATGTTTTCTGCTAGGGTTCACACCACTGTCCACGGCAGAATCAGCACTGCTTTTCCTTCCAGTCATTCAGGAATTACTTTCATTTTATTAATTATACGTGGCCTTGTTTTTCAGTACAATGTTTTATTACACTGCGTCTGGTTCTATCAATCATAATTAAATTCCTCTTAATTGGTCTTTTCAAAAAAGGCTATAGAGAAAGAATGAAAGACAAAAGTACAACACTATGTAAATAAAATATTAATAGGTAACTAATAAAGACCTACTGTGTAGTTCAAGGAGCTCCACTCAGTACTCTGTAATGGCCTTTATGGGAAAAGAGTCTAAGAGTGGGCACATGTGTGTGTGTGACTGATTCACTCTGCTGTACACCTGAAACTAACCCGACACGGCAAAGCAGCAATGCTCCAATAAAATTTTTTAAAATAAAATAAAAAAGTTAATGACCAATCTAACCTCATCGGGTAAGGTGTAGATCTGATTTCAGTATGTGGATAAGAACTAGTTCCTTCCCCATGAACAGATTGCTTGAAAAAGAAAGTAATCATTAAACCCAGAGCCAAAGTAAGTTCTCTAAAACCAAGGTGTGCAAGTGAAAGCGCTAGTCACTCAGTCGTGTCTGACTCTTTGGGACCCCATGGACTGCAGCCTCCAGGCTCCTTTGTCCACGGAATTCTCCAGGCAAGAAGACTGGAGTGAGTAGCCATTCCCTTCTCTAGGGGACCTTCCCGACCCAGGGATCAAACCCAGGTCTCCCACACTGAAGGCAGATTCTTTCCATCTGAGCCACCAGAGAACACCACAAGGTGTAAAAACCTAACATCGTTCATTTTCCTACTAACATTATTATACAGAAAGGAAAAATCAAAATCACATAGTATGTCTTGATTCTAGGGCACTCAATAGTCTCTCGTGGGATTATTTTGCATGAAACTCCCAAATCCTAGTTCCAGTAGGAATTTCTATGCTGAGAAATCTGCAGCAAGCTGAAGCCAAGGTTGGCAAGGTCCAGGCCACGTACTGGATCTGTGGTAAGAGGACCAGAAAGTCGGTGATGCCGGTGATATGGGCAATAACACTTGGTGTCAGACGGGCGTGTGCAGAGCAGAGCTGATCTGCCCGTCACTCCATGATCACCCCACTCCCCTGCTTTGGACTTGGTGATTGTCCAAAACCTGGGGGGACACGGAGTCTTCTGTCTCCCCGTTGTGCTGTAGCTAATGGTTTAGTGAGGGAATGGACCTAGAAAACTGGAAATGAGTGTTTCTGAGGCGTCTCAGAGGGATCCCCACTGAGATGGATTAGAGAGGGACCAAGCAGTGATTTTTCCCCTTACACATTTATTCATTTTGCAATTAACCAATTCCAGCATTTTTGTTAGGAGTGATGAAGGGTCACCATCTTTAGACTTGAGTCATCAAAAGAAAGGTGATCTTCAAGAAAGAATTCATACAATTACGCATTTGGCTTCTTCTGAATTTTTTTTTTTATCAAAATATAAGGAATGGCTCTTCAAAAGCAATGATGTACTTGGCTGGAGTTATCAGACTCTTTCTTCTTTCTGACTGATGCACCCAAAGGCAACTCAGCTTTGCTTTTCCTGATCATTTAAGTTTTTAATGTGGGGCAATTTAAAACAGCTTTGGTGACCCAATTATTCTAATTTTAATACCACAGTGATAGAGCCCATTATTCTACATTTTTACGCATAATTCATTTGGGAGATTTGCAACTTGTTTTCTCCAAGAAGGAAACAAATGCAACTGAGTGATATTTTAAACAGATCATCAATAATGTCTATTAAAGACCCATCTGACAGTGTTGGTTTCAGAACACATCACTATATTCAACTCAGAGTAGAGATAAGTAGAAAAGGCCAAACCACAAAGTCTGGTTTCGGTTCCAGGGCTCACCACAAGAACAACTCCACAGCTAAGGTTACTTTCACTTAATGTTATGATCAAACGGGTGGATGCACTGCACAAAGGCTCCCGAGAGATCCTGAAAATGCAAGTTGTGCCTGAGCGACCTGTGGCCCCATCTTCCTGACAAATTCCTACCTGATGCGAGGCCTGGAGTCCACAGGGCCTCATGGTCCCTCAGCTCTTTGTTACCGGAATCTCAGGCTAGCCTGGGGATCACGGGCAACGCGGCCTTCTAAAGGCTGCGGCTGCAGTACCAGGAAGAGAGTGTGTGCCCGCCGGTACTTGGCGGGCCTTCCTTGCCGTGTGCGCGCACCTGTTTTTTTCATGTTTCAGTTCTTCACGGAGTGCTCAGGGCTGTCCTCCTGGTCAGAGAAAAAGGCCTGCCTTATGCGTGACACTGAGAAATACTTCTGACCGCTATTAATTAAAAAACTGAGAAATACGTTAAACTAGTAGTCATGAGGCTGTCAGGCTATAGGGAAGGGGCAGACACTATAAATTGTGGGGCGGAGGAAAAGCAGAGCTGAGATCTCCAACTTTCAGAAGAAAAATAAGCAGCTCGAGAGCCCAATAAATTTCATGATGCCCCCGAGTTAACCTGTGTAAGAGCAGTGTTTGCAAATGCACGCCTGAGCTGCAGGACAGGGTCAGGGCGCGCTCTGTGCTCCGTGGCTCCAAGGTTCTGCTCCTTAAAGTCACGGTCCATCTGCAAGGATCTTCAAATACTCCGTGCCTTGGTTTGCTCATCGGTGTTATGAGCATGACAATGGCAACTGTCTTGAATGTCTGTTAAGAGAACAAACGAATGAACAGCCGTCCCAGCATGTCTGGTGCAAATTAAGTATCTAACCTGGTATTATGATTCCTGCAGGATCCCTGGACTCTACAGAATGACCTCTAGCCTCTCCAAATTCAGGTTGAATTCCTTTGCTGCTTATTCATCCACTACTGAAGACCTTTCATTTCCACTGGTAGGGTCTTGCTTTTCTTAGCTCCTGCTTTTATGAAATACGCTTTGGATGAAAAAGACGGTTTGTTTCCTATCAAGTCTTGACTGCCGTCATCTCTGCTGTTAGAAGAGATGAAATTAATGAGCAGGTGCAAGTCTGGGAACTTCCGGAGGCGAGAGACGGGAACTCAGACATGAGATGGGAAATCCTGAATGTAGACGCAGAGGAATGCCCTTGGTCACGAGTTCCTCGACCATCTAGGCAGCCCTCAAGGTCAACGGCAGCTTCCCGAAGAATCAAATAGTGGTAAAGACAGTAATCCTAAGAGCAATCGCAGAAGCAGCCAGTCACCAGACACTGTTCTAACGGTACCAACAAATATACCCACGCTTAATCCTCACATTAGTGCCGCTAATTAGAGCCGCTACCACTAATCTTCACTTTATGACAGAAATCGGACCCAGAACCATGCAACTGACCCAAGTTTTTAGACGGGGCTGGTCAGACATCAAGTACACACTCTAAAATAACAGCCCAAACTGACTCCCAGTAAGTACTTGAAACTGAGACACACAGCAGGAATTTTATTAGAAATCCTAGAGTCGTTGATGAAAAACATCTCCACGTGTAGCACTTCTATAACCTGGCTTAGCTTCCTACACAAGATACCATTTGAAAGTGCACGTAGCCCTGCTTAGAAGAAATAATTTCGCTGTCACGCTTTAGCATTAGGTTCATAAAAAGAACAAAAACAACTATTAGAGAAGTTTAGAATAGACTTTCTGTTTCAAAGGCAAATTAATGCAATTGCACACTACTGCTTTTTCTGTCATTATCACTCTCAAAATATATTATAAAAAGGTCTGCTACTTTAAGGTGTCTAAAAGAAGCTGTTTGTCTCTGAATCATAAACAATCCTTCCCTAGGACTTTACTCATAATTCCACTTCCACAGAAATGCAAGACCTCTATCTCAGATTGACAGCTTTTGTTGTGGCAGAAATAGAACAAGATTTGTGCTGTCCAAATCACATACTTCAAAGCCAGTTTTCTTTTTCTTGTTATTGAAATTATTTTTCTGGTGAAAGGATTGAAATAATTCAGTAGTGCAAGGGATTATCAGGACAGATTTTAAATATCATTTCTTTTTTCATTAAATTGCTATGTAATGGGTTTATAAGCACTTATATGAGGTAGATGGCAACCCACTCCAGTACCCTTGTCTGAAGAATCCTGTGGACAGAGGAGCCTGGAGGGCTGCTGTCCACGGGGTCGCATGGAGTCGGACATGACTGAAGCGACTTAGCATGCATGCATGCATTGGAGAAGGAAATGGCCACCCGCTCCAGTGTTCCTGCCTGGAGAATCCCAGGGACGGGGGAGCCTGGTGGGCTGCCGTCTATGGGGTCGCACAGAGTCGGACACGACTGAAGGGACTTAGCAGCAGCAGCAGCATACAAGCTAGACAGCTTCCTAAGTGGTGCCGGTGGTAAAGAATCCAGCTGCCAATGCGGGAGACACGAGACACTTGGGTTTGATCCCTGGGTCAGGAAGATCCCCTGCAGGAGGAAATGGCAACCCACTCCAATCAAGAAAACCGTATTCTTGATGGAGAATCCCATGGAGAGAGGAGCCTGGCGGGCTACAGTCCATGGGGTTGCAAAGAGTTGGACACGACGGAGCACACATGATATGCGAGGTAGAGAAGGTGCCTTCATAGAATAAGCATTTTAGTGGAGGAGAAAGGTGAAAGGAAAAAGGTAAGAAAGAAGACGGGGCTGGGGGTGGGGAGGAAGGAAGCAACGCTACCATTTTTTAGGACTGAGAAAGAAGGCAGTTATAATGAATCAATCAGCACAGATCTACTTGGAAAAAGTTGGTTAGGGAAGACCACCTTTATCTGTGAATTAGATTTTGAAAAAAATTATATTTCTCAATGAGAAAGAGAAATTTCATTCACGTGGTCTAGTTCTGATTTACAAAAATATTTTTAAAACACCAGTAATTTCCAGATAGTCTCCAAAAACAAGCTTCAGACATGCTTTAGAATATTTCCTCTGCTTTTTTTTTTTCCCTACTCAGAATGGCTCCTTACAAGAGAGCTTAGAGAAACCCTGTCCATCCACCCAGATCCTGAAGAAGCACTGAATTACTCTTCTTTGCTCATGAGAGCAGTTTTGATTCAACATTGAGTACTTTTCCATTTTCTTTTATTTCAATAAAAATTTAAAGAAAATGTTAAGTTTGAGTTTTGAAAAATCAGGCGTGCTCACCTGAAATTGGTTTCATAGCTTTTATCTGATGAAGAGTTTCTCCCTCCTAACATAGGCCCGTGGTTCTGACCTTACATATCCATCATTCAGATCCCTGAAGAATATCAACGAATGTTTTAGAGACAAGCTAATCATCAGAAGAAATGGTACTTCCTTCTCTGTTGCCTGAAACATGCGCCTGCTTTCATTTTTATCAAACATGAGCTCAGAAATCTTCTGTTTACCTGGTTTACTTTCATTTACAGTCTATTGACTGGCTCTAACATTTCAGCTAACAATTAACTGTGCGTGCTGAGGAATGATTATGATAGTTAAATATTTGATCACTACTGAGGCCTGGGAAAGTGAAAGATTCTATGCTCTGAAAAAAAGCAGCACCAGCACCAAATAATTTTATACAGTGAGTTGTGTGCTCAAGTTGTTTCCTAAACTGGGCCTCTTTATTCCCACATTATGAAAAATGTTCATTATTATTCTGTTTTATAGAATAACAGCAAAAGAATAATGTGGGGAATTGGGGGAAAAGTTAAAGTATCATTTACCTATATCTCCATCACCCATAAATAATCACATGTACTTTACAAATGATTCTCTTCCAAAGCTGAAGACACACTGCTCTTACAAGTTACAATTTCTTGTTTCACTTTAAAATGTAAGATCTTTTTTGATGTATTTTTAATTTTAAATACCCTCTAAGAAGATAACTTCTGGTGATTTAGTGAACATTTTTAAAATAAAAATACTAGACTGCAAAATACTCCATAGCATGAATGTACTAAAACTTAAGCGTTTTGTTCTATTGTTTGACCTCTTTTAAAATTTAAATTTTTTAACACCAAAAACCATTGTTTGAAGGGTTTGCTGCTTCCAAATTCTGTAAACAGAACTGGGGTTGACATCCTTGCTATAGAAAGCTCTTAGTGTATCTCTAATCATCTCCTTGGGATAAATGACAAGTGTGATTAATGAATTAAAAGACATAAAATTTATAGCACATTTTACGTGCACAATCAAATTTTAAAAGGTATCCAAACTCACATTCTCCTTAGCACAAGATGACCATGCTTAACCTCACCCTTTTTACAGTGACTGGTTTTACTTTGCTGAAATCTAGAGGACATGTAGTCTTCATAGGAAGAAGATACCTATTTGACATGTAATGGAAATTTAAGATGTGGGTTAGGCAGTGCTTACGTGAAATTTACTGACCTAAACATTAATGTCATTAGACAAGAATGAATTAAACTCCACCTTTGGAGTAGATCCTGCCAATCAGCTCTCATGTTGCGGCCCAAGTGTCTTTCTAAATGCAAATTTCATTCTGTCTTATCTCAAACCCTTACTTCATTTCCTGTTCCTTCAGGATAAAATCCTAATTCCTTAGCATAATGTACAAGGCTCTTAATTATCCATTCGCTGTTTATCTTTTCAGCCTTAAATCTTACCAGCACCCATTCTCATTTGACTCGTAGACAGTACACAACAGATAATCCCTGCAGTTCTCTGTTCTCTTGCCTCCAGACTTGTGCACATCCACGCTCAGCTATACACGACCGACCCCTCACACCTTCAGTCTGTTCAGTCGCTCAGCCGTGTCTGACTCTGCGACCCCTCGGACTGCAGCACACCAGACCTCCCTGTCCATCACCAACTCCCGGAGCTCGCTCAAACTCCATGTCCTTCGAGTTGGCGATGCCATCCAATCTTCTCATCCTCTGTCGTCCCCTTCTCCTCCCACTTTCAATCTTTCCCAGCATCAGGGTCTTTTCCAATGAGTCAGTTCTTCGCATCAGGTGGCCAAAGTATTGGAGTTTCAGTTTCAGCATCAGTCCTTACAATGAACACCCAGGACTGATCTCCTTTAGGATGGACTGGTTGGATCTCCTTGCAGTCCAAGGGACTCTCAAGAGTCTTCTCCAACACCACAGTTCAAAAGCATCAATTCTTCGGCACTCAGCCTTCTTTCTGGTCCAGCTCTCACATCCGCACATGACTTACTTCTATCTAATTCCGTTTTTTGCTGGGTAATGGGGACCACGTGTCACCTCTTCCAGAAAACGTCTGTTCTTCTCACTACTCCATTGTCAGAGCCACCTTGCTCTCCTGGGAGCTCCCTCAGCCCTAGGGTGGGGCATCTTACCATCACAGGACCATTTTGCTGCATCTTGAGGGCCTATTAACTTACTCTTTCCCTCCACCCACTGCTGCTTGAGAATAAAGCGTGCATCTTACCTGCTTTGTGTTCTAAGTCCCACCCGCTGTGACTGGTACCTAGTAAGTGCAGCATGGATGTTAACTGAATTCATAAATGAAAACGATATTTGGATTAATTTACTATGGTCATTATTCAGTACTCAGAAGTGTATGTTGACTCTGTAAATAATCATAGTTATTGCTTAATTATAATTATTTGTGAATTATATATGTGAATTCACATATTATATGTGACTCATGACATGAATTATAATAATGTCATAGAAGTCATTTTTCTGACCTTTTAATGAGGTTACTAAGGTATAAATAAATGCGCCATGATTTTTTTCAGCTTCCCTAAATTTGCTCGCATTATTCCTCTCTCTGGAATTCTCTCTTCCTTGTGGCTGTTCAAAATCCATTCTTTCCCTGAAGAACCCCAAAGTTCTACCTCTGGGCACACCTGGAGCCCTATTCTCTGCCAACTCAGGCACCCCAGGTCCTCACCCATTTTTGCCAAGTTATTTTTTTCTCATTGACCTTCTCTCAATTCCAGTCATCCCATCACACTTCATAGTCTAAATAGCTAAGAGTTAAATTTTCTGGGAAGGACCCTAGGTCCTGAATCCTACCTGGGTGATAGATAACACCCCCAAGTTTCTCTTCTGGCCTCAGTAACAAAGGAGGCCCTGTATCATTTTTCTCTGGGTTCATCAGTATTAAAGTCAGCAACTCTTCAGCTTTTGCCTCCTGTTTCCTTTATTTTCCCATTCAAAAAAGATATCAAACTTATATAAAATAATAAACAAGAGTAAAATGAATGTCATGTATTCACCATCCATTTGTAACTGTTCTCAGTATTTCTCTAGTCTCATTTTATCTGCTTCCCTCACATTGAAAGCAAACAGCAGACATCATGCCCCTTAATCTCTGATAACCTTGATCATTTTCTTAATGTTCCAAATAAATTGCTTTTTATAACTCTGTATTGAAATGATGTCTAGAATTAAGAAGCAGAGTGGAAGATATTAGATTAATAAAGTTGCACATAATTTTCCCCATAAAAATTAAACTCAGCTAAATTTTTTCACCCCTATGGACTTCAAAGATAACTGAAGCCCTACAGAATCTGTTCATTTTAAATCTTATTCATTTCATTATGAACAAAGCAAGTGCTAAGGTTTTATGCTTGGCCCTGACTGACTTGATTAACTCTAGTTCAAAAGATTTTTAAGATTAACATGAAGTCAGAACTGTAAAATAAAGGCAAAACATACCCAATCAACCTCTGTTTCTAAAGCTCCAAGTGCTTTCATGACCCTGGACCTGGGTCCAGGACGACTGCCCAGTAAGGAGGCACCAATCTTGTCATGGCATCACTATGGAAATGCCTGCCTCAGGTTGCCAGGGCTGCCACGAAAAAGGGCTGCAGACTGGGCGGCTTACACAAGAGAAATTTTATTTTCTCACAATTCCGGAGGCTGGGAGTCCAATATCAAGTGTCCCTTTGAGGCCTCTCTTCTTGGCTGGTGGATGGGCATCTTCTCCCCGTGAGTGTCTGGGTCCTGCCCTCCTCTTCTTATAAGGGTAATGATCATGTTGGATTATGCATGCTTGCTAAGTCACTTCAGTCATGTCTGACTCTTTGGGACCCCCATGGACTGTAGCCCGCCAGGCTCCTCTGTCCATGGGATTCTCCAGGCAAGAATACTGGAGTGGGTTGCCATGCCCTCCTCTAGGAGATCATCCCAATCCAAGGATCGAACCCACACCTCTTGCAACTCGTGCATTACAGGCGGATTATTTTCCACTGAGGCACCGGGGAAGCCCTGTGTTGTATTAGAATCTATTCATATCCTTATTTTATCTTAATTACCTCTTTAAAGATCCTCTCTTCAAATGCAGCCACATTCTGAGATGTTGGGGGTGAGGCTTCAACATGTGAATTTGGAGGGGACACATAACAGTGTCTTAGCTGAGTGAGTGTTAGGATTAAATGAAATAAGGTTTGTGAAAGTTACTGGCAAATCACAAAGCATGACACAGTATCTGTTTATTGTTTGATCTTAAAAGTGAAAGTGTTAGTAGCTCAGTCATGTCCGACTCTGTGCGACCCCGTGGACTGTAGCCCGCCAGGCTCCTCTGTCCATGGAATTCTCCAGGCAAGAGTACTGGAGTGGGTTGCCGCTCCCTTCTCCAGGGGATATTCCCGACCCAGGGACAGAACTCACATCTCCTGCATTGCAGGCAGATTCTTTACCATTTGAGCCACCAGGGAAGCCGGGTTTGATCGTAATGCATCTTTTAATCCACCAGAATTTAATTATGTGCATCCAATACATTCAGTAAGGGACCTCTCTGGTAGCTCAGCTGGTAGAGAATCTGCCTGCAGTGTGGGAAACCTGGGTTTGATCCCTGGGTCGGGAAGATCCCCTGGAGAAGGGAACAGCTACCCGCTCTAGTATTCTGGCCTGGAGAATCCCAGGGATTCTGTAGTCCATGGGATCACAAAATGTCAGGCACGCCTGAGTGACTTCCACTCAATACATTCAGTGCTGAGGGAGCTGCTTTCAGAGTCCTTGTATTTTAAGAATCCTTCCTCTTAAAGAGAAATCAAAATAAGCACATATTAAATGAAAAGCAGGGTACAATCAGTCCAAAGAAGGGGCTCTCCTGAGGCCAGCAGGGTGGTGCTGTCTATGGTGGGATGACAGAGAACTGTCTATGGTGGGATGAAGATGCAAAAGTGACTTCATGTCTTCTGGATACAGAATGAAATCTGGCCAGATCCCACACTCTGCTAAGAGGTTGTGGGAAACACATTTAAATGGGCAAAACAGGGCTAGATTAAAAAAGACTTGAAAAATCTGGCAGATGAGGTTCGGGATGATGAAGAAAATTAGATCTAAGCCACAGGTATAATTATTTCTACATGTATGTGTTCATTCTTGATTTAACAATTTCCTAATAACAAAAACCAACAACCAAAAGGAAACTCCTGAGTGTGATAGATACATCTGCTGTGATTTTACTCTTTATTTTCTGTTCACAATGATTTTGCTCCAGTGTATTAACTATCTCTTGCTATGTAACAAATTCGCCCCTGAGTCTTAGCAACTCAAAGCAAGTTATTATCTCACATGCTTCCCTTGTGTCTCCGTGTTAAAGAATCTGCCTGCAATGCAGGAGACCCAGGTTCGATCCCTGGGTCAGGAAGATCCCCTGGAGAAGGGAATGACTATCCACCCCAGTATTCTTGCCTGGAGAACTCCATGGACAGAGGAGCCTGGCAGGCTACAGCCCACAAGGTCGCAAAGAGTCAGACTGAACAACTAATACCATTATCGACATGGTTTCTGAAGGTGGAGTGCCCGGCAGCTGCTTGACCTAAGGCTTCGGCTCGGAGATACTGGTTCTGGCTGAGACTCTCTCCTGAGGTTGGAGTCAGGCTGTCAGCTGAGGACGTGGTCATCTCAAGTGTCCACTCGGACTGGAGGACCTGCCTCTAAGCTCACTCCTGTGGTCGTGAGGGGGTCGTGGTTCTTCACTGGCTTTGACCATTTACTTTGACCATTTGACCACTTAATGTTTCTTGCCATTTACTTACAATTTGGCACTGGTTTTGACCAGATGGAGTGGTTTGAGAGAGTAACAGAGAGAAAAGAGAGAGGAGAAGCGATGGGAGAGAGAAAGACAGACAGACAACAGACAGACATTCTGTCTGACCAAAGCGTGGCCAGCTTGAAGGCTGTTTGCTGGAGCCAGTTATAGGACATGCTCTCGCTTTTAAAGTAATAGCTTTTGTCAACATTACATTGAAATTTAATTTTCATATTATCAAGGGTTAATGAGTTCTCACCTATTTCTTTTCATTATAAGAAGTAAATTGGGGTTAAAATCCATCAGGAGCTTGGCGGGCTCATCAAACACCTTCTTTGGTAGAATGAATTCTAAATTGAATGGCTGTATTATCTTGCCGTTTATCTATCAAAATTTACTACTTTTGCAATTTTGTAAGTAAAATTTCAGGTATAGAGTAAAGGTGAGGAGTGGATTCACATAGGTTTAGGCGGTTAAAGGGAGTCACTTGTAGCAGTCCAGCGGCAGATGAAGAAAAGATTGGTGAGATACTCAAGAATCTTTTGCTTGAACTGAATAAGATAGAAGGTGTTATTTAAAGACTATTTAGCACACAAATTGCAGGAAATTTAGGCACAAAATAACACTCCTGGTGATACAAGTGATGCTTATTATTTCTAGAACTCATGAAAGAAGCAATTAAGCTGGGTAAGTAGTGTTTTGACTATACTGGTAGGAGGTGACCTGAAATGCTAGTTCAAGGGGACAGATGGAGAATTCATGACTCCGTGAAATGAAGTGGAAAGCGAAGAATCTGGAGCAATTGTCACTTTTAACTTCTTGGATGTGAACTCTGAATTGGATATCAGGCACAAACACGAGAATCCGATATAAATAAACACTTTTATGAAAAAATTATGAATAGCGTCTCTCAAAATATACAAGGAAATAAACAAGAAAAGAATAAACCTGAATTTTCTTGATTTGTGGAAATTAAGAAATATGCATATGAATAGAAAACCATCAGTTCTCTGTCGCTGGTGTTTCTGAAAAAGATAAACTGTTGGAAACTCTGAAGCAAATGACGTGTAAGCTCCCAGCATTGGTGACCTGCGTGTCCCATCAACCTTAGAAAGGAGAAATCGATGGCCTTAGGCAGGAACCAAGAGATCTGTGCGGACAGGGTAATATAGTGCGGGAAAAACATGCTCTGGGTGTGTGTGTGTTTGTGTGTGTGGGCACAGAGGCACAAGGGAGTGTCAACCAAGGCAACTGCGGAAGCCTGAAGCCAAGTTTTACGCCAACGTGTAAACTGTAAGGGCTTCCGTGGTGGCTCAGTGGGAAAGAATCCGCCTGCCAACGCAGGAGATGCAGGTTCGATCCTTGGGTCAGGAAGACCCCCTACAGAAGGAAATGGCAACCCACTCCAGGACTCCTGCCTGGAGAATTCCATGGACAGAGGAGTCTGGCGGGCCACAGTCCATGGGGACGCAGAGTCAGACACAACTAAGTTACTAAACAACAACAGCATAAAACTGTAAACCATGGAGAGATGTAGGCTTATTACGATCTGAGGAAATATTGCTGAGTCATAGGTAACTACTTTTCCAAGCAAAATGCAAATGTGGGTTTTGACCTCATATACCCTTCGTCAAATGTCACTGTCATGAAATTCTTAATCAGATTGGGACAAAGGGCGCCTATTTCTATTTTGCACTGAGTCTGGCAGCCCGTGCAGCTCCTCCGGGCCCCTGGGCTCATGTTCTTTCTGTGGTTGACACAGCACAGCCTTGCGAGAGTCATGGGTCCCACCTGATGCCGACGTGCCTGGGGTGGGAGCCTCCCATTTTCTGTGCCTCTGTCTCCTCACCCCTAAAGTGGGGCTGGGGACAGGCCCACGTCATTGCATGCCCCTGAGCTAAGATGCACCTGGCACCCATCACAGCCCGGCATGAGTAAGGGCCTGTGCGTGTTAGCAGCTCTTGTGTTGTTTACGTTTCATAGTTTTATTGGTTTACTGCAACACTGGTAAGGGGAAAAAAATCCAGTCCAGACTGCCAACCACCTGGTCCAAGCAGCACTCAGCCCAGCCCAGCTGCACACAGCACACCCATCACAGACTCTAGGTCATTTCACACACTTTCAGTGAAATAAGTAACGTGACTAGTTGGTGATAAACGTTTTAGATAAATCACACACACACACTCAGACACACACACTACTATTTAAGGTCGTGAAAGGACTTAAAATTAGTTATATCTTTGGAATATAAAAAGGGGTTTGTTATGTTCAAAATAAATACTAACCATTAAAGATAAATTCTTTATCCCATAATGAGCAAACCTGAATGGAGGCAGGGACCAGGCCTGGGCCTTTTGGAGGAAGAGCGGGGGGCAGTGGGTAATGACAGAGGAACAGGAAAAGCGTCACGAGCAGAGGCACGTGGTGGTGTGGAGACAAAATCCCTGCATATCCTTCGGCAGCAATAGTTTTGTTCAGGGAATCCATGGACCCATAACCCCATCAAGCATCCCCATGGGAGTAATCTAGGTAGCCCCCATTTCCTTCAGCACACAGTTCCAAAGAGAAACCATTCCACAGAGATAACTATGCTTTTGAACCAGTGAAAGCATAAATTCAAAGTCCTTCCACATCCCCCTGCAAATGAATAAGGAGTGTATGAGAAAAATCCCACACCCAGAGTGAATATATAAGCGGCCACTTTTTGCTCATGTTTGAAGGGCAAAGCTCATTTAGAGTCTACCTTCTTTAAATGCACTCATCGTCAAGGTGCTGTTCAGGAAAACTCATATGGTTATTGCAAACCCTGTGAACCAATATCTAGGGGATTGTGAGCCTAACTATGACACAAGGTTTTTTAAAATCTTAACTAATTTGAATCATAACATTAGCCAGTTTGCACACCCCTAATGTCATCCTTCCCTGGCAGAGAATAGCAAAACAGACAACCCGCCTGATGGAAACGCGGCATGTAATGAAGCTGGAGGAGGGTCATGGGTCCCCCGGGTGACAGGTGTTATTAAAATCTGAAAGGACATTATTGTTACAGTTGGGCAGGGAATTTCGAATATTGGCATTGCAGGCCATTAAGGCCATCTGTCTCGTGCAATGTGCCTGGTGATATTAAAGAAAACAGGCATGAGCTGCTATAATTTGAAATAAGGCACAACACTTAAACCACTTATCTTAAAACGCACACATTCTCAATAGGATGCCGTTTGTGAGCCTCTAACACTGATGCTGCCTATACACAGGATCAACCTGTTTTCCTCCTTCCTGTTTACATCTTCCCAATATTTTTTAAGTGGAGGTTTCAGGTCTGGAGAGAGGAAGGCAAATTCCTCATACTCTGAGTTGGGATCTATCATTTGCTTGCAATTAGATGACTTGCATAATACTGTACCCTTGGGAAAACATCCCCTGAAGAATGTCTTCACTATTTCTTCCACCACACAAAAAGGATGGGGCTGGAGCAGTCGTGTAGACAGCCTTCCTTGAAAATGTCTGCTAAGTAAATTCTCTTCTGCCTCCAATGTTCACATTTCTGGATCCTCTCAAATGTTAGCACATCTTTATGCCTCTGAGGGTTTATGCCTCTGAATGTCTGTCATGGAGTTCGCTTCTGTCTGCTTAGAATCCTCCAGCTTCACTGGTATGACAGATGGAAGGATTATAAGACCTCGGGGTACAATGATTCCTCGGTTACAGCCGAAGTCACCCTGAATTTGCCTGCTCGTCGATTCAAGTCTCGATCTGTTTTGCAGTCTAACAGGTCTTTCCCAGCCCTCCAGCCAGTGCCCTTTTAAGTATTTGCCCTCCTGAATAATGGTGATCCAAATTGCTGGTCTCTGGATCCGTGAACTCACAGTATTCAGGCTAAAAGTTACCTTGTTCTTTCCCGTATGTATGTCTAACTTCCCTTGTTCTATTTTCGATATTAGATTCCTCTCCTTGGTGATGCTTACCACACTTACCAAATTGGGATCAGTTTAGAAATAACAAAGTAATTGCTGTTTGTCCTCATTTCCCCAGCCAAAAATAAAGATGCGTGATAAACCCAGTGCAGTGTTAACCCCCGTGGGCCTTCAGTAGTAACATGTCTTGAAGTCAGTACACTATAATTTGGTTGAATTTGTCAGTGTTTGCTTCTTTCATAGTACATAATTGTGAAATAATTTCAGTTCTTTGTCTCCTTACAGAGAATGAGGTAGCTTTGAAAAGAAGAATTACAAGGTACTTTGCACCACGTTCTTGAGAAATAGTGAAGCCTGGTGGCTCAGCAGTAAAGAATCTGCATCTCCCGCAGTGCAGGCAATTGAATGAGGGTTTCATCCCTGGGTCAGGAAGATCCCCTGGGGGAGGACATGGCAACTCACTCCAGTATTCTTGCCTGGAGACTCCCATGGATAGAGGAGCCTGGCGGGCTACAGTCCATGGGGTCACAAAGAGTCGGACATGACTGAGCACTCACACATACATTCACACGAAGTGTCAATTCACAGATTTCCCTGTGAATTAAGAAAGAGTTTAGGAGAAAATTCTCGTGCCACGAAGGAACCAGTTTGACGGGCCTTTGTGTGCATTTGTAATGTTTCACGAAGAACACAGGCGCTGAGAAGGTGCACGACTAAGCCAAGCCCTCCATTGTGTCTATAAAGAGCCCTCCAGGCGTTCTGCTCTGAGCTGCTCCGTACTAAACCTGGCAGGCTGGGGTGTGTCCGACGGAGCGGCTCCAGCTGCGGGGGTACAGCAAAAGGGGGCTTTTCCAGGAAAGCTGAAGGAAAGGAGAATGGTCAGCTTGAAAGTGACAGCTGAGAGAAGCGTCATAATTGCCTCATGTGTGCTAGCGTGTCATGCTTTATGCAAGGCATGATGCTCAATCGTGTTATTTCAGGGGACAGAAGAGGAAACGGCAGGACTGCCAAAAATAGTGGGGAGGCTTTCTAATAACTAAAGATAAGGAAACTGGAATGGATGTCCTTGGAAAGACTTCTCTGTCATGAAAAATCATGCAGAAGGCTGCAGAAGGTTAGGATCTGTTAATAAGAAAAAGAGCTCACGGACAGCTTCTAACGAGAACAGCCACCATGAACGCCTTCCGCTCTGACTGCCTCTGTGTCTGGGTCGTGGGAGTGGCCGCACCTGGTGACAGCTCTGAGTTGTTGCAACACAGAGACCCAGGAGCGAATTAGCCACCCAGCCCGCACCGTCTTCAGTTCAACTCATCATGAAGATACAAACAATGGTGATCAGACAGGGCTTCTGGCAAAGCTTCATGGGGACCGTCTCCATGCGCTTGCTCTGAATCTAGATTTCTTTATTTACTGGTCCTTGCCCCCACATTGGTAGCCTGAAAGCACTCATAGACAGTACGCAGTGAGCGTGGCTGTGCACCAGTCCAGCCTTAGCTATGGCCATTGACATTTCAACTTCATGTAAATTTCATGTATTATCAATTCGCCTTCTTTTGATATTTGCCAACCATTTAAAACTGTAGAAATCTACTAATCACTCACAGGTCATCCAAAAAAATAATTGGAATTTGGCTTGTAGGCTATAGTTTGATCTTGGATGTTCTAAAAACTACTGCGTTACTTAGAAACGGTTTGGGGATATATGGCCACTCTGAGTATTCAGAGATAACTGTAGTGATTGTGATCTTTATTTACTGTGTATGCTGGGGGAAAGGTGATTTTTCTTTTCTTTTTTTAGAGATTTTTTTGTGAACTGTTTTTGAAGTCTTTACTGAACCTGCTACAGTACTGCTTCTGATTCCTGTTTTGGTATTTTGGCCGAGAAGCATGTGGGTCTTAGCCCCTGACTAGGGATTGAACCTGCACCCCCTGCAATGGAAGGCGAAGTTTTAACCACTGGACCGCCAGGGAAGTCACTGGAAAGGTGATTTTTCAAAGGGCATGCACAGAGCTTACAGAAAAGTGCCATGACTGGTCATTGTCATTGCTGTTCAACAGCCAAGTCTCAGACTATAACATAAGCTCTGGCGTCTCTCTCACACCTTACTTGTCTGAGACACAACCACTCTGGCTCCTGGAGACAGCTGGGTTGAGCACAAACGCCTGTGGGATGCAGTTAAGGGCAGCATAATTTCACCTGAGAGAATGGAAGCTTCAAATGTCAAAGTCCAACTGAACTGGAGGAGTGGACCTCAGCTACGTGACAGCAGAGAAGCCTGTGATCACTTCTGATCCCACAGAAAATCTGAGAGCAGCTCATCACTCTTGCTTACATCGAACCTGCTGAAGGCGCTCTAATAATGGCACGATTCAGTGTAGACGCTGTTTCCCTGACATTGGCATGGTCCGTGAAGGACGGTGGTGGCTCTCACTTATCCACAGCTGTTTAGAATTCGGTAATGGAAACTGACAAGGTTATCTAAACACAAATTCAATGTAGGCTTAATCTCATTCTTTTATAATAGAAATTTCAGCCAGGAGCGGGTCTGCTCTGAAAGATGCCTTTCTCTAGGGCTATGGCTTCTACTCCAATCTGTGATTCAGATATCAAAGAAATGGAAATTAACAACCAACTCCAGTATTCTTGCCTGGAGAGTTCCATGGCCAGAGGAGCCTGGCCTGCTACAGTTCATAGGGCTGCAAAGAGTTGGACATGACTGAAATTACTTAGCATGCAGGTACATCTATAATAACACATACTTATGCTTAAAAAATAAAATGCCATAGGTGAAAATAATGCAGAAACTTGGCAAAAATATAGAGCAGCTAGCATTTCCACGCCGTCTAGAGAAACTTGAGATATATTAATAATTGAAAGCCAAATAGAACCAGTGGTTCTTCTGTCGACAAATCAGTGGAGTTTATCCCAGCTTCAGGATGGGCATGAGAACTGAGCCCTTTCACAGACAGTTTATTCAAGGGCAATTTAGACCCGAGTCAAAATAATTCTATCTCAAAAGATTCTGGTCTTCCGTACCCATGGCAGAAGTTCAAGTTGGGCAATATCCTATTTCCAACCACAAAACAGTCTAGTCGAGATAGATGCTTATTAGCTTCGTCTTGGATGCTTACATTCTTAGCTTTTGTAAATTCTCACTAGTATCTGTTGGCATTATTTACCAATTTTCCTCCTCTTATTATAGTCTTAAATTGTATGCCTCTGTCTTACCTTAAAACAAAATAGAAATAAACATGCTTTCCTAATAAATCACATGTGGGCATTTCTTTGTTTTGAGATGATACACAATGCAGTGATCAAGAAGTGGGTGGTGAATAAGGCAAAAATGGGAGCATGATTCGAGGAGAAAATTCTTATTTTTAAAAAAGATAATTTATAATATTCATTCTTTGGACCAGCAATTTATTTCAATTTTAAGATTTACCCTAGGGAAATTATCAGATTTTTCTTACTAGAATAGATGCTGAAGCATGACTCATCAAAGGAAAACTGAAAATAATTTAAGTAACTAACGCTTTGAGTGAGCTTCTTCAATTTGAACACCCCTTTAAGAAAAACCTAACTAGTATTTTGTTGTTCCTGAAATGAGCCATTAAGCCCATCAAGGCATCTGGCTATTTCATGCTTCACTAGATTAAACCAACGCAGGCGCTTCTGCTTCTACAAGTGTAGAAATGCCAGGTAGCTGTTAGAAGGGCAATCAAATTAAAATGGAAAATCCTGTACAAAAAGAAAAGAGTGCAGTCAAGTTATGGGAAAAACTCAGTAGGGAAAAAATCTTCATACCAAAATCAAAGAATGATTTGCAGGATGCTATATTCAGTTGAATATACTCAATTGAAATCACTTTTTAAAAAAGCTCTGCATATTTTTATTCAAGGCAATTTGCAAGAATAAGATTTCATTTCAATGGGAAATAGAATAACACCCGAGATGAAAACTTTTACATTTTTTCTGATTAATTGACATTCAATAGAACACGTATTATTTTGGACACAGCCCTTAGCTGTGGCAAAGACTTTAAGGTTCGAAGAGTTTGCTTGGATTGTGTTCAAGGGGCTCTGTGCCCACATCAGAGACCCTGATTATATGGTTGCTTTTCGTGTCCTGTCATCTGTCACAGGAGGCTTTTCTTTCATATAACTTCTGTTTACTGAAATTATCTTGTAAACCACTTACTTTCAATGTTATGGGAGAGAGGAATACATTTCATGAAACCCGGTAAATCATGAAATTCCAGTAAGACTGGGGAACTTTCCCAGACCGTTGTTGTTCAGCTGCTAAGTCATGTCTGATTCCTTGCAACCCTGCGGACTGCAGCACACCAGGCTTCCCTGTTCATCACCATCTCCCGAAGCTTGCTCAAACTCATATCCGCTGAGTCAGTGATGCCATCCAACCATCTCATCCTCTGTCATTCCCTTCTCCTGCTTTTAATCTTCCCCAGCATCAGGGTCTTTTTCAGTGAGTAGGCTGTTCCCACCAAGTGGCAAAGTATTGGAGCTTCAGCTTCAGCATCAGTCCTTCCAATGAATATTCAGGACTTACTTCCTTTAGGATGGACTGGTTGGATCTCCTCGCAGTCCAAGGGACTCTCAAGAGTCTTCTCCAGCACCACAGTTCGAAAACATCACTTCTTTGGTGCCCAAAGGAAAAAGAGTACAAAGTCTAGAGAAAACTGTATTTTTAAAAGGAGATGGTAAAGAGCCAGATGCTACACAGAAAACAGAAAAGAATGCATTGAATTAGCAACAAGGCAGTCACTGCGGACTTCAGGGATGGATGAAGGCTGAAGCTAGAGATCGTGAATCTTCTTTACTATTCTTTCTCCAGCACCTGGAAAATTGTAGAAAATCAACAGATTTGTAGGATTAATAAGTGAATATATTGACAAACAAATTAATTTGAACGGAGGAAGAGATTAAGAGAGACTCACTTATTCGACAACAAAGTACTGAGATGATCTCTATGCCGCCGGATCTACTGTAGGTGCCGCTGTCAAAACAGTGAACAAAACAGAAAAGTCTTCCTCCTCTCAGGGAACTGCGCTTTAGTTGCGTGGAGCTACAGTATGAATAAATAAGCGGCTGAACAACAACAAACTTTCCTTTTACGTCTCTGGCCTCTTCTCAGCCTCCTTTGCTGTTTCCTCTCTTCTCCCTCATCTCTGCAGTTGGTGATCCTGAGACTTGGCTCAAATCCTTCAGTTTTTCTTCTGAATGCTTTACGGGGGCAATTGTACACATCTTCATTTAAAAAAAAAATTATTATTGATGTGTTGATGGCATCAAAATTTCTGAACTCTGCTAAAATCTCTCCTTACTCTGTTAAGCATCACCAGTTCCCAGGACAAAGTCCAGCATGTGGTAGGCTCTTAAATTTGTGGGCTCGTCTGTTAGATGGGACTCTCCCCTGAGCTTCAGGATCAAAGCTCCTCTGAGCATCTCTGCTTGAACACCCCCATGAAACAGGCTCCACTGAAAGCCCAACACTTCCTCCACCAAATTCCCAGCTTCCACTCTTCTTCCTCGTTGAGCGGAGTTGCCATCAACGTGGTTGTCCACACTAGTTCAGTTCAGTTCAGTTCAGCCGGTCAATCGTGTCTGACTCTTTGCAACCCCATGCACTGCAGCACGCCAGGCTTCTCCGTCCATCGCCAAGTCCATACTAGACTTCCACACCATTCTTGACTTCTTTGCCTCAGCCCTCTACATCCAACTGGTCACTGAGTCCTCTTGTTTTATCATTTAACAGCCTTTCAGTTGACACGAAGCAGAAATGTCAGCTTCAGCTTCAATCTTCAGTGAAACTAGGAGATCCTTCAATCTCCAACCCCTCCCCTCTCCAAAAGCAGAGTGTTGCCCAAGAGATTTCAGGGGGATGCAAACTACCTGCTCTGTATGTACATACTGAGGCCATTTCCTGGAGTGGCACAGTGGTAAAGAACCCTCCTGCCAATACAGAAGATGCAAAAGATGTTCAATCCCTGGGTCAGGAAGATCCCCTGGAGTAAGAAGTGGCAACCCATTCCAGTATTCTTGCCTGGAAAATCCCATGGACAGAGGAGCCTGGCAGGCTCCAGTCTATGGGTCACAAAGAGTCCAACACGACTGACCATACATGCACATACATACTGAAATGACCAATATTCTATCTGCATCCACCAACTAGAGGTTTTCAAGTGATTACACTAACTCTGAATTAGGAAATATTGAAAGTATTATCAGAACCAACAAATCATATATATCCCAAAATGGCTATTTGAATGCAACTATTATTAAATCTTAAAAATATACACAGCTTTAATATATTTCTGCAATCTGAATTACTTTTTAAAAGCACTAGCCATCCATTTATTTTTATTTTTTCATCAATTTATTTTTAAGTGACCAGAAATTCATTTTACTTAATAGTTCTAAAAGTGAAAAGATACAAGAGACAAAATAGGAGTGTTGATTTCCTATTGATTTTCCATGGATACAAATAAAACTAAATGCTATTGTGTTTGGGGATAAAAGAGTTCTTTTTAAAATAATGGGTGGAAAATATCTCAAAACAACACAATTTTCAGTAATACTAGCTTCAGACTCAAGAAAAATAGGGCAAACATAAGGCAGTTGATTTTTCACAAGCCTGAACAATATTTAAACCACACAAAGAGCCTTTTAGATGAATCAGAAAAAAAGAAAAAAGAGTTCACAGAGAAAAGTAGAGTATGGGCCACAATTTTAAATAATACAGGGAATGTGTATAGCAGTTTTTTACAAGATGATTTCAGCATGCATTTAAATGGAAAATGACACCAAAAAATAATTGAAAATTTTAGCTTGTCCAAAATAGATAGCATGAATTTCACAAATATTGGCTGAGCTGCTAATATGTTCCAGACACTTTTCTGGGCACTGAGAATTGAGTGGTGAACAAGACAAAGTATTTGCTCAAAATCTCCCACTGCCTCGGAAGGCGGTCGGAGCCTGGGGCCCTGACCGGAAGTGAGGGGGTCCCGCCCCCGCAGGTCACGTGGGGCGCCTGCCGCACTGCTACCTGGGAAGCAGATGGTCCAGGCTCTGGCTCAGCTCCTGAGTCGTCTTGCCCGGTCTTACCAATAGTGAGTAAACGCTGTGCAAACCAACCAACCAGCAAGTCTCCTCTGGACCCCCTTTTTGCACAATTTACCCCGGTGGTAAATCATCATTATTATGCGACTGTTGCATTTGCTCTTGGAGAAGGGAGTGGCAGCCCACTCCAGTATTCTTGCCTGAGAATCCCACGGGCAGAGCAGCCTGGCTACAGCCCATGGGGTCACAAAGACTCAGACACGATTGAGTGACCGACATTACATTTGCCCACATAAAGAGCAGAAGATCCTGGTATAAATCAAGCCTGCTTACTGTACATGTATACTGGAAAAGCTGAGGATCTTTATGCTGTGAAAAGACTCTCAAGTCCTAATGAATTACAGGACTCATTTTAAGCATTTCTCAAATTGATTAATTCCTGTTGAATGATCACTTAGGCACATTCTTTAAAGTATTTGGTAGCTGATTATCTATACTTGTACACTGTCTTTCTAATCAGCTTATTTATTGTTCAAAATTTTTGCCTGAAATGTCTTTATTTTGCTTTCCTTTTATTTTTACACATTTTTTAAAGGTTAAAGTTTACTTTCCATTTACAAATGCTACAAAATAGTGACTATGCTCCTAGTGTAGTATGATACAGCCTTGGTCTACCTTCTACCCAGCAGTTTGCTTCTCCACCTGCCCTCCAACCCTGCCCCACTGGTAACCACTAGCTTGTTCCTTATATCTCTGAGTCTGCTTCTTTCTTGCTATATTCACTTGTTCGCTGTAATTTTCAGATTCCACATACAAGCGATATTATAGAGTGTTTCTCTTTCTCTGACATTTCGCTTAGCGTAACGTCCTCCAAGTCAATCCATGTTGCTGCAAATGGCAAAATTGCATTCTTTTTGTGGCTGAGTAGTGTTCCATTGTGTGTGTGTATCACATATTTTTTATCCATTCATCTGTTGATGTACACTGAGATTGTTTCCATGTCTTGGTAATTGTAAACACGTCTGCTATAAACATTGGGGTGCAGTGTATCTTTTATAATTAGTGTTTTTGGTGTGTTTTTTTTTTTTCAGATATATACTCAGGAGTGGAATTGCTGAATCATATGGTAGTTCTAGTTTTAGTTTTTTGAGAAACCTCCTCAGTGGCTGTACCAATTTATCTTCCCACAACAATCTTCAGGAGTTTCCTTTTCTCGGCAACTTCATCAATATTTTGTTATTCGTGAGCTTTGTGATGATAGCCATTCTTACAGTTTGTGATGCTGACATTCATTTCCCTGATGATTACCACTGAATCAGTTTATTGAAAGGTGCGGTAAATAAAAGGCAATAACTGGTCGGTTCCTCACAAGTTCAGAGGCCTGTGTTTGTAGATACAGGTGGGTAAGACCTGAAAGCGATGTGCTCACCTTGACTCTACACAGAGACTGGAAAGTCAAGATAAAAGAGTCGATACACCTGTCATTAATAAATACCTTGATTACAAATCTTTCAGAACACACTGTAAAAAAATTGTTAAATTTCTATCTTAAACCCTTTAAACCAACCAGGTATTTGAAATATTAGTTACAAAATAATTTTTTAAAAGATAAAAATGAAACACTTTAACATTAGCATGTTCTATTACTAGATAAGATATTTCTAGTTTCCTGTTTCACTTGAGTTGGAACAAAGAGTTTAAAGTGTATAGAAAACATTCACACATCAAAGTCCAGCTAGTGCAATATAATCAGCTCATTTTTATACAGAGAATAATAAAGCTGTTGCTAGATTGGCGGTTCTTGCTATCTTATGTAAAGTACGTTTTAGTTCAGCACTCTCTAAGCGGCAGAGAAAAAAAAGGGATTTTATCATAATCTGTACTGGCTTTATCAATTAGTTTTTTGTAAACCTGGATCCAGAATTTAGCATCTATTGCCTCATCTTTAAAAAAGGAAATGATAACAAGTGAAAAGAAATGTAAATTTGATTTATTGTATCAAAGATAATTATTCTTTTACATTCATAATGCGTTCAAATTCTGCATGAAGAGGAAACTAATTTTAGCTAAATTCTTTTTTAACAAAAGGCCCAAGCATAACTCCTTAAATTAGTAAAAATCCTACAATAACAGCTTACCTCTTTAATCAAGACTTGACAGATTTATTTGGATGTTAATACCAAATGGATTCTTACTCAGTATTTGAATACTCTTTCCATTTTTATGTGATTTTACTCTTTTGTTCTGCTTACAGTTTTCTGTGAATTAAAAGAAAAAATGTTAATCCTCCTACACTGTTGGTAAGACTGTAAATTCTTACCACTATGAAAAACAGTACAGAGGTGCCTTAAAAAAACTAAGAATAGAGTTACCATATGATCCAGCAACCCCATTCCCAGGCATATATCCAGAGAAAACTCTGATTAGAACAGGTACATGCACCCCCAAACATTCGTAGCAGCACTGTTGACCATGGCCAAGAGATGGAAGCAACCTAAATGTCCACTGAAAGAGGAATGGGTAAAGAAGATGTGAGATACACACACACACACAGTGCAGTATGACCCATAATAAAAGAAAGAAATAATGCCATTTCCAGCAGCATGAATGGACCTAGATATTGTCATGGCGAGTGAAGTAAGTCAGACAGAAAAAGACAGTTATCATATATCACATGTGCTTAGTCATTCAGTCGTGTCTGACTCTTGGCGAACTCGTGGACTGCAGCCGCCAGGCTCCCCTGTCCTTGGGAATACTCTAAGCAAGAATACTGGAGTGGGTTGCCATGCCCTCCTCCAGGGGATCTTCCCAACCCAGGGATCGAACCCAGGTCTCCTGCATTGCAGACAGATTCTTTATCATCTGAGCCACCAGCCCAAGCATACTGGAGTGGGTAGCCTAGCCCTTCTCCAGTGGATCTTCCTGACCCAGGAATCAAACCGGGGTCTCTTGCATTGCAGGCAGATTCTTTACCAGCTCAGCTACCAGGGAAGCCTGATATCACTTATATGTGGAATCTAAAATAGGATACAAATGAATTTATTTACAAAACAGAAACAGACTCAAAAACATAGGAAACGAATATGGGTTTTATAGGGGGAGAGGAGTCAATGAGAAGCTTGGGGTTAGCAGATACACACTTCTTGTATATAAAATATATATTCAGGATCCTATATTCAATGTCTTGTAATAACTTCTAGTGGAAAAGAATCTGAAAAAAAAAAGAAATAAGAAAAGATATTCAAGAGAAACAGTGCTCGTTTCCTGCTAGGTGTTTACAAACATGAGTCAGTTTCTCATAATGAGACAAACACATTTATCCTCAGAAAAACAGCAGAAGTACAGCAAGAAGCGGACAGCAGTGCTTCCTGCTAGGTCCCCAGAAGCGGGGAAATGGGCGTTGTTGTTGTGTAGTCGCTCAGTCGTGTCCAACTCTTTTGTGACCCTTTGGACTGTAGCCCATCAGGCTCCTCTGTCCATGGGAATCCCCAGGCAATACCGGAGTGGGTTGCCATTTCCTACTCCAGGGGAACTTCCCCACCCAGCCATCGAACCCGTGTCTCTTGTGTCTCCTGAATCGGCAGGCGGAGTCTTCACTGCTGAGCCACTAGGCAAGTCAGGAGCAGGTGTGACTTGCTGGCAGAAAGACCCAGAGATCCATTCTCCTGAGAAACATGAAAGTGAATCAGCTGCATTTGCAGGAGTGTCAGAGGCTGAGGGTCTGTGTCTCTCCAGACCCCTGCTCCCTTGCTCTAGACCCAGCCAGGCCTGGCAGGACAGCTGCAGGAGCAACATGCCATCTTGATTAGAAACCAAGCAAATTCATTCAAGGACAAATTTCCTAATGGAAAACTAGAAATTAAAGCCTTAATTGCATACAGCAAATGAAACCAACAACAAAATGAGAAGGTAACCTACCAGATGGTGAAAGTATTTGCACATCAGGCATCAGGATTTATCATGAATCATATGTAAAGAGTTTATATCCAACATTTATTAGAACTCATGCAACTTAATAACAAAGAACAATCCAATTTAAAAATGGGCAGAAGATCTGAATAGATATTTTTCCAAAGAAGACATAAAAATAGTCAGTGGGGACCTAAAAAGACAGATGCTCAACATCAGTCTTCATCAGGAAAATGCACATCAAACCCACAATGATATGTAACCTCATATCTGTTAAAATGCCTATTATCAAAAGGACAAGAGAGTCTGTCAGTGGCGAAAAGGAGATCCTTGTGCACTGTTGGTGGGAGTACAAATTGGTACACACACTACGGAGAACAGTATGGAGATTCGTCCACAAACTGAAACGCCCGTGGGATCCAGCAATTCCACTTCTGCGTGCCGAGATGCGAAAGGAAGGCAGTTTACAGATTCTGGCTGACGTTTGCCAATGTGGGGGAAACGCAGGAATAAACACGATTGCTCTTCTTGAAAACGAACTTGATGGAGAAGGCGATCACGAGGCGCACATGCTCTCTCTTAACCCAGGACTCTGGGGTATCTGTCGATTTACCCCGCAGTTGGGTGAACTTGATCTGTTGGGCAAGCGGCTCCCGTGGAGAGCTGGGCATCTTGAGTGGTGTGAGAAGAACTTCCCGCCCGGCTGACTGAGCAGAGGGCATCCTCCCCACCCCCAGCTCCTTTCTTGGTGTTGAGGCTCCGGTGGGCCTGCAGACCCTCAGGACGGGGCACAGTGCCAGGCAGCTGTGTGTAGAGAAGCCTCTGTGCTCAACTGCAGGTTTGACATCATCTGTTAGCTGGTTTCCTCGTCTTCAAAAGGCTTGTTTGCTTTTCTCTTTCAACTGGATGTTATGGTTTTATTTGCAATTTGAGTCTGAATTAGACAGCCAGACTTTGTTTTCTCTGAGGCTTTCTTGCCCTTAGCATTTTCATAGCGGTTCAAATTTGACTTGCTTAAATCGGTTTTCTTTTTTTTTGTTTGTTTGTTTTTTTTAAATCAGTTTTCATTATGTGACCGAGAGAATTTATTGACAGAGCACATTGTCTCAGTATTCCCTGTAATTTTCTTTCTTCTTGTTGCAGACAAGGAGCCAGGATCTGTGATTCTTTCCTGAATTCCTCCTCCTCCCAAGCTTTTGGCCAGGATGGAAGCAAAGGCGGTCTGTTTCCTCATCTACTGTAAAATGCTCAACCCGCTGGGAAGATGACCCTGACTTTCCTGGAGAGTCCTGGGCTGGAGGGAGCCTTGTGAGACAGGAGATGGTGTGGGGGTCCCAAAACACCTGGAAGGGGATGAGATCCGTGAGTCCTGAGAGGCGGGCTCCTGGTGAGGCGCTCTGCTGTCTCTGTGCCTGCTGGGTTGGCACATGGGAGCCCCTTCAGGTACTAGGACTAATGTGTCTGTGTTCCTAGGGCAGTGGGGATGGCGGTCCCTAGGGCCCCTGGATTATCCGCCTGGCCCATGGGGACCAGGAGTGTGTGTGTTGGATGGATTTGGGAGGCTGGTGAGCAGAAAGTCTTCCCCATGGCCTTGATGCTGCTTCAGAGCCTAAAAAGAAATGAAGTTCGGATTTTCTGTTTTCTGCTTGGAATGCAATTTTTTCACTTAAACAGTTGATCCTTGAACAAGGTGGGGATCAGGGGTGCAAAGCCTCCTGATTGAGGAAAATCTAAATATAACTTATGGTCAGATCCCCCCTTTCAAGTCTCCTCCAAGCCCACTGATCCATCGGGGATCCAACCAACCCCAGACTGAGTGGGACTGAAGTATTGACAGTGGAGAAACATATGTGTGTAGAAGTGGACCGTTGTGGTTCAAACCTGTGTTGCTCAAGGGTCAACTGTCCACACACACACACACACACACACACACACACACACACACGGAGCACAGGTGATTTCATCACTGATCGTGATTTTAGTTTATTTTAACTCTTAAAATGGTAACTGCAACCACATAACAAATGATATCTAATCTTTCTGAGAGGTAATCACTCTTAAAATAGCATTCATCTTCTAAGCTTATTTATTTGCATGGGAATACATGTGTACTTATTAATAAGCTCACTCTATCTTTAGTTAATATGGCTCCTCGGCCATATTTCATGACCACCCACCAGACTCCTTCTAATTGATTAGCTACGCAATATTTATTATTGTATAAAATTATTGTCCTTTAATTTGTAGTTCCACATCTTTATTGATAGGCATATAGTTGAATCTGGAAATGGATGGAATTCCTGGCTCAAGAGAAACATACTTTTAAAAAATGTTTGGTTGCTTTTGCCAAATTCACCTCCACAGTGTTAGCACAATTTGGTGCTCAAACGCTCAGTCATGTCCGACTCTTTGTGACTCCATGGACCGTAACCCACCAGGCTCCTCTGTCCATGGGATTCTCCAGGCAAAAATACTGGAGTGGGCTGCCATTTCCTTCTTCATGGGATCTTCCCCACCCAGGAATAAAAACCACCTACAAAAAAATATTAAAAGCACACAGGTGATGTGAATTCAGTCCCCATAGACACAGCAGGGACATCTTGTGATTACAGATGCATTTGAGGGAATGTATTTGGGGTGTGTTTTTTTCCAAAACAAGCTGCTGGTTCATATTTCTGTATACTTGGTTTTGACAATTTTAATACTTGAGAATTTTTAATACCTACTTGGTGCTTAGCCATGAGTTTTTTTTAAAAATGTCTGAAAGTATTCAGCATTTTACAGAGTTAATGTCGCATGGCTTTCCTGGTTGGCCATGTTGTCATTTCTGGCAGCTCTGTATCAGCTTTGCTTCTGATCTTACTTTCTGTACACAAGTTGTAAGTTGTTATGAAGTCAACTTTGTCAGTCTTTCATTTGATAGTAAAGGTTACAGTTGGTGGCATTTCTACAGAGCAGTGTGATACTTTTAACAGGATTAAACAGATTTGTTTTGAAATTGTGGTTCTGGAGAAGACTCTTGAGTAGTTCCTTGGAATGCAAGGAGATCAAACCAGGCAATCTTAAAGGAAATCAACTCTGAATATTCACTAGAAGGTCTGAGGCTAAAGCTGAAGTGCCAATAATTTGGCCACCTATTGCAAAGAGCCAACTCATTGGAAAAGACCCCAGTGCTGGAAAAAGATTGAAGGCAGAAGGAGAAGCGGGTGACAGAGGATGGTGGGATGACATCTCCAACTCACTGGACATGGGTTTGAGAAAACTCTGGGAGACAGCTGAGGACAGGGAAGCCTGGCCACAGTTCATGGAAGTTGCAGTCAGACGTGACTTAGCCACTGAACAACAACAGAAGAGAACTAGGCAGGAAGCAGGGAATCCTTGTCTTTGTGATTTTAGGTTCTTTGTCATTGTTGTGTTTACCTAAATTATAGAAAAATGTGGGTTTTTTGACCTCAGAAAACACCTAAACATCTATACAAGTGAATGTGTAACTTTCTAGTTGAAAGGGAACATAGAAACTGTAAAATTAACTTTATTAAAATGGAATCAGTTTATGTTTGGCTCTCATTTCTTCTTGGCTCCAGTTCATAACAGTTTGCATCTCTCTAGAATTTTTTCACAGCTAAAACAAATGGCCATCAATTAGACAAATTTCATCCTGGACTTTTGACTACTGGAAACTCAACTCATCATTAGTTAAACTTGTTTAAAAAGAATCTCCGAAGCATTATTGCCCTTCATTTTAGACAACATACACAAATGTGGTATCAACACATCCTAAAAAATAAAGCCAAATTGATCTAGAATTTTCCATGTCTGAGAAAGCAGGATATTAATATAACAAATTTAAAAACCAGAGGTCAGTAAAGCAATTGGGTTACTGCTTACCACAGTGCCAAGCATTTAACTTTATCATATTTTTACAGTCAGATCTGCCATTGATCTGTTGAACTGACCAATTGGTGGTAGTCAGCATTTTAAATCAGAACCCTTCATTACATGACTGAAGCTTTATGAACACCTTAAAACTGGAAATTAGGTCTCCACATTGCTAAATCAATTAATCGGTCGAGTGAAGAAGAGTCATAGGAAAAAATATGGTGATGTCATAAAAATCAAATGAGAATGTGATGTAGTAGAGTGTACATGTTAATCCCAAAGTGCTAATTTATCCCACTGTGCCCCCGCTGCCCCTGCCAAACTTTCCCCTTTGGTAACCATGATTTCGCTTCCTTAGTCGGAGAGTCTATTTCTGTTGTGTAGATAAATTCCTTTGTATCTTTTTTTTCTTCTTTAAATTCCACATACATAAAAAAAGTGGTATCATATGGTTTTGTCTTTCTCTGTCTGACTTCACTTAGTATGATAATCTCTAGGTCCGTCCACGTGCACTATGTATAAAATATATTCAGTCCAGTTCAGTTGCTCAGTCGTGTCTGACTCTTTGCGACCGCATGAACCGCAGCATGCCAGGCATCCCTGTCCATCATCAACTCCCAAAGTCCACCCAAACCCATGTCCATCGAGTTGGTGATGCCATCCAACCATCTCATCCTCTGTCGTCCCCTTCTCCTCCTGCCCCCAATCTTTCCCAGCATCAAGGTCTTTTCCAATGAGTCAGCCCTTCACATCAGGTGGCCACAGTTTTGGAGTTTCGGCTTCAGCATCAGTCCTTCCAATGAACACCCGGGACTGATCTCCCTGAGGACAGACCGGTTGGATCTCCTTGCAGTCCAAGGGACTCTCAAGAGTCTTCTCCAACACCACAGTTCAAAAGCATCAATTCTTCAGCGCTCAGCTTTCTTCACAGTCCAACTCTCACATCCATACATGACCACTGGAAAAACCATAGCCTTAACTAGATGGACCTTTGTTGGCAAAGTAATGTCTCTGCTTTTTAATATGCTATCTAGGTTGGTCATAACTTTCCTTCCAAGGAGCAAGCGTCTTTTAATTTCATGGCTGCAGTCACCATCTGCAGTGATTGTGGAGCCCAAGAAAATAAAGTCTGTCATGGTTTCCACTGCTTCCCCATCTATTTGCCATAAAGTGATGGGACCAGATGCCATGATCTTTGTTTTCTGAATGTTGAGTTTTAAGCCAACTTTTTCACTCTCTTCTTTCATTTTCATCAGGAGGCTTTTTATTTCTTCTTCACTATCTTCCATAGAGTGCTGTCATCTGCATATCTGAGGTTATTGATATTTCTCCCGGCAATCTTGATTCCAGCTTGTACATCATCCAGCCCAGTGTTTCTCATGATGTTCTCTGCATATAAGTTAAATAAGTGGGTGACAATATACAGCCTTGATGTACTCCTTTCCCTATTTGGAACCAGACTGTTGTTCAATGTCCAGTTCTAACTATTACTTCCTGACCTGCCTACAGATTTCTCAAGAGGCAGGTCAGGTGATCTGGTATTTCCATCTCTTGAAGAATTTTCCAGTTTGTGGTGATCCACATAGTCAAAGACTTCGGTATCATCAATAAAGAAGAAATATATGCTTTTGAACTGTGGTATTGGAGAAGACTTTTGAGAGCCCCTTGGACTGCAAGGACATCCAACCAGTCCATCCTAAAGGAAATCAGTCCTGAATATTCATTGGAAGGTCTCATTCTGAAGCTGAAACTCCAATACTTTGGCCACCTGATGCAAAGAGCCGACTCATTTGCAAAGATCCTCATGCTTGGAAAGATTGAGGGCACGAGGAGAAGGAGACGACAGAGAGTGAGATGGTTGCATAGCATCACAGACTCAATGAACATGAATTTAAGTAAACTCTGGGAGTTGGTGATGGACAGTGAGGCCTGGTGTGCTGCAGTCCATGGGGTTGCAAAGAGTCAGATGCAACTGAGCGATTGAACTGAACTGAACTGCTTCATTCTGTACTCCAAGGCCAAATTTGCCTGTTATTCCAGGTGTTTCTTGAATTCCTACTCTTGCATTCCAGTCCCCTCTAATGACAAAGTCATCTTTTTGAGGTATTAGTTCTAGAAGTTCTTGTAGGTCTTCTGGAACCATTCAGCTTCAGCTTCTTCAGCATTACTGGTCGAGGCATAGACTTGAATTATCATGATATTGAGAGGTTTGCCTTGGAAATGAACAGAGATCATTCTGTTATTTTTGAGATTGCATCCAGGTACTGCATTTTGGACTCTCTTGTTGACCATGATGGCTACTCCATTTCTTCTAAGGGATTCCTGCCCACAGTAGTAGGTATAATGGTCATCTGAGTTAAAGTCACCCATTCCAGTCCATTTTAGTTCACTGATTCCTAAAATGTCAACGTTCACTCTTGCCATCTCCTGTTTGACCACTTCCAATTTGCCTTGATTCGTGGACCGAACATTCCAGGTTCCTATGCAATATTGCTCTTACAGCATCGGACTTTGCTTCCATCACCAGTCACATCCACACTGGGTGTTGTTTATGCTTTGGCTCCATCTCTTCATTCTTCCTAGATTCATTTCTCTACTGATCTCAATCATCTACCCCTTGGCTCATGGCCTGGAATTGAGTTTACTTCAGAAATAAGTTCCATGAAATGAAAGGGCTCAATACTAATCAAATGAATGATATGGCAGCGTTGGAATGACTTTCCCATATCTGGCAGTATCTAGCCAGGATTTTTTTGGTAATGAATTCAGTAATAAAAATGCTGCTTTTAAATAAAAGGTGTACAATTTAATATAACTTGGATTTAACAGAAGAAAAAGAGGGAACTAAAAAACACTTTTGAATGTCAGATAAACATTTCTTTACCACAGAGATATGGATTTATAAGATATCTTATTAAGGATAAGCAAACAATATGGCAAAAATATTTAAAAACTTGGAATCCTTCTCCTCTTGGCTTTTTAAAACTATGATTTAACATCAGACACTATTGATTGACTTCCTTGTAGAAATTAAAATGTTTCTTTCTATATAAAACTCTGTGAAGCTATAACTTACTTTTATAACTTTATTGCTTTATTAAGGTTTGTAACTATTTTTTTTACATACAAAACCACAGTTCTCAGAGGTATTATCTTATTCCTATATTTAAATAATTGTTATGCTCACCCATTTTCTTTCTCTAAACCTTCTCTGACTTTGAATCATGCCACTATGTCTATTTTCATCCACCCATCCATTAATCTATCATTTATCCATCGTTTTGTCTATCTATTATCCAAAGAGGTAGTTTTCATCTTTAGCTCATTAGTTTGTTTCTCCAGAACTGTCTCTAATTACTACAAAAGCTATATATGCCATGATTGGTTATTTTTTCTTCCTTGCGTTATCTGCTTTTTTGGTTTTATTACCTGTATGTTATACATTTTAAAATAGGTGTCAAAAATCTGCATCCTTTTTTCCAACATCACTTACTCTTGCAGACCTCTTGAGTTCTTGAGTCTCCTATTTTTCTTTCCCATGTCTACTACCCGTCTCTTATTGTCTTAAGTTCCGTCAACATTCCTCTGAAAAGGATTACTATTTCTTCAATCCAGTTACTGATTCCACTTTGGGCATCGATCCCTTATTTTCAAAGAACACATTTTAAAGTAAAGATTAGTAGGAATCAACTTTATGAGTCCTTAAAAAAAAAAAAAATCTCTTACTTTTAAATTTTGTTTTACTGAAATTCTTTCTGCAACAACATTCTAAGTTAAAAAATCTTCTCTTATATAATTGTGAAGGTGTTAGTCCTTGAACTTGACATTTTGTGGTTAAAAATGTGAAAATCTGATTCTTTTCTGATTCTCATCCCCTTGTGAAAAGTGAAGGTGAAAGTCGCTCAGTCCTGCCAGACTCTCTGTGGCCCCGTGGACTAAGCAGTCCGTGGAATTCTCCAGGCCAGAATACTGGATTGGGTAGCCTATTCCTGCTCCTGTGGATCTTCCCGACCCAGAAATCAAACTGTGGTCTCCTGCATTGCAGGTGGATTCTTTACCAAATGAGCTACCAGGGAGGCCCTTTGGGTGACTTTTAGTCCTGACATTTTAGGAATTTCTCTTTAAACTCCCATCCAAGACGAACTTAACTGATTATGACGTAATTTTATGTTTGTGTACATGTGTGTGTCTATACATGTATAAGTACATATATGTGTGTGTATGTTTTTGGTTTACTTTCTTGTGTTTTGTCTCTTTGTTCTGACAAAGTCTGGGGGTAAATATTATGGTTATGATAATTAAGCCTTTGCCTTTCTAATACTCTAGGTATAAATATTTAATGCATTATTACTAGGCACTTGCATAAGGTTATATACGGACTCTCCCGGGCCGCATATGGCCCACAGACGTGTTTTGTCTGGCACATACAATTCTGCAATCATTGGAATGACTCCTATATAAAAATGCAGAGATTCAGTTTTACTGGAAAACTCTGACTAGGCTCCCAGAGGCCGTATCCGTCCTCATCCACCACCCGGGTCTAGTTTCTGGTTCCCTCGGGGCGGGGCATGGCCACCGGCTGTACTGGTGACTGTGATTTAGTCATTGGTCGTCTTTCTGTCTCCTGTACTGACAGGAGAGTGTAAACTCTGGAGCGATGGTGAGAACATTTGCGTCTTCATTTTAAATTTATTCTTTTTTTTTTTCAGCTATTACATGTTTTGTAATTCTGCTTTGTAGAAATTATTTGCTCTATGCATGTGTGTGTGTAGAATGGGAGCTTGAAAAGGTGCCAGATTCCTGCCATAACTTAAAGTGCAAGTAACGGAGCTCTGAAAGGCGCAGACCACAGGGCGGAGGGGTCGTCCCCATCCTCTGTAGTCAGGGGGCTTCTCTGAGAGCGATGGTGGTCTCAGGTGTTGGAGCTTGTTCAGCTCCCTTTAAAGGAGAAGAAACACGGGACTTGCCTGGTGCTCCAGTGGCTAAGAAGCTGCACGCCCAATGCAGGGGGCGCAGGTTCGATCCCTGGTCAGGGAACTAGACCCCACACACCACAACGAAGGGCTTCCCAGGTGGCGCTAGTGGTAAAGAACCTGCTTGCCAAAGCAGGAGATGTAAGAGACGCAGGTTCAATCCCTGGGTCTGGATGACCTCCTGGAGGAGGGCGTGGCAACCCACTCCAGTATCCTTGCCTGGATAACCCCATGGACAGAGGAGCCTGACGGGCTACAGTCCACAGGGTCTCGAAGAGTCAGACGTGACTGAAGTGACTTAACATGCATGCGTGCCGAAACTAAAAAGTTCGTGCTTGCCACAATGAAGGTTCTGTGTGCCTCAACTAACACCCAACACAGCCAAATAAGTATGTTAAAAAATAAAAATATCAAAATACTAAAGGAGAAGAAATGGACTCAGAGGTGGTAAGAAGCAAGGTAAAATTCACAGAGATATGAAAGGCTGGATCTTAGGCTTATTTTACATTCAGCCGAGTGTCACATCTTACTTTTGCACTTCTGGATAGCAACTTTAACTCTCTTCACTATTTTAGTATGTCTGTAATCTACTTCAGAAAACCAAGCTCCCCAGACCACTCGCAGGATATTTTGAGTCATTCTGACTAGCTTTTTGTTTCACTGGCATACAAGTGAGAACATGGGACTCAGCTCACAGTGATCTATTCTAATTTCTCAGCTCACTGACTATTCTAATTATCCAAAACTTAGCACCATCTATTCAATACTCTTCACTGAGTTGGATGTAACATGCTGTGAATTTGTGTGTGTTACACAGAGTGTGTACATTTAATAAGTAAGTTCTGCTAAACAGAATATCAGGGAATCTTGTCAACCAGCCATCTTTCAAGAGAATGTGTATGCCAATGTCGTAAAAAGATGTTAATTTTTTCAAGTAAGCCTCACAGTAATTTTAGTAGTCTATATAAAACTGCTCTTACATAAACACCAAACAGAACAAATTGTTTTTCACTCAGATATACTCTTAAAGAATTATACATTGAAAGTATAATTTTTTTTAAATAAATGTTACAGTTATATTCGTTTTCAGTGATTACAATAAACCAACACATGAGCTTTATGATGTATGGGTTTTTTTTTAATGTATGGGTTTAAATTATATTTTAAAAACATATATAAGGATTTCCTCCCATTAATTTAAATAAAGCCATTATTCTACATAAACACATTTGAATTGAATTGCCTTTCTAAAAGCCAAAGTATTCAGTTGTAAAATATTTATTTAATGCATGATATAATTCATTATTAATATTCAAGTTTAAAAGAAGAAGAAAACAACCACTGCAAGCTAATATCTTCTGGAATGTGGACAAGATGGTAATGAGTTAAAATGATGGGGAAATTTTGATTTAATTTTGGTTGCTCAATTTTACTTTCGTTATTTTGATTGCTCAATAAAAACTTTGCAGTAATCTGCTCATTAGAGTTGTTGCCTCTTAAAAGAAAAGTTTTGTGGGAGAAACTGGGCTTCACGAGTGACAGATTTTTTGGTCACCCCACCAGGGAGGGATCGTTAGAGGGGAACTAACAGGGTAAACACCCAGGTCTGGGCCTGGTGCTCCTTTTTGCAGGTCTGGGGAGTTGATGGCCGGCACATGTAGAGGCTACCGTGTCCCAGCATGCTGACGTCACTGAAACGCACGTAAAGTGTGAGTTTGTGTTCCATCTACTGGGTGTAGGGGGGCTGCCCAGCTGGCTCAGTGGTAAAGAAGCCTCCTGCCAAAGCAGGAGACCCAGGAAGTGCAGGTTTGATCCCTGGGTCAGGAAGATCCCGTGGAGAAAGAAATGGCAACCCACTCCAGTATTCTTGCTGGGAAATCCCATGGACAGAGGAGCCTGGAGGGCTACAGCCCACGGGGTCGCAAGGGGCTGGACAGTACTGAGCACACAGGCAAACACAGGAATTGTGTTACAGGCTGTTTCGTTCAGTTGCTCTGTCGTGTCCGACTCTCTGTGACCCCGTGGACTGCAGCACGCCAGGCTTCCCTGTCCTTCACCACCTCCCGGAGCTTGCTCAAACTCATGTCCATCGAGTCGGTGATGCCATCCAGCCATCTCATCCTCTGTCACCCCCTTCTCCTCCTGCCTTCTGTCTTTCCCAGCATCAGGGTCTTTTCAAATGAGTTGGCTTTCCGCATCAGGTGGCCAAAGTATTGGAGCTTCAGCTTCAACATCTGTCCATCCAATGAATACTCAGGGTTGACTTCCTTTAAGATTGACTGGTTTGATCTCCTTGCAGTCCAAGTGTTACATAGATTATAAATATTTTCTTCCAATTTGTAGTTTGTTTTCACTCTATTTGTGTTGTGTGTTGATCGCAGTTTGAATTTCTAATTTTAATTAGACATACTTTATCAATCTTTAGTATTTAGTTTTGTATGCATATGAGCTTTACTTAATAAAAGCTGCAACAACAATGACATATATCCTCTATTCTCTTCTATTTTTAAAGTTTATTTTGTATTAAAAATCTTAATCTAAATGAAAGCATGTGTATGTGTGTGTGTGCACACGTGGTCAAGATAAAGATCTAGTTTTATCGTTAGTATTTGTACAGTTAATGATCTTAGTAGCTATTCTGAGGGGTTTATCATATTTCTGGGCTTCCCTGGTGGCTCAGTGGTAAAGAATCCACCTGCTAATGTAGGAGACTCGGGTTTGATCCCTGGGTCGGGAAGGTCCCCCGGAGGAAGAGATGCAACCCTCTCCAGTATTCTCGCCTACAGACTCCCTTGGACAGAAAAGCCTGACAAGTCACAGTCCACAGGGTGGCAGAGGGCCTGACACGGCTGAGCGGCCAACAACAGCTAGGCCTCCGGGATGCTTGTCCTCCCCAGTGATCAGTTTTGCCCATCCCTTTGTGGGACGTCATGGAAACCAGATTACAACAGAAGCTGTCAGTGCTCGCAATGGTTCTGGTTGGGATGCTGAGATGATGCGTTTCCTCCTCTCCCGTTACACTGTTGCCACTAACCAGATGCTTATATTCATCCACAGTAAAACCTTAAATACTTTTAAAATACCTTAAGTACTGTTCAAGGTACTTTATACTATTATTTATTTTTGTACTTAATTCTCAATATTTTTAGCACTAACTCTTGTATAGCTTACACATGTATTGCTTTATGTCTCATTATTGTACTGGAAGATCTTTAAGTTAAATGAAAAATGGAAATGCTAAGGAAGGTACACTTTTCATCTTTTCACATGAAAAATTCATGAGAAAATGGTTTCATCAGCTATGTATTGATTTATATAAGTTAGGGATTTAAAATACAAGTTATGTTCTGAATATATAATATTTTATTCAGTTTTTATCTGCACTTATAATCTTAAACACAAGAGATGGTTTATTTTTTTATAAGCTTGCAGATAATTTTCAGGGTATACAAGTGCATCAGAAATATTATAATAAATATTTCAGTAACATTTGGGGACATCAATACATCTTAAATTGAATCTGTCAGTCAAGGTAAGAAAGAATTCATGCATTCATATAACAAATGTTCATTGAGCTCTGTTTTGTTTTAGCTGCTACTGGAAATACAGAGGTAAGTGGATATGGTTCCTGTTCACAGGAGGCCTACAGACCAGTAGATAGAGAGATACGAAAAAAAAAATACTCTATAGTAAAGCACTTGCCTGTGTTGGAGAAGGGAATGGCAATCCACTTTAGTATCTTGCTTGGAGAATCCCATGGATAGAGGAGTCTGGTAGGTTACAGTCCGTGGGGTCACACAGAGATGGACACGACTAAAGCGACTTAGCACTGCACTTGCCTACATAGAGGTAAATACAAAAATCTGCACAGTTGTAAATATGAAACTCTGGGATCCATTTGGGGCCACCTAGAAAGACTGCCTAGAGAAAGCAGCACCTGAGTAGAGATTTGCAACTGACAAGTTGCCAAGGACCTCCAAGCCAAAGGGATCATCGTCTACCAAGACAAAAACGTGAGCAAATATAGGAGATTCTGGGATCTCAAAGTAGTTTACTGGGCTGGAAGTAGAAATGAACAAGGAGAGCAGTCAGTTTGGAAAGGGATTTCCAACCCCTGGAAATATTTTAGGATCTTATAAGGAAAGAGGCAGTGGTTTTCTTCACTTAGATTTCACGTTCAGATCATCGAAAGTTCACAAGAAATGCTAAGAAATATAGATGATCTGATTTGCAAAGCAGAAATAGAGGCCGAGAACAAATGTATGGATTCCCAGGTGGAATGGCGGGGTTAGGGGAGGGGGGTTGGGGTGGGATGACCTGGGAGATTGGGATTGACATGCACACATTGTTGTTTAGTTGCTCAGTCGTGTCCGACTCTTTGCGACTCCGTGGACTGTAGCCCGCCAGGCCCCTCTGTCCATGGGATTCTCCAGGCAAGAACACTGGAGCGGGTTGCCATTTCCTTCTCCAGGGGATCTTCCTGACCCAGGGATCAAACCTGAGTCTGTCTCTTTCATGGGCAGGCGGGTTCTTTACCACTAGCGCCACGTGGGAGTAAGTGGTGAATACAGGGTTTAAAAGCTATGAAATAATCGTAGGTTTATGGAGCAGGAACGCGAAACTCCATCCTAAGTATCACCTCTTCTTCCTGCATGGCTCCCAGAAGAGCCACACGAGAGGAAAATGGATATTTAACGCTGTCCAGGCGATTGAACACGAGGGCAGCCCCAGAGCTGCCAGACTGTAGTACAGTTTCTGAACCAGAGTCTCGGACCTTCGCGTGCACACAGGTCACCAAGGGATCGTGTTAACCTGCAGCTTCTGATTCGGTCAGCCTGGGGCCACTGGAGGCTCACTTTGGACAACAAGGCTATAAACCCTAAGCTCTTGACTGCTCATCGTGGTACCCGGGGAGGCTGAAATAGCCCCCACGCACTGCGTCGCTGCCAGCGAGCCTGGTGTCCGTTGCCCTGGTCTGGCATGCAGCCTGGGTATCAGGGTGGCCGTGGTTCAGCCTCCTGCTTGTAGACTAGGACCCCTCCCCTTCTCACGGTGATGCAGACCTACAGCAAGCCCGGGGCGGGCCGCCTGAAGACGAGTGTGGCAGCTAAGGACTTGTCCCAGAGATCAGACGCTATTGGAACCTTCCTGAGTTGTGCCTAGCAGCAGTGGATCAGAACACAGTTGTTCTTTTGCAGAAGGGTGTCGGTGGTATAGTGGAAAAACGGGGTAGGGCTATTTTGCGGAGCACCTGATCCCGGGAGTAGGGCGAGGCTCAGCTGAACACGTCCGGTAAAGAGCAGCAGCGCATCTTGGGGGGGTTCAGCGAGGGGGGGGTGTCCTTTCGGCTCCGTGTCCTCAGCACCGTGGCATGGTACCTGCCAGGGCCGAGAGTTTAGAATCCACAGGGAAATGGAGCGCACAGGTTCTTGGCTCTGAATGCCCGAGACACAGCCTTCCAGACCGATCTGGAGGGAGCCAGAGCCTGGTCAGTGCCACCGTCAGATCCAAGGGACATAAACTCTCAACCTTGCATGTGTGCATGCTCAATTGCTTCAGTCGTGTCCGGCTCTTTGCGACCCCATGGATGGTAGCCCACCAGGCTCCTCTGTCCATGGGGATTCACCAGGCAAGAACACTGGAGTGGGTTGCCATTCCCTGCTTCGGGGGATCTTCCTGACCCAGGGATCGAACCCGCGTCTCTTCTGTCTCCTGCATTGGCAGACAGGTTCTTTACCACTAGGCCACCTGGGAAGCCCCTCAACCTTGCAGCTGCTTCATAAGTCGGAAAAAAAGTTAGGTCCACACGTGTGCACAGCCCTGACAGCGCTGTTGCAGATGCCAAAGTGAAACAGGTGGCCTTGGAGAAACACAAAATCATGGAATTCATTTCTAAGGTGCCGTGGCTGTGGGCCAGGAGGCCTCAATCCACAGCGGGGGACACCTAACAACCTGGAACGATTTTCTTTTGTCAGCAATAATAGTGAACATTTGGTAAACCGTGACTAGTTGACAAAGTGTGTCCTAAGAATTGAGCGTATGTTATCGAAATTAGCCACAACCAGCACAGTGAGTCGTAGGTGACACCTCCTCTTGTCACACGTGGAAACAAGGCACACAGCTGATCCACAGATGGCCAAGGTCACACAGGTCATCCAAGCGCCTCCACCAAGACAGCTGTCCCCGGAAGCTGCACTTCTGAGCACTAGGACCGCAGGCTCACAAGCACGGCCCTGCCCCTCCCTGCAGAAGCCTAGCCATCTCTAAACCGAGAATGCGTACTACATCTTCAGATCGCTAGTGATGGAAGTTCTTTCCACACTGCTGCATGACTGGCAAGTGATTGCAACCCCTGAACTTGGCATTTTATTCCCTTTCCCTGGGACTTAGGGGGCAAACACCAGAGCCTCCATGGGCTCATTCTTCAGTAACAGCTGCGGCTCCATATGCTAAGTCAATTTTGGTCTGATTGCTCTCCTGTGAACTGGGAGTGCTAAAAACAGTGTAATTGGAAGCTGGAGTTAATTACTAAGACTTGAAAATTTTCAGAAAAGAACGCTAGGGGAAAATGTGTCCTTTAAAAATAAAAGACCTTGGTCTATGGTTAGTTGACCTTAACTTACTGGATCCCTGATTTACACCAAGAATAATTTCTGGGTGATAGTTTAGCTTTTCTTTACAAACAGGATTGTTGTAAATGTTTCCCAAGAGTTATGATGCCCCGGATTAACGTCATCTTCTCATGTATAAGTCACAGTTGACCAGTGAAATATTCAAATTCTCACAGACTATATACTTTATACGTTTTTCAGGATAGAATTATGAATCGAAAGAATCCTTGGTTTTATGTATTTCCACCTTCCTTCTTCCCATTAACTTAATGACGGGAGAATTGGAAAGTGAGCTCCCTTGCAGTTTATAGATGAAAAAAATCAAGACCGAGGGGTGAGGTTGGCTCAAGGTCAAACCAAATGTCAACTGCAGACAAAGAATTATAATAAGTATGATGCAGGGCTTTCGATTTTAGGACCAATTTAGCAAATTGGCAATCAGTTTACTGCCCTGGGGGCTGACAGACTCTGAGCCTAGCCATCAAGTAGGTGATTGGTTGGTAATGTCTGCAGAGGCTGGTGGTGGAGTAGGGATGAAAGATTTGTTGACCCTTGACAAGAAGAGGGGCTCATGGACTTTCAGCATCCCAATGGTATTCCATCAGTTCAGTTCAGTCACTCAGTCATGTCCGACTCTTTGCGACCCTGTGGACTGCAGCATGCCAGGCCTCCCTGTCCATCACCAACTCCCGGAGTTTACTCAAACTCTTGTCCATCGAGTCGATGATGCCATCCAACCATCTCCTCCTCTGTCATCTCCTTCTCCTCCCGCCTTCAATCTTTCCCAGCATCAGGGTCTTTTCAAATGAGTCAGTTCTTGACATCAGGTGGTCCAAGTATTGCAGTTTCAGCTTCAGCATCAGTCCTTCCAATGACTATTCAGGACTGATTTCCTTTAGGATGGACTGGTTGGATCTCCTTGCAGTCCAAGAGACTCTCAAAAGTCTTCTGCAACACCACAGTTCAAGAACATCAGCTTTTCAGCCCTCAGCTTTCTTTATAGTCCAACTCTCATATCCGTACATGACTCCTGGAAAAATCATAGCTTTGACTAGATGGACCTTTGTCGGCAAAGTAATGTCTCTGCTTTTTAATATGCTGTCTAGTTTGGTCATAGCTTTTCTTCCAAGGAGCAAGTGTCTTAATTTCATGGCTGCAGTCACCCTCTGCAGTGATTTTGGAGCCCAAGAAAATAAAGTCACTGTTTCCACTGTTTCCCCATCTATTTGCCATGAAGTGATGGGACCGGATGGGACAATCTTAGTTTTCTGAATGAAATGACTTCAAAATAACTGGAAGAATAAATTCTGCAAGTGAAATGCATAAAATTGCAGCACTGAATATGAAGATGATGTGTGATTCTAAAATAAAACGACTCAAATATTTTTGACACGGTTCCACAAATAGCTGCTCTATAAAAGTTCATTGAGTTCAGCATAAAACATAAATAGACAACATCCAGAAAAATAAACTTGTCTTTGCAGAAAAGTAAATATTTTATGGCAAAAATAAATTGCAGACGTAAATAAATCTGACATTTATGGGCAGTGAATGATTGTTATGTCATCCATGCTTATAAGGAGAGATGGCAGCATTCAAGAGATTATATGGCGTTGGGACAGCTCAGTACCTCATTTAGTATAAATGTCAGTGCATTTTATGGTTCACCTTCATTGTGCTGATTTTGACATGATTTTTCTGAAACATGATATTTTATCTTTACTTTAACACACTTTGTTTCCAATTGAAGTCACTAACTCTGTGCAAACGTAAGTTGCAACTCAGCTACTAAGATCTAACTCAGCCTCAACAGGGGGTGGTTTTGCTGCCCACCCATCAAGGACAGTTAGCAATGTCGGAGGACATTTCTGAACATCAGGACTGGCTGGGGAGGAAGGGGGTGCCACTGGGTGGAAGCCAGTGATGCTGTTAATCGTATTATAATGCACAGGCCCGTCCCGCCTCCAAAGACTTATCCAGCCTGAAATGTCAACACCGCCATGGTTGAGAAACCCTGATCTAACTGGATTACAAATCTAAATGAAATTATGTAAAATCTTTCAATTTCTTAAGATATAAGCTAGTTACTTAATCACTTAATAGGCTCCAGTCTCAGGACCAGTCTAAATATACTTCACAAATTAGCCAGTAAATGTTTCAAGGGAGAAACTTTTCAAGGAGGATGTGATGTCGGGGAAACAAAATTGTATGCATTTTCCATCCAATTTTCTGACTCATATTATCCAGGCACTGTAGTTCTCAGGAACTGAAATTGCCCTCCCATTAAAGTGATTGCTGTGGAAACAATTCACTGGGGACTATAAAACACACTTTTGTTTTCAGCCTTAGCAACTCCACCCAGGAAGGTTCATGCCCCAGACCCCCAGTGGGTTTCAAAGGAAATCATGTGCTTTACAAACGACTCCTGTGCTGACCTCTTTTTCCCAAGCCAACCAGGCTGAGTAGCCAAACTTGAAAACTGTATAATCCCTGGGGTGGTCTAGGAGGGGGAGGTTCTCAGAGTCACGTGGGGCTGGACCTCCTAGAAAGCAGCCTCCTTTGCACTAACATATTTAACTGAGGATTGAGGTCAAACTGGTCCCAGGACAACTCTAGAGCGTATGACTGTGATGTCTTTACAAACGTTGGTTCTCAAATTCATACTTTTCCCCTGAATGCTGGTGTTGTGAATACGTACAGTATATACTAAAATTGAAACAGGGTGAGACTCGCTGACAACTCATCGTAACCCGCCAGTTCCCATAAAAGCATAAGTTAAAAATTTGAAACGGAATTTGAAGCACATACGTGATCACATGTTATTTCTTTAAAGATTGGATTGATTGTTGAATAAAATTGGAAGATGCGCAGGACTCGATTTTAACTCTCATTGTAAAGCTGCTATGATCCAGACAGTGCTGGACAGAGCCTTTGAGGGGGGTCTCAGTGTGAAAGATGCCGAGCAGAAGGTAGCCAATGAGTTCTCTTGAAAAGCAGAGCACACGTGCTTGGGCAACACTCAAAGCACAAGCAAGACCCCGCAGCTGACTGCCAGACCTGTGCTCTGAAGACGTTTGGGGGGAAGAACAAGGAAAAGGGACATGGTTTTGGTCCCAGCAGAAGGACCGCCTATTTGTTATATCTAAGGGTCCGGGCTCTTTTCCAGTCATCGAAGAGGGAAGTCTGTCTGTAAATAAGGCCACCAACAAACACGGAGTTTCTATTCAGTTTTTCTTATTCAATAGGAGAACCAGTTGTTTCAAGAATCCCCTATAAAGGGGGAAAAAGGCAAAATGGCTCAGGAAGATGAGTCAAGGAACAGAAAATAATAATAACAAAGAAAACTTTAATTGGGAGGTGCATATGAATTCAAGAAATGAAAAACGAAAAAGAAAAATGAAAGGAAAAGATAAGTGACCTAGACTCTCATTACAGGAAGTACAACTTCCAGTAATTTTCAGAAGAGGGGGAAATAAATCATCAAAGAGTGACACGCGGTCCTTTCCAAAGTCAAAAGGGCCGAAGAATTCAGTGGGAAGACACCAGGGGGAGTTGGATAGATCTTTGCAGGAGAGGATGTCAGGGCTTATGACACTGCCCAAGGCACTCCTTTTCTCCAGGACAACATGCCACTGAGGCATGCATTCCCTGCCCCACCCACCCCCATCCATCCACCACTGAACCAGAGCTAGGAGGGAGCAAGAAGTACCAAGTTACTAGGGTACACTGAGATTTGGGGGGCTTTTTTCCAGCAGTTCATACACTCTCACTGAAATAGAAATTGATTAAGGCTGATGTTGCTGTAACATTGGGTTAGCCAAAACGTTCATTCGGGTTTCTGAACAAACATTTTGGCCACCCCAATAAAAAGCTAAAGAAATAAAGATAAACGAAAATATGTGGCACTGGCGTCGCAATGAAATGGTGGTCAAGGAACAGTTTGCAGAGCAGATTCTAGGAAATACACGCTATAAAATAGAAAAACATTTAGTAAAAGTATAGTCTATGAAACAAAGAGTTGGGAGACAGAAGACAAAAATGTATGTTGCTTGCAGTGGACGGTATTTAGCCAATATTATAAGACAGAAATGAGCTCAAGAGAATTAGGGAGCAACTACACATAGAGAAATTGTCGGAAGAGGGAAATTCCAAAAAACCTGGATCCTTAGAGAGTTATAGAAGTCCAGTTTCTAGAACCAAGTATTAATGGCAGGAAGTCCAAATAGCAACAACACCACAAGGAAGGACCACTCACAGTGGAATGGATAAATACAGGTGGTGTTTTCACGTAATGGGCTGTTAACGACAAACGTGTGCTCAGTTGCCCAGTTGTATCCAGCTCTGGTGGCCCCATGGGCTGTAGCCTGCCAGGCTCCTCTGTCCAGGAGATTGTCTGGTTAAGAATACTGGAGGAGGTTGCCATTTCCTACTCCAGGGGATCTTCCTGACCCAGGGATCAAACCTGCATCTTCTGAGTCTCCTGCATTGGCAGGCGGGTTCTTAGCACTGAGCCACCAGAGAAGCCCCCACACTACACTTGATCTTAGCCAGAGGCATAAAGATAACTCAGTGGTACTACTAGCTAGATGTGGACAGGAGGCAGAGTCAGGGGACTAGTAATGTTCTAGGTCAGCGCTGACCAGAATAAACAGACTGAGCGGCACGTGACTGAAAATACTCGGCAGCCTCATTTTTAAAAAAGAAAGAAACTGAGAATGATTTGTGTTTTATTTTATACAAAAGGAAAATGGGATAAAAATTACTGGTTTATTTTACATTTTTGCATCAAGCCTTTGCAATCCGTCTTTTTTACATTTGGAGCCTTCAATTCAAACACTGATTTTTCAACAGAAATTCTTGATCCATACTTAGCCTCTGTACATTTTACAGAGAGAAAAGTAGATTCGCACACTCAGGCTGCTCCAGATATACGTAAACATTGTCCAACTGTTGAATCAGTAACCGGGTTTCATAAGTACACCATGGAATAGGGAATGGCAACTTGCTCCAGTATTCTTGCCTGGAAAATTCCATGGCTGTGGACAGAGGAGCCTGGCGGGTTACAGTCCATGGGGCCACAGAGAGGAGGACGTCACAAGTGCCTGTGGCTACCGCACTGGACCGGGCAGCTAGACAGGTGACCTAGGTGATGCGTACATCGTACGTTCAGTGTAAAAACTCACCATGTACTTAGAGTATTTGTGTCTTTTCCTGAACATATGTTGTTATTCACATTGTAAAAGAATTTACTGCTTTGGAAGTAAGCCCAGGAGTGAGAAACATGCGATCAGGAGTTAATTTCTGGTTGTTTTTTTTTTTTTTTTTTTTACGTAAACCAATTTTTATTTATTCGTGTCTTTATTTTTAACATTTGTGATCCATTTTATTTTTATTGGAGTATAATTGCTTGACAATGTTGTGTTATTTTCTGCTGTGAAAGCGAAAGTGTTAGTCATGTCTCACTTTTTGTGACCCCACGGACTATAGCCCACCAGGGACAGCTCCTCTGTCCATGAAATTCCCCGAAGAAGAAGCTGGGGCTTCCCTCATGGCTCAGATGGTAAAGAATCTGCCTGCAAAGCAGGAGACCCAGGTTCGATCCCTGAGTTGGGAAGATCCCCTGGAGAAGGGCATGGCAAACCACTCCAGTCTTCTTGCCTGGAGAATCCCATGGACAGAGGAGCCTGTCGGGCTACAGTCCCTGGGGTCGCAAAGAGTCCAGACGTGACTGAACGTATCTGCACATTACAGCTCATAAACCTGCTTTGTCTGCCTTGTGGGACATGCATAAACCGTCCATCTCAGGCACTCAGCATCCCTACCGTGATTACCCTGCTGGTCACTCTCCCCAAAGGCAATATTCAAAGATTACTGATAGGCCCCCCCCGCCAGGTTATACCCTAAAACTGACCACTGTCTGTGGTCACATTCACGCTGTGTACACGCTTCTCGTGAATGGTGTTGCTGTAATTGATGAACCCTGACAGGGGGCAAATCAAAGTCCACTTTGAAATTGCTTTTCCTCCTGGTTCAGATTGACTGTGAAATAGTCTTGTTAAAACCCCTGTCTTGTAAAATGGGGCTGCTAAGCGTTAATTGCTCTATTGATGAATAGGTAGCTGCTGACTGATCCCACAAAGATGAATTGGTCTCTTTCAAGTACATTTTTTAAAACCTGGTGCAATTGTGTGGACTCTCAAGGATTGAATGAATAAACAAATTTTCCCCAGGAAAGAAAATTTCAAAATTTCTAATGCCATAAAGACAGCCTGCCAGTCATCCAAGAATAATCTACTTATCTTAGTAAAAGCACAATGATAATAAGTTTATCCTCACGTGATTCTAAATTCTAGACTTAAGTCGTAACTATCTTCATTCCTTAAATTTGCGATTATCTTTTAAAAACATCTTTTGTGTGTGGTGATGTTAACTAGACTTATTTTTATCATCATTTCACTATATATAAATACAGAATCATTATGTTCTACACCTGAAACGAATACAATGTTTTATGTCAAAATTCTAGCTCAATTAAAAAATGTTTAAATAAAATAAAAATCAAAACTTGAGGTGCACAAACAAATTGAATAAACAGCTATTTCTATCATGGATTGGAAACATTTCATTATTCAGATGATTTGTGTTTTGTACTGGCTCTTGGGGGAAAAAACTGCAATGTGCTTGTCTGCAAAATGTCAGGTTGGAGGGGAGGGGAGGGTGAGATGTGTGGAAAGAGTAACATGGAAACTTACATTACCAAATGTAAGACAGACAGTCAATGGGAATCTGTTGTCTGGCTCTGGAAACTCACACAGGGGCTCCGTGTCACCCCAGAGGGGTGGGATGGGGCGGGAGACGGGAGTGAGGTTCAAAAGGGAGGGGATATATGTATATCTGTGTCTGATTCGTGTTGAGGTTTGACAGAAAGCAACAAAATTTTGTAAAGCAATGATTCTTCAATTAAAAAAAAATTAAAAAAGAAAAACAGAGGGAAGACAAAAACTTCATTTTACCTGGAAAAAACAAAAATGTCAGGCTGCAAGTTCTTTGAACGTCATCTGTTCAGGTCGCAAGTTTCTAGTTGGTCCATTTTTCCCTTAGATCTGTGCCGGTCTACCAGAGGTAGAGCTACAGCCCTGGGTATGAGTGATGAGCCCCGATTGCGGTCATCCCTGACGGTGGGGGCATCGCAGGAGGAGAAAGAAGCTCCAGGGCATGAGGGAGGTCTCAATCCTGGGGGGGTCTCAGGACTGCACAGGACTCCCCTGGGCTGCTTTCAGAAAGCATCCCTGCGTGAACAGCTGGGTCCTACTGCCAAAGTTTCTGACTGAATTGGTCTGCAGAGAGACTGGCCCTCCCAGGATGCTAAGGTTCCCCTCCCCCCAGGTGACGGGGACCCTGGCTTATCTCACCACCCCCCACTACTCAAAGATCAGAGTTCTCTCCCCTCACACTTGCTCTGTCTAAGACAGACCACGTCACCTTCTTTTTAGTGGGAGGCCTAGCTGTAGAGGTCTTGGGCTGTGCAGCTGATTGGCACAAGGCAGACGCTAGAGGTCAAGTCTCAGGACTCAAGGTCACCTTGTCCCACCAAGTCACACTCGTTCCCAAACGTGAGGGGTGCCAGCGAGGGGGGTGTCTGCCCAGGCTTAATCATAGGCCAGTCTTCTACAGATCGGAGAAGGGAATGGCAGCCCACTCCAGCGTTCTTGCCTAGAGACTCCTGGGGGCAGAGGAGCCTGGTGGGCTGCTGTCTGTGGGGTCGCAGAGTCGGACACGCCGGGAGTGACTTAGCAGCGGCAGTTCTGTAGATCGACGATGAGCTTCAGCTTTCACTGTAGCACTCATCCTCGTGATTCCCGGTGTGAGTTTTCTTCGCTTCTGCCATCACTAACACTAATCCTATCAACGTCAGGGCCCAGGCGAAAGAAGCAAAGGAAGGACCACTCGGTGAAAACCCTTGCTGTCATGTTAGTCTGCATCACACCTCTGCCTTGGCTGAATATATTAACATTTCAGCAAAACAGCATTAGCAAGAATTAATTCAGAGCAAATACATGAACACACTACAAACAGCGCTATTATTCTGAACGTTTTGCTGCTGTTGAAAGGCCTCTAAGTATAAACTTCACAGTTACAAAAACAGTCGCCTAATCATGCGCTACAAGGGGTGTTATTATCACCTCCATTTAGAGGCAAAAATAGTAGTGGTTTCCGTCCACTGTGATTCTGAAATCGGAGACTCCTCATTTTCTTGCGCTGTCCCTCTGGTACGTAGGTGACGTTTCTGACCCACCACTGGGAGGATATGCCGTTTGAGGTGTGAGTGGATCTGTGGGCTGTGTGCATGCGAAGTGGCTTCAGTAGTTTCCACCTCTTTGTGACCCTGTGGACTTTAGCCCGCCAGGTTCCTCTGTCCACGGGATTCCCCAGGGAAGAATACTGGAGTGGGTTGCCATGCCCTCCTGCAGGGGATCTTCCCAACCCAGGGATCAAACCCGAGTCTCTTATGTCTCCTGCATTGGCAGGCAGGTTCTTTACCACGAGTCACCTGGGAAACCCAGATTTGTGGGTTACTCCGTGTAAATTTCCTTCACTTCTTTTGTCCTTAGTTTGCACTTCCTGTAATTAAACTTTTAAATTGTAACTCAGTTATATATTGTCAATCTATAGCAACTAGTGGGTCATTTGGGCAAGTACCTTGTGCTCTGTGAGAATATATCCCCAAATCTGTAAAACTAACACACACCGCAAAGATCGTCACAAGGATTAAATGAGATGACGGATGCCTCTTGGACCACAATAGATGCACAACAAAAGCACTCAAGAGAACCTGGATCAATTCAGTAAGGCTGAGTTAAGATGTGTTGACACGTGGATTTCAGTTTCTTGTTAAAAAAAAAAAGAAATTTATCGGTCTACTTCAGCTTGTTGCCCTGTCTTGGAGAGTTTGTATATACTCCTAGTAGTTCATACAGTTGTGCTGCACGCATTTGGCTTTCCGCTGTCAAATCTTCCAGCAGCTCTCTATTCAGACACATCTTTCATACACTTCACTACATTATGGTGTCATACTGCGAGGGTTTTTGAAAGTATTCCGTGCTGCTTGGAAGGTCTGATTCTGTGGCTTTCATTTCCATTTTTCTTAAGGAACAGGAAAACCTTTGCTATGATAGTAATTAACAACTGGTACTCTGGATGGCATCCATCAAAAGTTCACCCCAGAGCAGCTGTAGTTTTTGGAATCTGACACCCAGCTGTCCCAGATGGTATTTTTAGCATCATGCTCTCTAAATACAGGAGGTGGTGTCAAAATACATTCAAAGGATAATATTATTATGGAGATTCTCGAAACGGAATTGGGTTTCCTCCATTCCCTTTTCTAAAATGTTTGTCCTCTGCAGATAAGTAAACCCTGGTAGCTCAGACGGTAAAGTGTCTGCCTATAATGCAGGAGACCCGGGTTCGATCCCTGGGTAGGGAAAATCCCCTGGAGAAGGAAATGGCAACCCACTCCAGTATTCTTGCCTGGAAAATCCCATGGACTGAGGTTCCTGGTAGGCTACAGTCCATGGGGTCGCAAAGAGTCAGACACGACTGAGTGACTTCACTTTCACCACAGTTGACAAGTCTATCCTCATGGGAGGGTCAATCAGGAATCACCGAGATACACTTTTTAAAATTGAAATTGTGAATATGCCTCATAAGTCTTCTCATTTCTATTATATTTGAGTCCTATAATAATAGTTTAAAATTAGGGCCATTACTATGGTCCTAAAATTTTTAAATGATGATAAAATTATATAAATTTTAAATTACATAAATTTTAAATGATTATAAAACTATAAAAGGAGAAGAGGGCAGCAGAGGATGAAATGGTTAGATAGCATCACTGATTCAGTAGACATGAACTTGTGCAAACTCCAGGAGATGGTAAGGGACAGGGAGGCTTAGAGTGCTGCAGTCCATTGGGTTGCAAAGAGTTGGATAAGACTGAGCAACCAAACAACAACAAATAAAATTATTATCTCTAAACAAGAAAGGATTCCCTGAATGCTTGTTGTTTAATCATTAAGTCATGTCCAACACTTACTAGGTGTCTAAAGTTACTAGAAATTGTGCAAAAAAGATGCTTTGTTTGTAAAAACAAAACAAGACCCTATACTGTCTAGTTGGCAAACTCATTGTAAATGAATAAAATAAAATGCTCAATTGTGGGGAGAATATTTTAATACATGAATATATTTGCATTTGTGACATAATATTTGCATCTGCAGAATTACTAACGATTGAGCAGTTCTGAAGCCTCAGATCCAGAATTATGTAATGGTCAGAGCCAAGGTCAGCCTTCAACCAAGCCAGTGACCCCCTGTGAGGCCCAAGCAGACGCTGCTCCCAAGGCAGGCCTGGAATTCCTCTGACATTCCAGCCACCAGCACGGGCCCGCCCGGAACACCCGGGCCTGCCCTCAACTCCAATCTCTGCCTCTTTGTCTGTTCTGAGGCTTTAAAAGCAATCGTACGAATTCTCTAGTTGCTATCATCAAGTTTCATAGCTTTAAACGCTACCTGTCTGTTGATATGTCCCAAACAGTTATCTACAGTTCAGAATTTTCCCCAAATTCCAGAAACCATTTGTCCCCGCATCTACTGATCTCCCCGCTGAGAATTCTACTAATTTTAAAAAACTTACATCTAAGGACTTCCCTGGTGGCCCAGTGGCTAAGACTCCACGCTCCCAAGGCAGGGGTCCCAGGTTCAACCCTTGGTCAGGGAACTAAATCCCACATGCCGCTACTAAAGAGCCCATATGCCACAACTAAGACCCAGGGCAGCCAAGCAAATAAAATACAAATATTAAAAAAAATTTACATCTACAGAGCAGAAACAGACTCACAGAAAGCAGAGAACAAGTTAGTGGTTACCACTGAGGGAATAGGGGAGGGACAAGATGGGGTGTGGGAATAAGAGGTTAAAAACTACTGGATATAAAACAGATAACCAGCCAGGACTGATTGCACAGCACCGTGAACTCTGCTCAATATTCTGTAACAACCTAAATGGGGAAAAAATTTGAGAAAGAATGGATACCTGTACAACAGAATCACTCTGCTGTGTACCTGAATCTAACACAACGCTGTTCATCGACTACGTGTGTGTGCTAAGTCGCTTCAGTCATGTTCAACTCTGCAAGCCTGTAGACCACAGCCCACCAGGCTCTCTGTCCATGGGATTCTCCAGGCAAGAACACTGGAATGAGTGGCCATGTCCTCCTGCAGGGGATCTTCCTGACCCAGGGATCTCTTTCGTCTCCTGCATTGGCAGGTGGGTTCTTTACCCACCTGGGAAGACTAAATCAATCATCCTCTTCCAATATAAAATAAAAATTAAAATGAAAGAAGAGATAAGCCACAGGTTTGTATTGTACAGCACAGGGAAATTTAGCCATTGTTTTGTAAAAAACATTAAGAGGAGTATAATCTGTAAAAATATTGAACCACTATGTTGTATGCCTGAAACTAACATAAAATTGTAAATCAACCAGGCTTCAGTTAATAAATAAGTAAGTAAAGCAAAAAGAAAAAAATAGCTGTATCTAAAAACAAGTTTCTTCCTTTCTACCAGTGTGAAGACCTGCGTGTCTCAGGCCATGGGAATTCTGTGCTATGAACGTTCCCTCTGTCTGCTGGACAGTCAGTCCTTGTTGGCTATCTACTCTATATCTAGTAGTTTTTAACCTCTTAATCCCACACCCCATCCTGTCCCTCCCCTTCTTCCCTCAGTGGTAACCACTAGCTTGTTCTCTCTTTTCTGTGAGTCTGTTTCTGCTCTGTTCAGTTCAGTTCAGTCGCTCAGTCGTGTCCGACTCGTTGCGACCCCATGAATCGCAGCACGCCCAGTCTCCCTGTCCATCACCAACTCCCGGATTTTACTCAAACTCATGTCCATGGAGTCGGTGATGCCATCAAACCATCTCATCTTCTGTCATCCCCTTCTCCTCCTGCCCCCAACCCCTCCCAGCATCAGGGTCTTTTCCAATGAGTCAACTTCACATGAGGTGGCCAAAGTATTGGAGTTTCAGCTTCAGCATCAGTCCTTCCAATGAACACCCAGGACTGATCTCCTTTAGGATGGACTGGTTGGATCTCCTTGCAGTCCAAGGGACTCTCAAGAGCCTTCTCCAACACCCCAGTTCAAAAGCATCAATTCAGATGTAATTAAAAAAAAAATCATATTTATGTACTTGACTGCGCTGAGTCTTAGTTGGGACATGTAGCTCTTTAGCAGTGGCAGGTAGGATCTGCGCTATGAACCTTCCCTCTGGAGTCTGCTCCTTCCAGTAACGAATCATGTTGTCTTTTCTCACTGTCCTCATGACCAACCCCCTGGTCAAGGGCATCATGAACCTTGGGTTTAATTACGGATCTAACTCGCCCCTGATTCGGCCACGGCTCCTTTCCGTATATTCTCCATGTGTGTCAGTACAAGCCTATGAAAGCAGAGGTCACACATGGTCACTCCCCCGGCACGACGCTATGAGACAGTCCCACCTCGGAGTAAACGCAGAACGCTCACCGTCCTGTATGATGTCCCGATCTCATCTCCTGCCAACCTGCCGCCCCGCCCCGTTTTCAGCTTCCCAGGCACGTGGTTCCCCAACACGCCGAGCATCTTCGCCCAGGACTTCCGTGCCCTGCTCCTTTCTGCTCCTCTCCTGTCAGCCGTGACCAGCCCCCTGCCTTCTTTCAGGGTTCATTCAGAAGTCACTCTCTCCATGAGGCGTTCTGTGTCTACACTCCCCAACGCGTCCCTGTCTTTTCCGGCTCCTTCCCTGGACTCTGACATTCCCTAGCCACACCCTGCCCCCTCAAGCCAGCTTGGAGACTTTTCTCCTAAGTTCTTATTATTGGTGCATATACTGTCTGTTTCCTGTATTGAGTTTGCCGATATTGTCTGCCTCCTGCCCCAGAATACACCTCCTTGCGCAGAGGTTTTTCTCTTGTTCCTCACGACATCTCCCAAAGCTAAAACACAGACTGACCCGGAAACGGCCGTCAACTAAAATCTGTTTCACAATCATCAACGGGGCTTTAAGGATGACTCTTCAAGGGCTGTGGTCTGGATAGCAAGTAACGGATGATGGTTTTATGAACGCAACACTAAAATCATCCATCAAGAGAGTGAAAGTGTCAGTCACTCAGTTGTGTCCCACTCTTTGTGACCCCATAGACTGTAGCCTGCCAGACTCCTCTGTCCACGGCATTCTCCAGGCAAGAATACTGGAGTGGGTTGCCATTTCCTTCTCCTGGGGATCTTTCTGACCCAGGAATTGAAGCCAGGTCTCCTGCATTGCAGGCGGATTCTTTACCGTCTTAGCCACCAGGGTACTGAGAGAGTACATTCAGTTAAACAAATGAACAAAGAAACAGGTTGACTCATTTGATTCTACTCATAGGATCAGTTAAGGCTGTTCTTACCGCAATAAAAACAAAAGCTCACCCATGCAGAGTATTTCATGGATCCATCTCCTGCAACTTTAGAATCACCTTCTCATCAATGGGAGTTTCTTAAAAATTACTTACTTCACCAAAGAAGCCAGCATACCACCTTCTATGAGATGGAGACAGAACATAGACACACACACGGAGACAGCTCTGTGATTTCTAAAATAAATCCGAAATAAAGAGGAAGATGGCGTTCCTCACGGCCCGAGACTTAGACTCTAACTGCTCCTCAAAAGGCTGAAGAAAGTATTTGGGGACATTCCTATGAGCAACATACTCTGTGGCTCAGGAGATGAGTAACAACTCTTAAGGGGCATTGATTGCCCACCCTGGGGCTCCTCCCACCCTCCTAGGAGGAGGATTCCCTTCTGATGACTGCATCCCTGTTTCATCTGTAGCAGAACAAAAATTTAACAGCAACATGTGGGAGTCAAACGGCACTGCAGGAATCACCCCCTAGTTGCTGATCACTCACCAGATTAAAACTGAACAAGTGCAGAAACTCCATTCTGCAGAATTGGAGAATAGCATTCCCAAAGAGTGACGGAGCCTGCCTTGAGAGGAGTGTCCATGTCTTTTCCGTCGTGAACACTGCGCATCTGACATCTATCTCACGTGTACTCAAAAGTGATTGTGGGTGGAAAGAGACATGTGAAGCTCTTAGAATAACCTATTACTTCTCAACTTCCCACTGAATGTTTTTAGTAAAGCCGATGCGCCCCCAAGGTAAATCCATTAGAACCAAGCAATCAGCGGACCTCACCAGCGTCTCTGTCAGCCCTACTTAACCATTTTCCATCCAGGAGCTATACTTTTAGTTACCTTGTCAATATTGTATTGATGAAGAGAAGGGCTGCATTCGTCTTGCTGTCTTTCTGTTCAGGCCTTGACTCAGTGACGCTTCAATTATGGAGACCTAAGCACAGGGCATTTTTACTCCCCTATTTCTTGAAAGTCAAGCAAAGTTGAAAATACGTCAGATCCTTCCAGCAATGTGTCTTCTTTGACATGAGCTAGTTTTGAATAAGTGTGTACATCACCTAGGATGTAAGTGCCTTGCTCAGCGGAGAGAGCTCTTAGAGTCACCACGGAGAGGTTCAATGCATCCGTGGCTCCTTTGACTTTAAATATACTGGCTCTCAGAGGGTTATCAAAGAAAAAGGTGAACTTGACAAAGACTTTGAATTCTGTTTGCAACCAATTGCCAAAGCACAATGATATTCTTTCTCCTGTGGCGGTCATAGAATTCCAGAGTCTTTGAAACGTAGCCAAATAAATGCACCTTGGGATCTTTAAATAAAGAATCACATTCCCAAAGGGCCAGAGGGGGAACTGCAATGGCAGACTTATACATTAGCTCCTGGGAGAGCCAAGTTGAAACTCTCCAGAGGAAGAAATGCATAGCTTCCCTCGGCGGACAATTGCAATGCTCTCGAGTCACTTTCAGGAAAAAGTAGAACCTGAATGCTGCAGCCTCTGGGTCTCTTCTCGTCCCGCAGCCTCTGAACAGGGAAGGCGGCCAGCGTCCCTGTCTTCATATTGAAGGTCACCCTTTATTCTCACTCCAGCCTTCACTTCTCGGCTGAGATAATCCAGGGTGCCTATTGGATTCATATCAAACCAAATGGATTTAAGAATTACTATTAACACTATGACCTCAAGAGACTAAAATGACAATATTAAACCCTCGCAATAATAGAAGGGTACTCGCTACATAAGTGACAGTCTTCCTCTCCATTGTGTATCTCCCCTCGGCTCTATGGTGTCCTTAGACCCCTAACAGTTCATCCTTTAATTTAAATTATTAAACTGTAAATAATGCTCTTGTGGTAAGGATGGCATTTAACCAAAAAATGTAGCAGTGGAATTTTATTATTATAGTAAGCAAGGGAGAATGATAAAGTTGTAAGGTCTTCTTGCAACATTCTCAAATCTCAGCAAACTTGATGTCTGCTTCTTTAAAAAGTGCTGTGGACTATGGACCTTAGTTAAAAAGAGTATGTTCAGTTGGCTCATCAGCTGTAAGAAATGAATCATACTAAGGGAGCAGGGTGAGAGCGTACATCAGAAATCTCTGTACTTTCTTTTAAAGTCTATTTTTTAATAAAGTTCTCAAGCAATTCAACTTGTTTAAAAAAACAGTGCTGTGAAAATATAAGCCAGTATCCACTGACAAAAGGTAAGCTTTGTAAAGAAGGGGAGAAGAGTTTGACAGGGAAGGAATAGGGCGAGCACCCACATAGCTTACGACTAACACTTCAGAAATGAAAATATCTAAGAATGGGAAAGGAAATGGAGAAGAAATAAAGCAAACCATTATATGGACCATTTGGATAGCTTCTAACATTGCTAAACACGGGTTAAGCGTCTGGGTGACAATGCAGGGACCATGGGTTCCATCGATGGTCAGGGAAGACCCTATAAGATGCGGAGCAACTGAGCCCGGGAGTTGCAACTCCTGAGCCCCGGTGCCCAGGTGCCGAGGCCCGCACACCCCGGAGCCCCTGCCCCCAGCAAGAGAAGCCAGCACCGTGAGCAGCCCGCGCGCTGCAGTGAAGGGCCCTGCTCGCTACAGCCAGATAAAGCTCGTGTGCGCCAGTGAAGACCCGGCACCACCATAATGAATAAATAAATCTGAAAAAAAAACAACCAGAAACCTTCATGTAACGTGAAGATATTTATTGTCACTCCGGCTCTCATCTTTGTTCACGTCCTGGGTCTTTACAAAGACTTCCCGCAGTATGCAGTTTGCGGGGACTTCAAACCTCACGTAGACTTTGTTTTCCAAGGGATTTACGCCTCAGCCATCCTCGGGGGACAGCTGCGGCCGCGCTGTGTCCCAGCTGGGCTTCACCTGCCCCTTCAGACGCCCGACAGCTGTTCCAAGTGGCAGGAGGGCACCCAGCCCACCAGCCGGGGCCGCTGCGTGTTGGCGGCGTTTCCACCGCGTGCCTTCTCTCCCGCTTGGGAACACTCCTCCCCGGGGTGGCCTTGGAACCACAAGATCTTCGGCTCCCTCCGAATGAGCTCTTTACTGGGGACCTGAAGGCTGTCATCCAGGTCAAGCTGGAGTCTGGGAGGGCAGGGCGTTGGAAGCCGGTTCCAGGAACTGGTGCAGCGTGGACTGTTGTGTGAGGGACAGCCTGTGTGCACGCCAAGTCGCGTCAGTCCTGTCTGACCCGTCTCAGTTCCCTGATTAAAGCCTTTCAAGTGGAAACACGGAGAGGGACTTCTGTTTCTCTGACAACAGCCTCTGTGGTGCTCAGACCCTGTCTTAGTTTTCTAGGACTAGCGTCACAAAGCCCCACAGACTAGGTTTGAAGAGCAGAGCTTTACTGTCTCACAGTCCGGAACCTGAAAGTCTGGGATGGAGGTGTCCAAATTTGGTTTCTTCCAGGGCCATGAGGGATGCTCTTTTTCATTCCTCTCTCCTTGGTGTATAAATGGCCATCTTCTTCCTGTGCCTCTTTGCTTTCCATTCTCCTGTGAGTGTATCCACTTTCAGACTTTCCCTTTTGTAAGGAAACCAACTGCTTTGAATTAGGACCAACCCTACTAACTCCATTTTAACTTAATTATCTCACTAAAGACTGTGTCTCCAACAAGGTCACATTCAGAGGTACTTGGGGATTAGAACTTCAACATATAAATTTGAGGGAAACACATAATTAAACCCACAAAAGATTAAAAATATCAGAGACTTACAAGACAGATGGAGAAGGAAATGGCAACCCACTCCAGGATTCTTGCTTGGAGAATTCCATGGACAGAGGAGCCTGGCGGGCTACAGTCCATGGGGTTGCAAAGAGTCAGACATGACTGAGTAACTAACATACAAGACAGAAGCTGATTATTTCTTGTATAATCTAAGGATATTATGTCAACAACTGGTTTACTGCCCAACAACATTTTAGGTTGGCAAGCTCTTGTTTCTCAACTTGGTATGGATGTTTTCCCTAAATTCACCTCATGGACCAAAACTATTGCTGTGGCACCAGCCATAAGGACTATATTCCAGCCAGCAGGAAGCACTAGACAAAAGAGAGAATGACAAAGAGCACAAGCAAGCTATCTGTTAAGATAGTTTTCCCAAAACTGCCCAGAACATTTTTGCTTATATTCTTTCGCCCAGCATTAACTCAAACGGCCCCATCCATCTCTTGTGTGAGATGCTGATTAACGTTTTATTCTGAGAAACAATTAACCTGGTGAAAATTCTGTTGCTCTGAAAAAAAGGGGAAAGATGAATATTAGAGGTCAACTGGCAAAATTCTCCACAGTGAAGCTATTACAGAATTACAGGCTGTGGTTTCAACTATTTGGTTGAAAAAAATAGTGAAAAGACTTACACAGGTCAACAGAAATACTGTGTGGATTATGTCAAGACCCTAGCGTTATTTCTAAAAGTCGGATTTTTTCTTTATCAAACATCTTTGGACACAGTGTATAACTTGTCAGAGAAAAACTCAGAGGCAGATTCACTTTAGAAAGGAAAGTATTTTTTCACAAAGACTTCTAAGAAAATCAGGTGTCGAAAGGACTGGCTCAACAAACATAAAATGCAACAAATATTTTTAGCAATGGCAACTGACCGAGCTTAGTACATTTGTATAAGTCTGCTCATGGCGGAAAAACAGCAGTTCTCAAGCACTTATCATATTCACAAAGTTATATTCAAACAACAACACATGAAAAAAAATCAGGGACAAAATTTTTGTGAAGTCCAAATATATACAAAGCAGACAAGATTTTATCATTTGGAGCTGTTGTTGTTTAGGGGCTAAGTCAGGTCTGATTCTTTTGTGACCCGCATGGACTGTAGCCTTCCTGGGTCCTCTGTCCATGGGATTTCCCAGGCAAGAGTACTGAGTGGGTTGCCATTTCCTTCTCCAGGGGATCTTCCCGACCCAGGGATCGAACTTGTGTCTCCTGAATCTTCTGCATTGGCAGGTGAGTTCTTTACCTGAGCCACCGGGGAAGCCCCATCATTTCGGGTACCACAACCTACAGGGTGATCTGTTAGTTTGGTTTATCCCAGGGCAGACAGTATCTTTTATGACCATTCTTAGACATCGTAGCAGCAGAGTGCTCACTTCTGATTCTGCAACATCAATCAAAAACGTAAGTACTTCCTGCCCGCCTCCATTCCCATCTTCCCTCTTATGTCCTAGGCAACAAGCACAAGGTGTCAATCTGGACCTTTCCTGTAGAGATTTTAAGGCTCAGATCTCCCTTCTTTGGCCTGCAGATAAAATATTCGGATAAATCATTATAGGCCCTCCTGGTCTCGACTTCCCAATTGGCCAGCACTCAGATGCCACCCGCAACTTGCCGTCACTGGTCACCTGGCACTGTGGCAATTTTCTGCTGCTTCTGTGGGGAGGGTGGGGGTGGCCAGAGGGAAGCGGGACCAGCCAAAGCACTGTCCAAACACAGAACTGGTCAAACTGGAGGCCGGATTCCACGGCCATTAAATGGTCCACCTCTCATAACAGTCTATCAATTACGTGAGCATGTGAGTTATGAGTGTACAGGTTTTGCAGTTGCTCAGGAGCAGAGCTTTCTATCCTTAGTCAGTGAGGAAGTGGAGAAGGAGGCATTGTTACTGCACTCCATCTAGCGGTCAGCCCTGCAGAGACACGACGCTGCAGCCCTTTGTGTTCCAAGTCAAGGATGAGGATGGGATGAGGATGGGATGGGATTGAAGCCAAATTTTCTCCTGCCCTCAACTCTCTCCTAAGCCACCTGGAAAAGTATATTAATTTTTTAAGGGTGGGATGATCAACCTGTGAAACTTAAGACTGATACCTCAGGAAGAAATTTCTTTGAAGATTTGCATTAAATGAGAGGTCATTATAGTCACTATTAGCCTGAATAAATCATCACTTCCCTGTCACTGTACCTCTTCCCTTTTCTCAGAAGAAGGTATTTTAAATACGATTTTCTAATGCAGAAATTGAGAGTTCTGGTCAGGAACCTTTTACTATTACTAGCGTCTCTGTAAACACTCTATTATTTGTTTGCGGCTGCTAAAGACTTACACTTTTCAAACAAGCAACAAAATGCTAGGAGTGTCCTGCAACTTGGAAACTGTTACTCAATCCTGATCTTTTTCCTACAGGCTCCAAGCAAATGACTGATTTATCCCTTAAGACAATCTCACTAATGAAAAAGACCCTTTAGGACCACTCCAGTTAATTGGCAGCAGCAACACAAAGCCCTGTGTTAAGAAACCGAGTGTGATTAGACTGAAAGCAATCTGGCTTACTGTGATGGAACCGATGGAGCTGAAGATGTTCAACCTAAAAGCTGAATTGAAACGGAATATTCTTCCAATGATGAGTTCGTCTTTTAAGTACGGTGCTTCTCAAAATAATTTCTTAAAATACCTAAGAATTTCGGAGGGAAAGATTTCTACTTTATTCCCGCCTGACAACTGAAAAAAAAAAAAAAAAGAAGTACAACCTAAAAGTGGAGAATCATGTTTTATTTGTTGGACAAATCTGAGGACATAAGCCTAGGATACAGCATCTCAGATAACTCTGACAAACTGTTCCAAAGAGGCAAGGTGGAGGGTACCCAGGACATACAGGAGACTTTTTTTTGCAACAAAAGACAAGGAAGTTAGAACATCAAAAGATTACTGTTAATATTAAATATTTACAAGAAAAAAAAGATCTCAAAAGGAATTTAGGGACTTGCTATGTAGGGGAAGATGCAAGCGTCTGGGCTCACTGAAGTCATTCGTTTGCTATGAACCTTAGCTGTTTGGACCGGTCACCTGTTCCTTCCCATCCGAATTCCCCGAGGGATCACCGTTGGGGTGACTGCAGAGGCTGATCACTACACTCTTTCTCCTCCATCCTGAGTTTCCCTAGGGTTCACCACCCGGCCCCTGTGACGTGATGGTTTGATGGCCATAGTATCCTTTGTTTACTGATATGTCAGGCAGCAGTCTAGTTCACATACCTAACTTGCTTTTTTAAAGTTTATGTTCTTTTATCACTACAGTGCATGCTTTGCAATAGCAGAAAGGTCCAGCTGCCCCCACAGAGCCTCGTGAAGCCTTTCTAGTGACTTTCTCTGGGTCACCAAGGTTGTGATGTGTTCTTTAGAGGGGAAATGCTTTTATTTTTCGATTTCGATGTATTACAAAGAGCACTAAATCAATTAGAAAAATTAGAAAAATAGAAATCGAAGCGATTGGTAAAGGTCTGAAAATCTGATGAAAATATTCAAAGGGGTGCAAAACTCCAGCAAGGCACCAAAAATGTCACTATTCAAAGAAGCGCGTGCATGCTAAGTCACTTGATTGTGTCCAACTCTTTGCGACCCCGTGGACTGTAGCCCGCCAGGTCTCTCTGTCCATGGGGTTCTCCAGGCAAGAATCCTGGAGTGGGTTGTCATGCCCTCCTCCAGGGGATCTTCTCCACCCAGGGATGAAACCCAGGTCTCCCACATCCCCTGCATTGGCAGGCAGGCTCTTTATTACTAGCATCACCTGGAAGCCCTATTCAAAGAACACTGGGTTTTAATCATTTTCTTTAACATTGCAATTTGACTAAATTATCCTGGGGCCCAGTTTACACTTGGCTTAACAATACTGAACAAACCACCTATGGGTACAAGGGGATGGGCTGAGAGGGCTCAGGGCTCAGGCAGAGACAGTGAGATTGATCAGAGACCTCAGCAGTTACAGGCAGGGCACCTACATGACAGTCCACTCACCTGTTAGGAAATGCATCATATTTCCATGAGCAAAGAGAAGATGTTTGAGGCCCACATATCATCATCATCATCGTGCTGGAATAAAAATTGCCAAGAAACCATGAAGACTTTCCCCAAGCATCAGCATTTAGTGGAGAAATATAGCTTGAAACAAAATCTTCTTCCAACCTGGAAATCCTCTGCATAAAGTCAGTTGAGAAAGACAATAGTTTTATTGTTGAAGAGGCACTAAACCAGAATGTGATGCTTGGAGCAGGTCTGCTACAAGATTGTGGGAACAGCAAGAGATCTCACCCTCCTTTGTCACCAAGCAGATGCAACCCATTAGATACACGTTCTCAGGATGAGCAGCAAACTAGTCCTCAAGTAACAGGACTTGACAGCAACATCTGTCACCCTGCATCTACCTGGTAATTGGGGTGACCATCCATGTCTGTTAATTGACTTTATACAAAGGAAAAGCAAATGCCTATCTCTGTGACATCAGGGGGCCAGTGAACCTCACCTTCCTGGAAGTTACGTGTCAAGGAGATGGCTCCCAAGTCCTTGAGAAAGACTTTCCTGAGCTGAGAAACCTAAGTTTCGCTTTCAGGAAGATTTACATACACTTTGAAGAGATGGGGAAAGAACTTGCCAGTTTTCTAAAAAAGATGGTCTAAGAAAAAGTAGGGGAAACAGCTCTTCCCTGATTCCTAACAGGCAGCAGGAAGCCTCTTCTTTCTTTTTTTTTTTATTTGCCCCACACCTTCCATCTTCTCTGGTGGCTCAGAGAGTAAAGAATCTGCCTGCAATGCAGGAGACCAGGGTTCAATCCCTGGGTGGGGAAGATCCCCCGGAGAAGGAAATGGCAACCCACTCCAGAATTCTTGCCTGGAGAATCCCATGGGTGGAGAAGCCTGGCAGGCTGTGGTCCATGGGGTCACAAAGAATTGGACCCAACTGAATGACTAACACGTTCACTTTCTTCTCTATGTTTGCTTTTCCTGCAGCAGCACCGCTGCCTCTGACATCCTGGACCTTAAATGTTAGCTGGGCAGGTCCCGAGAAGCACCTTCCTCTGGGAGCCTGCTGGCCACGTGGCCCCAAACTCCCAATCCGCCCTCCTCCCCCACAGCTCGGAAACCACAGGTCTGTTCTGTACTCCTTGCCTGTGAGTTGTTTCTCTTTCATTGATAAGCTCATTTGTGGCCTATTTTAGATTCTGCACATAAGTGGCTATCATATGATGCTTGTCTTTCTCTTCCTGACTTGAGTTAGTTTGATAATCCCCAAGTCCAACCATGCGGCTACAAATGGCATTGTTTCATTCTTTTGTCTGGCTGAGTAACATTCCATGGTAGATAAACAGCACACTGTCTTTATCCACTCATCTGCTGATGGACATTTATGTTGTTTTCATGCCCTGGCTATTGTGAATATCTTCCTCTAATAACTGATTTCCTCAGTGAAGAGACACAACCTGATACCTTTTGTGAACAAAACGGTGAGCTAAGTGATGGGGGTAGAAAAGTGGGTAAGATAGAGCCAGCCTTAGCCCTGATCTGCATCAGCCTGGTACCAAAGGCACACTTGGACTAGAGCTCATGGCCACACCTGCCGCAGGCAGGACTGAGCTGCTAAGCGCGAGTTTGTAAGTTTTATAAACTTGTCTCTGGTTCTCACATCCACTCTGTACAGATTCCTATTCCTCTTTTACAGATAAAAAACAGAGAGACTCAGAAAAATGAAGGACTTAGGAACGTGTATCTAAAATGAACACAGTTGGAATTCAAGCCAGTTCATTGGACCCCAGGACCCCATGCTCCTGTAACATTACATTGCTTTTCTAGGTAATTTTAGATAATTTAGTGTGTCCAGTGACCAAGACGTATGCAACTCTTTGCTATGACGAGGACTGCAGTCTACCAAGCTCCTCTGTCCATGGCATTTCCCAGGCAAGAATACTGGAGTGTGTTGCCACTTCCTTCTCCAGGAGATCTTCCAGAGCCAAGGATTGAACCTGTATCTCCTGCAATACAGGTAGATTCTTTACCACTGAGTCACCTGTGAAGGTAAGTGATTTAGTAAGATACATCATATAGGTAAAAATTAAGTTCTGTGTCATTTCAGCAAAGGCTTAAGCAACTCCCAAATGGAGAGAGTTACAAAGTCTTCATGATAAAGCAAGTAAATTCCTAGACAAACACACACTGGTATTCAGTTTTAATCAATCAAAGCAAAATAGAAGTAATTCCACCCCAACTGCCACTTTAGAGACATGCACACTGCTCCAAATTATTAATTCAAAGCTTGTACGTTCAGAGAGATGTGTGTGGGTGAAGATTTACAGAAGACGGTTCTTAGTTAAAGAGCAAAATATGTATGGTCTTTGAAATATCAAATATGCCCTGTATTGTCACACTGTTTTGGTCTGGTGTATTAATTTAAAAGAAAATTGATGGACTGGAACTCAAAGATAAAGATGAATAGCACAGCCATTAATACTATGATATTTCTAGATATGGATAATAAAATCACAAAAATTGTCTTATTTTATAGTATGCTATTAATACGATTCACATATAGATAAACCCCTTTACTCCTAGTGAGGCATGGCTGATCCAGTTCAGACAAAGGTAAGTGAACGTCAGTGAGGCTGCCTCTAAGGCTCAGGGTCTGCGAAACCTAATTTTTTATTAAATTCACAAGCTAACTAGAAATGAGAAGAAAGCAGGCAGAAGCTGCACAGCCGGCCATGAATGCAAAAGCAGTTTGGTTCAGAAACCACGTGAAGGTTATGGTCATTTAAGCTTGAATGGAGCGTCGCCGCAGGAACTTCAGTGGGACGGGCACATATTGGGTTTAAAGATACTGTTTGTCGCCGAGGCTGAGCTGGTGTGGGGGGCTCAGAGAAGGAAGAGTTCCGGAGCTTGAGGGGCCGGGCGGTGAGGGCCGTGCCACCCACCGCGTCTGCGCCGCATGATGCAGCGGGGAAAAAAGTTTATTGCACCACTTAGGAAAAGCGACCCGACTGCGGCCTCAATAAACTGCTCGAAACTAGGACCAGCAAGTCCTCTAACAAAGGAGGTCACGGGAACTTTGGATGTTCACACGGACTGGATGGGAGAAGATGGGTGAAAAATACGAAAAAGCAAAGGAATCCGAAGGGTCTCCCCACCTGTGCGGCTGCAGGGAGATGGGAGGAGGGGAGGGGTGCACGGCGGGGCCCGGGGCCGCCCCGGCGCGGGGGTCGGGGGCGTGTCCCCACAGCCCGGCGGAGATGCGGGCGGAGCGGCTGCGAGGAGCGGCCGCGGAGGGCGCGCGCCCTCGGCCTGGACCCGCCGCCGTTCGCGGAGTCCGGAAGCTCAGCTCTTGGGTGTCTGCGGCGAAAGGTCCCTTTTCCTGTTCCTTCCTAGACCGGCCCTGCGCGTCCTCTGCGCCTGCATCAGTCCTCCGGGGCCCTGGGACCTACACCGACCTCCTCGCCTTCCCGCCCGCTCGCTCCACCGCCCCCTCTCCTGTATCCTCCGCCAGCTCTTCTCCGGACCCGGGCCTGGGGCCCGCGCGGCCGGGGCGCCGCCTCCAGTTCGCGCGCTCACTCCCCTCCCACCATCAGACGGCTGAGAAACTCCTCTCTTGTCATCAGACGCCTTGAATTGAAACGCTTTGTACTGCGTTCCCCAAGCCCCTTCCAGGACTCCGCTCCCCGTGAAGTGACTCCTAAACAACTGCTCCAGGCGCGGTCTCCGCCGCCTCCTCCAGGCCCCTGGCCCCTTGGGGAGGTTCTGCATCCCCTCCCCGCTTCTCCTCCAGGCCGGCGCTGATGCTGAGAAAGTGGATGGTTCCAGCTCCACAGCCTGTGAGCGTGGAAAGGCTGATGACGCACGTTCAGTTCAGTCGCTCAGCGTGTCCGACTCTTTGCGACCCCATGGGCTGCAGCACGCCAGGCCTCCCTGTCCATCTCCAACTCCCGGAGCTTCTCAAACTCATGGCCATTGAGTTGGTGATGCCATCCAACCATCTCATCCTCAACTGTCCCCTTCTCCTCCCGCCTTCCATCTTTCCCAGCATCAGGGTCTTTTCCAAGGACTCAGCTCTTTGCATCAGGTGGCCAAAGTATTGGAGTTTCAGCTTCAGCGTCAGTCCTTCCAATGAACACCCAGGACTGATCTCCTTCAGGATGGACTGGTGGGATCTCCTTGCAGTCCAGGGACTCTCAAGAGTCTTCTCCAACGCCACAGTTCAAAAGCATCAATTCTTCGGCGCTCAGCTTTCTTTATAGTCCAACTCCCACACCCATACATGACCACTGGAAAAACCATAGTTTTGATTAGACGGACCTCTGTTGGCAAAGTAATGCCTCTGACACAGGACACTTAGACTAAAATGAAGCAGCAGATTCCACATCGGGGTGACTGTACGGCCCAGAAAACACTGCCTTGTGTTGAAAAAGAGAAAAGTACTTAAGCTCCTTTGGAGCCTCCTGCGGCTCTCAGGAGATGCGCAGGACCGGAAGACTAGACGCTCCTTAAAGAAGGTGTGTCAGATGCTGAAGTATCGCTCAGCACCCCCTACTGCCCTCTCGTTTCCCAAGTCTCCCCCTTTAATAAAAATTGCCTGTTATACAGAGTGAAGTCAGGAAGAGAAAAACAAACATTGTAAGTTAACGCACAGATACGGAATCTAGAAAAATGGTCCCATGTCCCCATCTCAGGCCAGGGATAGAGACCCAGACCCAGAGAGTGGGCGTGTGACCCAGCCGGGAAGGAGAGGGTGGGACAGACTGACAGCAGCCCTGAGGCAGGGACGCCTCCGCGTGTTCGGCAGACAGCTAGCCGGCCGCTGCTGGGGGCAGGGAGGTCAGCTCCCCGCCGGTGAGGCCCCGGGGCAGAAGGGGCCGGGAGGGAGCGCCGGGGAGGGAGACAATCAGGACCGATGCCCACTGTTGCGGGCAGAAACCAGCACGGCACTGTAAAGTGATTGTTCTCCAACCAAGAAATTTAAAAAATAAGTCATAACTTTAAAAAAAAGAAAAGAAAAATTGGTAGAGGTGACATATATACACAGTGCTAGTCACCCACCTTTTCTCCTGGGTATCTGTTTGGATGAAATGAATATTCTAGCCCTCTGCCTGGGAAATCTCCAGGCCAAAGTGATTAAAAGTAAGGAGAACTGACCCCGTGGCCTGACTCCTGACACTTCATTTTCACTTCTGCTGAGGACAAAGTGAAATCCCCTGGGTTAGGTTATTGTGGGTTTTCCCTGCTCTTTCAAGAAACCATGTCATTGTTCTCTGACTATGAAAAAAAAAAAAAAAAAAACCCTGCTGTTGGTCTGAATGTAACTTTTTGGAAGCGGGGTTTGATTTTACGGTATTTAAAAGTGTGTTCTCAAAGGCTGACTCTGGCTAGCTCACTGCATTTCCAAGCAGGCGCGGGGATGTGGGGTAACATGAACAGAAAATGGACCAACAGGAGGGTCTCAGCGGAGCACAGCTAATGCCACGAACACGAAAGTGAAGACGCGGTTGGCTCTGCAGACCCAGCGCCTTCGGGGGTCCCAGTCAGACGCGGGCGCTCTGGCTTCTGAGATAGTGCGTGAGACACGGTCCCAGTTCCTCATCTACAAGACAGACTTAATGCTAACACCTCTAATCACAGAGTGGTTGCAAAAATTAAATGCAATGGAACAAAACAAAAAATCACAGACTAGAAGATAATCTTCACAAAACACACATCGGATAAAGGACCTATATAAAAAATAGACAAAGAACTCTTAAAACGCAACAATAAGGAAAATATGTTGGAAAGTGAGCAAAAGAAAAAAAAAAGATCTGAACAGACACTTCAGCAAAGAAGACCTACTCATGGCAAATAAGTCTGAAAAGATGCTCACCGTCCCATGTCAGGAGGGAGCTACGAGTTAAAACCACGAGGAGGGAGGGCTTCCCTGGTGGTCCAGTGGTTGGAACTCCCTGCTTCCACTGCAGGGGTCACGGGTTCCATCACTGCTCGGGAAACTAAGATCCCACATACCTTGAGGCATGGCCAAAACAAACAAAGAAACAAACAATAAACAAGATTCTGCATGCCATGGCAAAAAAAATAAAAAAAGATAATGTGTATGAATCAGTTTTGTGCATATACATATATATATATGTATATATACATATACATACATATACATATGTATATATCATTATATAACATTAATATAATGATTTTTTAAATTAAACAGATGTAACCATTTCTGGCTGGATGGCATCACCGACTTGATGGGCATGAGTTTGAGTAAACTCCAAGAGTTGGTGATGGACAGGGAGGCCTGGCGTGCTGCGATTCATGGGGTTGCAAATACTCGGACACGACTGAGTGACTGAACTGAACTGAACTGAACCATTTCCTGGTTGAAAAGTCAGAGATAGGAGGAGATTCCTATGAAACCTGGACTAATTTAGGGAGGAGACTGTCTTCCAACCTTTCTTTCTCCAGTCCCTCCCTGCCATCTTTCTGCCCCCGACTTCTGTGGACTATACAGTAGCCAAATTTTCTGGGTTTACAATTAGTACAACCACACAGGAATCAACTTGCGTCACAAGGGAACAGAACTAAAAGCTTTAGAAAGATGTTGCAAGCTTTAGTTAGGACTTGAACACGCTTTAAGAAATCATTAAAAGGGTTTGGTTGGTCTTTTAATGCTTGTCCAGTTCTTGATTTTATCTTTCTTAGTATTTCTCTACTAAGATCATGGCATCCATGTTGTGACTTCATGGCAAAAAAAGGTTTAAGAGTGGAAGCAGTGACATATTTGATAGACTTTATTTCCTTGGGCTCCAAAATCCCTGTGAATGGTGACTGCAGCCATGAAATTTAAAGATGCTCTCTCCTTGGAAAGAAAGCTGTCACAAACCTAGACAGCATATTAAAAGCAGAGACATCCCTTTGCCAAAAAAGGTCTGTATAGTCAAAGCTATGGTTTAGTCAGTAGTCATGTATGGATGTGAGAGCTGGACAGTAAAGAAGGTTGAGCACCAAAGAATTGATTTTGAACTGTGATGTTGGAGAAGACTCTTGTGAGTCCCTTCGACTGCAAGGAGATCTAACCAGTTATTCCTAAAGGAAATCAAGCCTGGATATTCACTGCTAGAACTGATGCTGAAACTCTAATACTTTGGCCACCTGATGCAAAGAGCTGACTCATTGGAAAAGATCCTAATGCTGGGAAAGGTTGAAGGTAAAAGAAGGGGATGGCAGAGGGTGAGATGGGCAGATGGCATCCTTGACTCAACGGACATGAATTCTAGCAAACTCTGGAAGACAGTGTAGGACAGGAGAGCAGGTGTGCTGCAGTCCATGGGGCCGTAGAGTGGACTCGACTGCGCCCCTGAACAACTACAGTTCATTTAGTTGCATTGTGCTGAGTCGTTTCAATCGTGTCTGACTCTCTGCGACCCTATGGACTGTGTAGCCTGCCGTGTTCCTCTGTCCATGGGATTCTCCAGGCAAGAATACTGGAGTGGGTTGCCATTTCCTCCTCCAAGGGGGTCTTCCCGACCCAAGGATTGAATCCACGTCTCCAGCATTGGCAGCCAGGTTCTTTACCACTAGCGCCACCTAGGAAGGCTGAATAACTGGAGTGGGTAGCCATTCCCTTTTCCAGGGGATATTCTAGATCCAGGGATGGAATCTAGGTCTCCTGCATTGCAGGCAAATTCTTTACCATCTGAGCTACCAGGGAAGCCCAATACAAATAGACTATTCACTTTAGTTGTGCTGAAGCTGAAGCTCCAATACTTTGGCCACGTGATGCGAAGAGGAAGAGCTGACTCATTAGAAAGAGCCTGATGCTGGGAAGGATTGAAGGCAGGAAGAGAAGGGGATGATAGAGGACGAGATGGTTGGATGGCGTCACCAACTCAGTGGACATGCGTTTGAGCAAGCCCCGGGAGATGGTGAAGGACAGGAAAGCCTGGCGTGCTGCAGTTCGTGGGGTCACGGAGTCAGACACGACTGAGCGACTGAACAACAATTAGTTGTTTTAGCATTCCCTCTGGTGGTTGTGCATGGGTATGCCATCTCTACCAAGCACAGGTCAGGCTGTTTCCAAAGGAACGAGAAACAGGAATTTCACAGTAATCCCTTGAGAGTTTGGCAGCTACTTCCCGGCCAGAAAGTATGTATGTATGTATGTATCTCTGATCCGCTGTGATGAGTAGGATGCTTCACTTCGGTGTTCGTCCCCCAAAATCATAACTCCATCCGAATCATGAGAAAAGTACCAGACAAATCCAAACAGGGTCATCCTGTCCAGAACACCTGCCCAGAACTCCTCAGGACAGTAGGACCGGGAAAACAAGGGCCGTCCGAGAAACCGGCACAGACCAGAGGAGGCGACAGAGACGCGGCAACTGCGTGCAGTGAGGCGCCCTGGCTGGTATCCAGCAGGGAAAGGAGCAGCGCTGGAAAATCAATAAAATTGCAATAAAGTGTTCACTTCAGTTCAGTCGCTCAGTCATGTCCGACTCTCTGTGACCCCAGGGACTGCAGCACGCCAGGCTCTCTGTCCATGGGATTCTCCAGGCAAGAATACAGGAGTGGGTTGCCATTTCCTTCTCTAGGGGATCTTCCTGACCCAAGGATCGAACCCGGCTTTCCTGCATTATAGGCAGATTCTTACTGTCTGAGCCACAAAGGAAGCCCTAAGAAAGACAAACTGCCCTCTCTGGGGTATGTTTCACCTCTTTACAGATTGAGAAGGTTTCTTTCTTCCCCCCTGCCTCCCTCCACTCCTTCCTCTTCCTCTTTGTCCTTTTTTTTCGTGTTTTTCCCTCTTGTACAGAAATGTCTAGTGACCTTGGGAGGCACAGCGGCTCCTTCACCTGTTGTGCAGAGGACTCAGTCAACGGGGCAGTGGGGAGGTCAGAGGAAGCCAGAGACAGCCTCAGACGGAGCTTCAGAGACGACGACATCCGCCTCCCGCTGGCCTGGGCACGGCCGAGCCAGCCGTCCCCGGCGTGGGGTCGTCCGTGGCCCCAGGCCAGCCCGTGGAGCCCTCCGCTCCCCCCAGAAGGGAACCTGGAGAGGAGACGTGATCTCACAGAAGCCTGGAGACCGTGGGGCCCCTCTAACCTTGATGGACCTGTGAGAGTGAATCAGGTTCGTACACATGGACAAGTCAATTTAGAAGTGAATGAGCCCACGGGTAATCCGGAGTAAGTTCTATTCATAATCCTAGCACAGGCCAGAGAGATAACACCAGGCCAAAGAGAGCCCCAGGGTCTGCAGCAAAGCAGAGGGCACCTGCCTGGCTGAAGTCAGCCAAAGGAAAAAAAAAACTAGCCCCGGGAATTGTGGTCTCGGATAGCCCGATTCTGTGTGATTTTCTGGAAATTGTTTATTATTCAGGAAATTTTTTGGAAGTACTAACTGAAGCAGGGCACATAATCTATATCATAACAATGCATTCCCGTAACACTGACATATATACACTGGGCTTCCCCGGTGGCTCAGACGGTAAAGAATCTGCCTGCAATGCAGGAGACCCTGGTTTGATCCCTGGGTCAGGAAGATCCCCTGGAAAAAGCAATGGTTACCCACTCCAGTATTCTTACCTGGAGTATTCCGTGAACAGAGGAGCCTGGCGGGCTCCAGTCCATGGGGTCGCAGAGTTGAACAGGACCGAGTGGCTGACACTTTGGGGCTTCCCTGGTGTCTCAGGAGCTAAAGAATCTGCCTGCAGTGATGTGTAGATGGTACTGCGTGTAAAATAGAGAGCTGTGGGGACCTCCTCTAGAACACGGGGAGCTCAGCTTGTTGATGACCTAGACACGTGGAAAGAAGCCTGAAGAGGGAGGCGAGACGTGCATATATGTAGCTGACGCACATTTTTGTATAGCAGAAACTAGCATTGTAAAGCAATTATACTCCAGCTTAAAAAATAAAAACAACAAAAAAATACAAGTGCACTCCTACGTACAGATCCAGCAGAAATAGGTACCTAGGGGTCCTCAAAATATTTTCAGAGAATATTCACAGTTCAGAGAATATTCACAGAAATATAACTCATAATAGCCCCAAACGGGAAATAGCCCAATAGTAAAACGGACACATATAGTGTAATATAATCGCAAAATGAAATTCTACTCAGCCAAGAAGGAGAATGATCTGTCTCTATAGGAAACAGCGTGGAAGGGTTTCACAAAGTGGTGAGCAGATGTTCAAAAGCTTACATGCTGTAAGCTGCCGTCTCTATAAAATCCAAATGGCAAAACTCTACCTCAAGGACCGAAGTAGGAATGGTGATCTCTGAAGGTCAGAGAGGAGGTGACAGACTTTGGGGTACTTGCGAGATTGGGGTGCTGAGATTGGGGAGGTGATTTCAGGAGGGGGTCCACTTTGTGAAAACATATCACCAGGCTGTGCCCTTACGATTCTTAGTATTATTGCACGTATATTATAATCCCTCTCCAAGGCTGCAAAAGAAAACAGCTGTATTTCTGAAGGAAGAGTAAATGTCCTGCTTCATGTCTTAAGTCTAGATGTTTATATTAGAAAACAACTCGAAAATGATGAAGCAATATGGCGGCCAAACCAAACACGTCCAGGCTCTCTGGTGGTCTCCTAGAGCAGGAGTGTCTTCAGAGTAATGTCTCCTGGTTTGGGATTCAAAGGGCAAAAGGATTCTTAAGTTCTTCTCTTGACAGGTTGCCGTGCCCTTAACAAAGCACCCTGGGAGGACCTTCTCTGCAGAACCTGGAGGATGGAGGGATTCCTCCAGGTGTCAGTGAGGAGTGCACCATGACTTCCTCGGGATGCTCGGCTCAGTCATTCAGGGTCCACACTTTCCTTGGGCTCCAAAATCATTGTGGATGGTGACTGCAGCCATGAATGCTGCATTCATGAATGCAAACATTAAAACATTGGAAGAAAAGCTATGACAAACCTAGACAGCGTATTTAAAAGCAGAGACATCACTTTGCCAACAAAGGTCTGTCTAGTCAAGGCTATGGTTTTTCCAGTGGTCATGTATGGAGGTGAGAGCTCGACCATAAAGAAGGCTGAGTGCTGAAGAATTGGTGCTTTTGAACTGTGATGTTGGAGAAGACTCTTGAGAGTCCCTTAAACAGCAAGGAGATCCAACCAGTTCATCCTAAGGAAATCAGTTCTGAATATTCATTGGAAGGACTGATGCTGAAACGCCACTACTTTGGCCACCTGATGCAAAGAGCCAACTCACTGGAAAAGATCTTTCCCTGATGCTGGGAAAGACTGAGGGCAGGAGGAGAAGGGGACGACAGAGGATGAGATGGTTGGATGGCATCATCAACTCAATGGACATGAGTTTGAGCAAACTCTGGGAGTTGGGGAAGGACAGGGAGGCCTGGCGTGCTGCAGTCCACAGGGTCACAAAGAGTCAGACACGACCGAGTGACTGAACAACAGCTGGGTGGTTATTCAGCATCACGAATCTTGAATTTGGATTCAAGACAGAAGAATATCTGGCCCGGGCCCATGTACTTAAGCCTTAGAAATTTTCTTTGGTAGGAAATCCCAAGATAACATCGTTTTCTGCTAAAGTCAATTGCAGGAAAGAGAGAGAAGGGTGAACCTGGGCAGGAGCACTGTCTGTTGCAGTGAATGTCCCACGCAGATCTCTGTATCTACCTAGTCTTTTTGTGAATTTATTTTTTGTTGAAGTATAGTTGATTTACATATGTTGTGTTAATTTCTGCTGTACTCAGCAGTGACTCAGTTATGCATTCTTCTTCATGTTCTTTTCCATGATGGTTTATCACAGGATACTGAACACAGTTCCCTGTGCTGTACGGTAGGACCCTGTGGTTTATCCATCTACATCCATCTATATCCTAGATTGCATCTGCTAATCCCAGATTCCACCCCATCGCTCTCCCATCGCCCTCCCCCTTGGCAACCGTACGTCTATTCTCTGTGTCCCTGATTCTGTTTCTGTTCCGTAGACCGGCTCATTTGTGTCATATTTTAGATTCCACATAGGAGTAATGTCATATGGTATTTGTCTTTCTCTCTCCAATTTAATTCTACTTCCTGATGGTTACATAAGCTTTAATTCAACCAATGTCTGATTTTCCTCACAATTTCACTTACAAGGAAGAGAAGAGTCACATTTTAATGCTGGGTGGAGCGGAAAGTAAAAAAATTTAAAACTATTTTATGTGGCTGAATTCCACATCTGCTGACAAAATATGCTAAGTCATTTAAAAAGCAAAATGCTGCAAGCTGTAGATTACAAGAGCTTATGGCCCAAGTCTATCATCATCGTATTATCTTTATTTAACCTGTGCGTGTTTCAGTTAAGTTGCTTCCGTTGTGTCCGACTCTGCAACCCTATGAACTATAGTCCTCCAGGCTCCTCTGTCCATGGGGTTCTCCAGGCAAGAATCCTGGAGTGGGTTGCCATGCCCTCCTCCACGGGATCTTCCCCACCAGGGATCAAACCTGCATTTCTTACATTTCTTGCATCAGCAAGTGGGTCCTTTACCATTAGCTCCACTTGGGAAGCCCTTATTTAACCCAGGTCCTAAGAAATATTTAATATATAACTTCATATATATAGTATTGAAGTAAACAAATTCTTTCTGAAATAAAAAAACATATTTATGATTTCAGATACTTTACATCACAAACTAACACACATACACACACTACTTTATAAAGTTTTATCATTTATGCACCTAATTTTTTTTATCATTTTAGTCTTTTTTAATTGAAGTATGATTGATTTACAATATTGTGTTAATTTCTATACAGCAGAGTGACTCAATTGTACACATATATACATTTTTTTTCATACTCTTTTCCATTATGGTTTATCACAGGATATTGAATATCATTCGCTTTGTGCACTTAATTTTTATGACAACATTCAGTGTTACACAGAGAAACCAAAAGATGAATGGTATAAGACAAACAATTCAAAAATGAGGCAAAGGCACTGACGTTTTTTTATTTGGCAATCCAACTAGCAGCAACACTAAGAATCTAACTTCCTTCTAGTATCGAAACTTCTACCCCACCTATCACTTCTTTTTTCATTATAATACTGTAAAACAAATAAATTGTAGAACATATTTTATTTTAACCCAACGCTGAAACTATAGGAATCAGAATGCTGAACAAAGTTTAATTCTAGACACGAAATACCAACACGTTTGTTTAGAAAAAATATCTTTAAAAATATTTTAATGTAAACTGGGGAAAACTAGTGTAGACAAGGGTCTGTTTTTCCATCTGTTTGAACAATGAAGTAAACTGTGTAAACTGATGACATTTTAAAAAGATGAGTGAAACAAATGATGTTATGAAAGATAAGTATTATGATATTCTCAAAAATGGTTCTTTATAAACTGAAAATCGGGACAGTGTCTTTTGGCGTGTGATAGTGGGGTCACAAAGAGTCAGACACGACTTAGTGCCTGAACAACAACAACAACAACAATCTTTAGAACAGCACATGGTGTCTGCCCTACTCAGGATGCCAAGAACTTTAATTAATCCTCAACTTCTGTAAAGCTATCAACATAAGTATTTTCTAAAGGCTGGGCTATGTGAACTACAATAGCAGCAGTTTAAAACAGAAGAAAGGAAATATAGGGAGATGATATTACATTATTACAACTGTATTTATTAAGTTCTATGGCAGATTTTATTTTTATGAAAAACCACGAGGGTTACTTTTTTCAATGAACGTTTACATGCATGAGTTGAAATTATATTAAAAGTTTCTGAAGTAACTGAAATTAGCTGTAAAAAATACTCTGAAGTGTAGGCACATGAGAGAATGATTTCCCATCTGTGAAACATGTCACAGAGTGTTCTAGCGGGTAACATATAATATTAGAGATAGAAACTACAAACTTGAAATAAACCTAAAAGACTTAAATAGTACCAGTATCCTATTTTGAGTCCGATTATCTAATACGATATTTAAATTTAAACGTTCAGTTACTTTTTCATGTACAGAATGCAAGATTTCTCTACCTTTCTTTTTCGTTTCCTCAGTATTAATAGAAGAAAGAGGGTATTTAACATAAAAATAGAGGATAAATCCTGAGATTTCCCCCCGAATGTCTTCATGTCCTACAGTCACAGGCCCTGTTGCACAGCCAACAGTGGAAGATCATTTTGGAAGAAACGATTTCCGCCCCTTTGAATCTTGTGCTTCTTCCAAGGCAAGAAGCACTAAGCTGTTCAGCGTGGCATTATAGTGTAAGTCTTCCTAATTCTATTTTTCCGTAAATGGGCTCTAGTTCTCGTAATTCACATGACACCCTTTGGCTGTGGCTGTCTGTTAAATTTCCTGTTTTGGTCCAGTTGCAGCAAACCAAACAAACAGCTCCCAGAAAAGGCTATGGCAACTACTTTGTTTCCCTTCTGGTATTTCCAGTTAAGTGCTTTCTCTCTAGAGGCACAGAGAAGGGAAGAAAAGAGCCACAGGCGAGGTGTGAGCAGGTCACAGAAGCTTCAGGGCTCCAAAAAACGTGCCGTCTCCATCTCGGGATATCTTAGCATCTTCCCGGGGTATTGCCAGTTGGAGTTCATCTCCTTCCTCCAGCTTTGCGATGCCTGCAAAGGATGATTGGCAACAACTTGAAGCCGTTGTGCAGATAAAGAAGAGGGGAGGGCAGAACGTTAAAGACGACGACTTGGTTTTGGGAAGAAGGTTTCACACAGACATTCACTTTTCACATTACAGCAGTGGGTTTCTAGACCAGTTATTATCCTACTTGCCTAAAGTTTTTTTTTAAAAAATAGTAAAAGAAATGAGCAGAAGTAGTTATAACAGACTGTGGGGTCGGTCAACATATTTGCATGGTTTTTTCTGCAAGATGTTATGGAGAAACCTGAGGGAACTTTATGCCAACCCAATATCACCTACTGTTGATAAAATGGAGCATCCAAATATGAACCAAAAGTCTAACTGTAAGAAAAAAAGTTTAGTAAATCATAGCACATCCCAAGATGGAATATTATAAAGTTAAAAGCGGCTTTGCTTCACTTCACTGACAAGGGAAACTTTAAAAAATAATGTTAAATAAAAATACAAAAATATGCATACACACACACTGCGTAGCCCTAAGTGTGCTTTTTTTTCAAATGTGCATATAATGTGTGAATTATTAGAAAGTAAAAAACAAAACGCCGCTTATTAACAAAACACATCTGCTAGCAGAGTCTCTCTGTAGAGTCCAGACTATGGAATTAGGAGTCACTCAGATTGCTTTTTATAGCCCTTTATATTTTGTGTTTCCTTAAATGACCGTAACCTGCCTTTATAATCAAAAGTAACAGGACAATTAGCTTCTCAGAACTGGCCAATTAATCTTCATGTGCCTAATTTACAGTAAGGTAGCCTGTGATTCAGGAATACAAAATGCAACTCAGGAACTACACTCAGTATATCAGGTCATTCCTGGAAACACTTTATACACCAATGTGTAGCTTTCAATGATTTTAAACAAATTTGCTCTAGAACAGATGAAAACTGCAAACCTGAGAACCCTTTTTGTAAGTGATGCTAAGCTATTAGCACTGAGAAATATCTTTAAGGTCAATTTATTTATTCTTAAAAAATAAGGCTAGAAAGTAACATGGAGGAGCTGATGATCAGAAAAATTTATAAAGGAGTATGTTGTAAAGCTCTAAGTGCTAATTAATGTAAATAAACAACAGGCTGAAGTGACCTCACCATTTATAGATATTTTGCAACAAGAAATACTGGTTACCACAGGCTGCAGGGTAGCAGTTCTCTATGAAAATTAGGGAATTCAAATCTAAGCAAACTTCCTCAACACCCCGTCAAAGCTATTTATGGCTGCAGGTCCAGGATGACCAGCGTCTTGCTATCCTTTCTGTCTTGATTCCTTGTGCATTTCTCAGTAAGAGCCTTTGGAACATACAGCTTCAGATCACACAGCCAACCCGCACTCCATGTTCCACACTGTCACCCATGCTGTCTGGAAGGGAGGACCTTCCTTGGGGTCATGAGTGGAGCTGTGAAAACCACCAGAGAGAAATAAATATGTTTAAGGCAACTTGTTTTCAAGTACTGGCCTTGATTAGTTTGAAATTACCCCCAAATGGAATGAAGGCTTTGATGGCAATTTACTTGGCTGAGATGGCTGGATGACATCACTGACTCAGTGGACGTGAATTTGAGCAAACTCCGGGAGATTAATGAAGGACGGGGGAGCCTGGCGCGCTGCAGTCCATGGGTTCCAAAGAGTCAGACAAGTCTTAGCCGCTGAACAACAATAACGGACGGCAATTACAGCCCAACAGACCTGAAGTGAAGACAGCTCGCACGTTCCCTTCTCTCTCCAGCCCTCTGGCCCTGAGTTGAAAAGCAGGCTCACTCCTACCCTTTCGCATCCCAGCCGTATCCATCCGGTGGCCAGTGACCCCAGAAGAGAACAGTGCCTCTGGACCGGACATTCAAAACTGGCCAAAGGGCATTTCTTCCACAGGAGGGAGGAAAGAAGAGGCGAGATTCCCTGACTCCCGCTCGGGGCAGACTGGCTGATTGAAACCAAGTTCTGCAGTTGGCCAGCCGTGCAGCCCCGGACGATGTGCCTACCTCTCTGTGTCTCAGGCCCCACCCGCTTCCTCAAGGAGGATTAGAGCAGGGAGCACGGGGGATGTGCCTGGCCCAGGTCCTCATTCTCCTACGACGCGAGCACTCTTCTCACAGCTCCAAGAAAACACAGCTCACTCTAGAGTGGATCACTGTGAAGCTACTGCCCTTTCTAAATGTATATAAAAATGACAAACTTATTATTAGTTAGTTAGCTAATAATCAAATTAAAATCCAAAGTAATGATTGCATCTGTCTCTATCAAAACAGACTAACTTATCATTCGAGATCACAAAAACCACACAGTATACTGAGGACTATCTTTCTGTCTATGTATATAGAACTATTATTTACCAGCTGAGTAACAGGAATTATTGGGTAGTGTTTCAGGCATGTTTTGAATACATCGAAACAAAGTCACCAGACTCAGTTCGTCCCCAAAGACATGGACTTTTTTCCTCTGTATTAGGTGTCCCATGGCAAACGTGTTATCGGTGTATAAAACCTGGGAAACAAACCAAAGAACTCTGTCAGAAGTCAGCACGAAATGGGGGCATCGGACGGCGGCGGTGGGCGCAGGGTCGAACCTACCTGACCGTAGATAAAGAAGTAGCCTGTCTCTTTGACCAAAATCTTATTCTCCTTTTCTTCTAGGGCTCTTCCTCTTTTAAAGCTGAGAAGCCAAGGAACAAAGGTGTATGCTCCTACAACGAAGAGAACGGTTTTTAAGGAAGAAAATCACTGAGAAACGCAGTTTTTCGTCTCCACTTGAAACAGAGCAGGACTCTATGACCCTTGCCCCCAACCATGTCCTCTGTCTGCCTTTTTTCTGCGGAAAACTTTCGTCAAAGAATAAGTTTAATCAGAGCAGTGAGAAATGCTGCAACAGAGGAGAACAGTCTAAGGAGACTAAATAATAAGGGTCATTAAGCACCATCAAGGACATCTAGCTCTTTCTCAAGGGCTATAGATGATGTTCTGAGCCACATCCTGTGAGCTGTCTTATAGACACTGAAACCCCAGGTGGAGGATGACCAGGCTGAACCAGGACACGAGCTGCCCCAGTTCCGAGAACTGACCACGGAGAAATGGGGCAGGTGCGCCCGGGACTGAAGACTGTGCCTGAAATGACCAGAATGACGCTGGTCAGGCCGCTGAGGACCGCTCTGCGGGCGCCTGTCAGAGACGGCTGCGCTGTTTCTGCATGTAGCCCTCCCCACCGACTCTGTCTATAAAAGCTCTCAGCCCCGTGTGTCAGGGAAGGGGGAGTGGACAGATGTACTCCTCTCTCCCCCACAAGTTGCCAGCATCTGAAATAAGGCAAACTTTCCTTTCCACCAGCTGGCCTGGTTTTTGGCTTTTGAGCGGCGAGCAACCGGACCCGACACATATACCTTTTGATAACATGCTTAGTTACTAACCTAAGTCTGAAACTTAGAGGAGACTTTTTTCATCTTTTAAAAAAATGACCATCCTCCGGCGGTTTCTCAGCATCATTTACATACTCACCCAGGCCAGCTATCAGATACAGGAACTTGAAAGCAAGCGCTTCATATGTAATGTCTGGGGTTTTGATTCCTTCTGTATTTTAGCAACTTTCATAATAATGTCTAGTCTGGATGGGAGAGTTTGAGGCCAAAGAAAGGTCTCTGAATAACACACCAATAGAGATTTGCAGTTTCTCTTTGATTCTGTTGGGGAGGAAGAAAGTTTTCCTCTACCCTTCTTTGGCAGGGGGCGGTGGGGCGGGGGTAGAAAGGAGAGATGAGACAGCAAGGGAGGGCCCCTACAGCTCACCCCTCCTCTCCTAAGTTCCCACACAGGGAGCAGCCCGATCCCCCCAACTTTCTGTTCCCAAAGATGGTCTCCGAGAAACCACTTCCTTTTGTGAAAACCATCTGGTGCCACCCTGGGTAACGACAATCCACCAATAAAGACCCCCCAGTTACACAGAACAGAGGTAACCTCATCATCGCCTGTTTTCATACGACATTATTCTGGGGGAAAGATTATAATGATGTAGCTTTAAATTCTGTTTAGAGATCATGTGCCCACAGCATTCTTTAACGAAGGGTTCTGAAAACACGAGGAAGAATTAATATCAGGGTTGTTATTATTAAAAATTATAAATACAAGCTGATGACTGAAGGCAATTATTTTCACGTTTTATTCGACACTCTGACCACAGAGGGCTTCTTTTCCCCCTTCAGAGCCACACATATCTTAGATTCCAACTTCTCTGAGCTTGGGGACTGTTCATGTTTAGTTCCCTCAGGGCCTTAAATGATGCCTGACCCAAACCAAATGCAGCAAATATGTATTTAAAGAAATCCTAATCATGGTACTATGCAATTAGTCACTAGCACTCCATGCTTCAAAAGCATCTTACTACCTGGTTGCTGAATCTCTGGGAAATGAAACACTCTCCATCAGAGAGGTAATAAGAAATCTTGAAGTGAAACACGTATTTTTAAGTCTGCATGTTTATATTCTGACTAGACATATTTATCGACTGTAAATTTTGTTTACAATACTTTACATTGATCCCCCATTTCTCTATACCATACTTATACCTATAAAGTTAGCCAGTTCTTACCAAATCTCACTGCTATATTGTCAGAAGAGAAAGAAAAGCAAGTCCTTATTAGGCTTATATTCTTATTTTCTCTTTTATTTTTGGCACTTCATCTTATCTTGCTGGAAATATTCTTGTTAATGAGAGAGAATCATTTACTTGTTTTTATGTACTGTGTACATTTCTCCCCCAACCCTGCCCACATACAAGAGAGCACGCACACACACACACACACACACACACACACACACACACACACACACACACACACACACACACACTACACTCCATCCCATGTAAGTGGTAAAGAATCCACCTGCCAACACCAGAGACGCAAGAGATGTGGGTTCGATCCTTGAGTTGGGAAGATCCCTTGGCGTAGGGGATGGCAACCCACTCCAGCATGCTTGCTTGTAAAATTCCATGGACCGAGGAACCTGGTAGGCTGCAGTCCATGGGGCTGTAAAGAGTCAGACACAGCTGAGCACGTATAGATCCATGTTGCTGACATTGAGGCCAAGCCAACGACTGTCCCACAGGGACAGCTGGAAACCCAGAGGCCAGGATGGAGCCGAGCCCACAGCGTGCACTCCATCAATTTGTATTAAGTGAACTTCACATTTAAGAAAATACACTAAAAAGTCAACTAAAAGGTAAAGTAATTATAAACGTAAGCATACATAGTATGTTTCTACACATTAAAACTTAGGTTTTTTTTGCATGCTAGTTAGACCACGGATAGATACATGCTAACAAGAAAACATGCACTAAATGCCTATTCTATAGAAAGCTTCTCTAAGCTAATATGAATCACTCCTTACAGTAGATATTTAAGAATGTGGAAAGGAAAGATTTCAATGGCCCCAGATTCTTGCACCTCCTCCTCGTACATAGAAAAGCACTAAAATCGTTTAATTTAGATGTCTTTTCTTTATTTCTTTGTGATTAGCAGTAATCTTTTGTTATTAAAAAAAATTACATAAATCCAGGCTTCTCTCTTACTTTGAAATAGTTTCTCAGAGCTGTCTGAGAGGCTGTTTTCTGGGCTAGTCCTCAGTAAGACACTGAATAAACTCAACTCAGAGTTCTTATATTGTGGGGTTTTATTTCAGTCAATGAAGGTAAATACTAGGAGCATTAATGCTTAATTTTGTTTTCAACAACTAAAATATGAATATATTTTGGTATATAAAGTGTGAACTTTCCAGCTCCACTCAACTTTAAATACTTGATGTATTTAAATGTCTTTGAACACTTAACAAATCACTGTGTACATTAATATGCGAAATTAAATTAAAATGACAGTATTCAAATATAAAAATAATTCACATGTATTTCTGAAAATGCCTGCTTTTAAGAGAGTAGATCTTTTCTATTCTGATATATGTGAAAGACTTGTAGATAAATTTTAGGACAATACATTTTTATAGGAAAATCAGTTCTGCTTTGCTAATGTTTGTTTTTTATTTTGTTTTATGAAAAGGAAACATCCACCCAATTATTTATACTTCCAGTGTTACTTCCTTAAATAATTAACCATAAAGGCTTCAGACAGCAGCTGTCAATCACAGCTATCACACTTGGCTACTTCTCTTGATTTTCTATTTTATTATCTTAAAATTCCTGGAAGTAGTTTTAAAGGAGAAGATACTGATAATATTTTTGAAGACAGATTAAGTCAAGAAACAGGGATTTACTTTTTACTTGGACACACATGTCTGGCAGTGAAATCCATAGTAGGCGTATGACTTTGTAGCTGAGGCAGGACTAGGAAAATCCACAGAAAAAGAAATCAGTCAGGCAGAGCCATGCAGCCTGAGCCACGAGAAAGGAAACGGGAGGCCCCGCAGGGCTGCGTGCAGTGGGGAAAAATGACGACGTCTGTGTTTTAGAAACACCTCCGTGTCGCTCCCAGTTGAGAAAAGTGCAAAACTGGAGGCAAGGAAACCAGCCGAGGTGAGAGATGACGGGGGTTTGTACCAGGAGGTGAAGTGGCAATGAGGAGAAACAGATCAGCTCAAGTGACATGAGGAGGAATCACCAATGAAGTTTCGAGCTTAATGCACAGCTTCAAGGAAGCAGTCAGGAATGACACCCAGAATTCTGGACTGAACAAGTAAAGGCACAGTCAGCAGACTTACTGGAACGGGGGATGCAAGAAGAGGACCAGATGTAGGGGAAAAGTCCAGAGTTCACGCTGAGATGTCACCAAGATCCCCGGGAAGAGGTGTTCAATGGACAGAGGTATAAATAGGCTTGGATCTCAGGAAAGTCTGCTGGACTAAAGATCTGCATTGCGGCCATCACACACAGCTGTTAAGTGACAACAGAGAGGATTTAAGTCCGGGAAGAAACCAGAATGAAGATAAGGGGGCTGTGTCAGAGGTCTGAAAAACACCCACAGTGAAAGAATCTTTTTTAAAGTTTAAAAAAAGCAGTGGGTAAAAAAGCAAGGAACATGACTGGAGAAACAAACCAAGAAGGGCACGTGTTTTGAAAAGACGGGAGGATTTCCCTGATGGTCCAGTGGTTAAGAATCCGCCTGTCAGCGCAGGGGACACGGATTCGATCCCTGGCCCAGGAAGATCCCACACGCTGAGGGGCAAGGAGGCCCGTGTGCCACGACCACCGCGCCCGCACCCGGGACCCTGTGCTCTGAAACGAGAAGTCACCGCCGTGAAAGGCTGCAACCCCGCAACGGGAGAGCAGACCCCTCTCGCCGCAGCGGAGAAAGCCCGCACGCAGCAGTGAAGACCCAGGGCGGCCAAAAATAAAAGTCAACAATCAAATCTCCTTAATAAAAGGAGGGACTTAACAAGTGTCAAATTCTACCGTGAGATTAAATCTCATCACTGCCTCTATGAAATCATTATGTTGAAAAACCGAAAGAGACGTCCGCTATCAACCTGACCATGGGAATCGCCTCTCTCCCTTTTCTCCTCCCGTAAGCCCTTGAAAGAAACAGATTGATGGCTGTGGTCTGATCTAGACTGATGTCCACATCCTCCAAAATAACGCCAAGGGAGGCCAGAAGCCACTGAGGTCACGCCGAAGCTGGGCGAAAAAGTCAGGAGGAGAAGCCGAGGAAATGGTCAAGGCCCGGGAGGCAGCGAAGTTTATAGAGTCAGCAAAAAATCAACTCACGGAAGGTGACGAGTCTGTCATATACATGCAGGAATCTACAGACAGCTGCCAGCTAAGAGGATTCAGGAAATTAGGAGGGAAAAAAGCTCACTTAGAAGAACATAAAAGCTTCAGAAGGGAAAAATAGGTTCTGCACAAAACAAAATGAGAGGGAAATAAAGAAAGCATTAAGACTTTGAGAAAAGTTGTAGAAGTATAGGAAATAAAAGAACAGGTAAAGAATTAACGGCACGGGAACTTCTCTGGTGGTCCAGGAGCTAAGACCGTGCTCCTGATGCAGGGGGCCCAGGTTCAATCCCCGGACAGGGAACTGGATCCCGCATGCCACAGCTAAGAGCCCGCAGGCTGCAACTGAGGATCCGGCGTGCTGCAATGAAGACAGCAGACCCTACATTCCGCAATTAAGATCCGGCACAGCCAAAAAAATAATCACCAGCGTATACATAATTAGAACCCAGAGAGACATAACTAAAGCAAGAAAAATTCAAGCAGAGCAACCCCTTGGCACTCTTGCAGTCTTAAAAGGCCCATTATGTGTCAGGGAAAGTTGATTCAGAGGAGCGTCATTAATTTCTTATTACAGCTGTAACAAATTACCACACACAGTGGCTTAAAACAACACACATTTATCATCTCTCGTTTCAAACATCAGAAGTCTCCCTGGGCAAGAGTCAAGCTGCTGGCAGGTCCGTGCTCCTTCTGAACGCTGGGATGTCCCACCCTTGGCTCCCCCAGCCTCTCCACTTGGCCTGCTTTCCTGGGCTTGCGGGCCCCCGGGCCCACAGGCAGCCGTCTCATCACTCTGAATCCTCCCCTCCTCTGCCTCTGACCCCCTAAGCCCCTGGGGAAGGGCCTCTGCGGTTGTACTGGGGCCACCCGAGTCCAGAGCACCGGGCTGGTGGAGGTCTGGGAGATTAGATGGGGGTCTCAGTCGTGACTGACTCTTTGCGACCCCAGGGACTGTAGCCCGCCAGGCTTCTCTGTCGGTGAGATTTCCCAGGGAAGAATATTGGAGTGGGGAGCTATTCCTTTCTCCAGGGCGTCTTCCTGACCCAGGGATTGAACCTGGGTCTCCTGTATTGGCAGGCGGGTTCTTTATCACTAGTGCCACCTGGAGACACCCACGTCATCCAGGATAATACGCCCCAATTCCTTATTTTAATCATATTTTCAAAGTCCCTTTTGCCGGGTAAAGCAATAAACTTACAGATTTCAGGGATTATGGTGTGGACACATTTGAGGAAATATTTTCCTACCTACCATAATAGTTGACGTTCAATATAAAACAAAATAAGTATTGCATTTTTAAGGTAAATAATTCTTTGCGTAACCAGGCAATGTGTGGGCTAAGTGGCTTTGCCTCAGTTGTGTCCAACTCTTTGCGACCCTGTGGATTGTAACCCACCAGACTCCTCTGTCCATGGGATTCTCCAGGTTAGATACTGGAGTGGGTTGCCATGCCCTCCTTCAGGGGATCTTCCCCACCCAGGGAGCCAACCCGCATTTCTTATATCTCCTGCATTGGCAGGCAGGTTCTTTACTACTAGCGCCACCCAGGAAGCCCCAACAAAGCGATACCTTGAGACAAATGACAAAGAAAAAACACAACATACCAAGATTTCTAGGATGCAGTCAAGCAGTAAAGCAGAAACGTCCACACACACTAACATTTATTTACACGTTCGAGATTTACTGGAGTCACAACCCATCACATGGCAAAGGGTCCAGATAAGCCCCGGGACCCTCCAGGGAGAGTCAGCGTGGAGCGGCCACCACGCCGGGAAGACCCCGGATCTGTGCGGCGCAAGCTCGCAGGGGAGGAGCAGCCGCATCCTTTAGTGTGTGACCGACAGCAGTTCTGGTTCTGGCCAAATGTGTAAAACAACACTTTTCCAAGTTATAATTTTTCATTGGGCCTTCGAATCTTCTTCCGGCTCTATTTTAATTCTTAGGAGACAATTTGCTACCTAATAAAAGTTGCAAACATTGGACTTTGGAAAATGTCAAACAAGTAATAATAGAATTTCAAGTATTTTAGTATTCGGGTTACATTTAAGATAGAGTCACAGTGAAAAATACAGATGCAAGATAGATTTTACTTGTTCATTTGTTTGTTTTCTGTTTTCCCCTCATAGAAGATAAATTCTGTGAAAATGGGGACTCACATATGCATCATTCACTGCTAAGCCCCAGTGCCCACACTGTACCTGGAAATTGTATGTTCTTAACCATTACATGCAATCTATAAAGTAATCATTTCACACTGAAGATTTACCACAAAAATGTTACATTTACTTGTACATATTATATACTTCTTGATAAATAATTAATATAAATGTCTATATGTTCAGTTTTATCTTCATCCTATTAAAATATTCTATGACCTAATATAACAGGGGAATGAATATTTCTGAAGATGATCTTGACGCATTATAGAAGCCAAAATCATTTCTAAATAAAAAGCTGACTTTGATTTAGTATTAATTTTGCTTTATCACATGCTAATTATTTAAAATGTCCTAGTATTAGTGTCCTAAAGGTAATTCTCTTTGTTAGGTTATTATAGGGGCCTGAATATTTATTCCCCAATCATTTTAAATGAATTTATTATCTTAAATCTGATTATAAGAAGTTTTGAGGCAGATCATTGATCTGAGATGGAGTTCAAATACAAGTTTGGGGCATGAAATGTACAGGTAATTGGACTGAACTGAATTCTAAGTGGAAAAGTTCCTGTGAATACTTGATTACCTTTCCGTATAGTAGGCGTGTCACTGTCTGCAATCAACTGCAAGCAGTCTTGAGTGACTGAAAAGCAAAAATATATCATCTTAGTTACATGAATAGAAATAGCGAGGGAACAAAGACGGCCAAGAATACAAAGCTACAAACCCACTCTTCCAATGGCCCCTAATCAATTATATCAACACTTTCTGCCTACATGTTGTCCTTAAAATTACTTTAGGAAATATGCCCACAGATTTCAATATAACTTGTACTTGAAATGCAATATGTATATACTTGAAATTCAAGTTTTAGAAAAACTCTATGCTATTGAAATATAGTACTTTTTAAAATTATTTTGCCAACAAGTGAAGTCGTGTCCGACTCTTTGGGACCCCATGGACTTTAGCCCACCAGGCTCCTCCACCCATGGAATTTTCTAGGCAAGAGTACTGGAGTGGGTTGCCATTTCCTTCTCCAGGGGATCTTTCCAACCCAGGGATGGAACCCGGGTCTCCCACATTGCAGGCAGATGCTTTACCCTCTGAGCCACCAGGGAAGCCCATCTAAACAATTTAGCTGAACTTATTCTAAAACATATGCCTGTAGAGAAAGAAAGTTTAGCTACTGTCATTTCTTCTCCATTTCCCTCAAATATATGAGCCAAATGATCAGATTACTCTAAAATGATTTTTTGTTTAAAAAAAAAATCTAGCATTAAATCATAACTCACTAGTACTGAAAATACCACTATTAACATTACTGAAAATAAAAGTAATTGCTAACATTTATTGAGCTAGTACAAATCCAGGCAACTTCACAAAAATCCTAAGAATTACATACTGGAAATTACATCTTGGAAAATGTAAACAACTTGTCCAGTCCCCAGGGATAGAAAGTGACAGGGCCTAAATTTAATCATGCCTGTCTCACTCTGGAGCCAAAGTAAGGCTTTTGGTAAAAAGTTTGGGACTAGAAAGAGAAGGAGAGCTACGACATCTTTTAAGATAAAATAGAAGCTTTCCCGAGGCGGCTGCATTACCAGCAAAGCATCTGGGACACACCCACTCACATCTATCCACACCGCACATTGCACACAGAATATTCCACGGAGTGCACCAAAGAATACGCAGTATGAAAGTCACTCATATTCAACTCTTTGAGACTCCATGGACTGTACAGCCCATGGTATTCTCCAGGCCAGAATACTGGAGTGGGTGGCCTTTCCCTTCTCCAGGGGATCTTCCCAACCCAGGGATCGAACCCAGGTCTCCCACATTTCAGGCAGATTCTTTACCAGCTGAGCCATCAGGAAAGCTCAAGAATACTGGAGTGGGGAGCCTATGCCTTCTCCACTGGATCTTCCTGACGCAGGAATCAACCCGGGGTCTCCTGCATTGCAGGCGATGCTTTACCAACTGAGCTATCAGGGAAGCCCAAAAGAATATATAGCTATTCTATTAAATGAAGACAGTGCCTTCAGGTTAAAAGCAAAATAGGGACTCTGTCTGTAGGAGAAGAAAACACAGCAGTATCTAAACATGGAATATGGAGCTAAGTGTGCCTATTTTAAATTAAGAAAATATTAGTTTAGATTATTTTATACCACGCCTTTTACTCAAAGTAATGCTTTAAAAACATGCTTCACAATGTATACGTTTTAAGAGCTTATTAACACAGTGGAGAGTTCCCATTGCAGATCATTAGCGGAAACCATGGAATAACAGATGTAATAATTATGATACTCTGAAGCTATGCAAATGCACAGGCCTAAAAAGAACGTTGTTAAAAGACAGTGATCACATAAGAAAATCTGCTAGGAAATTTTCTTTGGTGTTTAAAGCAGAACCGCAATGTTAAAAACTGCAATCCTTTTTAACCATAAGATGTTTCTAATACATTTTTACATTAATCTGATGGTTTGGATAGGAGCAGAACATTTTGGCTATCTTGTGGCTCTTTTTCTTTTATTTCTTTTTATTGGATACAGTTGATTTATAATGTTCTGTTAGTTTCAGGTGTATAGCAAAGTGAGTCAGTTATACATATGCTTCCCTATTGGCTCAGATGGTAAAGAATCTGAGAGAGTCAATTCCTAGGCAGGTTGATAAGAAGTCAGGGGTCCCCAAGGAGGAGATAGGGGTCTGGAATTCTCAAGGAGGAGGAAATGACAGACTTTTTTTTTTTCCCTCTACATTTCTTAGTCTTAGTCACATAAAAAAAATTTAAAAAAAAAAAAATTTTTTTTCTGTAAACCCGGAACTGAGGATTACACAATTCAGTTTAAACTCTGTACTAGGGATTATATAACGACAGTGTACCGTGGTTGAGGCCAGTTTCTCCCTCCTGAAAATCTCCTGACTAATCCTGGTGTTCTAGCATGTATATTATGGGAGAGGGTCTGGTAGGACCTTTCTATTGTTAAGTTCTAATCCTGTTATCCTAAAATGTAAATTGTGGGAGTGGGTCTGGTAAAATTTTTACAACCTTGAGACATTCTTTTGATTCATTGTAATAACTAACTTAAAAAGAGTACAGCTCCCTTGCTAACACGAGTGAGGGGGGCACTCTCATCCCCCTTCTGATGTCTATGTCAGAAGCTTTCTCTCTCTCTCCCTTTTTATACTTTAATAAAACTCTGCTACACAAAAGCTCTTGAGTCATCAAGCCTGGTCCCTGGGCCCAAAGCTAAATCTTCTTCTTCGGAGATCACGAATCCAACATTGTTCACCGTAAACTATCAAATCTGCCTGCAATGCTGGAGACCTGGGCTCAATCCCTGGGTGGGGAAGATCCTCTGGAGGAGGGCATGGCAACCCACTCCAGGATTCTTGCCTGGAGAACCCCATGGACAGAGGAGCCTGGCGGGCTGCAGTCCATGGGGTCGCACAGACACGACTAAGCAACTAACACTTTCATGTTTCGCTCTTTTTTAGATGCTTTTCCCACATAGGCCATTGCAGAGTGATGAATAGGGTTCCCCGTGCGATACAGTGGTCCTTATTCGTTATCTGTTTACACATGGAAGTATTAGCACTCAGTTGTGTCCGACTCTTGCGACCCCATGGACTGTAGCTCTCAAAGCTCCTCTGTCCCGGAAATTCTCCAGGCAAGAACACGAGAGTGGTAGCCATTCCCTTCTCCCAGGGGATTTTTCTGACCCAGAGACTGAACCCAGATCTCCCGCAGTGCAGGAGACTGTTTACCCTCTGAGCCACCAGAAAGAGAAAAGTGAAAGTGAAGTCGCTCAGTCTTGTCCAACTCTGCGACCCCATGGACTGTAACCCCCCAGGCTCCTCCATCCATAGAATTTTCCAGGCAAGAGTACTGGAGTGGGGTGCCATTTCCTTCTCCAGGGGATCTTCCCGAGCCACCTGGAAGACCCTTATTTATATACAACAGTGTGTGTATGTCAACCCCAAATTCCCAGTTTATCCCACCACACCCCCCCTTGAAAACCATAAGTTTGTTTGCTACGTCTGAGACTCAATTTCTGTTTTGTAAATAGGATCATTTGTGCTTTTTCTCTTTTTTTTTAAGCTGGAAAACAATAGCAGGAGTGTCTGCGCGGCAGGGACACGGGACTCATTGCTGCAGTTGGTACAGTAGACCCTCGGCCACAGCACGTGTGGACACGATCAGAACAGGCAGAATGGCTGTGAACAAGGACAGCGAGAAAGAAGGGAACCTCAGAACATCCAGAGCCTCTCAAGACTGAAAAGCAGAGTGTCTGCGGTTGCCATGTTACACCTACTTCTCTAACAAACACCCTTTAAGGAATGACGACACACGAGGGACCGCCGTAAGTTCTGTGAGGGATGCAGGCGCCAGCTGGAGCATGCGGAACTCTAATGCTTCCTCCATACAGAAAAAGAAGAGGATGCTGACGCAAGGCAAATTTCCAAATTCTCCATCTTTCCTTTGCCGTGGACATGCATACTGTAAAGATTTCGTGAGATGACGTGCCTGAAACACTTCGTAGCCTACCTGGGACAAAATAATTGTGAAGTCAGTCCTGGCTATTAGTAGGAGTAGCACGAGCATTATTGCTCTTAACGGTATTGAACCAAATGAACTGGGAGCCAATAAACTGGGAGGATGCTATGAGAGAAAGAAGGCCACGGGAACAGATAAAGAGACCTAGGAAACACTAGAAATACCATTTCAGGGCTTCACTGTGGCTTGGTGGTAAAGAATCCACCTGCTGCAACAGGAGTCATGGGTTTGATCCCTGATCCGGGAAGATCCTGCGTGCCCCGGAGCAGTTACGCCCATGCACCACGCTACTGAACCTGTGGTCCAGAGCCCGGGAATTGCGACGACGGGGCCCACGCGCCTACTGAACCGCAAGCACCCGAGATCACACACTCCGGACCAAGAGACGCGGCTGCAACGAGACGCCCGCGCGGCGCAGTGGAGAGCGGCCCCCACTCGCCGCAACTAGGGAAAAGCCCATTCAGCGATGAAGACCCAGCACGGCCACAAATAAATAAGTTCCTTAGCAAAAAAGAAACGCTATTTCGATGAGCCCTCTCCTTGACCTTTTCCATTAAACGCCTGTAGGAGATTTACCTCTGTTTAGACCGAAAGGGGTTTACCTAGTGAGTGATGTCTGGAAACTACCAAACGGATATGAAATACCTGAACTTTAATCTCCAGAGCCCAAAGAACACTTGGCCACAGCCTACACATTGAAAAGCAAAGGTCTAGGGGACTTCCCTAGTTGTCCAATGGTTAAGAGTCGGCCTTCTAGTGCAGAGGGCGCAGGTTCAATCTCTGGTCGGGGAACTAAGATCCTACATGCCTTGTGACCAAAAAACCAAAACATAAAACAGAAGCAGTACTGTAGCACATTCAGTAAAGACTTTAAAAATGGTCCATATATTTAAAAAATCTTTGTTTAAAAACCCAATGGCCTATTTTATTGCACAGTAGAAGAAATATAATTTTTAGAAGAAAATACACAATGAAGAGAAATTTTTATTTCAAAAAACTTTCAGAAAAGAAAATGGGACATTAAAATGACAGTTTAATAGCAGGGTTTGAATTATACTCACTGAAGTTAGTGCTATTCATTAATTTTCCTTATTCTGGAGAAAGTCACGGGGCTTTTCAAGGACACACATTCTTGGAAATAAGAACAGGACCTTCCATCCTGTCCTTGTTAGATGCCACTCAGGTTTCATCAACCCCATCAGTGCCCTTAACCTCTTCATCTTTTAACTCTTCCCATTCCCTTCTCCAGGGGATCGTCCCGATCCAAGGATCAAACCTGGGTTGTCTTCTTTTTAGGCAGATTCATTACTGTCTGAGCCACCAGGGAAATCCCTTTTTAGGACGTATGGTATCTGTTAACAACTTATCTCCAGTTAAGTCTTTTAGGACTTTCTTTCCAGTTCGACATAGAGCTGATCTTAGACTGATCTATAGATTATTGCTCACAAAAAGTGGGTCAAAAAAGGGCAGCATTTTTTTTTTTAGATTTCCCAATAGCATAGATATCTAACCACAGGAGTTTTGAGGATGCATAGTCTAAAATAAGAAACATAATATTAATAACAATTGTAGTATTAATTGATGGTGTTTGGTTTTCAAATGCCTTTTATATATCTTCCCTCTGCTACAATCAAGGGGAATTATATAAGAGTTTGAGAATAGTTTATCTTTTTAACTTCTTTTAAAGTAAGCAAGGCAGCAGCATACTTTATTATTTTTTTTTTAGCAACATACTTTAAAACCTTTTTCTGTCAATGGGGAGACACATATTTCTAAATATATATATGTACCTGTACATATATACATCTATGTATATATATATTACATATCATAATCTGAGAAACGCAAATGATTAATCTTAAGTACAGTTTTACAGCATAAGAAAATTCACTCATACTATTAAACCATGTGAAAAATATTTCTGAAACAATACATTATATTGACGACAAAACTAGTTTACAAAAGAGAATTCCTAAAATAAGAACTTTCAGGGCAGAAATCATTTAGTATTGCTCAATATTTGATATAATAAAATCCAACCAACTTTATAATTGGAATAGTGGTTGAACTGATTGAGGTTGAAAGCCACCTTTTAAAGTGTGACATTCAAACTTCATTTAATCAGGCAAAGAGCCTTGACAGTTCATGGAATTGCTAATATCTGATGACTCAGTGGTAAAGAATCCACTTGTCAATGCAGGAGATGCAGGTTCAATCCCTGACTCAGGAAGATCCCCTGCAATCGGAGATGGCAACCCACTGCAGTATTCTTGGGAATACTGGGAAATCCCATGGACAGAGGAGCCTGGTGGGCTACAGTCCATGAGGCCACAAAGAGTCAGACACGACTTAACAATTAAAGAACAAACAAATAGCGGTTGTACTTCATTCTGTGTTGGAATCAAACCCTTTCAAACTGGAATCCGGTTTCTTATACATTATTTCAACAAAGCTAAATCTAATAGAAACTACCGTAAATAATGCAATTATTGCACACTGTGTGTGGCTCCCATGACAAGCATCCCACGCTGAACTTTTCCCATTGCACATGTTCTGTCCATATGTCCTACTCCCATAGTTCTCCTCACTCATCTCATTCAAGAGACTTCTTCCAAGCTCTTCAGTCTGAATGAGATGTCCGTCCTTCATTTTCTTTTATCTTTCTTCTGTCCTCTGTCTTCTTACACATTACACTGTACATGTTTTAAAAATGAGGACTTCGAAAGTGATGCCTGACATTCAGTATACGGAAATCAGGACAAATACAGGAATTTGATATATTTTTTTTAGTTGCTTGCATACTAAGTCACTTCAGCCGTGTCCAACTCTCTGTGGCCCTATGGACTGTAGCCCGCCAGGAGTCCACCAGGCCCCCCTGTCCATGGGATTCTCCAGACAAGAATACTGGGATGGGTTGCCATTTCCTTCTCCAGGGAATCTCTCCAACCCACATCTCTTAGTCTCCTGCATTGATAGGAGGGCTCTTAAACACTAGCGCCACCTAGGAAATCCCTTGCTTGAGTTAGTTTTGAATAAATAATCAGTGGCTGTAAAAATTTAATTAGGAGAAACCCCTTAAAGATGCACACGCTGACCTAATGCTGGACACAGATTTATGAAGAAATCCAAGAAGTCATGGTTTTGGGGGTAAACATTTCTATTAGAGTGGGAGTACCAAATTTGAAGGGTGGAAACAGAGTTATAAAGTTTTATTATCAGAGATAAGCAGTTCGCCTTACCAGCAAATTTTGTTAAGTTACTTGCTTGTAGCTTAGGAAACAATAAGAGTTGAAAGAGTTTTAAAATAATTTCTGGAGAGCTAAGTTGAAAAGTTTATATTTGACCTCGTATAAAACAGAAAAAAAAATTAGGAATTCTTAATCTTGAGAGGGGCTTGCCTAACACATTTTGTGCTTGAGAAAGCTCATACATGTGTCTCTGTGCAGGATGAGTTGCCATAAAGGGAAGCTGAAAGTCAAGGTTCAGCTGTTGACTGGTAGTAAACATAATAACGTGGGCGATTTGGTCTGAAAAGCAATTATGTCAGTGGAGAAACCAAAACAAACCGAAGGAAAATTTAAAAGCTTCTGACTAATGGGTATATGTGTTTGAAGGAGAATTTAAAAATAATAATAGAAGCAGCCTCTCAGTTCTGGTGAATTCAGAACGATGGCAGCACAATAGTGGGCCTGGGGAGGGAAGAAAGTGGTGCTGATTTTTTGGAGGGCTTGGGATGAAGCTGACAAAATAAAGCAGAAATAAATATAACTGCTAGAAGTAAAGAAATGTATCTGAACGTGGTCTCCATGTATGTGTGCAGAAAAAGAGCCTTGGATGGCCTGTACCACTGGATTACACGCACCACTCTCAGTCTCTGCCTAGGGCGACACAGGGCGTGTCAGACGGTAGCCTCTGCACAGCTTCTTAAACACTGAGAATAAAACTGCTGTTGTTTAGTCGCTAAGTCGTGTCTGACTCTTTTGTGACCCCACAGTCTGTAGCCCTCCAGACTCGACTGTCCATGGGATTTCCCAGGCAAGAACACTGGAGTGAGCTGCCATTGCCTTCTCCAGGGGATCTTCCCCACACAGGGATCGAAATCGCATCACCTGCACTGACAGCTGGATTCTTCACCACGGAGCCACGGCGAAGCCCCAAGAGTAAAATAGCAAAAACAAATAACGCTGCCTTCATGTTTAATTTTGCAAATGATCAAGTATTTTAACTTAAAGCTACCAGTTCTATAATTGAGTCATCATCTCCACAGGATATGTTTTTTCTTTCGTCATGACTTCTTTGCATTAATTTAGGATATTTCTCCTTAATAAAGAAGGATACTCAGGAGGCACTGGCAGCCTAACTTAACAGTGAAGAGCGTTAGCTTCACGACACGATGTGCCAACAGGTCCGAAGTCAAGGAAGGTAAAACCGAAAGCAGAAACACAGCTGGCTATCTGGAGAAAGGTAGCAATAAATCGCAGAGTTGGCTGCTGCATTTTCCAGTCTCCGGGGGACATTTCTGCCTGGACGCCTCACTGATCCCCAGGTTTCACATGCCCCAAACCTGTTTCTTAACCTCGACACACACTCACCTCTCACCCCTCGGTTGCCCTCTTAGTAAATCCTGAGTTGCCCAAGCAACACTAGCTTAACGTCTCCAACTCAATATTGGGTTGCTGGTAGGAGGGACTGACTATGTCTGGGCTTCAGTTCGCCCATCTAATGTGCAGACAGCAGTGCCAACCTCGTGGGATTATTAAGAGGGTAAATGATAATCATGCGTCCACAGGGCCAAACCCAGAGCTTTCACATGGAACTCGTCTCTCCCCTTTTCAGTATGTTCCGGAACACCTACCTTAGAGCTTTGCACTGTAAGCATTTCCTCTATTTTGAGAAAAGTCTGTTTCTTCTCTAACGCCTTAGAAATGGGGATTTTCCTTTTTAAAAAGGAAATCCCACCATGACAAAAGAGCAGCTGACCAACACAGATCTTGTAAGTAGGACTTGACCCATAAAAAGCGCAGTTAACCATTAAATCTAATATCATCCATTTTTACAGAACTATTAATGAGAATGCATTCCTCAACATCATGACTTTATTTCTAAAATACTAATGTGTGCATGTGTGCTGAGTGACGCCATGAACTGTAGCCCACCAGGCTCCTCTGTCCATGGGATTTCCCAGGCAAGAATACCGGAGTGGGTTGCTGTTTCCTCCTCCAGTGAATCTTCCCAACCCAGGAATTGAACCTGAGTCTCCTGCGTCTCCTGCATTGGATTCTTTACCACTGTGTCACATGGGAAGCCTATGCATGTCTGAATTTTTTTTTAATGCTGAGAGTATAAAAATAATTGAGCTTTCGGGAATTAGGTAGAAAGATTTACCCTGGCCTCTCTTATTTGAAATAAAGACACATCCCCTTGCCTTTCCTCACTCTTAACTCTGCTGATTCTCTTAACCCTGCCCTAAAATGTTCACTTTTGCAATGTCTTTGCTATTTTCAAGTATTATAATTGACTCATCAATTATGTTTATTGACTATTTTCTGTGGCTTCCCACCTCACTGCAATGTGATACCCCATGGGCAGGAAACTTACATCTGTTTGTTCTCTGATTGATCAATACCCAACAATCAGCACAGCGTTAGGAACCTCCGAGGTTAGGGAAGGTTGGAAGAGACACAATATCACTTCTGGCTGCCCTGGGTGATTAGCTTCCTGGCTCTCCAGTTTCCCAAAACTTTAAACTTGATAAGAACAGGGTTCAGAGATGTGGTTATCAGGTCACTATTTGCCTTTTAAATACTTTTGTGGAAATTGAATGGAAGCCAGCTCTTGCAACACTGAAAAGAAGTCTCTCCTTATTGAAGCAGGGGACAAGAAAAATAACACTCAGGGAAGGCTCTGGTCAAAGATCACCATGACAGCAACCATCTGTTTCTGTTCTAGGAAAGAACACGCCCTTGCTGGGTAAGAGGCTGCAGCCTCATTTGGGGACAGAATGGATGGTTGAGTTACACACTGCATACTTGCAACACGCATTTTACAGCCTTGGAAGTTACAGCTGAGACCGAAATGTCGATAACGCAAAGACTGGATGCTACAGACCCCTCAGACATCCCGTCTTTTCTTGCAAAGGAAATGGACTATGGATTTCAAGACTCAGAAAAACAGTATTGATATATTTCTGTTTCTCCAGGTGGACTAATGATAAAGAAACCGCCTGTCAGTGCAGGAGGCCAAGAGATGTGGGTTTGGTCGGGAGGACCCCCTGGAGGAGGAAATGGCAACCCACTCCAGTGTTCTTGCCTGGAGAATCCCATGGACAGAGGAGCCTGGTGGGCTACAGTCCAGGGGGGTCACAAAGAGTCAGACATGACTGAGTGACTTAGCATGCATACTTATGTTTAACAGAAATGTTTACCCCAGGGAAATATTTAAGTTACCATATCAGGCATTAATTTATGTGTATTAAGGAGGCAGAGGTAGCTCAGTGGTAAAGAATTCAGGCGCCAATGGAGGAGATGCAGACTTGATTCCTGGGTCAAGAAGATCCCCCAGAGGAGGAAATGGCAACCCACTCCAGTGTTCTTGCCTGGAAAACCCTATGGACAGAGGAGCCTGGTGGGCTACATTTCATAGGGTTGCAAAGAGTCGTCAGACATGACTGGGCACGCACGCACTCATATTTATTATATTCAAAACTCTGATTTTTAAAAAATATCAAATGCATTGTGGTGTCCTGGATGGCTCCCGGAACATAAAAAGACATTAGGGGGAAAGCTGGTGACATTCAGATAAAGTCAGGGCTTCTCTGGTGCCTCAGACAGTAAAGAATCTGCTTACAGTGCAGGAGACCCAGGTGCAATCCCTGAATTGGGAAGATCCCCTGGAGGAGGGCATGGCAACCCACTCCAGTTTTCTTGCCTGGAGAACCCCATGGACAGAGGAGCCTGGCGAGCTACAGTTCATGGGGTTGCAAAAGAATCAGCCATGACTGAGCAACTAACGCTTTCAGGAGTTTAGTTAAATCCTGGTGTTGGTCTCTATGTTGTGACAAAGGTACCAAGGTAATATAAGATGCTAACTTCGGAGGAACTTGGATGGGGGTCATAAGGGAACTCACTGCACTGTTATTGTAACTTTTCTGTAATTCTAAAATAATTTCAAAAAGTTTATTTTAAAAATGGAGAAATATAAAGTAGAATGGTCTGAATCTTACAGGAAATATTTGCAAGATAAAATATGAGCAATTTTTTTTTCTGCTCTTGTTTTTACTTTCTTTAAAATGCTCGTGCTTTCACCACTATTTTTGTTATTAAAATTGAGACAAGTATAATAAATATTAAAAAAATAATTTTTTTCTTTCCATAATCTGAAACACATGGGTTTCCGATAACTTTTAAATTCCCTACTGAACAACAAGGGAGAAAGCAAAAGGTCACCTCACATTATTAGTGAACTGTTAGAGTTGAGTAGAAACCCATTTGGAAGAATTCACTTTCTTGATGGACTCTCAAGCTGATTATCTTTAGGTTCTTATGAAGAGAATCACAGTTAAGTTCAGGTTCAACACATGGATCACTGTGACTCCATCAGTGAAGAAATATTCATGCATAATATTTTCAAAGCTTTAGTATCACTTTAGTGTTTTTTTTTTTTTTTTAATTGGGACTATCTCCAAATACACTTAGGGGCTGAAAAGTGAACTTTTGGCTATTGTAAGCCATTTGGCAATTTTAATCTTGGATTTCCCCACATTTCTGTTTGTTAGACTACAGTCAGAAATTCTTATGAAACATAGGAAACTCGCTAAGACTTTCATTTGAAACACAGCGTAGTCAAGAAAAGCAAAACTGGAGCCCTAGCACCAGATTCTAGAATTAGGTGAAGGCAGTGCTTTTACCCCCGGTGGGGTGGGGGTGTCTGCAAGGAGTGCTAACTCGGTGTGCAGGCTGATGGGGGTGCTGCCCTTCACGTACTGACGTGCAGTCTGTGAATTTCACTGACCTGAAGACACGTGCCCTTTTCTGAGTATGTAAAGAATACGTCAACTAAAATTTAAAAAAAATTAAACTAACAATCCATGAAATTATAGTTAAAGAAGTCGCTGAATAGGGGAACTTCTCTGACTTTCCCAAATACTGCCTCTGCCTGGGGTAGCGAGCAAGTCTGAGGCAAGGGGTTTCCGGACCACACCCCTGGGACTTGAGTCTTCTGATCATGCTCATTCTTTGGTTAAGCAGTTCTTTAAAAGGTCAAGTTAAAAAAAAATTTCATAAGACAGCCTTTGATCAAAACTTGACAAATGAAGAAATATGGGAAAATCCCTTCCCCCAAAATGATGTCACTTGGCGCTCGGTGCTCAGTTGCTCAGTTGTGTCCGACTCTTTTGTGACACTTTGGACGACAGCCCGCCAGGTTCCTCTGTCCATGGAATTTCTCAGGCAAGAATATTGGAGCGGGTTGCCATTTCCTCTTCCAGGGGATCGTCCCAGCCCAGGGATTAAACCTGCATCTCCTGTGCCCCCTACGTTGCAGGTCGATTCTTCATAGCTGAGCCACGGGGGAAGCAAATTGATCCCACAAAATCATTCTATCTTATTTGGTATTGAGCCCCAAATTGATTCACACATGTTCATGGAATCCCTACAGGGTGCAAGTGTCATGATGAATATACAATGGGAGAAATGGAACCAGACCACAGAAGTATCTGCTCTTTAGTTGTATAGATAGTCTACACACAAATGAAAAGAACCTTCCTAGGGGATAATGTGATGAGTATCAACTACTGATGCAAGAACTAGGCTTGCTGTGTTCTGGAGAGGTCAGACTTTCTAGTCCACAACATACTGGAATTTACTGACAAATTGAATATACACCCAATAAAATTTAGATGCCTGCTGAAATCTGGGTTGGATTTATAGGAAAATAAGAATGGGTAACATTCTGGTATATTACTTAGCAACATTTAGCTGTTAAACTTTTGGGCATGGTTATAAAATGATGACAAAACTAACGTTGATAAAGCCAAATAGTCTAGAGAAAATCTAGAAGAACATTATAATTCCGCTAGTTATAAATCCACAAAATGTACTGGTGTGGCTTAAAAATAAGTGTGAGATCAAATACTATATATCATTTACTTGAAAACGCTGTATTTTTTTAAACAGTTTAACAAGCAATTTGAAAATGCCAAGGCTCCAAAGTAGCAGTAACATTTTAAAATTAATCATGAAAGAATAGTGAAACCTATATAAGGAAAACTGCCTTATTATGAAATTTTAAATTTTATATTTAATATAGATATTAAGAATCTTGAATAGATAAATTCAAAATGTGAAAATTCATTTTTCTTCAGTTACAGGCTTTATAAAATTCCAACAAAATGCATCTAAACATATATAGATAGCTAATAAATGAAATGAAAACTAACATTTTAAAACCGAAAGGGATAACCTAAAGCTTTTGAGTTTTACTTAAAATAAGTCACAACTAGAATGGAAACGAAAACCAAAGAAAGTTGCAGAGATTCAAACTGCATAGAATTTTCTCAATTCCAAAAGAAGGACCTTACCAAACAGAAAACAGAAAAGTCATGGCGCTTCACACAAACTTCTTGGTGTATACACAGACAAATTCTAAAGTAGTGCTAAGCAAAATGCCATTTTCCCTGCATGAAAGGATGAAATAACATTCAAGTCAATTTCACTGACAAGAATTGCTGATAATAACTATCATTGCGTTTCTCATCTTTAAATCTTTCCTCTGGGATCTATGAATGCTGTAAGTATATGCAGAGAGAGACATAGAGATATATATGTAAGTACTGCACATGTAACTAAGTATACAGTATATATACTGTATATATATACATAATATATACATATATATGCAGTATGTACTGTATATATACATAGTATATGTACATAAATATAATACATATATATCTATGCCATATATATGCTACATTAAAGTTTTATAAAAATCTGAGCAAAATCATGATATTGATAATAGTGATTATATCTGTGCCATGGAAACTGGGTGGATTTTTATCATTGGTTATTATTTTCTGCTATTATTCAAATTTTCTAAAAATTGAAAGTTATTTGGGGAAAAATTTTTGTGAGTATATCATTTTTGGATGCCTTAGAAACACAAATATGAAAAAAACATTCACATGAGAGGAAATTTTAAAATATTAATAGAACATACTTTGGGGAAGTGGGACTTAGGGAGTTATTGATTTCTTACTCAGTTTTCTCCTTCTTAAATTTCCTGTAATGAGTCTAAGTCCTCTTGGAATGGGAGAGCTAGGGTTTATTTTTAACAATAAATTCACAGGCAGGAGTACTAGCAGACAAGGTAGAAGGAGAGTGAGGCATTCTCACCCTACTAGATATTGAAGCTCACTATATTACAAAATTCCTTAAAATATTTAATGCAGATAAATAGGATAGTAAATCAATGACAAAAAGCAGTCTCAAAATAGATTCAACTATATATGAGGAACTCAATATAATGTAGTAAGTGTTTCAATGCAAATGAGTTAAAAAAGAATCATCTAATTAATTTGGTTTAGATATTTAGCAACACTTGGGAAGGAAAAAGTAAAAGAAGAAAGGAGAAGTTAAGGCTAGTATAACATGATCCACTAAAATAAACTCCAGGACTAACGGATTTAATACCAAACTACAACAGTAAATTGCTAGAAAAAAGTCAAAATGGCAGAAAAAATAGCAAACTACTTTAAGAGATTGTGGATAAATATGTATTTTAACTTCGATGTCTTAGAGAAAAATTTTAAAAAGGGTATCACATTAAAATATACAGATGCAAGATCTCTGCACAGGTTCTAAAAAGCAGCAAAATATTGTGAAAACATTTACATCAAAATTTTGATAAACAGGATGCCTAATACAGAGTTTATTTAAAATCATTTTAAAAATAGGACAGATGAATGAGCGAAGTTATAAATAAAAATTAGTAGAGGATAAAATTAGAACCTATCAAAGTATGCGAAAAGAAGATAATTCTTATTTGTAAGCAAGCCACAAATTTAATTTGAGGCACTGTTTTTCAACTACTGAGCTAGCCAAAACACATCTTTAAAGATAAAATGTGAAAGGATGTGAAAAACGTGTCCACTGCGCTTCTGGTTCATTTATAATTTATCTGGAAAACAATACTGCAACAGGCAGCAAGGGTGATAAAGATGTTCACACTCTCTGGCTCAGACATTCTGTCTACGGAATTCACACTGAGTGTATGCACCAAATTCCTCAGAAGCAAAGAGACGTGCACAAAAATTTTGACATATTCCATTCTACCAAAAAGACTGGAAATGATCATGATAATTATAAGATAACAAATAAATTAATATAGGTATGTGAGAATTACTTAGAAATAAAGAAAAGGCTTATTTTGTAATAAGTGAACACAAAAATATACATGGCATATTTTTTCAATTATGCAGAAAATATGAATGACAAAATGCAAAATATGAAGATAAGGATTTTAGAGTATAGTAAACATATGAGGGTTTTCCAGTTTTAAAATGTGTAAACCCAATTGCTTCTGACAACTGGCACGGAGATACGACAACTGGATACAAAATGTATTGCTGTATAAAACTAAGGAAGAATTTTTTCCATGAATAAGGCATTTAGTGAAAAATAAATTTGCAGAAGGAGTATCGTGTGTGTGAGAGAGAGAGAGAGAGGCAGAACACCTAATCTGTGCACTCTCCTTCAAAGTGCAAATACAGGTGAATAATTACACCTGTTCGGTTTGCCTCACAGTCACCAGCAAGGTTAAAGGAAACTGGAGAAGCGACAACACCTCTCCCGACACAAGCCTGGCACATTCTAGGGACCAAAAAATGCTCCTGCAGTATACAAGGGAGACAGCAGGAAGGGACTGTTAAATTGCAATATTAGTAAAGCAATGCAAATTCCCTATTCCATCCTTGACATGAGGGAACTGGAGCTGAAGGTTTGGGGTGCCCCTGCCCCCAAATCTGAGATGTCTGTGGAGCAGGTAGAAATCACTAAAGAACAATTACAGTGGATTATAAACCTGTGTAGCTCCTGCAAGAACATTATAATCAGGAAAAGCTTTAAAATCTCTGTGCCCCAGTGTGTAGAACAGGGTTCTTCTTAAACAGGGAGGGAATCAAAGAGAGCACCAACATGCACCTGCCCGGTCTCCACGTGGTTTCGCAGCAGCTACGCCCCTCGGAGACGCTGTCTGCCCCTCGCCTGGACCAAACCTCATTCCAGACTAGCTCCTGGCGCTTTTCCCCCGCCCGGGGACTGCCAGACGGTGCTCCTGAGGAGGGCGCGAGCTCTCCCTTTGAGGGGACGGGTGCGCCCCTCTCCCCTCCTGCGTGCTCCAAGCGCCGCCGCACAGACGGATGCCCCCGAAACGTGCTCACAGGCGGACGGAACACGCGGTCAGCCCAGGACCCTGGCCAGGGCTTGGCTCCGCCCTGGGGGGCACACGGGCTTGGGATGCCGCTTCCAGGCTCCGGCTTCTATTCGGAGCCCCTCTCCCAGGCGGGATGCTCTCCTCCTCACCTGGGCCCTGGACCCCGGACCCCTGGGCGCTTCTGTTCCCCCGCAAACGTACCTGTTTCTTCTGCCTCCGCCAGGCCACGCTTACTCCTGCCGCTCTGGCTGGAATTGCTTTCTCCCGGAGCTGGGGGTGCAAAGATCCGCTGCTAAGAGAAAAGCCCCACCACGTTACTGCCGGGGCGTCGGGGTCTGGGGGCGGGGGGCGGCGGTGGGGGGCTGCGGCTACAGCGGCACACTCACTTTCAGGGCGGGGGTGACGCCGGGCGCCTCCCGCGCGGCCGCGGCTCCGGCCTGGGGGGCGCCCGGCCGCCCCCGCAGCTCCGCCCGGAGGCTGCCCAGCTCGGCTTGCAGGGACGCCACCCAGCAGAAAGCCAGCACCGTGAGGCAGCTGGACGAGGCGGCGAGCAGCAGGGTCACGGCCAGCAGCTTTCCATCTTTGGAGCACCGGCCGGAGGGGCTTTCCTCCTGGGGCAGGACGGAGCCTCCCTCCTTCAGTTTCATTTCTTCTCTGGTCTGAGGGCAAGAAAGGCGGGACTGCTCCCCGGTGGAGTCATCCATTTCCCTCCTTGAACTTTGCAGGTTGGGGCCCCTAGCCTGAGTGACCACAGAGAATGGATCATTTCCTGTTATCTGGGTTTGTTCATGTCCCACATTGACTACACGGCCCAGCCCGGCGGCGCTCGCCCTGGGGCGAGTTCTCCCGAATTTTCTTCTCTCTGCCGTGGCTGCATCTCTTGCCCTAACTGTAGGCTAGGTCTTCCTGGCATTCACCCTTCTATCCGATTGCTCAATCGGCCTTCCTCATTTCACTTTCAGTTTTTGTAAGAATTTTAATGGCATCTCAGAACACTCATGCACAAACCCGGGGGGGCCCGAAGATCTGATGGGGAGGGAACTGGCAGTTCGGACCAGCACACTCCGGGGAGCTTTTAAGATAGGAAGGTGTTTAGGGAGCTGCCCCTCAGGCATTAGGAGAGGCCTGGGTCCACTTGGGGCCACGTGGCTTTGTAGGGAAGGGGGAAAGAACAGGAATAAGTTCCTGCTAAGTGCGATAAAGATAATTCATGTGAAGGTCAAATAAGCTAAGTGCTTTAGCGGTGAACCGGGCTCCACTGGAGAGTGATTTACTAACAGTCTTTAAGTAGGAAATAAAGTGAAGAGTCCTCAAAGGAGGCACAGAGGTCCGCCGGGAGGTACTCTGCTCCGTTACCATCTTGGCGATGTGATAAAAGGAATGTGCCTACATTCTGGAGAACTGTTTAGATCAGCTACTCGGGGGGAGTCTTTCTACGAGGGTGGGTGCAGTTTCCAAGAGAAATCTGAGGTCTTCCTCCCGGGACTCACGGGGCTGGGAGTCAGCCATTCATGGGCAGGCCAGGCTGCAGGAGCCCTCCCACCTCTGTGGTCCATACTTCTGGAGCTGCAAGCCCCCCGCACACTGGTTGGGGGAGAAGCGACCTTCTCTGGCTCTGGGTTCCCGGGAAGGCTCATTAACTGCTCTCTTCCTAGAGGAGCTTATCTGCTCTTCCCCATTAGCCTACTCGAGACACTCGAACATATGACCCAACCTGGGTGCATGTAGCTCCACCCAGAGGGGCTTGGACTTCCAGTCTCTATCGTGGGACGTGGTGTGGCCTGTGAGTGAGTCAGTGTCCTCTTTGGGTGGGTGATAACTGTCCCTGAGAATCCTAACAAGACTCCCAGGAACGTGGAACAAGCTACCTTTAAGATGCTTCCATTTCCATTCATTCCATCCATTCGTTATGTGGAGTCTATTCATTCATTTTATGAACGGAATGTTTCATTTATTCAGTTGTAATATGTTCACTATTGCTGCAATGGACGTCTTTGTGCCTTTCCCTGGGCATCGCTGCAAGGGCTTCGCGGGCACCCACCTGCTGGAGAAAAGGCCCGTGCTCACCTTGGGCCGGTGTCTCCGAGTTACCTGCCCGGACTGCCGACTTCCTCCATGTCTCACTAAGTGTCATGTCAACAGCCTTAGTCATTTTTATCTACTGGGACTTTATTTTTTCCTTTGCACCTGCAAGCTCCAAGACCTTTGAAAATGACTTTTAAAAATATTTTTCTGTTTAAAAAAATGAAAAAGTGTTTCAGTGATTCCCTTGGTCCCATTTCGCCGGTGGGAGTCGTCATCTGTCAGTGGGCGCGTAGAATCTTTTGTGGAACACAAGCTTCCTGACATTTCTTGTTTCCAGTCAATCAGGATAAAACACACCAGGTAATAGTTCAGTTTTTCAAAAGAGGATTAGTTTGGGGATTACTTTCTGACTGAAAGTAATTGGAACTCTCCCAGATTATATGGGAATGTATTCCCAGGTGGTGCTAGTGGTAAAGAACTCGCTTGGGTTGGGAAGATCCCCTGGAGAAGGACATGGCAACCCATTCCGGGGTTCTTGCCTGGAGAACCCCCATCGACAGAGGAGCCTGGCGGGCTACAGTCCACAGGGTTAGCAGTCGGACACGACTGAGCGACTTAGCACACATTCATAGTAGGGAAGCACATAGAAAAACAAAAGAATTCAAGGCAGTGCTGGAAACTGATTCCTCTCTTTTTCATCCTGGACACCTGCAGTGTCTTTCTGTGGGTGGACATCCTTCTCCTTCAGATAGGCCACTTCTGTCCGTGTTCTGCAGTAAAAGTTCAGAAAAGAAAGGAAATACTTTCCTGTAAGAAGTCAGCTGTGCCTTCAGCAGCTCTTCGGAGAGAACCAGGAGCAGTCAGCCTGCATCCCGCGTGGTCCTGGACCATCAGTGGGCGCCCCCAGCTAGAGCTTCCTCCTCCAAAGGCAGAAGGGGGAGGCCCTGCCCAGGACATGGGCTGGTGAGGTCCCCCACGCCCATGATGTGATTCAGTTTCTCAGAAAACAGGTAGAAAATGAAGTGGCGTTCCTGTGCTCTCGAATTCCTTACTAGAGGAATAAAAGGAAGTTATTACTCCATCAATCTAGGATCTGTTTCCTGCAGAGGAAAGGGTGTGACAGTAATTTAACCGAAAATCTGTTCAACAAATCTTCCGCAGTCCTTAGTCATTGACTCATTGGTCATATTCATGTTTATTCAGGGCTGGAGCTGAGCCAAGACTTCTCTGCCGTGATTCAATTCCTTTTCACCCACTTCTTTTTCTCACCTGGAGTGCCCAGGATTCTCGTGCAACAGAGCTAAGACACAATGAGTAAACAAAATGAGTCCTCTGTCCCCTGACCCAACCACTCAGCAGAGGGCAGAGAGGAACAGGAGAGAGGATATTTGAATAGAACCAAAGTCAGGAGTTTATCTGACTGATGAATCACAGCGTAAAACAGACATCTGCTCTGTGACTGCTTGCTTCTTATATTGACAACCTCAAAGATATTCGGAAAGCTTAACTAACTTCTGGCTTAACAATCCTATGAGGAATTAGCTGGTTTGGGAACTCTCTCCTACACCCATTTCTTTGAAGGAAAAAAAGTATCTTTCATAAAGATTTGGATGATCCAAGAATGGATTCCTTCCAGAAATGCAGAGGTACCTAAAAATAGATCCAGGTAAAACTGGCTTCCTCAAGACTTAGAACATGGCAAATGGTTGCACACAAATAATTACTACATTTCAGAAAAAAAGGATTCTGTTTTCTGATGGCAATATATACATTCAGTCAGTTGCTGCTGCCATTACAGTGAAACTTGATTTGGAAGGCCAAGTGCTAATCGCTCTAAGTGAACCAGGAAGTAATGGTATGTTTTTAAACATAGACAACTCTGGTTACTTCTCATACAAAACCTGATGCCGGTGACTGGCAAGGTTGATTTCTATTTCTTAATGGCTATATTCGAAAGAGGAGAATGTGTGCATTTACTGGAGCTTAATTTTTGTAGTGCTAAGTCGCTTCAGTCGTGTCCAGCTTTGTGCGACCCCATGGACTGTAGCCCCCCAGCCTCCTCTGTCCGTGGGGTTCTTCAGGCAAGAATACTGGAGTGGGTTGCCATGCCCGCCTCCAGGGGATCTTCCGGACCCAGGGATCGAAGCCGTGCCTCTTAGGTCTCCTGCATCAGCAGGCAGGTTCTTTACCGCTCAGCCTCACACCAGGAAGCCCCACGCTGACACATAGGCACCTCAAACAGTACCTGGTCAGATCTGATCACCTCAAAAATGTTGGGAGAAATAGAGAATTATACCCATGTAGGAAACATTACTTATGAAATTCTGTCTGTCTTTACAGATGAATAAAGCAGAGTTTGCAAACATTTTTAAAGATTTACTTGAAATTTTGTTATTAAATGTGAGAAGTAGAAAGATAGGTCTCAGGTGTACAGCCTCAGAAGTCAGACACATCTGGATGCCGGATTTTGTTTCACCATCTTAACAAACTCTTTCCTGGCCCGAATCTAGAAACCCATCTTGTTCAGACAGCCATCTTGGTAGGATGATAACTGCACGCTTTAACCCTCATCATCGCAACGCAATCCTGGTGATCCCATCCACACCAGCATTGATTGCCGAGACTGTACTGATAGGAGAGGGTCTAACAATCAGATGCGGGCGGGGGAGGCTCATGAGAAAGAGTTTGTCATCTTTAAAGAGAAACCAAATAAAAAGACAGTCTTCCCACATGGTCACAGGTCTGCTCATGACAACATAGAGCCAGGCTGGCCATTCCCCAACTGCTGTGCTGCCCAGGTGACAGGTGAAGGGTAGGAAGAAAGCCTGGGTCTCTGTGGAGCTAAACCAACTCTGTGTTCTGGGGACTTCTTACACTGAGGAATTGCTACTGTTGTTTAGTTGCTAAGTCGTGTCTGACTCTTGTGACCCCATGGATTGTAGCCCACCAGGCTCCTCTGTCCATGGAGTTTTCCAGGCAAGAAGACTGGAGTGGGTTTCCATTTCCTTCTCCAGGGGATCTTCCCAACCCAGAGATCAAACACAGGTCTCCTGCATTGGCAGGCAGATTCTTTACCACTGAGCCATCAGGAAAGCCCATATTGAGTTATACTTTTTCCTTATTCTTTAAGCCAATTCGGGACAAGAGTAGATGTTAATGCATCCCAAAGTATCCTAACCAATTCTGCTGGCTTGAGGATATTCATATTCCTGCAACCAAAGAACTTTTTACAGAATAGTTTCAAATGTTCTTTTGAAAAGTTTCCAAATGTCTATATTGAAAAAACTACAGTGTTAAGAGGAAAGGTCAGTATCCATCACTAGAAAAACTAGTCACTCATTAAGAAGAGTCTTATTTCAAAAAAAAAAAAAAAAGAAGAAGAGTCTTATTTCCAATTCTACTACAGAGTTACTTTTTGACAACTTCAGTTATTTAGCAGAGTCAGTTGGTAAAGAATTTGTTTGCAATGCAGGGAACCCCGGTTCAATTCCTGGGTCGGGAAGATCTGCTGGAGAAGAGATATGCTCCAGTGTTCTTCGGCTTGCCTTGTGGCTCAGCTGGTAAAGAATTCGCCTGCAATGTGGGAGACCTGGGTTGGGAAGGTTCCTGGAGAAGGGAAAGGCTACCCACTCCAGTATTCTGGCCTGGAGAATTCCCTGGACTGTTATAGGCCACGGGGTCACAAAGAGTCGGACACGACTGAGCGACGTTCACTCTCAGGGAACTTCACAATCTTAAAGGCGCTGCTACGTGCAGATGCACTGAATGCACCTGTGTTCTCTATGTGGTCCGGGAATAAACTCAGTCGCCTCTTTCAGAAATGAACATAGAAAATCAGAACTGTGGGTCACCATGTAAGGAGGGGGGCTTCCCTGGTGGCTCAGATGGTAAAGAATCTGCCTGCAGTGTGGGTGACTGGGGTTTGATTCCTAAGTTGGGAAGATCCCCTGGAGAAGGGCGTGGCAACCCACTCCAGTATTCTTGCCTAGAGAATCCCCTCGGACAGAGGGGCCTGGTGGGCTACAGTCCATGGGGTCACAAGAGTCTGACACGACTGAGTGGCTAAGCACAGCCCAGCGTGTAAGGAGGGAATCACTTCAGACGAAAGAAAAAATCAAGGGAAGCCCAGGGCATTCTGAGAAGAATGCAGCCTGAATTCATCTTTCTTATCATTGCTGCGGGCTCTGACTCATCCCTCTTTCTTGAGACAAACTAGCGGAGGCTGGAGGCCGCTGGGTGTTCGTGAGACCCTGAGGTCTTAGGTAGAGAAAAAAGCTGTGACCTTCTCCTCCCAAAGCAGCTTTGGCAGTACTGAACCCGGGACCGAGGTCTCAGTGGGTCTCAGAATAAACAGCAGAGCAGAAATCTGCGGGCCCAGGCACTGGGAGGGGGTCAGCCCCCCATAAGGATGCTAGGCGTCCGCAACCTGGGGAGGGCCCAGAAGAACCAGGTAGAGCGGAGCTGGTCCTCCCGGCCCTGGGGCTGGGAGGAGGGAAGGAGGCAGGGGACGCGAGTGTCTCTCCGAATGCCAGTCCCTCATGGGTAGACTGCAGGCTTCCCCGTGGGCACCGGCCTGGCTTATCCGGATGGGGAGGACGTGGTTTCCCACCAGCTGACCCAGCAGAGGAAAGGGACGAGATGCTTAGGAGAGGTGAGACGGCGCAGGAAGAAGGAACACAGCGATCCTCCTGCGCACACACAGAGGCGGCGGGGACACCGGGATTTTAAAATTAATGGAAAAGTCAACTGTAGGCAATTATCTTATAAACTATAAAAGGTTCCCATAATTTCCCAGTGAAACAGTTGGACAGATGAATTACAAAGGAAAGGATGGCCACTTACGAGCTCTGAATTACTGGCCAGCTGGCTTAAGTGGAAGTAAAACCTCAAAACACAGAGAGACTTCAGGTTAACACTACAACACAGGTGGTACAGGTTGGGATGGGGTGGGGATAGATGAAAAGACAGTGATTTAAAAGCTTGTAGAAAGAAAACACCTTTCTTAATTTATGAAGGATCTCAAAGCTCATTTTGAAAGTTCTCGCCAAGTAGAAACTCAGAAAAATAGACCCAAGCAAGACCTGATGAAATTCTTGAATGTAGCAAAATGTGTAGGCTATCAAAATTTGTGAGATGCTTTTAAAGCTATTTTTCTGAGGAAAATGACAGCTTCAATTGCATATTTTAGGAAAGAAGAATGGTAAACCGTTCATGCAGTCTGAAAAAATTAAAGAAGTAAAAGCAAATAAGCTTAAAGATAAAGAAATGCAAAAAAGAAGAAAAGAAATTAATAAAACAGACAGCAAGCAACCACACAATAGAGAGGATAAAGAAAAGTGGTTACTTGAAAGACCAAATAGAACTAATAATTTGAGGGGAGACAAATTGAAGAGGAAAAGAAAGTAGAAAGCTGCATTAACAAATGAAAAAGGGAATGCTTCTGGAGCTATTACAGATGCTAAAAAGATAAGAAATGAACAAATTCTGCAGTAATAATAAGGGGAAATAGGAGTTGACGTACATTTATACCATGTGCAAGGAAAGCGAATTAAGAAAAAAGGGAAGGAGGTTGCCAAATGAGGGGCAGTCCCCACTTAGTTCTTCATTCATGTTCTAGGTGCTGGAAGGAAAGAAAAATCGAAAACACCGGCTTCACAGAGCTTACATTCTACTGTATAAGATCATCCATTTTGCACAATTTCCAATTTGATTGGATAGGTTTATGCAAAATAGTTTCTTACCTGGTTCTCAATTTCAGTTTTAGTATGTGGCGGTCTCTCTCTCTTTTTTCTAGCTGTCCAAAAAAAATTGTCTTCTTTGGGAGGATCACCAAAACTTACTTGTTTTGTTACTGTTGTCGAAGTAATCAGCAGATGGTTTCACTTATTATCTTTATGAGTTGCCTCATTCTACTTAAGTTTATTTGCTGTTCTTTGCTCTGACTTCAGTTGAACACTGAAGCATTCATTTCCTTTCTTACTTGATCTTAATATACAGGCTATTAAATTTCTTATAAGTATTGCTTAGTGAATTCAATCCTATTTGATAAGCAATGCTTTATCATAAATATTTTAAAGAAAATCCTACAATTTGATTTGAACTTCTACTTGGACTCAAAAGTCATTTTATGACATATTCTTTTTAAGTTTTCAAGCATTTTTTTCCATTGTATTACTAATTTCTACTCAAAGCATTATAATTTTCTCTTACTATTTCCATTTATAAAATTCAGTTAGTTTCTTTGCGGATTAATAATACTGTCATTTGTCTGAATATAACACAGTTCAGTTCAGTCACTCAGTCGTATCCACCTCTTTGCGACACCATGAACCACAGCACGCCAGGCCTCCCTGTCCATCACCAACTCCTGGAGTTTACTGAAACTCATGTCTATCGAGTCGGTGATGCCATCCAGCCATCTCATCCTCTGTCATCCCCTTCTCCTCCTGCCCCCAATCTTTCCCAGCCTCAGGGTCTTTTCAAATGAGTCAGCTCTTCTCATCAGGTGGCCAAAGAACTGGAGTTTCAGCTTTGACGTCAGTCCTTCCAATGAACACCCAGGACTGATCTCCTTTAGGATGAACTGGTTGGATCTCCTAGCAGTCGCAGGTACTTGAAAATAAGGCACAACCTTATTCATTCTATTATTTAAGTCTTCAATATGCTTATTTTTAAAATGGTCTGTCACAGACTAATGGAGATCAACTCTGACAACGAATCCTTTTTTCTGTGTATTTCCCTTTGTTTCTCCTTTGGTTTTAGTTTTATAATTACTGAAGTTATGTTATTTATTACATGATTTAGTACAAGGATATTCAAAAAAAAGAGGAAGATAGTTACTCATGTCTAAGACAAGAGATTCTTTTCCCCCAGATGTACAAGGGCCACAAAGTTTAATCAACATGAACAACAAAAGAGGAGTGGTTTATAGGCTGCTGTGAGAGGTTGCAGGCTGGGAGATCAGACCCTCTAGAGGAAGCCCGTTTGCAGCATAGTGTGTCCTATGAAAAGGTTCTCTGTTTCCTGGCTCCTGAATCTGAGCTGCCTCTGTGAGCTGCTTTGACCAGTAGGATATGCCAGACATGACCGAGTTCCAGCTTCCACTCTCTTGGACTACGTTCCCGAGACCGCCATGGAAGAATGTCAGTCTGACCTTACTGGGGGACAGGATGACGCTTGGAGCGTCACAGCCAAGAGCCAGCACCTGCTGCCAAATGTGTGAGTGAGGCCATCTCGAACCTTCTGGCCCAGTCTGGCTGCAGGGACCCGCATCCACAAGAGAGAACTAGGATGTGGCCGGCAGAAGAATCCCCATGGGAAGCCCACAGAATCACAAAAGTGACACATCGTCACTTCTCTAAGCACTAAGTTAGCATGGATCATTGCTTAGCAACAGATAACTGAAACATCACACTCATTGGTTGTAGTTAATATAAACAGAAAGCATTACAAACAGCCAATCCATGTGTTGTTTCCTTGAAAATGTAAAGACACATTCACAGATAAACTTTGACGCAAAGAGGTATGCAAAACTGAAGTTAGAAACCACCCAGAAAGTGGAAGGAAAACTACTTAAATACTAAAACAGTAAAGGCAACGTTCATTAGTAAAACTATAGCACTGAATACTAAGCTATGGCCAAAACATACGATATTCAAAGGAATCAAATGCTCATCTAAAGAAACTGGAGAAGGAACAAAATCAGGCAAAATAATCCAGGAAATGAAAACTAGAAAGGATAATAAACATTGATGATTAATTGTTAATTATGAGCAAAACTCCAGGACATAGTGAAGGACAGGGAAGCCTGAGGTGTTGCAGTCCATGGGGTTGTAAAGAGTCAGACACAACTTAGGGACTGAACATCAACACATGTATTGCTGGTTAGAATGTGAGTAAAGGGTACTCTTTCAAAAGTGTAAATTAATGAAATTTTTTTGGAAACTGATCTGGCAATATCTAGTAACAGTGAAAACACAGACACTTAAACTCAACAGTCTTACTGCTGAGAATCTATCCATAAGAGGGGAAAGCATTAGAAAATTGCATATATATAAAGCCTCAAGAAAAATTAAATTCCATTATGTTTAGTCCTCTAATGGAAATCTGCAACTTCTCTTCTGCTTTCCTGCTACTCAAAATATAAACACTCTCTGAATCTCAAACTGTTTTATTACCAAGTCTGATTGCTCAACAGAAATACAATTTTATAGGAAAATTTTAAAAAGCTGTATAAAATAACCGTGGAGAGTCATAAAATGTGTTTAGAATGTCAGAATTCATAAACTGCCTTTATTGTTAATTATATCTGAATGTACTACACTTGAAATGAATTTGCTGATTTTTTGTCTATTCCTTTTAAATGTAAGCTTCTTTGTTCTACCACTAGTATAAAAAAAAAAGAAGGTGATTTCCAGAATTTTAACCAAAAGCATAATCAATTATCTCACAGCTACAGCTGTTTACATACTTTAAACTGAATAATAATTTTCTAATAGTTCCAAAAATTAAACACAATCCAGACCATGTCAGTTATTTCCACACTCAAGAGAAGCGATCCTGATCACTTATCAACCAGCAGTACTAGTAATAATTAACCAAGGCTCTGCTGTGCTTAGCTGTTCCGTTGCATCTGACTGTGTGACCCCATGGACTGTAGCCCACCAGGCTCCTCTGTCCATGCGGTTCTCCAGGCAAGAACACTGAAGTGAGTTGTCATGCCCTCCTCCAGGGGGTCTTCGCAACCCAGGATCGAACCCAGGTCTCCAGCACTGCAGGCGGATTCTTCACCATATGAGCTACCAGGGAAGCCCAATCAACCAAGGACAATAAATCAGATAAAATAAACCGTACTCTGCTGGTGACTATTAAAATCCCTCAGCATTTTAGAACACCGATCTTAAACCATTACCTGTAGACATTTTTTGAGACTTTTTAAAAATTGAGGTATAAAAAAACTGGCATACGACATTACATTAGATTCAGGTATACAACATAATTCCATCTTTGTGAACACTACAAAGTGATCACCACAGTTACCATTTATCCTGTATGATGGATCCTCCCCCCATTTCATTCACCCCTACAAACCCTTTCCTTCCCCTCTGATAACCACCAGTCTGTTCTCTGTGAGTATTGCTTTGTCTGTTTTATATCTGCCACCACATGCAAATGAAATCATACAGCATTCGGCTTTCTCAGTATGATTTATTTCACTTGGCATAATACTGTCACAGTCCGTCCATGTTCTCACAAATGGTAAGACCCCTCCTTTTTCATGGGCAAGTATTATTCCACTACATGTGTATATACACATATATATACTACATTTTTTACTTAAAAGTTGCATTGAAATACATGTAACATAGAAGTTATCACCTTACCCTTTAAAAAAAATTGAACTATAGTTGATTTACAATGTTGTATTAGTTTCTTATGTACAGCAAAGTGATTCAGGTATACATGTAAACATATTCTTTTTCACTAGACTATGCTATGCTCTTTATTACAGGATATTGAATGTAGTTACCCATGCCATACAGTGGGTCCTTATTGTTTATCTATTTTATATATAGCAGTTGGTATTGACCTTACCCTTTTGAAGTCACTTTTCAGTTTCTCTTTAATATGGTCGGCTTTTGAACTTACAGTTCTCACCCCATCCCAGGTAAGGACAGGTAGTCCATTTTGGGAAACTCCTGTGTGCCATGGATTTGCAACAAGGAGAGGAATACTTAGGGGCATTGTACACAACCTCTCAGGCTCCAGCAGGCGGCAGTGTGAGGGGACAAAGCCCTGGGCGGCACTCAGAAAATCTTCCTGTGTATCTTTTTAGTCTCACACCACGCTTATACCGTCAACTCTTCTGACAAGAGATGTGCAGAAATCTTCCCCCATCAGTAATTCTCTGCGAAACCAGCTGGCTGTCCATTTCAATATCAGAATTGAAATGGATTTCAGAATTGGATACTGAAATGGCTATCAGCTGTATATCTCAATTCTGATACGTCTGTCTGGGGTTATGTCAGATTCCGCAGGTTGAGGGCTCAGCCCCACAAGATGCCCACCTCCCCCCCACTTCCAATGCTGATCACAGGTCCAGGCTGTCTCTGTGTTCCTCCTCCCCTCCTCCTTCTCCCCCTCATTCTCATGTAACATGTTCGGGTGCCAGGTGGAGGCGGCGGGGCTCACAGACTTCTGCCTCTAACATGTAGAGAATCCAGATATTCACAGGTATAAGCATATTTGCTACAGCTGATGATCTAACAAATAAACTTCATCTGTTAAAGGGACCTGAAATCTGAAGTTCACTATACACTCTTGAGTTTTCCAATTAAGTTTAGATCCTTCAAATTTCAACATAATGAAAATACTTCTATTTTTAAAATACCCTTAAACATATTAGGTTGAAAATGTATGATGGAGAACATTGTGTATCTACTGCTACTGTATCCCTAGGAAGTAGTGGTTGACATAAATGGACAGATTGAGATGACTGATCGATAGATCAACAGATACACATGGATGGCGGGTATACGGACTACTTTATACATAAATACATGCGTGCATATATAATAGGACTTCAACGGTGGCTCAGACAGTAAAGCACCTGCCTACAATGCGGGAGACCCAGGTTCAATCCCTGGGTCAGGAAGATCTGCTGAAGAAGGAAATGGTAACCCACTCCAGTGTACATGATTGTTGTTGTTTGTCAATTTACAACTGAAATGTTTTAAATAACATTTATTTGAGGTAATTTACAAGCTGATCCACAACACCCTGACTTTTAAAACTAGCCATTTTATTTTTAAAATTATTATTTGGCTGTGACTTGGGGCTCGTGGGATCTCATTAACAGTTCCCAGACCAGGGACTGAACCCCCACCTTCAACAGTGAAACCGCAGTGTCCTAATCACTGGGCCGCCAGGGAATTCTCACAGTGCTCTGACTTGTAATACCAGACGTATCACTAGAAAAAGACTACTTCTGTGAACTAGGGGAGGGGGAAATTATTAAAGCAATCACACACCAAAAAATTCTCCATTATCTTTTCAAAATTAAGTACAAGAAAACCCACATTTTTGTCCAAGTTTTCTTTTTATTAAGAATTATTTCGCTTATACTTTGTGAACACACTTCATGTTAATTAAGTCAAATAATGTTGAGTTCTGTACCTACTAATGATCTCTTCCTTCCCTCATCCCTGACAGCAGTCGTTCCCTGATCTGTAATTAATATCAACAGGTTAATGTATACACTGTGCATATTAGTCAGATGGCATAAACAGATTTTATACCAACATCTTTCTCTTTATTCATATATATATATATATATACACACACATACCCACCTACATATTATTCTATTTACGTATATGATTTCTAATGGACTAATACTGCTCACATTGCACTGCAATAGCTTTTCTTCGGTAAAATATATCACGGGCATTTTTCCAGATCAAACTTACAGATTTTAATTCCTTTGATAATTCATTACTTCCCACTGATGGAGTGTCAAGCTCTTTTGTTGTTCCATTGTTTTGGCTACTACCAAAGAAAAAAAGTCACATTACAGTATAATTCTACACAGGCTCTCATCTAATTGTATTTTTAGGACAGACATCTCAATGTGAAAACTGGGTTAAAAAGTGATAAAACAAAACTCGTTGTTGAACAGTTATGTACAGTCTGGTCTCTGAAATGCAGCAGTTCACCATCCTGCCAGCACCTTGCTCCTGATGACGTGCGGTACTGCTTCGTGTCCCCCCTTCGCCGTCCGATTCCTGTGGACTCTGCTCTTTGATAAAAGGAGCCATCCGAAGCTATGACCTGTTTGCTAATCTTGATCACCGTGATACTTTATGTCAAATTTTATCGCCCATGTGTAATTACATCTGCGACTAACACTCAGCAAGCTCAGGAGCGCTCCAGTTGAGGAGTAAACTCATTCACTCAGACCGTGAACAAGGCTACAAAGCTTGTTCCAAATAACCAAGCGCCAGCTTCTCCCAGTGGCACTAGAGGTGGGGAACCCCCCTGCCAGTGCAGCAGACTGGGGTCTGATCCCCGAGTCGGGACGACCCCCTGGAGGGGAAACGGCGACCCACTCCAGCGTGCTCGCCTGGAGAATCTCATGGAGACCGGTGGGACACAGTCCACAGGGTTGCAGAGTCAGACACGACTGAAGTGACTTAGCATGCACACAGGGCCATCGCCTGCCCAGAGCTGAATAAAACATCTCATTCTCTGTCTCCTCTGACTCCTCTCCGTCTCCTGCTCCTCAGGTGAGGTCCTACATTCTCCTTTCCTTTTAGACTCTTGCCCTAAACATTCTCATCCACTCTTTCCTGTTTTTAAAACTGGACAAATACACGTAACACAAGACTGACCATTTTCTCCATTTTTGGATGAGCAGTTAGGTGCATGAAGTAGTCACACCGCTGTCCACCACCTGTTCTTGCAGTGTCTCTGATGGTGACTCAGACCCCATCTTTAGCCCAGAGCTCCTTCCCCAAACCAAGAGGCCTTTTCAGCATCTTTTTTTGGATGTTCTACCCCTCAGGTGTCTCTTAGACGAAAACAACATAAGCCATCTCCAGCTAATCAGGTAGAAAAGGATTCTAATGAAGGGATGCAGGGGAACTTCAAGTATCTTTGGAAAGAATTAGAGAATCATGCTTCATGATGTTTGGAGCATGGGTATGTATATATACACACATATATACACACACAGACACACATATATATGGACTTCCCAGGTGGCGTTACTAGTAAAGAACCTGATTGCCAAAGAGACAATGAGAGGTGGGTTTGATCCCTGGGTCAGGAAGATCCCCTGGAGGAGGGCATGGCAACCCACTCCAGTGTTCTTGCCTGGAGAATCCCATGGACAGAGGAGCCTGGCGTACTGCAGTCCATGGGGTTGCAGAGTCGGGCATGACTGAGCAACTATCACTCACTCCCCTTGATAAGACAGGAGTTACGTTCTCTAACCAGACCCAACGACTCACCATCTTTAGGGTGTAAAGCAAGAGTTGGAGAGTGATACAGGAATGTAGAAAAAATTACCCTTTGAAAGTTAAGAACAAGAGATCTGAAAACTGCTCCACCGGGAACCCAGGTTGGTGATCCCACAAGGAGGCACACTAGGGACCCTACTTTGCCCCAGATCGACCCGGGCAACAACAGCATCTTCCAGGTGACATCTTCACCTCTGCTTGCAGGGGGCCACTTTCCTGTCATCTCGCTGGTTCTGACATGATCTAAGCAAACAGATCTCTGGTTAGGGAAATCAAGTTACAGACCCCTAAAAGTCGAGTGACTGTTGGGGCATCTTTATAATCAATCCCAAATCATTAACTCAATACTAATGACAAGAAAAGCAGAATTTCACGAAAAGGCACTTTATGAACTCTCAAGGCAACATTAACTAAGAACACTTAAAATCCATTCATTCCTAGATTAACGTAACTCATCAAATGCTTTGGGTCTCATTCACTGGCAGTTTACACATAGGAAATATTTAATATTAGCCTAAATGAAGTGCATGTAGGAGAGTAATATGAGGGAAGAGAAAGTAGATCTAACTTCTACTTTCTATTCACACCAATAAAAATTCATTAATTTCAGTACAAATTCAGTAGTTTATTTGACCACTAAGGAAGCATTAATGTCCTTTCATATAATTTAGGTTAATAGAAAAGACCAAAACCAAACTATCTTAAGACATTAATCAAACTTTTAATGTATCAATTTATTGCATATGTCAGTACAGAAAAATAGAAAGTATATTTTAAAAGAAATTTATTGTAAAAAAAACAAATGTAAATGTTTGCTTGCCATGATTACCACATAATGCACTAAAACATTCAAATCTGAGTTATAAAATTTTATTACGGCTTCAAATAAAATATGGCAAATAACAAAATATGATTTACATTCTGAAACTAGATTAACTTATTTTATCCTGAATGTATTTGAATAGGTTGAAAACAACTTGAATTTTCAGCATATGGTGTACTGACAGAAATTGTTCAACATACACTCATCCCTGTTACATATGTATATATGACACTTCTCATAAAAGTGTCTCTTATACACAGTCCTATTGTTAAACTACATTTTTGAGAAACAAAATATAAATGGAGGTATATTTGCGCCATCTGGCAAAAATGTGTTGACTACTATTAGAATGAATGCATTTATTTCGCCACACAAATGAATACACTATTTCTGATTAGCTAAGATGATGTGCATATATGGCAATATAAGTTAACAGAAGTACTTTTTATTTTCTACTCTGATTTAAAAAATAGATGTCTGTGCTCTGTCATTCACAACTTTACCTGAGTGATATGAAAATAAATTTAAGCAGATAATCCAAAAGTACTCTTTTCACGTTTCTTTCTCTGTAACTGCAGTCAAACATATTAAAAACAGAGAGGGGGAAGGTCAGTGGAGGTTTGGGGTCTCTCTCAATCATGACATCCCTTTTTAAGACTTACCATGTTTACTCCTAACCTCAAGGAAGGGACTCAACCAAAAACTACACTTTGGCCGGGCTTGCATGATAGTTTATATAAAATTGAATATGGCCTTCATTAAGTCCACCAAACAAGCCCAGACCCATCTCAAGCCAAAGGTTATAAACTACTGGTAAGAGATGAGTATGAAAGCATCCGGTGGCATGAGTCCTCAGTAAGCATTACAGTGTCGCTAACCTGGTGATACAAAGGTGGGACACAGGTTATTATCAACTGTCTACAGTCACGAAAAAAATAGATTTAAGCTGCCCCATAGCAAAATTCAGAATACCATTTTAATGAAAATACCAGTTTTACAAAGTATTTGCAAAAACATAGGGTAGATACAGTTAACAGGTGCTCCAGCTGCCTCCTCTGTTAGGAATGCCTTGCATTCACATGCTCTGCGTTCCACGTTCTGCTTCCTTTTCACCAACCTCAGCAGCCAATGACATCCTAGATCTAACCTTAGGGACAATATGTCACATTTGCCTTTCCAGTTGTTTCTATATTGTCAGTATTTTTTTATCTGTTAGGAATGATTTCCTCCTGTATTTTGCAGTTTCTTTCTTTATGATACTCTTTGCCATTTTACTTCCAATAATCCCTTTTAAAGTAATGGGTTTTGATCTCAATGAATTTTTCTTCCATTTTAAAAATCACTCTAGGATTTCCAAATTACAGTTAAAAACTCCTCCAAAAACTCCTACAGCTGCTCTTGCATAAATGAGACAGAAATTAATAAACAGGATGGATACAAGCCTATACCTGCTAAGAGATGAGTCCAAAATGAAGGTGTGACTCATGAATTCATGTTTTATTGACCAGTTGCTTTAGCCACAAAATTAGATGTTAAAAAAAAAATGATGCCATGGGCTTCATGAACCCCTGATAACAGGAGTTTGTCTTCTACCTGTTTCCCATCTAAGGAAATAGTCTCAAATACAGGAAGAAGCTAGGATAGAAAGATTCATATACTACAGCCCTAGACATAACCTCTCCCCTTTGCTGCAGAAAGGCTCCTCAACCCAAAGAGAAAAATGAAGATAGGAATGGGATACATGCAACTTCTGAAGTCCTGGTGCAAAAAAAGGGGGTGGGGAGGTTGCTAAAACAAACAAACAAACAAACAAATAAACCTGAAGTACTAAGAAAAACAGCAGCATTAAACACTGATGAAAAAAAAGCTTTTTATGCTTCATCAGTATAGTATTTAAAACTAAAGTTGATAAATTGCTCCACAGTGTACTAAATGATCACAAGAAAACATAATGCACTTTGTAAACGCTAAAAAATGACACAAGTCTGGGTAAGCTCATGTCTAGATCCACTACATTTTCGTGTCTTCTTTCTTTTTAATGTATTACTATCTGGGATAGTCATTCTACACAGCAATGATTGACAAGATGAAAGCAGCCTTTAATTGTCGTGAATTTATACATACAAAATACACCTTCCATGATATGCATTTCCAATTTTTTTTAAAAAGCATGACTTTTTACAATTTATAGAAAACATTATCCTTGAGAAATCACACTTGCTGTATTTTATTTTTTCCTAAACACTGACGGAAAGTGAGAGACATGAATGTGATTTGGCAAGTGTCTCTAGCCCTGTCTTCACGGAAAGAGTTTTTGACTGAGGTCAAGATTACTGACCCATTCTTTCTCTGCCTGAACTGCTTGCACAAAGCCAATAAATACAGCTAAAATAATCAAAACAGCATACGTCAGAGCTGACGTAATAATGTACACATCTCAATTACCTCTAATTCTTGAGGACTGCTTATGTTTTTCAGGTGAATCTATTAAGTTTAAGGGGCTCTTTTTTTAAGTAAGATTTTTCTTACTCTTCTATATGTCTAAATACTACTTCTCACTTACGGCCATTTAATGGTTAAATGTAGTAATAGGTTCTGTGATAAAAAGCTCTAGAGTTCTTTCACTCACACATCCTCACATGTAGAAAATGAATAAATAAGACTTCCTAAAGCTGTCTTTTGATGCAGCTCCTCTATTTTATAATTGAAACATTAAGCTGAAGAATATAATTTTCATTTAATTTTTTTGTCACTTCTATTTTCAGAAAGTCCAATAAATGTTACCTTGGCTTCAGTGGGATAGATCCACCTAGATATTTGGATTTAAAAAAGCCAATGTAGGAATTTTTGTAAAACAGTATGTACAATAATGTAATAAGAGATCCTAATTGATTCTTAAACAGGTTCTAATCTTCATTATGACTGCTATTAGTGGTTCAGCTGTAGACTTACAAAACTGACAGAAGCTAAAATTCTTTTTGCCACCAAAATTATTGATACAAATGTTAAAAAGTTCAAATATGCACATCAAAGCTGCAGTAAAAGTCTCAATTTCTGTTTTTACATGCCATGATCCAGACTGTACCTAACAAAACATGGTACATTTACACTGGAAAAGGGGGTCCCATTTATTTTGAAGAAAAGGCTGGATCTCAGGATTCAGCAGAGCAAAAGTCAACGGCGACCTGCACACAGGCCTCAATTTCATTTCTGGCTAAAAACAAAATAGAGTTTACATAAAAATAGATGTAACCCAGGTTACCATATACACTGGTATATGATCAGTACTATTTACATTAAAAACAGTGCATTGCATGAGTCAAAGAATAAAATACCACCATGCATTTCATTTTAATTTTTAAGGTGAAAAATGCAATTACAGAATGAAGCTTGCTCACCACGATTGTCCCAATATTTACTAAAGGAATAGTACCCAAAGGTTTCTCGTTTACATGTCTCCTCCCACACTTAGTCATTAATCTAAGTGTCACACGGATTACACGTGCATCTTGAGCAACAAGAAACTTTTGAATATGCTATAATAGCATATTAAACTAAAGATATGGATACGCAACCACACTGAAGAGGTTGATGAAAATGTATGAAATAATCCCAATAATTATAGTTTTTCAAATGTAAAAAACTATTTGGATCATTTTAAAGGAGCACTGAAGTCCTTTCAAAGTTTAATGTCACTCTTCAGACAAGTACAGACATGACATACTTCTAGAAAGGAGTATTTTTTTTATCATTCTGCACAAATTAAAATACAGTGCATTAATGAAAAGGAAAAGCATCATATAATTGTCACGTTGGATGACGCTTTGGCCATCTCTTCAGGAGAAGGACTCTTCATCACGTCTCTGATGAACTGTTCGAGGGCCGTGAAGTACCCCTGACACTGCCACGTATCGTTATGTGTTCCGTCGGGAAAAATGGCTAATCTCTTAGTCCGAGACGGGGACAGCTCATAGAGCTGCTTCATCATTACTGGTGGGATTAACTGGTCGGAGAGTCCGGAGATGAAGAGAGAAGGCATTCTGCACTGAGAGATTTTTCTGTAGGACAAGAACTTATTTTTGTAGCACCATAAAGGAAGGTAACGCATTGGAAAAAATGAAAATAAAGTGCTGGCCATATGTGGTATGCTTAAAAATGTGTTCTCAACCATAATGGCTGAAATCCTATGTGAATTCTCTGAAGCCAAATGAATAGCTACTGCTCCTCCCAAGGAACGGCCAAAAAGGAAAATTTTTGTTTTGTCAAGGTCGGGTCTGGTCATCACATAGTCCAGCACAGCCTCAGAATCAAGGTAGAGTCCTTCTTCACTTGCTTCTCCTTCACTTTTTCCGTAGCCTCGATAGTCGACCAGCAGCAGATTAACCTTGAGGTTCACCAACATAAGCAAGGCATTCGGCAACCTGTGGCCTATGTTGCCTGCATTCCCGTGAAAATAAATTATAGTCGGGGAATAGGGTGAGCTGTCTCCAGTGTATCTTATCAAAATAAGATTCAGACGCACTCCATCTTTGGTTCTGATGAAAATGTTTTCATGTGGAATACCAGTGGGCATGGGAACATAAAGGCGCGAAGAAGATGGCTGTTCTGGGAAGTAAAGCAATACATCCTGGAATTTATACAGAATACCCGCTATTGATATGAATATTAACAGAAGTAAGACAATGCCTCCATAGAGATGAAACGTCACTATTAAAGATAAAAGGGAAATGCGGCAGAGAGCCCAAGACCAGGAAGCCAAAGCTACCAGCCATCTTTCAACAAAGTTCCACAGCACCCAGGACTTTTCCATTGTGGCTCTCTGCAAGCGTCCTAGAGAGAGAGAGAGAGAGGGAGTTAGTGAGGCGACATGTACCGATCAGCTTAAAAGTCAGATCCATGACTGGCAGATTCCGTCACTAGCAGAATCCTCGGAAACCTACATCAGTCATCCACAAAACCGACTGTTCTAACTCTCTTGGTTCCCTCGGTTCTCAAGCTCTGCTTTCACCCTCCACTGCTGTGTTGACGAAAGACAAATATGCATCAAATTTATTCATTTTCTAAAAAGAAAAAAAAATGCAGGTCTTTTTTAAAGAATGCATTAAGAAATACTTTCATCCATGTATTTCCCTTGATTTAACAGAAAAATAAACTGATGCCACGTTCCCAAAGGGAACAGAGGCTCAGGAGCCTACATGAATTGACCACGTCCCAGCTTTGCAGGCAGAAGAGCCCGCAGGCCAAGAAGCACGCCACCAAGGCTCCTGGTGCACCCACTGGTCAGCCGAGGAGGGTGAGGGCAGGTTTTTAACTGGAGGTGAAGCTGACACATGACATTAGGTTCAGGTCCACTGTACATGCTGTATGATGACCACCAGAGTAAGGCTAGTTAACAGCCATCAACACAGGCAGCTACAACATCCTTTTCTTCCAATGAGAATGTCTGAGGTGGTACCTCCCTGCAGCTCTGGTGTGTATTTCTCTAATTAGTAGACGCGGAGCATCTTGTCACGTGCCGCTGGCCATGTGCATGTCTTCCTTGGAGAAATGTCTATTTAGGTCTTCTGCCCATTTTTTGATTGGGTTGTGGTGTTTTACTGTGTCTCTGATATTGCGCTGTATAAGCTATTTGCCTATTTTGGAAAATAAGCCAAACCATGGTCTCATGGTTTGCGAATACTGTTTCCCAGTCCAAAGGCTGTCTTTTCATTTTGTTTATGGCTTCCTTTGCTGTGCAAAATCTTTTAATTAGGCCCCATTTATTTATTTTTTGCTTTTGTTTCCATGACTCATGAAGACAGATCCAAAAAACATGGCTGCAATTTATGTCAAGGAGTGTTCTGCCTACCTACTTTATTCTTCTCGATGAAACCGTACATGAGATTGTCTTCACTTCTCTGATAGGTCATTATTAGCATATAGAAACACAGCATATTTTTGTACATTGATTCTGTATCCTACATCTTTATTGAGCTAAGTAGGTGGAGGGCAAGTTTTATTAAAGAGGGAGTTAACAAAGTCTAATCTGTCAGGATCAATCCAATATATTTTATTTTCAATTTTCCACATTATAGAAAAATATTATAATTAAACTAGGATAAAAAAAAGTATCCCCCTCCCCCCAATTTGGAGGTTTGCCTAGCTAAATTTAAAAAATAATTTAAAATTTGGCTCAGTTGCTCACTCGTGTCCGAATCTTTCAGGCCCCATGGACCGTGGCCCACCAGGCTCTTCTGTCTATGAAATTTTCCAGGCAGGAATCCTGGAGTGGGTTGCCATTTCCTTCTCCAGGGGATCTTCTCAACCAAAGGATAGAACCCTTGTCCCTTGCATCTCCTGCACTGGCAGGCAGATTCTTTATCACTAGCACCACCTGGGAAGCCCCTTCCAATACTGTATTATTTTTAAGAAAGAGTCTAATAATTTGTGTTTCACAACTGATTTAAAAGAAACTTTGGACTGCTAGCATTGTGCAACGTGCTACACAGCCCTTACTCCAATTTCATACCAATGAGTCAACAAAGACTGCTATGGTATACTGATAAGGCTGTAAACACTTGGGGGATAGGTGTGAAAAAAAGATACAGAAATTCTATCTGAGAACCAGAGGTAAGTGAAGAAAATTACTCACTGGAGAAAAAATCTTTTAAAACTTTGCCGAAAAATATAACTGATGTAAAGAAAATACAAAAGAAAAGCTTTCAGAAGTCAGTGCTTTTATAATCAAATAAAGTTTAGGCATACTGTCTTAAAAAGGCAAAAGAGGTCAGATGCTACAATTTTTCGCTGTCATCTACTTAAGTACCATTAAAAAAAATTATCTTTTACTAACAAAACTATCAATAAATAAGTTAGTCTTAAATTTAATAAATAATTGTTAATGACTTATTTTTAAAACTTTACTGTATGCCATAAATTTTTAAATGTAGCATTTTTATGATGAATTTTAGTTCATCAAATACTGAAGATCAAGTTAAATTATGCTGGCTATAAAGACGAGTTAGATGGTTTAACAGATTTAATTTTTCATCATTATCTCACCAAAAACAGTTAACTATTTCACTAAACATGGATTTTCAAATTTGAGTTTTTTGTTCAAAAGACTCTCTGAATACAAACCAACAGCTTAGGATTTTTCTGGTTTCTCTGAAATCAACACTGCCACCCAGCTGTGGCAAGTTTTATTACAGTAAGCTCGATGCTAGGCCAGAGAGAAGCAGGTGTGGGAGGTGAAGACAAAAATCCAAGTCTAAAAGACACAGCAGCAGTGCCTGAGCGTCAGGGGTCAGGCCTGGTGAGAACCCGGCTGAAAGGGGCCACACTGCGCTCAACAAGCCGATGGCGCCGCGTCCTGCATTAACTGTCCAGGTCAACCAGCAACGCGGCTCACGGTCTAGGACCACTACCCACCACCAGTACACTAGGCAGGGCCACTCTGCAACCTTCACTGGAGGGGCAGGTCTCAGAAACACATCTGACCACTTTCCCTTGCATCTAATGCTAACACTTACTTAATTTAATCTTTATTTATCTAAGTGTAAGAGAACGACTTTCATTTGTACCTAGGATTTGTATTAGGAAAATTTGGAAATAGATTGGCATTTACTTTATACATCAAAACAAAAGAATGCTTGTATAATGATCAGGATTAATAAGGTTTGGGATATAACATACAAATATACTAGAGCACCGTACCATTTGGGAAAAATATATCATTTAAGATATTTCTCTAGTGAAAAAAGGTACTTTTTTATTTTTCACAGTCAAGCCAATCATTTATGACAGAAGTATCAGAGAGATGCGTAACTCAAATATCATTTGTTTTGTGACATATTAGGAAAAAAACACGATAAAATTCCACCACCTTAAAGTCTGCTCTACCATGTATTTGTTAAGTAATCTTGGGTGTATCACTTATTTTCAGCTTGAATTTTCTTTTTGGTAGAATGAAAAATTTTAAAATGTCCATGTAACTGCATTCTGAACACTGGACATGTATACTTAAGAGTGGACATCAGAAAAGTGGCATATTTCAGTCCATTACTGTTTAGGAATAATAGGATTAACCTTGCAGTTTTCCACAAAGCTTTCCTGAAAAGTCACCTACATTAAGTGACTTTGTGATACACAAATGCAATCTTGCAATGGACTGTTACACTGTGCAAGTCAATAAAAGTCAATTCACTTTGAGGAATAGCAAATGGAAGTCAATTTTAAGGACTGGTTACTAAAAAATGTTCTAGAGACTGTGTGTGTCTTCTCTTTAATACACTGCAGCATACAGGTTGTTTAAAGAGATCTCTGCTCACAGACTGCCTTATTTTTCCTAACCCAATTTGCCAATGACTTCTGCTCCCCATTCTGTACCATACCTCCATGGTCTTAAAGGAACTGGATCTAGCAAACAATCCAGGAAGGACTTCTTATTTAACAAATTTGATGAAACTATCAACAAAGTACAATTACTCAAGCCGTAACTCGAGCCATCTGGTGACATGTAAAAATAACTTCGCATAAACTCAGATGCTATGATGGTCAGTAAAAAATGGACACTTCCCTTGAGAACAGTCCACATATCCTAGAGCTAGCAATAAGTTTACCCTTTGTTTTGCCAAAAAATTTAGTGTGAATAAAGGGTTAACAAAATCTCTTTTCCATGAAAAAATATGACCTCTGGTTAACCCTCAAGCAGTTTCCCTGGGAACCTCCTACAGGTAGGCGATCAGAAATATTTTCGAGGAACACTGTGTGGTGGACCTGACGCCACTGCAGAGGTAAGTCTGGGCTGAGTGGGGTAAGGTGTGTGCCTGGCACGTTCTCTGCTGAGTCCTGGACACTATGCCCGTGTCCCAAAACAAAAGATCCCGTTTCCTGTGGAGCATGAAGCAGTTCGCTCCCAGCACTGCCTGCTCCCAGCCCTGCGTCCAATTTTTCCACCGGCCTGAGCTGTCACTTGGAATGATACACCAAGGCAGTGGGAGGCTGGTGTCAGGTGTGGTCTACTGGGTCTTTTGAGAATGTCCAGCTGGACCCAAGACCACTGCTGCTGGTCATGCAGAATAAGCAAGGCAATTAGTTAGCCCTTAAAAAGTACATCCTAGGAGGCAAACTTTATGAAAGGTGTTTCCAGAAGAGATGGATTTTTTTTGCCAGGCTCTTTTGCACGCTGCAATGCATTTGCTGATAACATCTCAGAACCATAAGCAAGCAAGAGAAATGGCAAGTTTAACATAGCTGAAGTGAAACCAAAGTTTACACTAATGAGAAAAGCTGCGTAGAGGGAAAGGGCATCAGGCCTGCTGAGCAGACGCTTGGTCCCCAGAATCCCTTGCCTTCCACGCTCCTTTCACATTATCACCATGGCTTTAACCTTATGCCTGCTGGTGGTGGAGGAGTCATTAAGTCGTGTCCAACTCTTGTGACCCCGTGGACTGTAGCCCGCCAGACTCCCTGACCATGGGATTTTCCAGGCAAGAATACTGGAGAGGGTTGCCATCTCCTTCTCCAGGGGAATCTTCCCGACCCAGGGACCAAACCTGGGTCTCCTGCATGGCAGGCAGATTCTTTATCGAGTGAGCTACAAGGAAAGCCCTACATTTTAAGTAAATATCTAACTTATTCCCATTTCTCAATTATGCCTTTGCCAAGTTATCACACATTAAATGACTCTCAAGTCCATCTGTGTTTTTAACCATTCCATACCTGCTTAACCACTAAGAGAATTCATTAAAAAGCATGAGCTATCAGAGGATCTCTCATAAAAAGCAAACCCCGCTTGCTAATGAATCCAATGGATTTTTCTCAATCCACACTGCAACAGTGTACTGCTAAGTGGCACTAAATCCTGAATCTTCCTCAGCTTCCAGTAGAATCAAATTCTCGAGTGTCTCCCTCTGATCCACCCCTGAACACAGGTGTTTTCCAAGGACTTGTATACTGACCCTTCTTTCCCTCGGGGATTTCATTCTTTCTCATGCCTCCATCATACCTGTTTATGAATTATGAATTCTTCATGTCTACTTCATCCATAATCTCAATTTATCTGTCTGCCGAGTACCTGATGGTTCATAAGCAACGCAAACTTATCCCAAACTAAACAAATCCTCCTTAGCTAATGTTTTTCATGGTTTCTGTAAATTATGAGCAAAAAAGCATGATATACGAACGAATGTTGTTTTTTTGAAAAACAGCTGATTCTAGGGCTTAATATAAAATAACATGCAGACTAAATCTGCTACAGTATCAAAAATAAGCACATTATTATAGAATGTTTTACAGCTAAATAAAAAATGTCAATCTTAGAAAAGTAATTTTTGTGCTTTCTATTTAGATAAAGTGGTTAGAAATGTCAATTGATATTAGTGAACACTTCTCAAAAAATAACCTATTAAAAACATGATTAATTTTTTATTATGCATAATCAAAGTAAATCTAATCACGATTGTTTTCTTTTTAAAAAGAACAGTTTTGAAACAATTAGTAGTATCTTTTTATACTCTATTAATACTTGCATCATAGGAATGAAACGTATGGATCTGCTGATGATCACTGTGAGAATTTTATGGTCAACATTGACTAGTTTGGTTCACTGTGACCGCTCCGTATGCTTCCTATCTTTAAGTATCAGTACAATAAGCAGTTTAAGGCTAAAGGTATAAAGAATGGATAGCCTGGAGCTGTCAGAACCACCACGCTGGTTAATGGTTAGCTGAGGGTCCAGTCAACTGAGGGAGCGATGACGGACATGCTCACCTGACCTCTGTCACGTGCTTACACATGGCCTCGGAAGATGGCAAATGGTTCCATTCCTAAGGGGAAATATTTAAATAACTGTTCTATAAGCTGAGGCTTAAAAAAGAGAGATTAATACAAGTGTGTGCCCACCCTCAATGATATTATATGAGTTCTCAAGCCAAGCCTAGACCACAGAACAGCCCCGTGGTTCCTTCCCCAGCCTTGTCAGATTCCAGGGCAGGCCATCATCCGATGTAAAGATGAAAGGCAATGCCACCAATGCCTGCACCCATCTGCTATCTCAATCACAGACGCTACAGACGAGTCAAAATTTATAAGTATGCAATTTTTTAAAATAACAGGACAAAGCACAAGTCCAGGGTTGAGAGCTTCGCTTACTTTTCATCAAGCAGCTGTCTATGACTCTTATTTTTATTCATTTAGCACAGTTATTCACAGGAACTGGAAGCATCCAAACAAAACCTAAACAAACACTTGGCAAGGGCAGTGTGAAGCAGAGCAGTTGAACTGGGTGAACTATAAGGTCCCGATGAAACCTGAGACCTTTCTATGCCCGGAGTTCTCAAAGTGTGGCTGCAGACTCCTTGGGTCCCCAAGGTCCACTCAAACGGTGTTTCATGTCAACAGGATCAGGGTAAGTAGACTAAAACACTATTCGCCGTTTCACTGTCTGACATTTGCACTAGTGGTACCAGACCAAAGACGGGTGAAACTGCTGGTGCCTTAGCAAGATTCAAGACAGGGGCAGCAAAATGCAGGCGCCATCGTACTCTGTCACATCTCCATCAGTGAGCCCACGTTTCAACGCTTTGTGACGAGTGACCAAGCAAGAGGGGCACTAATGCTGAGTGTGCCTGCGAGCGCAGTTCCATCCGAACCCTTGGGACCCTACGGCCTGGACTGAATACATCTGAGGTGTGGGATGAACTAGCTGCTTCATTTCAGTGACACCATTTTTACCTAGAAAGACAACTGACAAACAGTGGTTATTCAGACTTGTGTGTTTGGCCGACATTTTTCCTGGAAAGTGAGTGAAGGTGCCAACAGCTTCCTTGACTTAAGAGACTTTTCTGATGGCACTGTGATGGTAAGGACACTAACAAATGTGATTTTTGACAACATATTAAATGTGTGAATATCTGGAAGAATCTGCCCAGCACAGTAAACTAATATTTTCAATGACCAATAACTGATGTCACAAAAATCAAGCATGGGTAAAAAAAAAAAATCACTGAAAGATAAACCAATGGATTTTACCATAAAGGAGACAAAAAGTTCTTTGATATGGATTTCAGATTCCACAATGTAACTGATCTTTAAGAAACTACCATCTGTTTAGTATATCCACAATTATCTGAAAAGACTATTAAAATAACCCCTTTACAACTATAAATCTGTGTGAGCCTGATTTTCTTCATAAACTTCACCTAAAACAATGTACCATACGACAATACAGAAACACGATAACATGCCTGTCTTCTATTAAGCAGACATTAAAGATATTTACAAAAATGTGAAACGGCGCTATATTCCTTGCTAATTTTTTGGCAAAGATGGCTGTTTGCGTAAAAATGTTATTATGTTAACATACGATGGATTTTTTTTTACTGTTATTTTTAAGTGGTAAAATTATGTATTTTATAAGTTCCCACTCTTAATTTCTAACACAATTAATACCTTTCTGCATAGTCTACATATATGAAAACTCTTTGGAGTTCTCAATAATTTTTTAAAATGTGAAGGTGCTCTGAAACAAAAAAAAGTTGAGCACCACTGTTCTACGCTGCCTAGCTACCTAATTTTATTGCCTTTTTTCTGCAGAGACTTAACACCTTTAAATTAAGAATGAGGTACTACATTAATTTAAATCTTTTGTGCATTATAATATATACCGGTTTCTAAACCTTTTTAGGTGCTGGTAGAGAAATATCTTCAGTAAAGACACATAATTCCTTCAGGTTCCCAAGGATTATGGCCATAAGACAGATGACAAACATGGGGAGATGACCTTTCAGCCTGGGTCATCTATCGCCCTGAGTGAGGCTTGGACGCAGTCACTGCTGCCGTGCACACCTCAGGTGACTAGTCACGTCCACATTTAAACGTGGGGAACCACTCTGAATGAGCATCCCTGTACATCACTTTCTGAGTTTCTACATTTTTAAAAGGAAGCAGTTACCTGAATAACACCTAAGGTCTCACAAATTCTACTGTATAGGTGATAGAGAAAAATTAAAGGCTGGAACTGGAAAGTAGGCACTGGATCATAAATAATACTGTTTTCACTAACTGGTACAGTGGAAATTTGGAGGCCCTGGTTATGTGACTTTTTAAGAGTACCTGAAAAGTTATTGAGAGATACAGGACTCCAGAAACCATAGATGTGTGGAGACATTGTGATTTTATATTTCAACTGAGGTTTGTAAAATATTTTACTCATCAAACATTTTCAGTCTCTTTCCCAGACCACTACTATCAAAGTAATATTTCTAAACAATGCACAGTCAAAGCTGTAGAAAATAACTTTGGCTAAACAATCTTCACAGAATAATCAACATCGTTATGTTTTAGGAGTTTGTAATTGATGGGAGGGGAAGAAAAGCTGGTACACAAAGACCATCATGAGCTTCCATGAACTCTGCGGGGTTTTTTCTTTGTTTTGCGCAGGGAACTCAGGTTATTCTCTCCAATAAGAAGCAATATCAGTGATGCAAACAGCATCTTCCAGATTAATTCCAAGTCTACATTAACAACGACCCTCAACCTCCTCCTCACCGAAGAATATTACTGCTTTCCCTGTGAGGCTGGCAGTCTCTTCATATCAGTCTTTTATGCTTCAATATTTTACCTAAAAACTTACAGATTAACAACTTACATTAAGAACTAAAACTCAAACTATGGGAATGAATACATTTAATTATGATTGTCCCAATAACCTGTTGCTGTTCAGTCGCTCAGTTGTGTCCCACTCTGCGACCCCACGGACTGCTGCATGCCAGGCTTCCCTGTCCTTCACTATTTCCTGAAGTTTGTTCAAATTAATGTCCACTCAGCTGGTGATGCTATCCAACCATCTCATCCTCGGCCACCCTCTTCTCCTTTTGCCTTCAATCTTTCCCAGCAGAGTAAACTGGAAAAATATGTTATTCTTTCAATCATTGATAAAATTTTATTTTAATGAAGGTTGGAACTGTCTCACACAAAAAAGTAAATGCTAATTATCCTCATTATTTTTAAACTGCAAAAGTTTACATTGAATTGCATGGTATATGTTCATTTACTGATTCTGTCAACAGTAAAAGGTTTATGAAAACTATGAAAAATGTTTTACCTATATATGAATTAAATAGGAATTCCTCAAAAACAGATTGAAGAGTAACCAATAATAAATACAATTTTTAAAAAAAACACCATTTAAAAAAGTCGTAAGTGTACTATTATTTTAAAGGCTTTTTATGTCCATCTCAACTGATGATTTTAGGAACATCTTGTTTAAAAAAACAACAAAACTGCTCATACATTAAAAAAAAAACATACCAACAAGTGACAAAACCATGCATAGGTTCAAGGGAACACTTAAAAAGTGGGAAGCAAATTCACGTGTCACTCCTGACCCCTACATCACAAGGGGAGAATGGTATCCTCTGGGGGAATTCACAGCTTCCAGTCACGTTTCAAGAAACAGAGCAGCAGATTCAGCCTTCCCGCCTTAGTGTATCTGCTTTTCTGCTAAGCACTGGGGAGTTAAGAAACCATGCCAGCTGCACAGCTGAAATGGAAGCACAAATAGCTGCTATCAGTGTGCTGGAGACACCGCAGAATGAATTATCTATTTCCCTAATGGTTACCCACATGTCATCAATAATGAAAAAGCGAGTATTAATAGTCCCATGGGACAAATGAACAATAACTGCCTATGGATATGCTGGATAGCAACTGAAGAGTTCAGACAGCATTTTAAACTGGGATTTCAATCAGCTTGAGCAGACATCTGGAACACTATACCAGACAGCAGCTCAGTAGCATTTTTGGGTTTCCCTTTCACTTGAAACACAGAAGACTTGGCACATAAGAGTCAACTCTAAGAGAACAAAAAAAACAGATTCTTGTCACTATGGAAGTCAATCACAATTTGTTCTTAGAGTATAAATATCAAAGAAAGAAAATTTAAAAAAAGAAAAAAGATCCACAAGGCTAAAAACGCAAACAGTGATGTTAGAATAAAAAATGATAATGTAATTCAGGAAGTTTCCAACTTGTGAAGGGATAGTATTCTAAATACAATTAACCAAATGGATGAAACTTAGAACTCATTTTCTTGTAAAATCAATGTTACAGGAGAAGCAAGATTCCCAGGCTAACCCATAAATACACAGCTCATGCCCTGAAAATGCTACAGCTTTGCAATTCCAGTACTATGTACTGCCTTAGGAGTTAAGGCTTGTAAGAAACAGGAAAATAAAATGCAGTAATTTATTATGCAGCCTATCACTTGAGGGAAAGAAAAATCTTAATTAGAAAAAACTAGAATCCTTTTTTAAAGATCTGTTCTGAAAAGAGTATACAAGGACCTCAAACGTTCTGGAGGTGACTAAACAGGAATTAGAAACATTTTAGAATCTGGGAGTAACAACAGAGTTCTAAATTAAAGAAAAAACAGAGAAATAGAAATAGGTTCCCCTGAGCTAAGTGACAAGAGAGGAAGGATCACGGCAAAACATGAGGGTGGAGGGATTCCCTATCCTGCTGAAGTCAAGCTGGTAACCCAGGACAGCGCGGCGAGTCAATGCCCTCACCCAGGCCCGAGGCATGTCTGAGGAGATGGGGGGCAGGCCAAGATGCCTATGTTCAGATAGTCACAATCTGGCTTCCTTTCCTCATTCCAAAGGAAACTATCAATGGCAGGCAGTGTCTGTGTGATGCGAAGGAGCCTGTTTCCAAGTTCGGTATGTTAATAGCTAGGTGGCTTTTGCCAACCCATTTACCCTCTCTAAATATATGTCTCCTCGTAGGTAAAAAGGGGATCAAACAGCTAATTAAAACTCGGCTGAAATCAAATGTAATACAGTGCGTTGATAAACGCAGCTCCTTGTAGGAGACAGAATTTAAAGCATTCTACTTACCTACGAGAGCAGACCAGGAGAAAGTACAGCTAGCAGGTCTGCTATAATGGCAGGACTCGCTGGAGAATACCTGAGTCCTTGCACACAGGAAGTAAAGAGGGCGACGCCTTCTTTTTTTCTGTCAAAACCAGGCGCGGGTGGCAGTTCCTTCAGAAAGCCTTTCCTGGACCTCTGCTCCCTACTGCCAACCACGCCACGTCCTGCAGTTTGCACAAACGCACGCGGTGGCACTTCCTAGTGTAGCCTAACTCACCTGCTTTACACGGGCTGCGGATTCCTTGATGACAGTGACATCACCTTACGGAAATCCGCCTAAAGATTTTCAGGAGATTGAGCAAAGCTGGGCACCCAGTAAGCCTCTATTAACAACGACTGGGTTGAGCGATCTAGGTCTTCAGCAGGACAGGAACACTAGACGGTCAACAGTGACATCTTATTTGCTTCTTATTTGGAACAAAACTTAACCTTTTAGCAAAAAAGACATGCGAGCAATCTAAGCCTGCCCACGAAGAATAATTAACTAATCCTTGCCGAGTGACACCAGCAATAAGATGTCACGAAAAGCGAGCCTGACACTTGAGAGCCCACATTTCCTTCTGTCTTTCCATTGAGTCCCTACTACAGGGTGAAGATAACTAAGGTAATCCAAAGGGCCGTTGAATAACAAGACGTGTTGGGGGGGGGGGGCGGTTGTGACGCCTTGGGCAGTAAACTCTCGTGATGCATTTTGTAGAAAAATAGCCATACACGTTGGTGACACGGGCGTCTGCAGCCAGACAGACTTTCAACTCCGCGGGGGTGCTCCTAGGCGGCTCCGTCAGCGCCCCGAAGTTCCTGCCCCGACAGCCGCGGCTCTCACGGCCTGTCCCCGACGTGAGCGGCCCAGGCCGCCCCCAGCCCCCTGAGCCCTGGGAGCGGAGCTCCGGCCGCACCGGTCCCGAGGGTGGGCGGGCCGGAGCGGGGGGAGCTGGGGTTCGCGCGCGTCCCTGCAGACGCGCCCCGGGCCCCCTCCAGGCCCGCCGGGCACAGGCGCGTCCCAGGCGCTCACAGCGGCGTCTGTCAGGGCTTCTCCGGCCCCCTCAGCCGGCGGAGGCGCCCCCACACGGCCCCGCGGCGAACAGCTCCCCGCAGGCCCCCCACCGGCCGCCCCGCACTCACTCAGACCCGCGGGCAGGCCGCGCACTCGGGAGCCGGCGCCGCGCAGCAGCGTCCCCCGGCGCCGCTTCCGTCGCTCCTCATCGTCCTCCTCCTCCGCCTCCCGCCGCGGGGCCGCCGCTGCCGCCGCCGTCGCCACCGTCCGGCCCCGAGCTCCCGCGGCGCAGCGCTTGGCTCCCCCACTTCCGGCCCACGCTCAGTGTCGCCGACAAATGCCCCCGCCGGCTCCCACATCACCTGCTCTGGCCCTTCCTCCCGGGAGAGGGGAAGGCGGCCCCCGCCCTCCTGGGCATGCGCAGAGATGGCGGCCCGGTAGGGGCGGGGGAGTGGGGGGTGGGGAGGAAGTCCCCGGCGACGGAGGCCCGGGACGGACAAGATAGCGCGAGGCCGGGTACCGCGTGCGATCGCGGTGGGCTGGGTACCCCTGCCGTGGGTGTCAGGCATCCCAGCACCGGTAGGCCTCCCGCCCTGCCTCTGATGTCTCAGGATCTGCCGCGGGACGCTTTTCTTCCCGAAGAAAGAGTGTCTGCCCCAGAAGGTTGTTAGAGGTATGGCAGTGACTTCCGGCACTTCCGTAAGGGCTTCCATAAGGGCACTTAACTTCTTGTCTTCTTCCAGCCCAGCCCGCTCCTACCTTCGTCAGGGTGCACCGTCACGAGCGGATGCATGTTTTATCAGGCCCCGAGACCTGTACCACTTAGACGGCCCTTTTATTTAAAAAAAAAAAAAGAAAGAAAGAAAGAAATTCAAAACTACCTTTTGCAACTTTTTACAAAAACCCGAGACCGTGGCAACATCTCTAGGGCCCCCTAACAAGACCTTGGAAGTGATCACACAAATGGGAGCCTGAAGCTGGAACGTCGTGACTGTCACGGTCAACCCCCTGCGCACCAAGTTGTACCGAATTGTTTGTTTATAGGTGTCTGTCTCCTGTCAGTCCCTATTCTCCGAACTCTGTTTTGTATCTACAGAGGATATGTCATACTGTTTTCTTAAAATGTGAAATCGCTACCAGATTGAGAGCTCCAGCTCACAGAGGCTCTTGATAGTAATTCCTGTTATTACCTGATAAGCACCACCCACCAAGACAGACGACCGCTTACGAAAATAAACTAATAATCAAAGTAACTCTAACAGATACTTAATGAAAAACTGTTGATTCTCTTTGAACCAGGCATTAGAAAGGCTACAATAAAAGGGTAAATTGGAGAGTGGGATTTGAATCAACTTAAGGGTTTGGTTTAGTGATTCATGGGTCCCTTGTTACATCACTAGTACAGAGCACAGTCCCCAACATTATAGAAGCTCAATAGATGCTGAACAAGGTACAAAAATGTACACGAATGCCTTTGCAGAAGATGGGCATGTAGGGGATCTTTTAACTTAACACAGTTGGATATTCCTCCCAAGTACATGGATAAGTTGACTAGTAGGTGGGAGAATCACCCACAAAACAGTACCATGTGACTTTACAAGTCAAGTGATTTCAGAGAAATATTCAGTCAATATAGGTGAATTAAACATATAAAGAAATTAACTGTTGGGCTAGAAGGAGCTAGACCTCAGTCTAGCTTTACTACATATTAGTACTGTGAATTAAATGTGTGTTAGTTTGTAAAAAGAGGTTTTTGTACATTAGACAACTCCTAAGGGCACTTAACGGCTTCAAGATGTATTCTTCAAGCCTGTTGCAGCAAAATTTCATTTTAAAGCAATAGTATTTTATGCTAAAATGAAGTGTCTAATTCTAAAAGTTGTTTCCTCCTACACTTTATGAATAAATTCTCAGTTCTCCATGGTGGAAGAGGACAAACCATAAGAAGATACTGGTGGAAATCTACAGCTTCTAGAACATAAGGATTCGGTTTGTTTTCATTTCTCAATTTTGCATATGTAGTACAATTACAATATCATAGTAGCTGCTCAATAAAGATCTGTGGCATGGTTTTATTTTGAATCCTTGAATATAAACTAGAAGTCCACAATTGATTTTCGAATATGCAACTGTTTATATAATGATTATACATTTTTTATTCTTATGAATTAGACGAGAACTCATCACAGTTGCACCATCATGAAAAACACATAGGAAAGCACAGGCTTAGACAATTTTGCAAAAGCATATTTTTCCACTTAAATGAAACAGCAGACGTTTGGGGAAGGAAGACGCCCTCTTCCCCCTGAGAGGTTTCACAACCACAGAAATGAGAGTTGGTACCATTCTTTACACATAGGGAGCAAAACTCGAGAGGTGTTCACCTGCCAAGAGCAGCCTAAAGAGAGGCACTGGCTCAAAGTGCCAGTAACGAGCCAGTGGACAAAGTGTTTTGCGGTCTTACTTCGGGACGAAATCCACTCTCGCAGGTCAACTGTTTGCAAATAGGATCTGCCGCTGAGGCCAACCGGATATGTGTCTGTAACCACACTGTAACCCCCGCTGCCTCCGGTCCTCCGCAGCGGAGCCAGGCGGGCGGTCCTCCCAGAGCCCGCCGGAAGGTTTACTGCGCCTGCGCACGTCGTCTCCCCGACATCGCAGCCTCTGGACCTCGCAAGGTGCAGATGGCGCTTGCGCACAGCATCCCTAATAAGTCGGGACCGCCCAGTCCACAGGTAAGCGACTGCGCCTGCGCAGGGAGCAGCTGCCGGAAGCGGCCTTCCGCCCCCCTGCTTCCGGTTTGGTGGCGGCGCCTGGGATTTCAGGTCAGGTAGGAGGCTCCTGCGGTGGCGGGGGAGGGCCCTCGGATTCCGGGGAGGGCCCAGAGGTGAGGCGAAGGCAGGACAAGTGTTGCCGAGGAGGCAAGGGCCGCGTGTCTCGTTCTCAGTCCAGTTAACGCTGTGGTCTTGAGAGTTCAGGTTTCTCCTTGGTCCTTCGGTTTACCCGCCGGCGTCCCCAGGTGAGGGGGCGTCGATGCCCTGGCGACGCGCGGAGTTAGAAGCCCCGTCTCGGCTTCAGGGTGCTTGCTCGGGACCCCACCCTTGGGACGTGGGGCGAGGGAGTGTGGTGCCTTTGACTCTCAAGAACCGTGTTGGTTGCTTGAATTACCAGGGTTCTGGCGCCCACCCTACCAACTGGGGACCCTCGTACGCGGTTGGTGGGAGTAGTGTGGGCCCTTCAGTGATTTTGCACGGGAGTCTGACCTGAAGGGTGTGAGCGAATGTGGGCTTGGAGGGAATGCTTGTTTCTCTTCTTACACTGGTTTTTTTTCTCACGACTAATTTCTTTCTCCCGAGGTTCTTCCAAAATATCACAAAGTGCTGTGGAAGGTGGGCTGTTTTAATCCCTTTTGTCTTGTCGGGGGTTGTACAGTCACTTTCTCTCCAATAAAATAGCTTTGACTCCTCTCCCATATTCACAGAATAAAACCTCGCTAGTTTGTTTTGTTTTCACTTCAGGAGGATCTAGGCAGCAGTTGAACGGATGATGAGTCATTATTAATACTAATTCTTGTATTCATTCTGTTAAGAGCTTTGCTTGGTACTTTGTAATATTTATGTTTTCAGTTTTGTTTTTTTTTTCGAACCAACAACCATTATAGTACTGAAATCAGGGGCTTATTAAATGTCATTTACTACGTTAATCATCTTATGTAAATTGTCAGATGTCATCCTAATTTGCATGTAGTTGTCAACTTCACTTCACACTTAAGGAAACGTAGAGAAGTTAAATAGTAGAGAAATTAAATAGTGCGTCATATCACACAGCTAATAAGTGTTAGACCTCACACTTAAACTCGGATTTATTGGACTTCTGAGCCCTAAGCACAAACTTGTTTGTTTTGCTTTTTCACAAATCAAAAACATCAGCTAAGATGCTCAGAATCCAAAAAATAAGAGTGTGTAAAAAAGCAGTGGAAATACTAATATTTGACTTTTTGTACAGTTTTCATAAGTAAAAATTTTCAAAGTGTCTTCTCTTTATATTAATTTTGGAATCTTGGGTATCTATGTGACAGCCTCAGGACCATGTATAGATCTGCGTCATTATGTGGTTCTCACCGCTCCTGTCATTTGAGTCCTTGCCTGGGACTTTCTCAGGGAAACTGACTTTGAGCTCGTGGTAGAATCTACAGATAGATCAGAACCCATACACCAGATGAGCATTCAAAGAAGTGCTTCTCAGCATACTTCATTTTATACATACTGTATGTGAATTGTAAACAGGGCATTGTGGTCATACTGTGCTGGGTTGAGGGAGCAGGGCTAACCAGGTGGTGCAGTCAGTTATGCAGATGAGACAGCAAGGGGAAGCCAGCTCTGATAGTCACAGATAAAAGACTCAGCATTGTGCTTCTCCTGGCCTGACTGGCTGGGTAGAAGTTGGGTTTCCTTTGCCAGGAATTTGACTTGAGAAGGGAGACTGTTTTTGCCTATTGGCCCCCAAATGGATGTTGTTCACCTTCCCCAAAGTGGTTATGACTGCTGAATGTCTTAACCAAGCACCCCACCTTTTGTGTGTTTGTGTGGGCGTGTGATCAGCTCCTGGCTTGCCCTTGTGTGCTTTTCCAGGAACGCAGCTCCACATTTCAGTAATTCATTCAACAAGCCGATGAAATCCTATGTGCCAATTTATGTGGTACAAATTACACCAAATTCTAACCTCCAGAGACTGACAGTTTAGTAAACATGGTATGGTGATTGATTCCTTGTGCCAACTGCTAGGTTACATGGCCTTGTGCTAACATTATAAGATTCCCTTTTGTTTCCTGGGGTAGGGAATTTCCTGGACTCTGTACCACAAGGGATCTCCCCACTCCTGGAAGCAACTCTGGCTCCCTGCCCTCTGAGCTACTTGAGAACTTGCCAAGAAGTGTCTGAAACTATAAGATAAGGCATTCTTCAGATTCTTAGAGTACACATTTTACTTAAATCTTTTTTGGGAAAGTGAAAGACAGTGAAAAAGTTGGCTTAAAGCTCAACATTCAGAAAACTAAGATCATGGCTTCCGGTCCCATCACTTCATGGCAAGTAGATGGGGAAACAGTGGAAACAGTGGCTGACTTTATTTTGGGGGGCTCCAAAATCACTGCAGATGGTGATTGCAGCCATGAAATTAAAAAGACGCTTACTCCTTGGAGGGAAAGTTGTGACCAACCTAGACAGCATATTAAAAAGCAGAGACATTACTTTGTCAACAAAGGTCTGTCTAGTCAAGGCTATGGTTTTTCCAGTAGTCATGTATAGATGGATGTGAGAGTTGGACTATAAAATCTGAGCACCGAAGAGTTGCTGCTTTTGAACTGTGGTGTTGGAGAAGACTCTTGAGAGTCCCTTGGACTGCAAGGAGATCCAACAAATCCATCCTGAAGGAGATCAGTCCTGGGTGTTCATTGGAAGGACTGATGTTGAAACTGAAACTCCAATACTTTGGCCACCTGATGGGAAGAGCTGACTCATTGGAAAAGACCCTGATGCTGGGAAAGATTGAGGGCAGGAGGAGAAGGGGACGACAGAGGATGAGATGGTTGAATGGCATCACCGACTCAATGGACATGGGTTTGGGTAGACTCCTGGAGTTGGTGATGGACAGGGAGGCCTGGCGTGTTGCGGTTCATGGGGTCACAGAGTCAGACACGACTGAACAACTGAACTGAACTAGGTATATTTTTGTGTTACATAGTTTAAACCATATTAAAATAGTTCTGTTACAGATTTTAATAGAGCATGAACGAATATTTAAGGCTTCAAAGTAATTTTATGCTTGTGGTAAACACTTTAGCAAATATTCTAGACCCTAGTCCAGCAAGGACACCATTTTTTCCTCAGTGACTTTGTTTTTTTATTATTATTGTTTTTTTAGAGAACTTCTTGCTGGTACAGTCATTTCATTAAAATACTTCTGGCATGTAGATAGACATGACAAATCACAACCTGAAACTCCATCCTCTAAAGAACCTCAAAGAACAGTACAGTGGTGTAGCATAACCCATGTGGAACTTCTATAGTAATTTTTGATATCCCCAAAGTGCAAAAATAGCTAGCATTTACATAGCCCATACTGTGTGCCAACTACTATTTTAAGTACTTTACATATGTATGATAACTCATGACAACCCTATGAGGACAGTACAAGAGTAGTTACTCTATTTACAGACGAAGAAGCTGAGCCAGAGATCAAGCAATTTGCCTAAAGTCACATCAGTTACTTAGGCTCTCAGGTCTTTGCTCTTAGAGTTGATTAATGTGGAGCCTTTGGCCAGTGATCTTTATTATTTTTTAAAAATGAATTTTGCTTTAAAGATACACTGAAAACTGCTTTATGTTTATTTGTACTTAGGTGGTGGTGGTGGTATCTGGTTCTTGCAACCTCATGGATGGTAGCCCACAGGCTCCTCTGTCCATGGGATTTCCCAGGCAGGAATATTGGAGTGGGTTGCCATTTCCTTCTCCACCTCAGTGACTTTAGAAGATTCTTCAGTGAGAAGCTCTGTCTCATGGCATTTTACTTTTGTTATATTTTTATTAAAGCAATTAGCACTTTATAATCATTCCCATAGCGTCCTCTTTTCATTACAGAATGTGCACCTAAAGCAGAAGGATGCTGTATTTACCCGTAGCAGTGTCTAGCCCATATGTAGTCAGCAGGTGGTTTGAGGGTTACTGGCATGAGAATATGAGCGAAAAAGCTGTGCTAATGAATTTAAATTTGTGAAACTGTATGAACTGTGATGCTAGAGTTGAGAGATAGGTAAAGTTAGAATTTTATGGGGAGGGTGTTTTGATTTGTGCTTTGGCTGCCAGAGTGACTTGTCAGAGCAGTAAAGTGATAGTGAACAGTCATAGACTGTCAGGACGGAGAGGGTGCTTATTTGGAGGGGAAGGGGTCTGGATTATCTATGCACAAGGTCAGTTCAGCCAGATTTCAATTCAGTGAACCAGTGATTTGGTAAAAACATGATTTTAAGAAGTTTTTTCCCTACATATAATGGATAAACAACAAGGTCCTCCTGTATAGCACAGGGAACTATATTCAATATCCTGTGATAAACCATAATTTAAAAAAAAAGGAAAAAATTACACACACACATACATAGGTATAATTGAATCACTTTGCTCTACAGCAGAAATATACACAGCGTTGTAAATCAACTATAATAAAAAATGAGCTAAAATGTGAAAAATTGTTTGTAAAAAAAAAAAAAAAGATTGTTTCTGACGCTGTATGATGGTGGTCTGAAAGAAAAAGAAGAGAAATACAAGAAAAGACCTCAGGAGCCCAGAAATGAACTGGGATTGAAGCAAAATAGTTGACTATCATTCAGTGTAGAGGTTGCAAAGAGATGTCATTTATAGCATTGATCTATTTTCATTTAATAAATGTTACTGAACATTTATTATAAACCACACACTCTCTATAAGGTCTTTACATTAAATATTTAGTTGAGTTTTATCTTTTAAAGTTACTCTCTTTTTGCTTTACCAGATAAATCAGAAGATTGACCATCGCTTCTATGGCTGCCTCACAAACCTCACAGACTGTTGCATCTCACGTTCCTTTTGCAGATTTATGTTCAACTTTAGAACGAATACAGAAAAGTAAAGTGCGTGCAGAAAAAGTCAGACACTTCAAAGAATTTTTAGATTCTTGGAGAAAATTTCACAATGCCCTTCATAAGAACCAAAAAGATGTCACAGATTCTTTTTATCCAGCCATGAGACTTATTCTTCCTCATCTGGAAAGAGAGAGAATGGCCTATGGAATCAAAGAAACTATGTTGGCTAAGCTTTATATTGAATTGCTTAACTTGCCTCGAGATGGAAAAGATGCCCTTAAACTTTTGAACTACAGAACACCGACTGGAACCCGTGGAGACGCTGGAGACTTTGCGATGATTGCATACTTTGTATTGAAACCCAGATGTCTACAGAAAGGAAGCCTAAGCATTCAGCAAGTAAATGACATTTTAGACTCCATCGCCAGCAATAATTCTGCCAAAAGGAAAGACCTAATGAAGAAGAGTGTCCTTCAGCTTATAACTCAGAGTTCAGCACTTGAACAAAAGTGGCTGATACGGATGATTGTTAAGGACCTAAAGCTTGGCTTTAGTCAGCAAACTATATTTTCTGTTTTTCACAGTGATGCTGCCGAGTTGCATAATGTCACCACAGATCTGGAGAAGGTCTGTAGGCAACTGCACGATCCTTCAGTGGGACTCAGTGACATTTCCATCACCTTATTCTCTGCCTTTAAACCCATGCTGGCCGCTATAGCAGATATCGAGCGAATTGAGAAGGACATGAAACACGAGAGTTTCTACATCGAAACCAAGCTGGACGGCGAGCGGATGCAGATGCACAAGGATGGGGATGTGTACCGGTACTTCTCTCGCAATGGGTATAACTATGAGGACCAGTTTGGTGCTTCCCCACAGGAAGGGTCCCTCACACCATTCATTCATAATGCATTCAAAATAGATGTGCTGAACTGCATCCTCGATGGTGAGATGATGGCCTACAACCCTAACACACAGACTTTTATGCAAAAGGGGAATAAGTTTGATATCAAAAGAATGGTGGAAGATTCTGAGCTGCAGACTTGTTATTGTGTTTTTGATGTGTTGATGGTTAATGATAAAAAGCTAGGACATGAGACCCTGAAAAAAAGGTATGAAATTCTTAATAGTGTTTTCACACCCATACCAGGTAGGATAGAAATAGTGCAGAAAACACAAGCTCATACAAAGAAAGAAGTAATTGATGCTTTGAATGAAGCGATAGATAAAAGAGAAGAGGGGATCATGGTAAAACACCCACTGTCCATTTACAAGCCGGATAAAAGAGGTGAAGGATGGTTAAAAATTAAACCAGAGTATGTCAATGGACTGATGGATGAGCTGGACATCTTAATCATTGGGGGCTACTGGGGGAAGGGTGCCCGGGGTGGGATGATGTCTCATTTTTTGTGCGCTGTGGCAGAGAAGCCCCCTTCTGGTGAAAAACCCTCAGTGTTTCACACTCTGTGTCGTGTTGGCTCGGGTTACACCATGAAAGAACTGTATGACCTGGGTTTGAAGTTGGCCAAACACTGGAAGCCTTTTCATAGGAAAGCCCCACCAAGCAACATTCTCTGTGGAACAGAGAAGCCAGAGGTCTACATCGAGCCTTGCAATTCAGTCATTGTTCAGGTTAAGGCCGCAGAGATCGTCCCCAGTGACATGTACAAAACCGGCTGCACATTGCGTTTTCCACGGATTGAGAAGATAAGAGAAGACAAAGAATGGTACGAATGTACATCCCTGGAGGACTTAGAGCAACTTCGAGGGAAAGCCTGTGGAAAGCTCGCGTCCAGACACCTTTACATGGGTGGCGATGACGAACCACAAGAGAAAAAGCGGAAAGCTGCCCCAAAGGTGAAGAAAGTCATTGGAATTATCGAGCACCTAAAAGCTCCCAACCTTTCTAACGTCAACAGGGTTTCTACTGTGTTTGAAGACGTGGAGTTTTGTGTCATGAGTGGAACCAGCAGCCATCCCAAGCCTGACCTGGAGAACAGAATTGCCGAACTGGGTGGTTACATAGTACAGAATCCAGGCCCAGACACGTACTGTGTGATCGCAGGGTCTGAGAACATTCGAGTGAAGAATATCATCTCTTCAGATAAACACGATGTCGTCAAGCCAGAGTGGCTGCTAGAGTGTTTTAGGACCAGAAGCTGTGTGCCCTGGCAACCCCGCTTCATGATCCACATGTGCCCGTCGACAAAGCAGCACTTTGCCCAGGAATACGACCAATATGGGGATAGTTACTTTGTCGACACAGATGTGCACCAACTGAAGGAAGTGTTTTCAGGAATTAAAAATGCTGGTGAGCAGACTCCTGGGGAGATGAGTCCTGTGATTACTGATTTGGAACACAGGTATTCCTGGGCCAGCGCACCTCTTAGCTTGTTTCGACACCACACCGTTTATTTGGACTTGTACGCTGTCATCAATGACTTAAGTACCAGAATCAAGGGGGCTAGGTTAGCCATCACAGCCTTGGAACTTCGATTTCATGGCGCGCAGGTAGTTTCTTGTTTGGCTGAGGGGGTGTCTCACGTGATTGTTGGGGAGGACCAGAGTCGGGTTGCAGACTTGAAAGCCATCCGAAGGACTCTTAAGAGGAAGTTTAAAATCTTACAAGAACGTTGGGTCACTCTATCAATAGACAAGTGTGAATTACAGGAGGAAAATCGATATTTGGTCTGAAGCTGGCTTTCCCAGTGAGGCAAGCCTCAGATCTGACCAACTCATTGCAACAGATTATCATGATAAAATGTTAAACTATGTTTTATTTTCATCTTTTAAAAATCTGCATAAAAAGTATTACTAGATACAGTCATCATAACTTTAGATATAGAAAAGACACCCAGTCGCCCAATGTCAAGAAAGAAAATTTTTTAGCAGTGTAGTAAGTATTTCATTATTTTTATGACCAAGATGAAATAAAAAGTTTAACATTATAGTATCCTTATACAAATATAAAATTTTGACTTATATTAACAAAATAGATTTAGAAGCTTTTAGACCTTTTAGTGACCTAAACAGGATTTTCTGAAGTCAAATAAAATTTTTAATAATGGCTTTTGTCTAATAAAAGCATTGCAAGAAAAATATTAGTTGGCATATTTGGATTTGTAAATACATCTTTTTAAGTTGAAGGCTAAAATTCCTCTTTTAAATGTGAAATGTGAGCAAGTGTATTTTTTAAGGTTAAGTCAGGCTCATGAATAAAATACCTTGTCAATCATCGGATGGGTGTGCACAGTCATGTTCGCATCTTAACAGCCCCATGGACTGTGGCCCGCCAGGCTCATCTGTCCATGGGGTTTTCCAGGCAAGAATATGGGAGTGGGTTGCCATTTCCGCCAAGGCATCTTCCCAGCCGAGGGATTGAACCCATGTCTCCCACATCCCCTGCATTGGCAGGTGGATTCTTTACTGTTGCACCACCTTAAAAGCACCTTGTTAATTATGTTATTAGCTAAATCAGGGGAGATTGAGTAATGGTCTAAAAACTTAAAGTTAGATCAGTTTGATTTTTTAAATCTCTTGCAATTTTAAACGTACTTGGCCTACACTTAATTTTTTTTCTAAAATAGAACATATTTTAAAATATTTTTATATGAATTTGTACTTCAGTATAAATAGTATTCACAAAGAGTGGTTTTCCTACATATGGCCCTTGAAAAGGTATTGGAATGGTATGTGTGTTGTAACTCTCTCTACAGAGAAGTAAATTGCTTTGATTTTTTTAAATAACTTATTTTTTCTTAGATTACTTAAAGTGTGTAGTATGTGTAAATATAAATATATTATGTCTGGATTTATGTACCAAATATGTAAAACCAAAATATACCAAATTTTGGAATGCAGCCTATACATTTTGAAAAATATGTTTCATGACATCAGTTAAATACTTGGAATTTAGTACTTGAGAAACTGTGTGTAGATTGTTTGTAAGCAGTTATTTTATCCAAACAGAGGAACAAATGTATGTTATTTTGTTGTATTTCTTAATTTAAATAAAATATTTAATATGCTATTAAAATAATTTCATGTTTATTTTCAAAATTCATAATTGTTATTTTAGTCAAGTAGATGTTAAGGCAGCAATGTCATTTTGACTGATTTAAGTCAGTTCATGTTGAACGTCCTTTGTGTTTCATATTACTAAATGAGCTTTATTAAAAACTTTAAATTTGTATAGTTTTATACAATGTCTGTTGAGAAAAATTGCAAAATATGTGTAGTGAAGTACACAATTTTACCACCAAAGATAATAACATCTACTATTTTAGGTTATTGATGATAAGGAAAGTACAGAAGACGTGTTTTCAGTCTCAGCAAGTATAAAATAAGCCCTCATGCTTTATGTGACTAGCTCTTCTCAGTGAATGGCGAGAGTATTCACGGTCCCCGAGCTGTGCCGTCGCTGCCCCGCATCCCGTCGGCTGGCCTGTGATGTGCCGCAGCCGGCCCTCCCTGGCTTCCAGGTTACCTCACCTTGTCACCTGTACTTCTTTCCTAGCGGGCTCTGCAGTAAATTGTTTACATTATTAGAAATGGGATTGCTGATTCCAAGTTACGTATTTTTCAGTGATTTGAGACACATTGTGAAATTGTGGCAAGAATGCCTTTATAGTGTCTCCTCATCTTTAAGTGCTGGAGAGTTCAGTGTCTAGACCTGTTCTCCCTCTTTTCAGTCCACAAGTGTTCGAATCCTGCCCAGTGGCTTTAAATGCATTAATGACTCCCACACTTCTTTAGTCCCAGTTTCTTTGCTTAACTTGAGTTCACATATCTGACCATTTACATAACATCACATGAAATCACGTGGCCCTCTCAACCTGTCCAACCATAACATTTTTTTTTATCATAGAAGAAAATGGTAAATGCAACAAGGAGGCTGACATAATGAACCTGTATGTGCATATCACCCATTATCAACAATTAACAATTAGCAGTCTTTTTCACATATATAGACCTCTGAATTATTTTGAAGCAGCCTTAGATCACATAATTTCATTGATATTTCGTAGTAGACTTCTTGATTTCTCAAACACCTTTTTAAAAAAATTTATGTTGACGCGTAGCTGACTAACAGTGTCTGTCACTTTCAGGTGGACAGCAAAGTGACTCAGTTGTGCATTGTCAGGAAGCTTTTAACGGCGGCTTCCTGTGTGCTGTCTTGGATCTGTCATGAACCTTCTATCCCTTATTAATTCCTGAATATTCAGGAACTAAGAGGAGAGGCAAGCCTTTCCCAGGACTGAGGAATGCATGCTTTTCCTTCCTTAGTTTCGTCATATGTTAGTTTCTCCATACAGTGATAAGTAACTTTACGATCCTCTTCCTTTTTATGAACCATATGGTAAAAGTGATTCTTTACAACTCTGTCTTTGATAAGGATCGGCTCATGTTTTGTAAGTCTGGAATTTTAATCTTTACCTTTGCTGAGAATAGCTACCTTGTAAGATGATATATATGCCCACACCATGTTGATTAAAACACCTTTGCTCCATCAGAGCTGTGGTTCCTATGTCTTTCTTTCTTTCTCTTCTTTCTCTCTCTATTTCTGGCTGATTCTCTGGAGCGCGAAGGCTGGCTGCATAACCCAGGGAATATTAGCTTCTTTCCTTTCACTTTCTCATCATCGACTCCAGACCACGAGGTTCTGGTCCCTTAAAGGACCAACAGTACATATACACTTATCCATTCTTTTTCAGATTCTTTTCCCATTTAGGTTATTATAAAGTATTGGGCAGAGTTTCCTGTGCTATACAGCAGATCTTTGTTGGTTATCTATTTCAAGTAAAGCAGTGTGTGCACGTCCAAGTGTGTACATCCCAAACTCCCCGTCTGTCCCTCACCCTAACTCTTCCCTGTGGCAATCTGAAATTCATTCTCCAAGTCTGTGGGTCTGACTCTGTTTTATACAAGAAGCAAACTAGACCTCATCCACACAGTTCCCCACTTCACTACATTGTACGTCTACTCACCAGGCTGCTCGACAAGCTTCATCCCTGACTCCATCTGCTGTTGTAGCTTCAGTGCATGGCATATCTTGTTAGATCCAGCCTCCAAACACATTCACCACTCAGGGTAACTGTCGGGGTCCAGCCCCAGCAGGATCCAGGGGACCCTCAGGATGAACAGCGTCGGCGAGTGAGAGAGTGAGACAAAGCCCGGGGCTGAGTCTGGAGTTTATTTTTGCACGGCCCCTTTATACCCCTAACAACATCTTTGGGGGAAGTGCATGTTGCTTACACACAGGGCATCTCAAAACACTACAGAAACTTGACCTTCAACAGAAACAGGACGTCACCCACATAGTTTTCATTTACAAGAGTCTTTCTTATCATTTGGCCTTCAGGCCTGCTAACATTTTATGGCTTGCACCTGGTGTGACTTAAGCAACTTCAGTAGCGGACCCTGTTTTTCTTGTGATTAGTCTATTTTCTTTCTAATAGGCGTCACCTCTAAGGGAACTAGATAGGATTACATTTTTTACAGAACAGAAATGCGAAGGACTGCAGAAACAGCAGATATGGCACAAAACAGGCTCTTAGTCTAAAAGTTAACCACCTGCAAGAAGTCGCCAGCTAATCTCTATCTAAACTATTTTCTATTAGGCACATTTGTGACTATTATTTGTGGAGATTTTCTCACCCCATGGAGGGGCCTATGCTTAATAGTTTCTTTTGTTAGCGTACTGTGTTTAGGATGTTTAGAACAATCATGAGCATTTTTTGCAATGAGAGCACACGTTTAGCAAACAAGCCAGAATGCCAGCAAAAGAGTTTGAATGGAAGCATTTCCTTCATCCCTGGCCCCTTCATAGGGTACCAGCATCCAGGAGATTTATTAATTAGGGTTTTAAGTTGGTCTTTATTCAGTGAAAGAGGAGCAGCAGAGCTCTTGGCAGGCAACACAAGAATCTGCAGCACGGCAAACAAGAACAACAGCAGAGAAGGGGGGAGGACACAGGGTGGGGTAGGGGTCGAGGCCAACCTGAGGGTCCCTTCTATCCTGAATGGCCTTGCGTGTCAGGTTTTTCCTCATGACCCCGTCTTGGGTGGGATCCTGGACGGCCTTGCCTGTCAGGTGTTTTCTTCATGACCTCGTCGTGGATGGGATCTCCCATAATGGCTCCCGGCAGGTAACCATAGTCTACACCTCACCACTTAACTACTTACAGTAGCCATAGTCTACACCTCTCACCCCTTAACGATTACCATAGTCTACCCTGTTTGGCCTACTGGACTTAAGAGATGGGAATACCAGACCACCTTACCTGCCTCCTGAGAAATCTGTATGCAGGTCAGAAAGCAACAGCTAGAACTAGACATGGAACAACAGACTGGTTCCAAATAGGACAAGGAGTATGTCAAGGCTGTATATTGTCACCCTGCTTATTTAACTTATATGCAGAGTACATCATGAGAAACGCTGGGCTGGAAGAAGCACAAGCTGGAACCAAGATTGCCAGGAGAAACATCAATAACCTCAGATATGCAGATGGTATCACTCTTATGGCAGAAAGCGAAGAACTAAAGAGCCTCTTGATGAAAGTGAAAGAGGAGAGTGAAAAAGTTGACTTAAAACTCAACATTCAGAAAACTAAGATCTTGGCATCCGGTCCCATTACTTCATGGCAAATAGATGGGGAAATAGTGGAAATAGTGAGTTACTTTATTTTTCAGGGCTCCAAAATCGCTGCAGATATTGACTGCAGCCTTGAGATTAAAAGACACTTGCTCCTTGGAAGAAAAGCTATGACCAAGCTAGACAGCATTTTAAAAAGCAGAGACATTACTTTGCCAACAAAGGCCCATCCAGTCAAAGCTATGGTTTTCCCAATAGTCATGTATGGATGTGAGACTTGGACTATAAAGAAAGCTGAGTGCCGAAGAATTGATGCTTTTGAACTGTGGTGTTGGAGAAGACTCTTGAGAGTCTTGGACTGCAAGGAGATCCAACCAGTCCATCCTAAAGGAAATCAGTCCTGAATATTCATTGGAAGGACTGATGCTGAAGCTGAAACTCCAACACTTTGGACACCTGATGCAAAGAACTACCTTATTGGAAAAGACCCTGATGCTGGGAAAGACTGAAGGCGGGAGGAGAAGGGGACGACAGAGGATGAGATGGCTGGATGGCATCACTGACTCAATGGACATGAGTTTGAGTAAACTCTGGGAATTGGTGATGAACAGGGAGGCCTGGCATGCTGCAGTCCATGGGGTCGCAAACAGTGAGACACGGCTGAGCGGCTGAACTGAGTGACTAACACTTTCACGTCCACTCCTGACATTACGTGAAGTGTGTAGGTGGCTGCCTTGGTTACATGTAAAGGAAAGTCACAAGCTAAGTGCCCAAGGGGCCCCCTCCTTTCCTGCTGCTTGTTGGAAAAGGCAAAAGGATTCACACAAAAACCTATTTCCACCTGTTAAAGAAAATGTAGTTTGATGATTTTGAAAATCCTCAGCCTCTAGGTATCAAAGCTATTGAAATGAAGACAGAGCTTCAAAAGTATCACACACAGTAAAAACTAAAGGTCTAACTGCAGAAACTTTGCTCAGACCTCAAAAGTATGTAAAGATCAGATGTGCACCCTCCCAAGTGGTTCTTAAAAGAACTTCTCTCAGATCCTCTCAACCATACTGTTAATACACCCAAGACCCAGAGTAGGTTTGATGTCGTGTTTGACTCTGAGCCATCTCAGAAGAAGGCCAGAGGACAGAAGGTCTCATCTTGACCTGTTGTGTGACTTTTGTCCAGAGGAGTGAACCCCACTCGGGAGATCCACAGGGTTCCTGAAAAAATTATCTCTGCAGACACACTGCCAGCTTAGCCTGGAAGGGACAGAGAGAGTGTAAAATGGAAAGAGACCGAGGGAAAACACCCAAGTTCCCCTGGCAGGACGCAGTCTTAGAAGACTCCTCAACTGCAAACATATGCCTTCTTTCAAGAAAAATGGATGAGTCAGAGGGCAGGGCCATGAGCCCAGAGAGCGGAGCCAAGAGCCACAGAGAATCATTCCCAAGCTTTGGAAACAAATCCAGGAACTCCAAGCCTGGCTGCAGTTCACAACTGCTATGGACAAACTCCTTTCTGTCTTGCATTTCTCCTCCCTGCAGAAGGGCGATGCGTCCAGCTCCCGTGCCTGGTCACTCCCACCACTGTGTGCTGGGTGTACTGGGGGCAGATAATTTGTCTTCTGTTTTGCCCGTCCATAGATGGAGAGCTTTATGCCAGAAACCTCGTTCACACCTGATCCTGATTTATTGGACAGGGAGTTTTGTACTTTGCTGATATTAAAATGGGATGAGACTCCTGAACAACTTGGGAGGGTACAAATTATTTTGCATGCAGGAGGGAAGTAAATCTTTGAGGGTCAGAGGACAGACTATGGTGGGCAGACTTTAAGGTGGCCCCCGTGATCTCTGCCTCCTGGGGTTTCCGTCCTCGAAATCCCATAGACAGAGGAGCCTCACAGGCTGCAGTCCATGGGGTCACGAAGGAGTCGGATAGGATTTAGAAACTCGACAACCACCACAACAGAATCCCTTCCACTTGATGGAAGGCAGGACCCATGATTTGCTTCTTCAGCAGGAGAATAATACGAGGTGATGGGGGGTATTCCACAATTAGCCCGCGTTGTGTAAGTCTCCGTCTTAGCAGCAGGCTCGCCCCGGCCTCTTCGTCTCTCTTCTCCTCTCTCTCCTTTCCGACTTTCACAGACAAAAGCTGTGGTGGGTCCTAGAGCTGTAGGAACCCGACATGAGCGCAGGGGAGCAGGTGCTTCCCCAACGAGTCTCCAGTTGAAAAGCCAGCAGTTGACAACTAATAGTACTCCTCATCCTGTCCTCTCTCTGAGACCCTTCGTGATCAAGGACGGTAATGTATGTCCAAGTGCTCACCAGTGCTTAGTTCACGGGAAGCACTGAGGACACTCTTCCTCGTTCGCATGCCTTTGCTCGGTAGTGGGAAGAATTCAGACAGACTGTAGTGCATTTATTGTGCAGACGCGCTTAGATGTGCAGGCATGTCTGACTCTCGCAACCCCATGGACGGCTGACTGCCAGGCTCCTCTGTCCATGGGATTTCCCAAGCAAGAATACTGCAGTGGATAGCCATTCCCTTCTCCAGGGAATCTTCCCAGACCAGGGGTTGAACCTGCATCTCGTGTATTGGCGGGTGGATTCTTTACCACTGAACCACCCAGGAAGCCTATTTATTACCTGCCTAATTATCTATTACCAAATTACCACATAGTGATTACCTATTTCTAAACTGATAATTTTTCAATCTTCTTTCTCTCTGCTTAACCAATTCCAACCAAACTGACTTATTGCACTTCATCCTTTCAACTTTATGAATATCTCATCTCTTCTATATGAAATGTCCTCTGAGGGCCTCTGCTATGACATTCCTCAAATTTCAAATCCTACTTATCTGTAAAGTCACTGCTCATGTGACGTTTTTACTAGACGATCTACCCTGGTGCCTTCGTCATAATAAATCTCCTTCTTCCTACCACCCAGGAATTTAGAGTTTGAGGTATGCCTTATAATTTTCTGCCTTGTTATCTTTTTATCTGATATTATATTCTGGATTGGCTCCTTGAGGATATGAATCAGGCTTTGTGAGTCTTATATGCTTCAAAGTGTCCTGTGTTTATGGAGTGATTCACCATATAGTTATTCACAAATACACATCAGCCCAGCTGTCCCGCTGCTTTTCGCGAGGCTTTCTGTTCTCCTTGTTCTTATCATCACTGTTGTTTTTTAGAGACGTTATGCTGACACTTACCAAAAAGTTTCCACTGCTGCAAAACTCATTGCTGGAACATACACACACACACACAACATACATCCAGGTTTAGCTCAGTCATTGAGAGCGACAGACCCTGGAAGAAAAGTGCCTGAGTTGAAACCATGCTTACCTACTTAGGGGCTTCCCTGGTAGCTCAGACAGTGAAGAATCAGTCTGCAATGAAGGAGGCCACCCTAGTTTGGTCCCTGGGTCAGGAAGATCGCCTGGAGAAGGGAATGGCTATTCACTCAGTAATCTTGCCTGGACAACTCCATGGACGGAGGAACCTGGCGGGCTACAGTCCATGGGGCCACGAAGAGTCAGACGTGACTGAGCGACTAACACTTTTTACCTACTTAGACAAGTTCTGCAGCCTTTCTGTGTCCAAGATTACTCTTCTGTAAAATAGGGCAGTGGTGATACCTGGTTTATCCAGTTGTCGTGAGGACTAAGTGTGTGTGTGTGTGTATATGCATGCACACGTGTGTGAATGTGCACACAAGTGTGAGTTCATATTAGAACTGTATTTAGAAGACTCTAACTCGTCAGTTATTATTTTTGTATATAAGTGAGGAGGAAAAACATTAGGTGCAGAGGTTCTGTGATACACGTAACAACGGAATGTGAATTGGAGAAAAAAATCTTCGTTTGTACCAGAAACCCTGTAATGGGCAATACCAGTCTTTTTTTGGCCCTTTCTCCTACAAAAGGGCAGTTGTTAATCATAGAAGCTGGGAGTGACTTTTGCCCACCAGGGTTTGTCAACACTTGGAGAGCTTTTGATCGTCAGGACTTGGGTGGTATGACTGGCCTCAGGGGTCAGAGGTCAAGGATGCTGTTAAATATCCTACCAGGAGCAGAAAAGCTCCCCTCCCGAGGTAATGATCCAGACCAGAATGTCGATAATGGTGAGGCTGAGAATGATCCACCAGAAATGTAAGGAAAGAAGACCTGATATTCCTTGTAACTCCAAAAGGCCGTGCATAACCACAGCTTCATTGGAAGCCGGTTTCTCATTCATAAACCGAAAGCTAATTCCTGCTTCTTCCTTTAAAAGTGTTAGAATGTGGGTTAATTACTGTTTGCAAAGTCCTTTGAAGATGTGAAGTACTCTGCAGATGCTATTTATTATTAATTACCAGTCTGGAAGACCGTCCCATGACCCTCTGTGTTCAGGACCCCAGCCAAGCCTCAGAGGCCCGAGACACACTGCGTGCTTTTTGATAAGTTGGAGTGTTTATAATGAAAAAGATAGGAATCAGGACCTGAGCCAATTTTCGATGGCTGGGATATGAGTGTATATAAATTGGCTCATTAAGATCAAGAAAACTATAGGTTTTTCTCTGGGGTATGTTTGCTAAGTCAGAGTACATTTCTCCCAGTTTTACAACACTATGTGTGGGGGGCAGGGGAGAGCAAGAATCCGCAGTACAACTTTAATAATTATAAAGAAACAAAATGAATTTATAGAAAAATTCTACTGTCTGTGTTTATAAACTGATTTTCTCTGGCTCATGAGTCACTGTGTAATTTGGATTGGGTCTGATAAAATGAACACAATAAAATGATTTGCAAAAACCTAAGAGAAACCAAGAAAGTATAATGCAGTGTGTTTTTTCTCTAGGTATGAAGTGTGAATCATGTCCCATAAATGTAATTTTATCCTTTGGTGGGATGAATGCCTTTACATTTCAGTATAGCTCTCGATTTTACCTAATATGACCATTTTGTTGTTAGGAGATAGAATCTAACCTCTAGATTTAAATAGCAGTGCTATCTTTAACTCAGCCTCAGCCTGGATAAAGTCTTTGTTGGCTACACACTGGGGTAAAGAATTCTGAGCTGTTTGGTTTTGCCAAATTCTGCTGGATCCATATGAGAACTTCAGTCTTATAAAGGTGATACTTCCTGCCAATGGGGGAAAACATGAATGAGTTAATAAGTAGCTTGGAGACAACAGTGTAATCATCTAGGAATCAAAGCCTCTCTCGTTGCTTAAATACATCTCAAATAAACAGACAGATGAAAGTAAGAAAAGGAAGTCATGCAAATAATACAAATTTAGGAGAAGGGTGTTTTAAGTACCGAAAACAAAAACAAAAATAGAAACCAGAGAAGAAAAGATTGCTAAATTTAATGAATATAATTTGTAAAAATACTCTGTGGTAAATGCCATAAGTCAAAGAAGGTGACACAGGAAAAGTATTTGTAACAAAATAGCAGAAAAATGACTTTGTTTTATTATATAAAGAGCTCAGATAAGAAAGGCTATCAACTAGATAAAAAATAACAAGTAGAAGTGTATACATAACTGTTCAAAAACATAAAAATATACTTCCACAAAACACAGAGTTTTTAAACTTATAAAAATATATCCTCCTCATCCATAACAATGACAAACTAAAGTTGTATTTTTCTTCTTGCCATTTGATTTGCAAACCAAAACTTTGAAAGTGTTTTGTTGTTAAAAATGTGAGGAAAATAGATATTCTCATGCTTTTATTGATGCAAATATTTATATCATGTGTATATTTGTATTCTGAATGAAAATAGCTAACAAAATTTAAAGTGTATTTATACTCTGGCCAAGTGAATGAATTTTCAGAGATTTATCTTTCAGAAGTTGTTACACATATACAAAAATATATATTTATAAGCATAGCATAGTTACTGTAAAATTATACTATGATGAAGAAGAGAGAATGAGTTAAATATGACAGAAATTTGATTAAATAAATGATGGTACATCAGCCCATGATAACATGAAACCAGAGCTTCCTGGTTTCCATCAGTGTAAGTCTATTAATTGAAGGAGCTTCCTCTTTTGTATAGGAAATCCTCGCGTAAAATTAGCTTACAATTTTTTCAGTAGAGAAATCTTGTGATGTATTTCTCATACTGTTGTCTCCTAAGAATATATTCATTAGAAGATAATCAGCAAAATACTTTTCAGACAATCTGTTAACAACCAGGCTCCAATGCCAGCCTTGGTGGAAGCAGCTGCCAGACTCAGGATTCACTGAGCAGGGCAGTAAATTTCAGCCTGATCTGATTTTGTTAATTAGTGTAAATGAGATCACTGCAGGAGCAGTTGCTAATCATCCATTGCCATCAGATACCTGATGGGCGAGGTGGAGATGATACGCATAGTTTTAATCATATTCATTTATTTGAACATAGTAAGAATGTGGGGGTTACATTTTTCATGAATTCTCCAGACAAGAATACTAGAGTAGGTAGCCATTCCCTTCTCCAGGGGATCTTCCTGACCCAGGGATCAAACCCAGGCATCCTGCATTACAGACAGATTCTTTACGGTTTGAGCCATCAGTGAACCCCTCCCGGTTAGCATCACTCTTTACAATGAAACCCTCATGGTTAGCATCACTCTTTACAATGAAATTCTTAGTATGGAGAGACATATATGCAAGGATGCTTATCACAATACTGTTTGCAATAGAAAACATTGGGGAACAACCTCAGTGGTTACATCAAATAAAGAACTTCATATAATGACATAACACAGCCATTAAATTATTGAGGAAGAAGATTTCATAGCATGCAATGTGTGCAAAAGGATATAGTGAAGTGAAAGCCGCTCATTCGTGTCCAACTCTTGGTGACCCCCTGGACTATACAGCCCATGGAATTCTCCAGGCCAGAATACTGGAGTGGGTAGCCTTTCCCTTCTCCAGGGGATCTTCCCAACCCAGGGATCGAACCCATGTCTCCCACATGGCAGGCGGATTCTTTACCAGCTGAGCCACAAGGAAACCTGCAAAAGGATATAAACAGTATGCAATTAAAAAAAAAAAAAAACTTGCATGGAAAAAATATAACCTGTGGATCATATAACAAAATTTGACTATGAATTCAGTGTAAATGAGAGAATTATGAGTGTTTTCTTGTCTTTGTGTTTTTCTGGATTTTTCAGTACTTTTGTAGCAAGGGAAAAGTTCCAGGAAAATTAAATTCATATGAGCTTGAAAAAAAAAAATGAGACGGTGAAAAATGAAATTGAACACTTAAAATCTGAAGTCTTATTTTTCTCTCCTGGTAAAATTCATAAGATATGCCCATTTTTTTTTTTCTTTTGGCTGATTTAGTTTTTCAGATTCCATTTTAATGATTCCTTCATTATTTCACAAGTTTTTGCTAATGGAAAAAAGGAGATATGTTTTATTCTAATTGTAAGTTGCTGGGTACAATCTGATTCTAATTCATTGGTGGTCTTGCTGAGAGCAAATAGGGCCTGTAGACCTGCCCTCCAGCCCTTCTGCTGATGGGAGAGGGTGACTGGGCCCAGACTGTGAAATAGAATAGAAAGTGTAGAATATTATGAGAATGAGCCCTGCATACACGTTTTTTTAAGTCCTTTAAACAAAGACCTGATTTTGTAGTACAGTGTATCAGAATAAGGTTCTCCCTGGTGGCTCAGTGGTAAAAAACCAGCCTGCCAATACAGGAGACGAGGGTTCAATCCCTGAGTCAGAAAAGTCCCCTGGAGGAGGGCGTGGCAACCCACCCCGGTACTCTTGCCTGGAGAATCGCATGGACAGAGGAGCCTGGCGGGCTACGGTCCATGGGGTGGCAAAGCGTGGGACACGACTGAGCGACTAGCCAACAGTACAGCAAACGGCAGGCAACGTTTTTCATTCACAACGGCCTTCTCTAACTTTGCTTTTCTCTGAACTCCGACTGTGCTTCTAGCCTGAAAAAAAAACCACAAAAGAATTGGTACTTAGGCACTCTACTTTAGAGTCATAGTAAGCTTAATGGGTCCTTGAGGGAAATTTAATCTTTTACCTCTATTTTGGGGGGATTTTTCCCACTCCACTTACACTTTATATAGTGAACTCCTATCATTAATTGATTAAATATTATGTACTATGGCACTCTTAAATTTGTATTTTTATCTTAATAGTGTTAGACTGGAAAACTGGGATAGTATCCAAAAGGGGCCAACTAAATATTATTCCATAAGGTTGCTCAAGGGGAGCCTGGCGGGCTGCAGTCCATGGGGTCGCACAGAGTCAGACACAACTGAGCGACTTCACACACACACAAGGCTGCTCATGAGCAGTGGATGGAACAGATAGCAGTGTAAGAGGAAAACCAGAGATGATAAAAAAGCTCCGTGCTACTATTATTTCCAGGCCTTTGAATCGCAGTGGCCACAGGGCTTGCTGGCGGCGTGTGCGGCAGGCTTTCGTGCCCTGGAAGATGGTGTTAAGTGCTGGATGTTGTCAACTACAAATTGGCACTTTGCATGGGTGCCCGCCATCTACCTCTACAAGCATGAAATCATGTGCTACTGCAGCCGCTGACCTTCAGCTGCCCCTGAAAGGCGTTCAGGGTGGAGAGCAGAAATGAGGCACTCTGTGCTCTCAAGAAACTGGCAGAACAGGTCTTCAGACAGTTTTAAATACTCTCAGGGGCTGGTTTTACGAGTGCAGTTCTTGCATCTCTTCACGTCTAGAAAAGCACTAAATTCCTTCTTGGTGACGTCTTCTGCTGGTGACCAGTAGCAACATTCTGCAAAAATATGTGCTTTATTGCGTGCATTTCCCGGTGGCCCAAACCACAGACATACTGACCTTCCCCCTACGCTTCAGGGCGTCTCTCAGAGCTACCTGGGGTGCCATCTCCCGGGCTATGGTGCTCATTTTGCCCCAAATAAAACTCGACTCACAGCCTTCGCCTTGTGCATTTTTAAAAGTCAGCAGTGTTCTGGCTCAGCGTTTCTCTGAGAAAATGGGGAGAGAGATTGAAAGGATGGACTCTGACACAGGGGGCTCCAGGCTCATGGAGAATGGGTGGGAGGAGTGTTTTGTAAGACCCTCCTTGGCTTTGGAACTGGGGCTGAAAAGCGTGTACGCCTGCACCTTCGCTGTTCTGCTCCAGGCTCACATAGAATAGATGCTGCCCGCGTCCATCAGCAGACTGAAAACATCATTTCCCAGAACTGCTTCCAGAACACTGTGAGGTCGTTCTGTCCATATTTTACAACAGGGAGACACTGAGGTTCGCGGGTGTTGCAATCTTGCCGTTCGGTGGAGACGGAAGGAGAAGCGGCGTGTTGTGGCGGAGACACCGGGCGGACTCCGCCTCCGCCGGGTGATGGAGGGCCTCGGCTGCTCTTTCCTCGGTGGCTGTGTCCTCGCTGTCTCTTTGTGTCCCCTTCTGATGAGAACACCAGTGTGATGGGATCAGAACCCACCCTAGGGCCTCGTTTTGAATAATCACCCCCCTGAATGCCCTTCTCAAGTGGGCACATTCTAAAGTAGCTTCGACGCATGAATGGGGGTGGCAGGGACACAACTCAGCTATGATAGCTTCCTTTTCAAATGTGGGGCTAAAACCATGCATCTTTAATAACCCGGCTTCCCAGGTGGCTCAGTGGTAAAGAGCCTGCCTGCGGTGCAGGAGATGCAGGTTTGAGCCCTGGTCTGGGAAGATCCCGTGGAGGAGGAAATGGCAACCCACGTCAGTGTTCTTGCCTGGAGAATCCCATGGACAGAGGAGCCTGGTGGGCTGCAGGCCACGGGGTCACGAAGAGTCGGACATGACTTAGCGACTGAACAGCAACAACAAATGTTTAAGAACTATCATTAAAACGTTTCCATTTTGCATCTCAGACGGGACGAATGAGACTTTGGGCACATCAGCTCCGAGTGCTTGCTCTTCCTGAGAGGCGCCTGCGGGGCCTGGCTGGCATCAGCCCGCTGAGTGCTCAGACCCCGTGTTCCACCCTTTCCTCCTTCCTGCACACGGATTTTCCCCATCCCGCCCTCTCAGCTTTCCTTTCGTATCCTCTTCTCATCAGGCGTCTCATTCCTCGCCTTAGTCATCTGAAGATGTGTGATTCTTCTAATCCCAGGCCTTTTCTTTCTGTGACCTGAGTTATTACACAAACATGTTTTTTCATTCTGTTTCAAAGTCAATATACACCAGTAGTTTTAAAGAAATGTCTAAAAAATTCCATGACATGTCTATGATAATGTAACCTTCTTTTATCTTCCCTTTTTTTAGGTTTGAATGTCTATCCAAAGATTCACTATCACTCAGCTTTAGAGGGAGATAGAGGTTGAGGTAGATGGGTGCAGATTTTTTTTAATACTCTAACTTTTTGGAAATTATGGCTGCAAGAGAGTGTTTTGTAGAAAATAAGAAAAGGTGGAAGATGTAAAGCAGTCGATCATACTCTGAACTGAGGAAAGTCTTAGTTAACTTTTAAAATTTTGTTATATAAATAAATTATATGGGCTTGAATGAGCTGTAAGATTTCCCTAAACATCTAAAGGATTTTCAAAGAGGGAGAATGTCTGTAATTAAAGTGGTAAATCTTTAAGTAAGCAGTACTTAAATTATGCAGAAGCTCTTGAATAACTTGCTGGAAATAAAGCTGAGGCAGAGAGTTAGGGTATAAATATGCATGTTACATATTACATATAATTAATACATATTATATATAATTAATACACAGTATATGTTATATATAATTAGTACATACTATGTATTATGTAAAATTATATGTAAGTACATGTATGTACTTTTTAAATTTGGATTGGTATACTGAGACATTAAATATATTAAATAATTCTTTAAACTACTACAAGTATATTATACATGAGACGACAAAATAGATTAAATATCTTGGAATCATGGAGTTCTAAGGAGGCTTAGCAATCACATAAGTTCTTACTCAATTTAATAAGAAGAAAACTGAGATGGAGGGAGGTATATATCTCAGCACTAACAAAAGTATCTGCAAACCTAAATGAGTTCCATCTTATGATTTTAACAGTCAAGTGAAATGAAGACAGATGCAAAGAAATTCAACTGGAATACATGACCAATTTTAAGGAGGAAAAATTGGAACAAACATTCCAGTTCTCTCTCCTGCAGGACACAGAGACTCAGACGTGTACTGGTTCCAAGACGTCATCTCTGAGGTCAGGCAGCTGCGGGAGATCCCAGATGAATGCGCATTTCTCGATAGCCCTCAGGGCCAGAGGAAGGTCTGCTTCTCCTTCTCTGGGAACTTGGCTGGCCTGTGATGGCCTTGGCTGACAGAGCCTGGATGGAAGTAATGCCCTTGTGGTCCACGACTTGCTTTCAAGAGCTCTGACTGGCAGCTCCCACCTTGATCCCGAGGCCTGAACCTTTCTGTCAGGCATCCCGCTGCTCTGCTGAAGGCACCATCTAGAGATGCCCTGACTCTGGGGAGTAGGAGAGGGCCCTGCCTGAATTCCTGGCCCTCAGAATTGTGAAGTACAATGAAATGGCTGTTATTTAGAGCCTCTGAGTTTGGGGAGAGTTTGCTATGCTGTAATGTGTAACTAGACTATTTCTGGTTGGACTAACTTAGGAAGAGATTTAACATTAATTTCAGGGAACGACTACTTTTGCAAAAAAACAAATTGACACAATAGCTTAAGGTGTTGTGATAAGTCAAATATAACTGAGACATATTCATACCCTTAAGACTGATCCCGAGGCCGTCAGAGTCCCCTGACACACAGGCACAGGTTTTCTTGTCCTTAAAGTGCTGGAAATAATTGTGCTCTAGTGCCGGAGGATGGAGAAGGCAGTGGCAGCCCACTCCAGTGCTCTTGTCTGGAGAATCCCATGGACGGAGGGGCCTGGTAGGCTGCAGTCCATCAGGTCACTGCAAGTCGGACATGACTGAGCGACTTCACTTTCACTTTTCACTTTCACACATTGGAGAAGGAAATGGCAACCCACTCCAGTGTTCTTGCCTGGAGAATCCCAGGGACGGGGGAGCCTGGTGGGCTGCCGTCTATGGGGTCGCACAGAGTCGGACACGACTGAAGCGATTTAGCGGCAGCAGCAGCAGCGCCGAAGGATTGATACTTTCTAACTGTGGTGCTGGAGAAGATTCTTTGAGAGTCCCTTGGACTGCAAGGAGATCCAACCAGTCCATCCTAAAGGAAATCAACCCCGAATAGTCATTCGAAGGACTGATGCTGAAGCTGAAGCTCCAATACTTTGGCCACCTGATGTGAAGGGTCGACTCATTGGAAAAGACCCTGATGGTGGGAAAGACTGAGGGCAGGAGGAGAAGGGGTCGACAGAGGATGAGATGGTTGGATGGCATCACCGAATCAATGGACATGATTTTGAGCAAATTCTATGAGACAGTGAAGAACAGGGGAGTCTGGCGTGCTGCTGTGCATGAGGTTGAAAAGACTCCGACTTGACTTATTGATGGAACAGCAACAAAATCTCCTAGCAGCTGAGATTGTGGTTCACAGTCCAGGACCATCAGCTTTATGGGAGCTTGTCAGAAATGCAGGACCTCTGGCTCCAATCCAAACCCCCTGCAACATTTTAATAAGATCTCCAATTATTCACTTGTGCTATAAATATTAAGAAGCACTAATATAAACAGTTTTATTAGACAGACAAGAATTTATGTAAATAAATGTGAGAGGAACATTCTTTTTTAATTTTATTGCAGAGTGCTCTTTCTTCTAGAATGTTTGGACTCCGGTTAAACCTAAAAGGAAAGTTGTTCACATTCATTTTCTGCTTCCTTATTCATTTTTCTCCAATATCAGGTTGTTGTTAAAGGCAGAATTTCTCCAAATCTACAAATATTCAGAAATATGAAAGTATACTTTCAAACTGGGGCATGCATCATATATGTATTAAAGTTATAGCCTAATTAGATAAGGAATTATATAAAAGCTTTTATCAGTTCTTTGAAAATAAGTATTTTACAAGTTAGGCTCCTGGGAAAGCAGAGTCAACAAAAATATTATTACAAATGGAATAATTAAACCAGTTCAGGTTTCTGGAGCTGGGAAAAGGTGCAGCAAATTTGGAAGGCATCTAGACAAGAGTAGCTAAATTTATATTAATAAATTTAATATATAAGGTGACTTTCTCTGGGAAAACTGGTAGCCCAATTGCGGACCTCACACCATAGGCTTCCTGGTCATATCCCAGGGGATATTCTTTTGACATTTTCCACTGTTGCCACCTAGTGGTTAAGAATGAATTTTCTTCTGTTGAGTTTGCTGTTGGATATTCATTGACTTGTATGTTCCTTGCGTGCATGCTCAGGTATGTCCAACTCTTTGTGACCCCAGGGACTCCAGCCCACCAGGCTCCTCTGTCCATGGAATTCTCCAGGCAAGAATACTGGAGTGGGCTGCCATTCCCTTCTCCAAGGGATCTTCCTAACCCAGGGATCGAACCTGCTTTTCCTGTGTCTCCAGCATCGTGATTCTTTACCACCATCGGCAGGCGTGATTCTTTACCACCGAGCCACCTACTTGTATGTTTATCTTTAAATAATTGGGCAGACATAAATTATGCTAGACACTAGTGTTCAACAAGACACTATGCTTGTCTTAAAGAGTTCATGGTTTCGTTCAACAGAAAGACGGGAGACGAGAGGGCACAGGAGCTCATGGGAGAGACGTCTCACCCGCTCTCTGGGGTCAGGGAAGAGTTTTCAGGAGGAAGTACCAAGCCGTGGTTCTAACGCAGGGCCCCAGTGTCAGAAAGCCTGTGGTGCGTGAGAAGAAACTCAGGGAGGAAAAACAATGGGAATCTGTGTGCTTTTTAAGTTGTTTAATTTGAGGAGGAAATCTACTGATTGAGACCTATTATGGTTTGTAGAAAACACACAGATGAGGTGGTTTCAGTGTAAATCACGGAGAAATTTTCAAAAAAGAGATTTTTCTTCACGAGTTATTAAAGATGAGCTATCTATATCCTTTAACAAATATTTATTAAGCACCAACTGTGTACCAGGGGTGGTGTGGCAACTGAGGATTAAATAGTGATCAAGACCGTGAGATGGCTTGCCTTCATGGTTCTTGCAGATTCAGAGGAGAACAGGGGAAAATGAGCAAAGGAATTTCAATAAATTATGAAAGTCTTTGGACTGGGAGAACAGAAGGGTTGGAAAGAGGCTTCCTTGAGGAAGTGGTGTCTAAGTTGGGGAAGAGTGATTAACCGGGGTGGGACTTGTGGGCAGAGACAGAGGGCTGCAGGCAAAGAGATCAGGATCAACAGATACTGTTGAGGGTTTTACCTTTACCCGGGGGCAATGGCGGCTTCCCTGGTGGCTCAGAGGTTAAAGCATCTACCTGCAATGCGGGAGACCCGGGTGCAATCCCTGGGTCGGGAAGATTCCTTGGAGAAGGAAATGGCAACCCACTCCAGTATTCTCTCCTGGAGAATCCCATGGACGGAGGAGCCTGGTAGGCTACAGTCCATGGGATCACAAAGAGTCAGACACTTTCACTTTCACTTGAGGGCAAGGGCAAGTGAGGAAGAGATTGTAAAAGGGAAGTGACTGTCAGCCTGGCTTGCTAGATAATTTCTTTCTGCCTCCAGCGTGGAGGACACATTGAAAAGGAGCGAGAGTGGAAACAGTGTTTTCGCATGCCTGCTCAGTCGTGTCTGACTCTTGGCCACCCCGTGGGCTGTAGCCCACCAGGCTCCTCTGTCCATGGGATTCTCTAGGCATGAATACTGGAATGAGATGCCATTTCCTCCTCCAGGGGATCTTCTCCACCCGGGGATCGAACCCATGTCTCTTGCGTGTCCTGCATTGGCAGGCGGATTCTTTACCACTAGCGCCCCTTGGGAAGCCAGAAACAGGGTTACCTGTTTCAAAGCTGTTCATTATTCCTCCCTCTCACATTTACTAACATAAATTCCCATCCTTCTAGTAAAACTGGACTTTCGCTGGGCCCTGGGAGGGGCAGAGGTGCGCCCAGATGCACAGACATCTTCAGCAGGAAAGCTAGCAACGGAGCTGTGACCTGGTGTCCCCTGCTGAGCTCGGCCCCAGCCCTGCTCCTTCCGGACAGAATCCAGTAGGCAATGGTTCAGTGACTATTAGGGCACACGGGCCAATGTGCTAGTGTCACCAAGTCTGTGAAGTGTGTCTCAACCCTCCAACTTCAAGGGGCAGGTACTACATTCTCTTCAAATGCTTATGAGAGATGTCACATGTTCTAAGGTTCTGCTTGGGGTTAACTAAATTTAAAGAGAAGGGGACGACAAAGGTTGAGATGGTCGGATGGCATCACCGACTTGATGGACATGAGTTTGAGTAAACTCTGGGAGCTGGCGATGGACAGGGAAGCCTGGCGTGCTGCAGTCCGTGAGGTTGCAAAGAGTCAGACGTGACTGAGTGACTAAACTGAACTGAAATTTAAAACACGAGGAATTATGTTTTCTAAGCTTTACTTATGAAATTCTCCAATATTATTTTCCGGGCTTCCAAATGAATTTATCTCTCACTTTGGCTCAACGTTTAGCCATCGCACAAAACAAAAATATGGGTCTCATTACACATCCCTAAACTCTGTGAAGCAGACATCTGATAACTCCTGGAACAATGGGAAAAATTTAAATATATATTTCATATATTTTCCCTAACATTCTGAATAGAGATTATTGATGTTTAATCTCAGTGTCTCCTATTTGTTGAATCATTTTCTCATTTGATACTCAAGTATTTCTAAATAACACGAGGAAAACAGTTTTATGATATTAATAATTTAAATTCACTTAATTTAAAAATGCAGTCTTTTAAATGTCACATTCATCTCACACTCGACTTTTCATTAAAATATCCCCTGAAGCATGGATTTTGTAACTAAGAGAGCCTTTACAGTCATTATCATAAATACGAAGAGGCTCATAGTCACATTGGTCTTTTCACAGACCACATGGCCTTTCCGAGCATTTTAAGATCTCATTTAGTTAGTCACAGAGCCACCCAGTGAGAGCAATTGCTCAGATGAATATGGGATGGCTGAATGCTTCGAGTCATATGTTTTACTTTATTTTGTGTAAATGTGAAATTATTTCAAACAACATGGCAAGGTTCTTCACCGCCTCCTGTGAGGGGAACAGTTCCTGAGGTTCCAGCAGGTGGCAGCATAGATTACAGCAAAGGGTAGAACCGCCTCAAAAAAAAAAAAAAAAATCCAAGCCCCAACATGCTGTTTCTCATTTTACTGCGACTGAGCCGGCCCCCCACCCTTGAATGTAAAAGGAACATGCCTGGACGTGCTAACAAGGAAGACAACTTTTCAGTCTGGAGATGACATATCATACTAAACACAATCATAATTAAAATAGCTAAAATATGCAACTGCTGTGCTGAGTCGCTTCAGTCGTGTCCGACTCTTTGCTATGCTGTGGACTGTAGCCCGCCAGGCTCCTCTGTCCCTGGGATTCTCCAGGCAAGAACATGGAGTGGGTTACCATGCCCTCCTCCAGGGGATCTTCCCAGCCCTGGGGTTGGACCCACATCTCCCGAATTTCAGGTGGATTCTTTCCCACCTGAGCCACCAGGGAAGCCCAAGAATACTGGAGTGGGTAGCCTATCCCTTCTCCAGGGGATCTTCCTGACCCAGGAATCCAATTAGGTTCTCCTGCTTTGCAGGCAGATTCTGTGCCAGCTGAGCTACCAGGGAAGCCCAGCTAAAATATATTGAGGGCTAAATCTATGCTTCCCACCGTTCTAAGACCTTAATTGGTACCTTTTATTTATTCCTCACACCAGTTTTTCTGTGGTTGTTACTAGTGTCTCCATTTCAAAGACCAGGAAACTGAGGCAGGGCCAAGTTTTCACAGCTGCTAAATGAAGGAGGCAGGATATTTAACCAGGCAGTCTGGCTCTAACAGCCAGTCTTTGAACCACTGTATCATGTTGTTTAATTGTGGGAACTGCAATCACTGATGAAAATTCAAAATATTAGGAAAACTACGACAAGTTTTCAGAAAAGAGACCTGCATATTAAATGCATGCTAAGTTGCTTCAGTCGTGTCCGACTCTTTGCGACCCTATGGACGATAAAGCACGAGGCTCCTCTGTCCATGGGATTCTCCAGGCAAGAATACTGGAGTGGGTTGCCATTTCCTTCTCCAGGGGATCTTCCCCACCCGGGGAGGGAACCCCCATCTCTTAAGTCTCCTACATTGGCAGGCAAGTTCTTTACCACTAGCACCACTCAGATAAATTACTAGGTTATTAAGGAGTGATACAGTAAGAAGTAAAGACATGAATGAATAAAACTAGAAGTCATTCAAGCAGGAGAGAGAACAGGTTTCAAGGAGCCCAGCAGTTCATGGGACGAATCAGAGCAGCCTGGTGTTGGACAAAGAGGAGCGCATGGGGGCAGGTGGAGGAGGAGAGTTCGTGTGGGCACAGAACGTGTCACGGGGCACACGGGGCCGTGGAGAAGGCTCTGGGTCTGGAGCATCGCCCAGGGAGCCCATCTCTACCGTGTCCTATGCTTCGTCCGGCCCGTCTCGTTCCAGGACGAGGTCCGCAGCACCCCCGTCTGCCGTGACTAGGTTACATAACCCCGCAAGTGGGAGCAGGATGCGGTGACCGCATAAGTGTGCTCACCCATCCCAACTCCTTGGGGTGACGTTAGGGAGAGGAAGGAGATTTACAGATGACCGTTGGTTTAATATTTCTGTCTAGTTCATTTCTGACCCATCTACTCGCATCTTTCCCTGAACCCTTGTTCTCACCACGTTGCTATCGAGCGGCCGCTCGGCCGAGTCCAGCTCTTTGTGACCCCGTGGCTGCAGCACGCCAGGCTTTGCCGTCCTTCACCGCCTCCTGCAGCTTGGGCAAATTCACGTCCATCGAGCCGATGATGCCGTCCAACCATCTTGCACCGGCTGTTCTTGAATCCATCCCTCACTGGATCCTTTTGTGTTTTTATCTTGTTCCCCCAACCTGGAGGAGCCCCACCTCCCAGGCTCCTTTCAATAGTGGTTACTGGACTCATGTCAACACTGAGCAAAGGAGAGGCAGACGGATGGGTCGGAGAAACAGGCAGGGGTTTGTCAGAGCGGCCGGGGTGAAGAGCGGCTCGCATTTCAAAGCAATGAGATGCGATGTCTTCCCCTGACATCGTCAACTCTGGTGTCACTGTGATTTCTCCAACTGGACGGTGAATTCCTTTCAGAGGTGAGGCCACATTTTGTTGCCTTCAAGGCCCTCCTACCTCAACCTTATCTGCTAACACCTCACTCCGGACTTTGTGTCCAGGAGGAATTGGTAACTGGTCTTGGAGAGTGGAGTGCGGCAAAGTCCAGCCTGTATGGAACCTGGCTTATCTTGGCTAGACCCAACCATCTCTTACCCGGCTTTCTTAGTAGCTCTGGGTCAACAAGGAGCTGAAATCAAGCAGAGATTCTTTTCTATTTTTTAATTTGGGAGAGAGAATGTGTGCGCATGCAGTCACTCAGTCGTGTCCAAGTCTTGGTAACCCTGTAGACTGTAGCCCGCCAGGCTCCTCTGTCCACGGGATTCTCCAGGCAACGATACTGGAGTGGGTTGCCATGTCCTCCTCCAGGGGATCTTCCCAACCCAGGGATCAAACCCGCGTCTCCAGCAGCTCCTGCATTGACAGGCAGGTTCTTTACCGCTGAGCCACCGGGAAAGCCTGGGAGAGAGAAAAATCAGCTACAAAATATGGCCACAGGGAGAGTAGACAGGTGGTCTAAGTCACAGTTGGCAAAATGAACACACTCGGGAATGCTCCACAGGCCCCCATCCCAGCCAGCAGGTGTGCTCTTTCACTCCCAGGCTGGAAGGGAAACTAAAGCACCCCCAGAGTTAGAGTTCTGGCCACGTGTAGCACAGCTCAGGTCCAGGCTGGAAGCAGAGTTGAGTGGGGTGATGGTCCTCTTGGGGAAGGGCTGTTAGAAGCTAAGCAGGACTCAGGAGAACACAGCTGTTCACCAAGACCCCCTCTTAGTACCGTGGGGGTTGGGATCTCAGCACATGCATTTTGTGCGGGACATGGCTTTCTGTCCTCAACACTCACCACGGGTAGACCCTCCCTTGGAGAGCCTCTGCTTCACGCTTACCAGGTCAGGGTGAGACCTCGGGGGAATGCTTCTCTTACTCCACCTTGTTAAAAGGTGATTTATTTTTTTTCTTTCTACTCATTTGAGTTCTTCCAGGCCGAGTGCTGTTCCTCTAACAGTACTTGAATATTCTGAGATGAATTTATATGTCCTTTAAAACTAAATAAAAGTGTAATTATAACTAAAACACTCTAAACAAAATGAAACCACTGGTAATACCACCCGAAGAGAGCCACAGTGTATGTAGGACTTGCAAAACTGACATGCACTGTAGGTTTTTGGCAATGCCTTTTTTCACCTAAAAATGTTTTATGCTGACAGCACCGAATCTACTGATCAATACACAATAACATTAAGAGTAGGCTCATAAGAGTTTACCAGAATACTCAGAAGTATTTTCATCAAAAATTTGTTCATAATCAAACCTCTATATTTAACTTCCAATTTACAAGATATACAAGAATTGAAGGAATAAGTTAAATGACAAGAATACAATCAACAAAACTGAGAAGATGGGCAACTTTACATTAAAAAAATGATTACTTTTTTTTATTATAAATGAAGATGAGATAAAACAGAGAGGAGATTGTTATAGATTAAAAGAGACATCAACATAACACAAAGTTTGGGCCTCATTTACATCTAAATTCAGGAGGCTTTTTTTTTAGGCATTTGAATATAGACTTCATGTTAGATTGTATTAAGTAATTATGGCTATTTTTGTGATAACAGACTGGTGTTAAACTAATTAAACATATTATATCTACAAGTAATACATGATGAAATATGTACAGACAAAATGATGACAGTAATTGGGACTTGCTTTTGCATATTCTAGCAGATACTTGTGTTTCTAGCTACAAAGGACTAGACTTCAGCAAAGCAAACCTGTTGTATCCTCCGAAGTTAGAAAAGAATTAGAAAAGCAACACCTAAAACAGTACTTCTCACCTACCTCCCCCCACTCTGCAAAAGAAAAATCTGTTCAGTGACATCAGAAAGCAGTCCGGGGGGCCGAACCTGAAGGTCCGAGACCAGTGAGAGAAGAGAAAGTCGAACCAGACCTTCTTCAGTGCATTTCCCCAGAGGCGTTTGCTGACATTTAAAATAAGCTGGGCCAGGAGCTGAGGAACCGAGGAGAAATCTGAACAGAGAGCAGAGACTGTGGTGCGCTTGGCCATGTCACAGCAGCGGGGGACACTCAGGTTTCCAAACATCATCATGTCGGGGATCAAGGCGTCAGCATCTTGGTTTTAAATGTACACAAACATTCAGTCCATAACAGTGAATTTGCAAAGTAAGTAGGTTAGGATTACTATTGCAAAAAGTGCAGATGGAGAAGAGAGAAAGGAAATGAACATTAAAAATTGGGCAATGGTACTACGGGGACAGTGTTCAGGTTCCTTAAAAAACTAAAACTAGAGCTGTCATAGGACCCTGCCATCCCACTCCTGGGCATATATCTAGAAAAAATACGGTCAGAAAGGACCATGCACCACGATGTTCATTGCAGCACTGTTTACAGTAGCCAAGAGTGGGGAACAACACAAAGGTCCATTGACAGAGAAATGGACAGAGGATATTGTACATAGATCCACAATGGAATATAACTCAACCATTAAAACAACGGAATAATGCCATTTGAAGCATCATGCGTGGATCTAGAGAGTGTCATACTGAGCGAAGTAAGTCAGACACAGAAGGAGAAATATTGTATGATATCCCTTATATGTGGAATCTAAAAAGAAACGATACAAATGAACTTCTAAAACAGAAACAGACTCACAGACAGAAAATGAACTTACGGTTGCTGGGGGGAAGGGATAGTTAGGGACTTTGGGGCGGTCATGTACACACTGCTCTATTTACAATGGGTAACCAGCAAGGGCTTATTGTATACCACATGGAACTCTGCTCAATGTTATATGGCGGCCTGGCTCGGAGGGGGGTCTGGGGGAGAAAGAATATATATCTGTATATGTAGGGGTGAGTCCCTTCATTGTTTACCTGAAACTATCACAACATTATTAATCAGCTATACCCCAATACAAAATAAAAAATTCAAAAGAAAAAAAAATGAGCTGTACTGTATCTTAAAAGTTCTCACAGCAGGGCCCTACTGTGGAGCATAGGGATCTACATTTAATATCCTGCAATAAGATGAAAAAGATAATGAAATAGAATATGAAAAAATGAAATGAAAAAATAATGAAAAAGAATATGAAAAAAAGTCTTAAAAGGAACTTAGATTTTATTGTATAAGTTATGGGAAGATATTGAAGAGTTTTATATGGAGTAGTAACAAAATCAGTACAGCATTTTAGGTTTATTTACGTGGAGTATTGTAGATAGATGGATGATAAGGAATAATGTCAGGGGGACCTTTAAAAATCATGTAATGAGCACCTGACCCAAGGCAGCATTTGACGATGGGAATGAAAGGATGAAAACAGCTGTGAGATGTACAATGAAAAATCGGGAAGAAAACTTAGATGTGGGAGAGAAAATTGATGGAGGCTGGACGATGACTTTAGACTTGGAAGGCGGCAGAACAACTGCAAACTCAACCTGCCAAGAGAAATAAGAGCTAGGGAATAAAATTAGGTCCCACACAGGAGGTTGAGCTGATTGAGTAACACACATGTGGATTCGTTGAGTAAGCATTTAAATGAATGCATTTGGACGTGGAAGTTAGCACTTTAAGGAGAAGGTTAAATAGAGCCCAATTCCAGAGAAAAGTCAGATAATGTAAGGGTCAAAACATTAACCATTCAATTTAGCAAATGCAAGGAGCAATAAATGGAACACAGAGAAACTTGCTAAAGTTAACATGATTGTAAAATATATACTAACACATAGCCATGGAGAAAGTTCAAAATACTTACCCAGAAGTGTACTGTCTAGGGGAAAATTTACTGAAAAGTAAACTAACTGCTCTTTATTCAGAAAAGTACAGAGGATAACTTGAAAAAGGCTAGTTAGTGATCAGTAGTACAAGCCTCAAGTCAAAGGTTTTAAGTGATTGGATGTTCAGTTCATCTCACGATTAGGTTTAGCTTTTAACTTCTTAGTTACTCTCATTCCAAAGCAGATAAAACCAATGTGCCTTTTAAAGATCCTGGCTAAAAGCATATGAAGTCTCTAATGCAGTATAAAATTAATTTATTTTCCAATTTAAGCTTCTTTCCTGTCTACCTTGGAAAAAGATTAAAATGATACAATGGGAGTTAATTTAGCTATTTTCTTGTTGCGTTTTCCTGGGTTTTCTTATTAAAACTCCAAATGAGTATCTTTGACTTTTCTCGGAAAATACTTTTCAGTTGCTGATCTCTTCCTGGCTCATGTGCATTAACAAGCAGTGACCGAAGTGGCCTCCGAAGAGTTTAATATCAAGCTGCCAAACAATCTGAGATGTCAGAGCACTCCACAGGACCACAATTGTTTCCTCTGAAAAGTTCATTATTTTCAAACTGGGACGAAGACAGTACAAGTAGAATCGTCCTTCCCTTGGAAAAGTTTGACTTTCTCTGCTGTTAATATGTTAGGGGCTTGTATTCAGCTGGGGGAGGAAAAAGTCTGTTTTGGCTGATCTGAAAGCAGTTTTGCTAAAAATGACAGGTAGTGTGTCTGGAAGATTAATGTTCATCCGTATTTATTCAGTTTTGAGATATTTTAGGGTGCAGGCAGATGAAGTGCTGATAACTTTAGCTTATGTGTGTATTACTGCACTTTTGCTTTTCGTTGAGCATCTGGGGTCCCCAGGCTAGGTGGGATGTTGCTGACATTCAACCCCAAATCTTGTTTCAACAGCTGCTTTATTAATGTCTAAAATATACTTAGGAAAAGTATTGAATATGGAAATATTAAACAGGTATTTCCATTTTATTGGGAAGGACCTATGGGGCCTCCTTGGTGGCTCGGACGTGTAAAGAATCTGCCTGCAAGGCAGGAGACCCAAGTTTGATTCCTGGGTCGGGAAGATCCCCTGGAGAAGGAAATGGCAACCCACTCCAGTATTCTTACCCGGAGAATCCCATGGACAGAGGAACCTGGCGGGCTACAGTCCATCGGGCCAGAAAGCATCAGATGCAGCTGAGCAACTAAATAACAACAACACTTTAAAAAATATTTGCATACATTGTAAAGATTCAGAGAAAGAATTTAGAGGTTTTCTAAAGCAACTGCTCTAAGAAAGGGGAGGTCAGGGTCTACAGCAGGAAGAACCCTGTTGACGCTGGATGACACAGACCGGTGCGTTCAGGATTCAGGCCGTGAAAAGGTGGCTCAGGGCCAGCCCAGGGGTCGTCCTCGAAGTCCTGATGGGGAGCTCGGGCTTCATTCTTTAGGACCACGTAACCACGAAAGACTTTAAGCTTGGGAATAAAATGATCAAACTAATAACATTTTTAAAAGGAGGGAAATATTACAATTGTTATGAACAGAGACTTGAAGTGGGTAAGACAAGTCACAGGCAGCTAAAAGAACGTAAAAGGAATTATCTTAGAGCTCAAACCTCTGTGATGTGGGTCTTTATCATTTCCACACTCACATAAAAAAGCAGAGGCTTGACGTGGTGTGTGTAAGTAACTTTTCCAAAAGTGATGCACTTAGTACACGTGGGCAGTTTCACACCCGGTCTGTCTCCCAATAAGGATAGAAGCTTCCCAGTGGCAATAAGGCTACTGAACCAGTGACGAGCCAACGGAAAACGCTGTGGGTCTGTGAGGCGAGTGACCGGGGCATGGTGGGGTGTGGTCATTCTGGATGGATGGTACTCGCGTGACGATGGACACTGCAGAGAGGATCAATATCGGTGTCAGACCAATTGAGACGGATGTCAGCTCTTCCTAAAAGTACACTCCTGGGATCTTGGCCAACATGAGCTTCTTTGGGTTTCCTAGATTGAATAAGATAATACACCTCAAACAGCTTTAGAGGCTGTAAAATCCTAAGAGACAAAGACTATTAATACTTTCGTGTGAGAAGAACATTAGCGTTTACAAGTCAGCTTCCACCTTAAGTGCCCTAGGAGGGATCATATTCATCCGAGGCCCATCATGAATTTTTTATAAAGTGAGAAATTACTTCCTGCTGTATCTCTGTGGTTCTTCATATTTTTAAAGGCTCTCTGTGGATGACTCAAAACCTCTCCTTGAAACCCCCAAACATGTCTTGAGGAAATAGCTATTTAAATATGCATCACTGGGCGTCTTTTTGTGCTGCATGTTATAGAAAACCCAACTCAAAATGTTTTAAACAGCAAAGTTAATTTACTGGGTTTGCAAATGAAAAGCATTGAAAAAGGAGCTTCAGGTAATGACTCCAGCAACATTCCCAGGGCCACGTCCATCCTGGCTCTTCCTCTGCCTTGTGCAACATTGAGCTCAGTCGCTCAGACGTGTCCGACTCTCTGTGACCCCATGGACTGTAGCCCGCCAGGCTCCTCTGTCCATGGGATTCTCCAGGAAAGAATACCGGACTGGGCTGCCATGTCCTCCTTCAGGGGATCTTCCCAGCCCAGGGCTGGAACCCAGGTCTCCCGAATTACAGGCGGATTCCTTATCGTCTGAGCCACCAGGGAAGTCTTGCCTCCACCACTTTCTCCACCACTTTCGTCTGCAGTCAGACCTCTTGTAAAAACAACAAAAGGGCCTCAGCAGTTCCAGACCTCGGGGCTTCGCTGGTGGCTTAGTAGTAAAGGATCCGCCTGCCAATGCAGGAGACACGGGTTGGATACCTGGGTCCCACGTGCCGCCGTGGAGCAACCAAGCCTGCTCACCGCAGCTTCTGAGCCTGTGCTCTGGAGCCTGGGAGCCGCAATCACTGAAGCCCGCATGCCCTGGAGCGGTGCTCTGCAACAGGAGAGTAGCCCTCACTAACGGCAACTAGAGAAAAGCCCACATGGCCACGAAAATGCAGCATAGCCGAAAGAAACAAAAAAGATGACTGAAGCACCCTAAAAAAAGCACACAAAAAAACCCCAAAACAGTTCCAAACCTCAATTCTTGAATCACGTGATTAAAAGAGGCGACAGATTCACTCCTAATACCTTCTGTGAATAGAAGAAAGTGCAAAAATTGTCAGAATGACAATTTGAATGCTGTTTAGTTCTTTCTGATTTCATCTTAAGATTTGAAACCTCTAATATAAATGACTGCTGATATGTATAAATAGGTTGATAAATTTCTGAGCTCAAAGGGAATTTATAAGTCATTCACTTATACAAAAGATTCACATGCTTCTCATTTTAATGAGCTGTGTACCCAGCAGAAACCATTGTGTTTACATATGGTATATTTGCATGGTATGTGTACATTTGGTATGAATTCACGGCTCTCACCTTTAACAAGTGTATGTAGAACCTACAGTGATTTTCTGTTCACCAAGCAATTCTAGATTCCTTTATTCAGTGATGTTATGTTTTATTACTTCCCCCTTTGTCAAGCTTTCTTCTTAATTATTTCTCTCTACTTACTGATTTTTCCTGTTTCAGGGTCATATCTGAAAGTATTAAGTCAGTAAGGCCGAGAAGTTCATTACAGTTTCAGGAAAGGGGGAAACTTCTTGCAGGTTATGTGAGGAAGAAGAATATACAGCAGAGCTGGGCAGGACAAGTGGCGGAAGACGGTCAGAGTTGCCTTTCCAGGAAGGAGCAGCAGGGGGCACTGAGGTGGGAGTAGAGAGAGAATTTTGTTTGATTATGGACAATGAAATCATCGTTTTCCCCCCTTCCTTCCCTTCTCTCTTTTTCTCTGTTCCTTCTTTTCTTTCATAGCAATTCGACAGAAAGTGTTCAGGGCCACTTCGGGGTATAAAACTAACAACATAATTAAGTTTGCACACTTGGATTTTGAAAGCGGTCTCCAGGAACCGTAGTCGTTCCGTCCTGTGAAGTTTTACGTGTAGAATTTCATCTGATCTGCTCACCAGCCCCGCGGATCGTGTGGCTGCGTCTATTTGACAGAGGAGGAGACAGGAGCTCAGGGTCTGTGAACACAGATCCTGGGGCTCACACAGGGGCGAGGGTGTCCTCACCCAGCTCTCTGATTCTAAACTGTGTCCTTGTGGTTAACTTCCCTCTTTAGCAACCGTTTTATCTGAACAGTAAAACCTCATAAATTACCAGGAAGCCCAGGGAAGTTCCATTTGAATTAGCATAATACTTCAATCACCGACTATCTAAAAAAAGAATGGAGTCATGTTGTGTGAACACTGGTCAAGAAAGCATCAGTGGGTAGTTATTTTTAGGGTACTTGCTCTATTGAAATGTTGGAGTGATACTAAATTAGCGGGACTACATCTAAGCTATTTGTGGTTTAAATGCTACTCCCATATTTTTAAAAGTAATAGTTTAAAATTGTGTAAAGCAATAGTTTAACAGTTAATTCTAAAAATGGGAAGTTATGAAGCTAGCACTTCAATTTTTTAAGATTTATTTTAATTGGAGAATAATTACTTTATAATACTGTATTGGCTTCTGCCACATAACAGCATGAGTCAGCCGTGGGTACACACATGTCCCTTCGTTCTTTGAACCTGTCACCTGCCACCCCATCCCCCCGCTCGGTTGTCACAGAGCACGGGGTCTGAGCCCCCTGCATCACACAGCACGTCCCCACTGGCTGGCTATTTACACCTGGCAGTATATACGTTTCAGGGTGTGAGTGTGCTATACCTTACAGCACATGTAGTCGTGTGCATGTGCGAGTCTCCCCACTCTTCCCGCCCTCTGCTTCCCCGCGGTGTCCCCAGGTCTGCTCCATCTGTGTCTCCTTTGCTGCCCTGCAGACAGGCTCACCAGTGCTATACCTTACAGCATCTGTAGTCGTGTACATGTGCTAGTCTCCCCATTCTTCCTGCCCTCTGCTTCCCCGCGGTGTCCCCAGGTCTGATCCATTTGTGTCTCCTCTGCTGCCCTGCAGACAGGCTCACCAGTACCATCTTCCTAGATCCCTTATATATGCCCTAACATTGATATTTGTTCTTCTCTTTCTGACTTGCTTCACCCTGTAAAACAGGCTCTAGGTTCGTCTACTTCAGAACCCACGCAGCGGCTCTCCTTCTCATAGCTGAGTAGGATTCTGTCGTCCGGATGCACCACAGCCTCTGCATCTGTTTCTCTGTCCACGGACGCCTCGGTTGCTTCCATGTCCGAGCTCTGTAAGCAGTGCTGCGGAGAACGGTGGGGCCCAGGCGTCTCTTTCCACGACGGTTTCCTCCGTTATGTGCCCCGTAGTGGGATGGTTGGCTCATATGGTGGTTTTATTCTGAGTTCTTTAAGGAACCCCATGCCCTGTTTTTAATTTTATGATTTAGCTAGCTATGCAGGAATGACTTGTTTATGTGTATTTCGTGTTGCAGTTAGCTTTTGCTTGTTCACGTCTATTCCTGTTCCTCAGGACTTCTCCAGGGGTTCTACCGTGGTCTGGCTAATGCGGCTATTTTAATACTGGTTCTCTTAGTCTGTGTGGGGGCCCGTCTGTGGGGTATAGCTGAGGTCTTACAGAGGAATTTGTCTGGGAGCACAGATTCAGAGCACACAGCTCAGAGCCACGCAGAAGGGAGTCTGAGAGCGTGATAGAGACTTTTCCTAGATGACCGACTGCCAGCCAGCCTGCTGGCACTTCTCGTTTCTCTTGATTGTGGTGATGTTTCAAACCCACCCGCTGGAATATGTGCAGATGTCAACAGCTGATCCCACCTTGATAAAGCACTGTAGATATTTGAGAATGTTTACTTTCCTGAGCTAGAAATTACAAATATCAGTTGAATAATGAACACAGGCTACTGTTGATGAATGCTCTGCATTATATAAAGATTCCACTGAATGCCTCAAGTGAAAGGTTCAATCATTTCTGAGGAGCAAGATCTGAACAAATCTGTACCCCAGCGTCACATACTTTTGGCCTTGTGGTTTAATAAGCACCTATGTAGATGGATATCAAACAGATGAGGGATTTTTACTAAAATTAAATGCTCAGTAATGCACTTTTCCTTTGAGCAGAAAAGCTTATATGAGACCTGATGTAAAGCCTGCATTTGTGTGTGGGGTCTGTTGACTGGCAGCTTCCAGAAAATACACCTTCTTGAAGAGCAGGCTGAATAGAAATTGCAGAGTTGTGACCCCAGTGGTGAAGGCAGTCCTGTGTTCAGTTAACCATCGGACGATCACCTGCTCAACGTGGAGTGTATCCTCAACGTGGAGTCTCTGCAAGGGAATTCTGGGTTCTAGAGATGACATGCTTCTCCCCTGTGAGAAAGCAGATAGCATCATGCTGTGCGGAAACAGATGACAGGGAAGGAACGTGTGTTGTCATCTCCGTGACTTTGTTTGAAACCTATTTCTTTAAAATAAACCACTTTTTATTGAAATATAGTTGATTGACAATGTTGTATTAGTTTCAGGTATACAGCAAGATGATTCAGATATATAAATGATGTATACATAATATATAGCATATATAAATATGTGTTCCTTTATTATATTCTTTTCCATTATATGAAAACTCTTTCTTAAATTTACTTTTTAATTGGTGGAAAATTGCTTTACAGTTTTGTGTTTGTTTCTGCCATACAATGATGCAAATCAGTCATAATTATATGTACATATGTACATGTGTATATGTGTGTGTGTGTGTATATATATATGTCCCTCCTGAGCCTCCATCTCCTCTCCCCATCCCACCCCTCTAGGTCACCACAGAGCACCAGGCTGGGCCCCCTGTGTATACAAGACCTATTTCTAGCAGTTGTTATTTTTATAGTCACACTCATCACTTCACTAGTGATTATCATGATTTTAGATTTTTCTTTCTAAGGGATTGTTGCCCTGACTATTTGACTATTTCTGTTCAATGTACTTAAGCATTGTCCTTTAACTCAGGTTTCTTCTCTCAAGTACACGTACCTTTTGTTTGGTTTATGGATGCTCTTTTATTTCTGGTCCTTTCTCTAAACGATTTCACTATTTTAGAGAAGGGATGATCATAATTTCCCAAAGCTCCATATTTTCTGTTATTTCTCTCCAGTGGTCACCCAATGAATAAGCATCAAATAACTGGAAAATTGAATTTCATAGAACTGACATGTTGAGTCCTAAAGTGACATAGCATTAAAAATAGGAGCCATCACAGATAAATGTTAATGATCGCACATTTCCTGCAATATTAATAAACCTTTAATCTTGTCATTTTCAAGGGCTTGGTGCCCTCTCTAGGGTGAATCAAGCCTTGTTCTTTATCACAGGATTTGACTAAAACTTTAATTATTGATATAATACAGTCCTATTATAACATAGCTCATTATTCAAGTCAGATCTACTAATATATATTAACCACCCATTTTTCCACTGGAACTATGCAAGGTGCTTGGGGACACAAATTTAGAAGTGAAAGAGAATATGTCACAGTCTTTGGGGTTTTTGATGTGTTTTCTATATAGTAGCCCAAAGACCACCCCTTGGGATATTATAATCACATATTGCAAAAATCTGAAATAATATAAAGAGCTTATAATCTACTAGAGAAGGAAGATGCACAAACAGATAATTTTAATATTGTATAGGTTTTCCTCAGTTGGTTACCTACCTAGTCAGGAGGGATGGAATGGCACTCAGTCCATTCTAAGTTTTGGGCAGTCATCCCTGACCAAGTGATGCTCTATCTGTATCATGAGAAAGTTTGTGTAGGCAATAAAGTTTGGAAAACTTTTGGGGCAATGCCACATAAGCAAGATGGACATAGCATGTGGATAGGTGCAGAGCTCTGTTCAAGATGGAAGGAGGGAAAAATGGTTGCCGATGGGGATGGACATCTGAGGGTGACCTATGTGCGTTCATTGAGTTTAACTAGGCTTTGTTGTTCCACTAACACTTCTAAATATTGGTCACTCGACCTACTACATGTTAACATCTCCATCAGGTGAAGTCTGCTAGATACCATGGCAGATCACCGGCATTGTTACAGAATATAGAACATTACACTGCGATTCCAGGTTTATAACGCAAAGACCAGACACCAGAAAACAGGACCTTGAGAAAGAAACAGATTTTCTAATGGCGACTCTTCGTTATGGGAGAGCACAGTTCCCAGTGTCCACACAGATTGAACCCCACCCTGCGCAGAAGGAGAGACCCAACACCATCACAGAGGGCTGCAAGGAAGGCTTTTAAAGCTGTAACTATCTCACCTCTTCTACCTCCCCAGTCCTACCTATTATCAGTGAGGTCACAGGTACAGCTCCTTAGGGATTTGAGATGGGTTTTAAGTGGACTTAACCTGAATTTGGGGGCTTGCCGGGTGGCTCAGCAGGAAAGAATACCCCTGCTGATGCAGAAGATGTGGGTTCAGTCCCTGAATCGGGAGGATCCCCTGGAGAAGGAAATGGCCACCCACTCCAGTATTCTTGCCCGGAAAATTCCATGGACAGAAAAGGCTGGCGGGCCATAGTCCATGGGGTCGCTGAGTCAGACATGACTGAAGTGACTGAGCCCATGTGTTAAAAGATAGGGAAAAATAAGAAGGGAATTTTTATCCTAATCCTGAATGGCCCTTAATCAGAACCCTACCTTCCGTGGCAAGTTAACACAGGGCAGATGGAACAGAGAACTCAAAAGACAGACCTCGACCTCATTAGAGAGTAAAAGCCAGAGGAAATGATGTCAGCAGCCAACTGTGGGGTGCAGGATGAGAAAACTCATGAAAAAGAAGCTGAGGGAATATTGAGAAAAAGGGCACAGAACTTGGGGCGCCCCCCGGCAGGACCAGCGCTGAAAGAATGAAGAAAGCCCTTGATTTCCTTTCTGCTGCCTCCCCCATAGGCTGCTTAATTGCATATGCTTCCTGTTCCACAAAACGGAAGTCAATGTAAGTTAAAGAACATTTAGCTGGAGATCATTAAGGAATGAATAAGAGTATTAAATAGGTTAAGGCATTGTTTCATTTTTTCATATGGGAGGACTGAATCACTTTTAACCACAGTTTTTAGCTTGGAATTATGTTGAGCATTTAGCTTCTTCATGTTTTAGGGGTAGCATAATGGTGAAGTGAATGACTCAGTACTTTCCCTAAACACACGATTAACTTTCTTATTTCTGCACTCCTACCTGCCATGTCTCTGCGCTAAGTCTCCGCTGAAATATCTCATCTCTTCTGGATCATCCTTCAATCTGCCCAGAGTCCACAAGTAGCTGGCTCTTCTGCGCTTATATAAAAGTCTGTGTTGTAGTTCTTCTCATCTAACACTGGAGGTAGTCATTTAGGCTTCTTTTCTTTCTGGGAGGCCAACCAGGGCAGGCCCTCTGATGTTCCATAGCTGTTTTGACTTGCAGGGGTTAGTAAGGTGCATGAGTAAACTTAAGAAATACGTGAATGGTATAACTGTGAGAAAGCTGAGGTTCTAAAGCCCTCAAGTCAGAGCCACAGAGGATCGGCTTCATTTTGTGGTCTGTTTGTCTGCTCATGGGATGGATAAATCCTGAAGTTACCCTTTAACCCCTTCAGTCTCCTTTTCCCCTACATCCCTGAGGTCTGAGAGGAGGATAACCTGCACTTGGACTCAGAAACTCAGGTTTTGTAGAGGGGGACAGGGGATAGACAGCCCGAATGAATTTTTTGGCCAACCCAATATTTGCAGATGACCTACGCACAGTCTCCTGTACCCCTTAAATGACCTCCAGGGTGCTTACCATATCTAATATAATGTAAATGCAATGTAAACAGTTGCTGGGCAGTAGATTCAAGTTTTGCATTTTGGAAACGTCTGGAAATTATTTTGGATATCTTTCCATCTGTGGTTGCTTGAATCCTGCAGATGTAGAACCCAAGGGTCTGGGGGGATGGAGTGAGTTATCAATTAGAGGAGGACAGTAAGGAGGCAGATGAGATCCTGGTGACAAGGAAGACGTCAGTGCAGGTCAATTTGAGCAGCTGTGCTGATGGAAAAGCCAAACAAACAGGGCAAAAACTGAGAGCGCCGGCGGGTCAAGTCTCGACGACACCACACAGAGATCCCCGATGTGCAGTCCGCGGCTGGGCTGGGAGGGGACCCAGGACGGCTTTTCTGACAGGTGATCAAACACCCTGGATTTTGAGGGCAATGAGGAATGTCGAGTTCATTCTTTGCATGAGCGTGCCAAAGGCAGCACAAACTCAGAATTTTAGAACCAAAGGGACCTGATCGATCCTCCTTTCTCAGAAGAGAAATCTGAGACTCAGAAGAGGCAAACGGATGTGCTACAAGGGGTGCTGTTAGGTCATACCAGATCTGAGACATAGAACAAAATCTTGAGGCTTAAAACCTTACCTTAGTCTAGATTCTGCACTGGCCTTTGTACACACGACGCCGGGCATAGGGGGTTTCTTAATGTTTTTTTTTTTTTTGTCCTTTCATCGTCCACCTACTGGTGTCCCTGCCGGTCTCCTCCCTTCCTGACCCCATTTCCTCTTCTTTTATGACCATTCACTGAAAATGGCAGGCTGACCTGAGGATTGAGGTACCGGCTGGTGAGGTAACCCTGAAAACTTCAGGCAGGGTTTGAGAGAGTCAACTCTCTCTTGGATGCAGTGAGAGGAGATATGATTTGAAATGACAAGGTGTGGGCTTGTTATTTTAGAGATACATGGGGTGACTCTGTCACCTGTGAATATGTGGACAATGGAAAATACACCTAATTTGCCAGGTGATTTATCCAAGTGGTGTTTTTTGACCACCAGGGTGTTGCAAGCATTACCTGATTGCTTCCGCTGCTTATTTAAAAAATGCATAAGGACAGGAATAAGTAAAAGAAAGACGCTCAACAGAAATAAAGCATGACTTGCTGGTTTGGAAGGCTCCCAGCTCTCCAGATGCTAAAATTAAAAATGGCTTCTGAGTAAGGCTCCAATCCAGAGCACTGTCGGGATAGCTGGCATAGAGATGACGCTGAGGATATCGCTTGGTTTAACCTGGGAAAGTTCGGCCTTCCATCAGACCCAGGGCCCCCCAAGGGCGTGAGGAGGTGCCTCTCCACCCTGTGCATCACGTCAAACACTGGACGTCTGGGAACTTTCAAGGGGCTGATCCTCAAGTCATTCAGCAGAAGTCCAAGGGCTTATTCTTCAAGTCATCTGGGTGGACTGTTGCATGATTCCAGGACTTGGTTCCTGGCAAGGGGCTTTCCAGGTGGCGCTAGTGGTATAGAACCCGCCTGCCAAGGCAGGAGACTTAAGAGACACGGGTTTGATCCCTGGGTCTGGAAGATCTCCTGGAGAAGGGCGTGGCAACCCACTCTAGTATTCTTGCCTGGAGAATCCCATGGACAGAGGAGCCTAGCGGGCTACCGTCCTTAGGATCACAAAGAGCCTGACATGACTGAACCAACTTAGCACAGATGCATGCAAGTAAGCAAAAATTTAGTACCTGATGTTGGACATAAATTATGCTTACAATTGAGTGAAAGTAGTTTTTTCCCCCTTATGTGTATGTTTGCTTCTCAAATTTGGGTCTCTCCCAGGACCCATCGGCTTTCCTCACTGTAATTGTCATACGCTGATTCTCTGTTGGTTGGTTCTGTTACAGGCCAGTAGCGAATGTGTAGCGTTTGCAAAGGCAAGACGCTGTCATTTTTCTGTTGATGGCAAGAGCACTGTGTCAGTCTCTTCACCTTCCTCACATAAGAGATGTGAGCCGTTTAGATGTGATTCAGAGGCTGGGAATGTTGACAAAAGTAGATAATAATGAAATTTTAATTCTAGAAAAGCACTTAAAGGATATGTAGGCTTGCACGTGTGTGTGCTAAGTCACTCCAGTTCTGTCCGGCTCTGCAACCCCATGGACTGTAGCCCGCCAGGCTCCTCTGTCCATGGGATTTTTCAGGCAAGAGTACTGGAGTGGATTGCCATGCCCTCCTCCAGGGGATCTTCCATACCCAGGGATTGAACCCGCATCTCTTTCGTCTCCCGCATTTCCTCAGGGTTCACTACGACTAGCACCACCTGGGATGCTCTATGTAGGCTTACCCTACGTTTTAACTAGGAGAAACAGAGATTGAGAGGAGTGACCGAATGTGCCCTGAATCACAGATCAAGCTGATGTCAAAATCAAGACAATCCAGTGTTATCCAGTGTTCTTTCTACAATAGTTTGTGATGGTTAGTGTTGTATGGGGGTAGTGACCTGGAGAACATTAATCATATGACTGTAAGCGGATGTTGAGGCTGCATGGGCCGGGAATCGAACCTGGGCCTCCCGCATGGCAGACAGGAGTTCTACCACTGCACCCCCCATGCACCATTAATCATAAAGCAGCCATTTATTAGGCACTTCTACCAAGAGAACTTTATGCTCGTGTGTGACCTAATATCTTCATGGAGACCTCATATGATAGATATCATCATTTGTATTATTTTATGAAGAAGGACAATGATGCTTGGGAAAGGTAATACCTTTACCTATGGCCACGCTACAGTTAATCATGATACGAGCACCCTAACCCACATTTCATCTAATAGAAATTCCCATATTCCTGACAATCCAGCTGAATCAGGATTAGCTCTGAGAGAAAGAGATCAGATTAGCTCATATCTGTCCATCCTACTTTGATAATTAGCAATCTAATTCCAAGTACAATTATGGAAGTTTGTGTCTTAAAAAATCAATCTTTAAGAAGCTCTAAGTGAAAGATGGAATTCAATGTTCTTAAAATCACTTACATTTTTCCACCCCTACAGACTACAGTGAGCTGTTCTCAAAGCTTCTAGGCATTAAACAGATCTTTGCAGTTGTCACAGAGATAACACAGGGCCGCTCTAATGAGAATGGCCTGCAAGGTGAGCCCTGCTCATTTGTCCATTAACATTTTTACCTGTTTTTAATTGAAAGGATGGTACACTCACAATTTTCCTTTTAAATCATGCAAGTCTCATGCTGACAAACATTGATCTTCTCCAAAACAGTAGACATGAAAAATTTTTTTAAAATACTCTGTCTTCTTATTTTAGAGGGACAGCCAGAACTCTCTGCCGGGGAACAGAGTCTTCAGTTAGCTCATTTTCTCTGCCCTGGGGTTTCTCTGGCTCCTTCTCGTTCTGTTCTCTTTGAGAAGGTGGCTCTTATTAGCATCATCATTGCACGCTGACGAGAGGTAGGCTCGAGAGGGGCTATGCTTCTTCAAAGAAGCTCAGTAGATAAATAAGCTTAGGTAAAACAGAGATCTGTGAGAGTATCTGATGTTCTGCATATTCTTACTATTTCTCACCTACACCCATTTGGAAATCGTTAGTTGAAAATTTAGCTGTATCTTCTGCAGGCTCTATTTTCTGTTAGAAAACCAAAGCATGGCAATAGATAATAGGATTATTTAGAACCTTGACAAAGTATTAAGCTTCTGCCACTGGTTTCCTGATTTTAAATTTCTCAGTTAAAAAAATACATTCTGAATATTTATAAGAGAACCTTAATGTTTTTATTAGTTATAATGCTCAAAATCATATTTCTCAAAGTGTGGTCCCCTAGTAGCCCAGGAAAAATCCCATATGAGACCAGAAAACACGCTCAGAGGCCTTGAGGCCTTCTATAGTTTCACATTAAGTGTTTAATTAAACATTCAGTGTAAGTATATTCTGGGTCATCTGCATTACTTTTTGGAACCGACTCCCAGCTCTTTTCTTCTGCTACCATAACTGCTTTTGTGTTTAGCTTCACTCCAGGCAGAGACCACAAGTAAACCTTTGCAGTGTATTGCAGGAAAGAGGATTTTGCCACAATTTGAGAAAAGAGTAGAGTAATTCAGCCATGATACGCGTCTCCCTGGCAGAGGCTGGGCAAGTTTGGAACAACCTCTGCCTTTTTCACACATTTTCCATCTCCATGTTGGGGGTTGACTTACTGGTCAATTTCCAACAGTCCATTGTCAATGAAGACTTCTTCCGCATCTGATAAGGGCAGTGATTACAGTATATACTCATGCAAGTCAGAATTCGGTAACTCAGCTATGCAAACTTCATATTCAAGCAGACAATAGTACAGAATTAACAAGTGAATCCTAACTAAAATTGGCACTAGAGAACTTCTTATGGCTGCATTTCATAAAAGTGAGAAGCCATATCAGCTCAAGCAGCCAAGTCTTAAAGTTATTAATATTTTATAAAACACATGAATACAAACATGCATTTTCTGTGTCTATGTATTTGTCAACATGGGAGAAAATGTTAAAACCGAAATAAGACATGGGAGGAGCCAAGATGGCAGAGGAGTAGGACGGGGAGACCACTTTCTCTCCTAGAAATTCATCAAAAGAATAACTGAACGCAGAGCAAACTTCACAAAACAGCTTCCGATCGCTAGCTGAGGTCACCAGGCGCCCAGAAAAGCAGCCCATTGTCTTCGAAAGGAGGTAGGACAAAATATAAAAGATAAAAAGTGAGTCAAAAGAGCTAAGCACGGAGATCCGTCCCGGGAAGGGTCTTAATAGAGGACGTTCCCAGACACCGGGGAACCCTCGCACTGGCGGGCCTGGGGGAAGTGTTGGAATCTCGGAGTTTGAATCTGACTGGGAGGGATAGAATAAATAAAACCCACAGATTACGAGCCTAAAAGCAACTCCCAGCAGAAAAGTACCCCAGACGCCCGCATCCGCAACCAGCAAGTGGGGGCGGAACGGAGAGGAGCGGGCGGCATTGCTTGGGGTAGGGTCCGGGCCTGAGCGCCCTGAGGGCCATCGGAGGGAGCTTCTGTGAGTTCCCAGCTTGAACTGTGGGAGAGCAAAGAGAGAGAAAATTAACTGGCCCAACCACACTGCCGGCCGCTCGCAGAACAAAGGGACCGAGAAAGTCCTGAGAAGAGCTCGCAGGCTGCGGACCGGCCCAGCCCCGCCGGAGGCAGGAGGCAGGGGGGAGGGGAAGGGGGCAGGCTCGGCCCCAAGGACCGCATCCCCTGCCACACTACAAACGGGCCTCCGCCTTCTAATCAAAGACCTCCTGAGATTCTGGATGGTCGACATCCGCAGGGAGGGTCGCGGCTAGACACAGGGCACGCACCCGGCCAGTGCGGGCGGGATTGGGGCTGGGGACGCGGAGGGCAGAAGGCGCGGGTGGAAACTGAGGCTGGGATCGCGCAGGGCGGAAGACGCGCCGCACCCGGGGAGAGAGCGCCCGACAAGCGCCCGGCTTCCTGAGCCACTCGGGCGGCGTGGGGACAAACCGCAGGCGCAGCTTTGTGTTCCGCGCTTTTGTGAATCACCCGAGGGCTGGAACCGCCTGCAGCCTGAGCAGCCCAGACGGAGAAAATAGCGCCAGCCCCTCCCTGCAGCGCCAGCCCCACCCCGGAGCGCGACGGAACTAGCTATCTGAATAAGAATCCACCTCCGCCCCTGTGTCAGGGCGGAAATTAGGCCCTGAAGAGACCGGCAACAGAAGCCAAATAAACAAAGGGAACCGCTTCAGAAGGGACCGGTGCAACAGATTAAAATCCCTGAAGAAACCACCGACTGACTACACCGGAAGGGCCTATAGATATCTAGAAGTGTAACCTGGAACGAGGAGATATCTGAAACTGCGCCGAACCCACACTGACCGAAACAGCTCCAGAGAAATTCCTAGATATATTTTTTTCTTTTTTCTTTTTTTTAAGTAAGAAAAAAAAAATTTTTTTTCTTTTTTCTCTTTTATTTTTCTTTAAAATTCCCTATTACTCCCCCATTACTCCTTAACTTTCATTTTCATAAGATTTTTATGATTTTTTTTATTAGGTAAAACAATATTTTTTTTTCTCTTTTTTTTTCTTTTCTTCTATTTTCTATTTTTCTTTTTCTCATTTCTTTTAAAGTCATCTAGTACTCCTCTTACTACTCCTTAATTTTCATTTTCAATACACTATAACCTTACAGGGGAAAAAAAAAAAAAAAAAAAGAAGAGAGCCCTATTTTCAAACCAAGCTTCATATATATTTCTAAAATATTTTTTTTTTATGTTTTGGTTTTTGTTTTTAATATAGTATTTTTAAGAGTCTAACCTCTACTCTAGATTTTTAATTTTTGTTTTTCAGTATATGATATAAATTGTGAACATTTAAGAATCCAATATTCAGCTCCCATTTTTATTCAGGAGTGTGTTGATTATTCTCTCACAATCTTGACTCTCTGTTTTCTACCTCAGAACACCTCTATTTCCTCCTTTCCCCTTCTCTTCCCAATCCAATTCTGTGAATCTTTGTGGATGTCTGGGCTACGGAGAACACTCTGGGATCAGACAACTTCGTAGATCTGTCTCTCTCCTCTTGAGTCCCCCTTTTTCTCCTCCTGCTCATCTCTATCTCCCTCCTCCCTCTCCCCTTCCTCATGTAACTCTGTGAACCTCTCTGGGTGTCCCTAACGGGGGAGAAACTTTTCACCATTAACCTAGAAGTTTTATTATCAGTGCTGTATGGTTGGAGAAGTCCCGAGACTACAGGGAGAATAAAACTGAAATCCAGAGGCAGGAGACTTAAGCCCCAAACCTGAGAACACCAGAAAACTCCTGACTACATGGATCTTTAAGTAATAAGTGACCGTCCAAAAGCCTCCAAACCTACACTGAAACCAACCACCACCCAAGAGCCAATAAATTTTAGAGCAAGACATACCACGCAAATTCTCCAGCAACGCAGGAACATAGCCCTGAACGTCAACATACAGGCTGCCCAAGGTCACACCTAACACATAGACCCATCTCAAAACTCATTACTGGGCACTCCAATGCTCCCCAAAGAGAAGAAATCAAGATCCACGCACCAGAACACCGACGCAAGCTTCGCTAATCAGGAAACCTTGACAAGCCAATCATCTAACCCCACCCACCTGGTAAAACCTCCACAATAAAAAGGAACCACAGACCTCCAGAATACAGTAAGCCCACTCCAGACACAGCAATCTAAACAAGATGAAAAGGCAAAGAAATACCCAACAGGTAAAGGAACATGAAAAAAGTCCACCAAGTCAAACAAAAGAGGAGGAGATAGGGAATCTACCTGAAAAAGAATTTAGAATAATGATAATAAAACTGACCCAAAATCTTGAAAGCAAAATGGAGTTACAGATAAATAGCCTGGAGACAAAGATTGAAAAGACGCAAGAAATGTTTAATAAAGACCTAGAAGAAATAAAAAAGAGTCAATTAAAAATGAATAATGCAATGAATGAGATCAAAAACACTCTGGAGGGAACCAAGAGTAGAATAACGGAGACAGAAGATAGGATAAGTGAGGTAGAAGATAGAATGGTGGAAATAAATGAAGCAGAGAGGAAAAAAGAAAAAAGGATCAAAAGAAATGAGGACAACCTCAGGGACCTCTGGGACAATGTGAAACGCCCCAATATTCGAATCATAGGAGTCCCAGAAGAAGAAGACAAAAAGAAAGGCCATGAGAAAATACTCGAGGAGATAATAGCTGAAAACTTCCCTAAAATGGGGAAGGAAATAGCCACCCAAGTCCAAGAAACCCAGAGAGTCCCAAACAGGATAAACCCAAGGCGAAACACCCCAAGACACATATTAATCAAATTAACAAAGATCAAACACAAAGAACAAATACTAAAAGCAGCAAGGGAGAAGCAACAAATAACACACAAAGGGATTCCCATAAGGATAACAGCTGATCTATCAATAGAAACCCTCCAGGCCAGAAGGGAATGGCAGGACATACTGAAAGTAATGAAAGAGAATAACCTACAACCTAGATTACTGTACCCAGCAAGGATCTCATTCAGATACGAAGGAGAATTCAAAAGCTTTACAGACAAGCAAAAGCTGAGAGAATTCAGCACCACCAAACCAGCTCTTCAACAAATGCTAAAGGACCTTCTCTAGACAGGAAATGCAGAAAGGATGAATAAACGTGAACCCAAAACAACAAAGTAAATGGCGACGGGTCCACACCTATAAATAATTACCTTAAATGTAAATGGGTTGAATGCCCCAACCAAAAGACAAAGATTGGCTGAATGGATACAAAAACAAGACCCCTATATATGCTGTCTACAAGAGACCCACCTCAAAACCAGAGACACATACAGACTAAAAGTGAAGGGCTGGAAAAAAATATTTCACGCAAACGGAGACCAAAAGAAAGCAGGAGTCGCAATACTCATATCAGATAAAATAGACTTTCAAATAAAGGATGTGAAAAGAGACAAAGAAGGACACTACATAATGATCAAAGGATCAATCCAAGAAGAAGATATAACAATTATAAATATATATGCACCCAACATAGGAGCACCGCAATATGTACGGCAAACGCTAACAAGTATGAAAGAGGAAATTAATAGTAACACAATAATAGTGGGAGACTTTAATACCCCACTCACAACTATGGATAGATCAACTAAACAGAAAATCAATAAGGAAACACAAACCTTAAATGATACAATGGACCAGCTAGACCTAGTTGATATCTATAGGACATTTCACCCCAAAACAATCAACTTCACCTTTTTCTCAAGTGCACACGGAACCTTCTCCAGAATAGATCACATCCTGGGCCATAAATCTGGTCTTGGAAAATTCAAAAAAATTGAAATCATTCCAGTCATCTTTTCTGACCACAGTGCAGTAAGATTAGATCTCAATTACAGGAAAAAAATTGTTAAAAATTCAAACATATGGAGGCTAAATAACACGCTTCTGAATAACCAACAAATCATAGAAGAAATCAAAAAAGAAATAAAAATATGTATAGAAACGAATGAAAATGAAAGCACAACAACCCAAAACCTATGGGACACTGTAAAAGCAGTGCTAAGGGGAAGGTTCATAGCATTACAGGCTTACATCAAGAAACAAGAAAAAAGCCAAATAAATAACCTAACTCTACACCTAAAGCAATTAGAGAAGGAAGAAATGAAGAACCCCAGGGTTAGCAGAAGGAAAGAAATCTTAAAAATTAGGGCAGAAATAAATGCAAAAGAAACTAAAGAGACCATAGCAAAAATCAACAAAGCTAAAAGCTGGTTTTTTGAAAAAATAAACAAAATTGACAAACCATTAGCGAGACTCATTAAGAAACAAAGAGAGAAGAACCAAATTAACAAAATAAGAAATGAAAAGGGTGAGATCACAACAGACAACACTGAAATCCAAAGGATCATAAGAGACTACTACCAACAGCTCTATGCCAATAAAATGGACAACTTGGATGAAATGGACAAATTCTTAGAAAAGTATAACTTTCCAAAACTGAACCAGGAAGAAATAGAAGATCTTAACAGAACCATCACAAGCAAGGAAATCGAAACTGTAATCAAAAATCTTCCAGCAAACAAAAGCCCAGGACCAGATGGCTTCACAGCTGAATTCTACCAAAAATTTAGAGAAGAGCTAACACCCATCTTACTCAAACTCTTCCAGAAAATTGCAGATGAAGGTAAACTTCCAAACTCATTCTATGAGGCCACCATCACCCTAATTCCAAAACCAGACAAAGATGCCACAAAAAAAGAAAACTACAGGCCAATATCACTGATGAACATAGATGCAAAAATCCTTAACAAAATTCTAGCAAACAGAATCCAACAACATATTTAAAAAATCATACACCATGACCAAGTGGGCTTTATCCCAGGAATGCAAGGATTCTTTAATATCCGCAAATCGATCAACGTAATACACCACATTAACAAATTGGAAGATAAAAACCATATGATTATCTCAATAGATGCAGAGAAAGCCTTTGACAAAATTCAACACTCATTTATGATTAAAACTCTCCAGAAAGCAGGAATAGAAGGAACATACCTCAACATAATAAAAGCTATATATGATAAACCTACAGCAAGCATCACCCTCAATGGTGAAAAATTGAAAGCATTTCCCCTGAAATCAGGCACAAGACAATGATGCCCACTCTCACCACTACTATTCAACATAGTGTTGGAAGTTTTGGCCACAGCAATCAGAGCAGAAAAAGACATAAAAGGAATCCAGATAGGAAAAGAAGAAGTGAAACTCTCGCTGTTTGCAGATGACATGATCCTCTACATAGAAAACCCTAAAGACTCTTCCAGAAAATTACTAGAGCTAATCAATGAATATAGTAAAGTTGCAGGATATAAAATTAACACACAGAAATCCCTTGCATTCCTATATACTAACAATGAAAAAACAGAAAGAGAAATTAAGGAAACAATACCATTCACCATTGCAACAAAAAGAATAAAATACTTAGGAGTATATCTACCTAAAGAAACAAAAGACCTATACACAGAAAACTATAAAACATTGATGAAAGAAATCAAAGAGGACACAAACAGATGGAGAAACATACCGTGTTCATGGATTGGAAGAATCAATATTGTCAAAATGGCTATTCTACCCAAAGCAATCTATAGATTCAATGCAATCCCTATCAAGCTGCCAACGGTATTTTTCACAGAACTAGAACAAATAATTTCACAATTTGTATGGAAATACAAAAGACCTCGAATAGCCAAAGTAATCTTGAGAAAGAAGAATGGAACTGGAGGAATCAACCTGCCTGACTTCAGACTCTACTACAAAGCCACAGTCATCAAGACAGTATGGTACTGGCACAAAGACAGAAATATAGATCAATGGAACAGAATAGAAAGCCCAGAGATAAATCCACGAACCTATGGACACCTTATCTTTGACAAAGGAGGCAAGGATATACAATGGAAAAAAGACAACCTCTTTAACAAGTGGTGCTGGGAAAACTGGTCAACCACTTGTAAAAGAATGAAACTAGAACACTTTCTAACACCATACACAAAAATAAACTCAAAATGGATTAAAGATCTAAATGTAAGACCCGAAACTATAAAACTCCTAGAGGAGAACATAGGCAAAACACTCTCTGACATAAATCACAGCAAGATCTTCTATGACCCACCTCCCAGAATATTGGAAATAAAAGCAAAAATAAACAAATGGGACCTAATGAAAATTAAAAGCTTTTGCACAACAAAGGAAACTATAAGTAAGGTGAAAAGACAGCCCTCGGATTGGGAGAAAATAATAGCAAATGAGGAAACAGACAAAGGATTAATCTCAAAAATATACAAGCAACTCCTGAAGCTCAATTCCAGAAAAATAAATGACCCAATCAAAAAATGGGCCAAAGAACTAAACAGACATTTCTCCAAAGAAGACATACAGATGGCTAACAAACACATGAAAAGATGCTCAACATCATTCATCATCAGAGAAATGCAAATCAAAACCACAATGAGGTACCATTACACGCCAGTCAGGATGGCTGCTATCCAAAAGTCTACAAGCAATAAATGCTGGAGAGGGTGTGGAGAAAAGGGAACCCTCTTACACTGTTGGTGGGAATGCAAACTAGTACAGCCACTATGGAAAACAGTGTGGAGATTTCTTAAAAAACTGGAAATAGAACTGCCATATGACCCAGCAATACCACTTCTGGGCATACACACTGAGGAAACCAGATCTGAAAGAGACACGTGCACCCCAATGTTCATCGCAGTACTGTTTATAATAGCCAGGACATGGAAACAACCTAGATGCCCATCAGCAGATGAATGGATAAGGAAGCTGTGGTGCATATACACCATGGAATATTACTCAGCCGTTAAAAAGAATTCATTTGAATCAGTTCTAATGAGATGGATGAAACTGGAGCCCATTATACAGAGTGAGGTGAGCCAGAAAGATAAAGAACATTACAGTATACTAACACATATATACGGAATTTAGAAAGATGGTAACGATGGCCCTATATGCAGGGCAGAAGAAGAGACGCAGAAGTACAGAACAGACTTTTGAACTCTGTGGGAGAAGGGGAGGGTGGGATGTTTCGAAAGAACAGTATGTATATTATCTGTGGTGAAACAGACCACCAGCCCAGGTGGGAGGCATGAGTCAAGTGCTCGGGCCTGTTGGGCTGGGAAGATCCAGAGGAATCGGGTGGAGAGGGAGGTGGGATGGGAGACTGGGATGGGGAATTCGTGTAGCTCTATGGCTGATTCATATCAATGTATGACAAAACCCACTGAAAAATAAAAAAATAAATTAAAAAAAAAATGAAAAAGAAAAAAGAAAAAAAAAAGAAAAAAAAAAAAAAACGAAATAAACCTAGGGCAAAGTCTTCATTGCTATTAAATATAAGTTCTTTATTATTGAAGTCATCATTTGTAAGTGAATCTCAAGAAAATAGGTGAATAAATACTCATTTGAAATAAATTTATTTTTTGTAGCTTGTTTGGTTCTATAGATATGTAGGCCTGTTAGAGTAAGAAATTTACACCAGGTTATACAGATTTAAGACACTACAGAATTAAAATACCAAGAAATTTTTATTTCCTATAAAAAATAGAATATACATTATAAAAATCTAAGTATATGCCGTGGTATGCTTCATAAATGGTAAACACTTGGTAGAAATTTTTCAACCTTTTGGAATTACAGTCTTGAAAGAGGACTTGAACATCATTTACACTAATTCCCTTGTTTAGGGACAATGTAGACTCAGGTAGTTAGAACCCTCCTCCAAAATCATATGGAAAGTTAAGTCATTCAGTCAAGAAACACTTCTAAGCACTTATTCCCAGGTGCTAAGACTCTAAGGTAAACACATGGTTAATGGCAGAACCCCAGCTAAAACCTGCACCTTTTGTGGCCAAGTCTGGTCTGTTTTTATTTCTCGTGAATCCTTCACACCAGTCAGGGTGAAGCCTTGTGTCTCAAGCAGAAACCAGACAAATCACAGTGGCTTCCTCCATCTGCCTCCATTCACATCAAGATTCATTTTGAATTTAGTTGAAAAGGTTGAGATTTTAGTCTCAGCTATAGAGAAGGAGAAGCAAGGGGATAAGTTTAAAAGTATGTATATAACATTCTGTAAATATGTATATACATTTGTGAGGGTAGTCATACAAGGTAAACTGCGGCTTTCCCTTAATCAAAGACCACATTTTGAGTTGGACGATGATGGAAGCTAGGGAAGGCAAGGACAAAAACATCTCAGGTGTGAGCTGCAGACAACCACCTGTCTAGTTCATTGATTTGCGGTCGTGAGTGAACCCTGGCTGCACGGCAGACTTTTCTGCAGAACTTTTTCTTCTTTTTTAATGGCCAAGTCAGGTCGTTTGTGGGATCTTAGTTCCCTGACCAGGGACTGAACCCAGGCCCATGGAAGTGAAAGCACGAAGTCTTAACAGGACTGCCAGGGAATTCTTCACCTGCAGAACTTTTAAAAAATGCTTATGTAAAGAAATATGGTAAAATACTGGGGGCATCAAACTAAAGAACCCATGGATAAAATTAATTGGCAGGTAGCAATATAAGGAAAATATTATCAAGTCTACATCTGAAACCTAGTATCTAAATGTGCAGAGACAGCTTGGAAATTAACAACAAATCAGAAGCAACCTTGGTGTAAAAATGAGTGAAGGATATGATAGGGTGAACTCTACAAGAAAGAAAGAATCTTAAAGTTAAAAACCCATGAAGAGATATTCAGAATCACTGATAAATATAGAAACGAAAAATACAACAGAAATATCCCCTTGGAAATTTTGGAATGAAAAAATTAACAACCTGGATGTTGCCAAGGAATAGTGCAGATTTGAGCATATACATATATATATAAAACTTCATGGCTTGATTCTAGAGTGTGGAGTGGTACAGCCATTTGTAAGCGCAATCTGTCATTTAGCCAAACTACGCACATAACACAGTAATTCCATTCTTAGCTATATACCCCAAAGAAGTTCTCACATACGTCCCTATGGGAATATGCTTGAAAAATGTTCACCACAGTGCTATCTGTGTTACAGAGAGTTGGCTTCAAGTTGGTTGTCCGTCTCTGGGAGAAGAGAAAGTTAAAGTTGATAGATTTACAGCCAGGACTACTGTACAGTAGTTAGAAGAAGCAGCTAGAGGCAATGAATGAATGAAGTGTGTATATGGATGCTTGAAAGCATTTGCTTATGAAGAAAGAAACAATATGTCTCACACAATGCCATCAAGAGACTTTAAAACCACATGCACTCCAAATAAAAAATACACTATTTTAAAGACTACATTAAATAACTATGTACCACAAGGTACTGGAAAATACTTAGATTATAAAGGAGAAGGGAATGACAGAGGATGACATGGTTGGTTAGTATCACTGACTCAATGGACACGAGTCTGAGAAAACTGCGGGAGGTGGTGAAGGACAGGGAAGCCTAGCGTGCTGCAGTCCATAGGGTTGCAAAGAGTTGGACACCACCGAGCGATTGAACAACAGCAAATAAAATATATAAAATAAAAATTAGGGGCTCTGCTCCACCCCAGTACAATTTTTCCTTCTCTTTCTCTCTTTCTACTTACTTTTGGAGGGTTCTCAGGTAATCATAACGAGCTGCTGCTGCTGCTAAGTCGCTTCAGTCGTGTCCGACTCTGTGTGACACCATAGATGGCAGCCCACCAGGCTCCCCCGTCCCTGGGATTCTCTAGGCAAGAACACTGGAGTGGGCTGTCATTCCCTTCTCCAATGCATGCATGCTAAGTCTGTTCAGTCGTGTCCGACTCTGTGCGACCCCATGGACAGCAGCCCACCAAGCTCCTCTGTCCACAGGGTTCTCTAGGCAAGAACACCGGAGTGGGGTGCCATTTCCGTCTCCCAGTTATAACGTGAGGTATGAACAACTATTGAACAGAATATAAAATTCACCAAAAAATAGAATAAATGTTCTCCAATGGCCTTTTCTTCTTATGAATGTCTTCATGCAAGAGTCCAACTCCCAGGCGAGAGAATCTGAATCCTCAGTGAAGTGGTATCTGTGCCCCTGGGCCCCTGAGATCAGAGGCTGGGTACCTGGAAGCCCCGGGAAGAACTTACAGGCCCCAACAATAACTAGAGTAAATGTTGGGAAGTCTCTGATTCTTAATATATATTTCAGAAAAGATGTTTGATTCCAGGATGATCAAGATTCTTCAGTGTATGATGATTAATCAATATAAATTCAGGATTCAAATGATTTCACTTAAGTGATTCAAAGCTGTTGAGAGTTTTGATTTTACTGAGTACACAGAATATAGTTTTTGGATCTTGCCAACAGGAATTCCAGGTTAGATGGATTTTGGTCTGTCATTAATGCTATGTAATGTCTTAACATGAGATATTTGTCAATTTTTTTGTAAATGATTAGGAAAAACTGCTAAGGAAATGATTGGTATGGAAATGTTAGGCAAAACCCCCTACATGTGCTTTAAAATTTCCTGATGATCATTTTGAAATTCCAACACTGGATGAGACTCAATTCACTGTGTCCTCCTCTAGTACTTACTCAGGCAACAACACGCTGATTGTGACTTTGGGCAAAGCTTCCTTTTAATTACTGCGCATGTGTTCTAGCAATAGAAACAGTTTCAGGTCTAGAAGGGACCTCTGGATTCTGATTATCCCCATTTTTAGTTTTATTTTAAGAAGGACATTAAATTCCAGAGAAATGACATCCCTGGCTCTAGGAGGTTGGAGAGTCAGAGTCTCATTCCAGGCTCTCACTCTGATGTCAGGCATTTCATGGTTCTCCCCAGGTTTGCCTTCCCAGTGAATGATGTTTTCCTGGTGCATTCACAGTAGATGGTACCTAGTGGTCCAGAACCTATGTCTGCATAACTGAGGCTATAGTGTTCTGTCTCTTTATTACGTACAGTTAATTTCTTTAAAATTTGTTGTTAGTGATTTAATGTGTTTAATCATAAGTAACTGTATTATTGAGCCGTTAAATGCATTTGTTCCAAATCTGTTTATATATATAAATATATACTGTGTGCATACATATATGTGTGTAATACGTATATGGGCTGTATATACACTGTCTATGTTTTTATGCATGTATGTTTGTGTGTAAGTGTGCACATATAACCTTCAATTAGCAAGACATCCTTCTAGACATAAGGAATACCAGGATGAAATAAATAGATGAAATTCATTCCCTCAAGGAATTATAGTTCAGAGGAAATAATTTGTACTAAAACAAACAAAGCAGACAGCAGTTCAGAAGTGCATGTTGCTTAGATGTCGATGAGTTTTGTGCTCACGTGCATGTGTGTGTGTGTGCGCGTGTGTGCATGTGTGTGCGTGTGTGATTGAAGGGAGTGCAGAGTGGGAAACAGGAGGCCTTTGAAATTTGAAGAAGACTGTATTTGTTAAGATAGCTTTATGAATATCTTCACACGAATACGTTTCACCCGCTGAAACTCGCTGAGGCTCTGCTTGTACCGATTCCAGGGGCCACTGCCACTTTCTTTTCCTTCCCGACATTTTCACTCTCGCCTAGAGCTGATTTACCAACTGATTCGACTCACTTTGTATTTTAGGAGATTTTACCTTTCCAATTTTCCATGTGAAAATATTTCTCCCGCTTTTTCTGTGTGTGTTGCTTGATGTTTAAGCACAGGGACCTTTGGTAAAATGCAACTTTCTGATTATAATCTGATTATAACCAGATTTCTGGGCAAAATTCTTTAGCACACATTCAACTCTGCACGCAGGAGCCTGATTGCTTGGTTGATTTCCTCTCTTGGTTTCTCCCCAAGTTGTCCTCAAATCTGTGCCCCATTCTTCCTTGAAATCATACAACCTCCGACTCCAACCAGCCCTTTATGCAAATAATTCCCCCTTCCAGACCCTCACCCCTGGACCATTTTCTGAACGTGAGTGTCACTTGTCCGGAGGCTCATGAACAGCTCCAGCAGGCCACTGCAGAGAAGTATGATCATTGTCCTGAAACATAAACAGCCCTGACCTCTTCATTTCTATCAGTCCTAGAGCACCCTTTCAGCCATTCAGGTTTGAGAACTTTAAGGATCATTTTAAGTCATCTTGCAATTTAACTTCTTATATTCACTCAGTCACCAGACACTTGTGATTCTTTCTATGCCATCCTTCACCCAGATGTGGAAAACAAATAAGAAGGTAAATTTACAGTGTTTTCCTAAGAAGGGAACGGTAGGCAGAGGGATGTACATGGGAACCAGCCCTGGGAAAGACTGGGGTTGCGATCGCTTGTACATGAGAGTATTTTGCATGTGTTACTTTGGTTCTGATTCTAAGGCCTAGGCTGGAAGCTTAACTAGCTTTATTTGATCTTCTGGAAAATATTATTGAAGTTCAAAGTATATAAACTGTGTTTGGGATAAATTAGGAGGATAACAGATACAGACTACAAAATATAAAGCAGATAACCAACAAGAGCCTTCTGTATGGCACAGGGAACTCTGCTCAACACTTTCACAATAACCTATAAGGGAAAAAGAATCTGAAAAGTATATATATATATGTATATATGTGCCTGCTGCATGCTTAGTCACTCAGTCATGTCTGACTCTTGCGACCCGTAGACTCTAGGCCGCCCCCCAGCCTCCCCTGTCCATGGGATTCTCCAGGCAAGAACACTGGAGTGGATTGCCATTTCCTTCTCCAGGGGATCTTCCCAACCCAGGGACCAAACCCAGGTCTCCTGCATTGCAGTCAGACTACTGACTGAGAAGCCGTATATGTGTGTATATATATATATAAGTGAATATATATATATATACACACACACATATATAGGTAACTAGCTGAAAAACTGATCTGTTCACGTAATATCAAAAAGACCTTGTAAATCAATAAAAAGTAAAATAAAAATAATTGGATAAAAAAAATGGATCAATAAATATGTTTTCAGGATACTTTGCTGTGAATTAGCTGTTACTGTCAGTTACTTTGCTATTCAGCAGTCAGTCCTGAATATTTATTGGAAGGACTGATGCTGAAGCTGAAGCTCCATTACTTTGGCCACCTGATGTGAAGAATGGGCTCATTGGGAAAACCCTGATGCTGGTAAAGATTGAAGGTGGGAGGAGAAGGGGACGACAGAGGATGAGATGGTTGGATAGCATCACCAACTCGATGGACAGGACTTTGAGTAAACTCTGGAAGTTGGTGATGGACAGGGAGGCCTGGCGTGCTGCAGTCCATGGGGTCACAAAGAGTGAGGCACGACTGAGCGACTGAACAGAGCTGTCACTGGTAACAAATTTCTACAAACCATCCGTACTTCCTCTTGGAGGCAGAGGTCAGCTCTCTCCCGACACTGGTGTCGGCAAGCATGCACAGCCTGAAGACGCGCTCTCAGACACGCACAGGGCTTGCTGCTTCGTGTCCCCGTCCAAGCAGTGGCCGCAGGGGCCTCGTCAGGCGCGTGCAGATTGGATGGTCGCTAAGTGAGTGTGCAGAGGCAAGAGATGGTGGAAAACCTGCTGCATGACTGCCATTCCTCAGCTCAGAAAGCCATCTCCTTTCTCAGAGCATTCTGCTGCCTGATTCCAGGACCCTGAAGCTGCTGTTCTATCTCCTCCATCAGCAGTTTGGCCAAGTTAGGCCTGCCGCAGAAGGATTATGTGATCTCTGCTTATTATTATTATTATATTATCATTATACAGTCTCCTTTTTATGTGCATTAAGGTTTATTCTTCTGAGACTCAAAAATTTAAAACTCACTTCTATCTCTCCTTGCTCCGTTCAAGGCTTTCAGCCTCGAGTGCCACATTATTCGATGAAACTATTGCCTCTGGAGCTTCTTTTCATTGTCCTTGCTTGGTGTGGCCTTGCCATTCATTCCCTGTAAACCTCTTCTGTCACCTTGCCTTGTGGTGATTTCATTAATGATAAAGAGCTATTTTTATTCCTAATGGAGTCTGATCCTCACTGTATGTGATACAACATTTTAACCCACTGACATTTTCATAAACCTACTCAAAAACTGCGCATACACTGAAATACTTAATGCTATCTTCTCTTCTTTTACCGTTCATTTTCATGACTTGGATCATTCTTCTTTTTTCGTGTGAAAATGGAGTTTCCAGCATGCTTTCTAAACCTTCTTTCTACCTTATAGGAACATATCAATGTTAAACAGTGTTTGTATGCCCCCCCTTGAAATGTTTACTCCCATTGCTTGCCTTGCCCCAAGATGAACTCTTAAGAATACTTTGAATTGTGACTTCCCTGACAGTCCAGTGGTGAAGACTCCCTGCCTCCAGTGCAAGGGGCATGGGTTTGATATCCCTGGTTGAGGAACTAAGGTCCTACATGTGCAACCAAAAAAAAGACTACTTTGAATTACCTCATCTCCTTTTTCTATTCTCTGCTGCTGCTGCTAAGCCGCTTCAGTTGCGTCCAACTTTGTGCGACCCCATAGACTGCAGCCCACCAGGCTCCCCCGTCCCTGGGATTCTCCAGGCAGGAACGCTGGAGTGGGCTGCCATTTCCTTCTCCAGTGCATGAAAGTGGAAAGTGAAAGTGAAGTCGCTCAGTCATGTCTGACTCTTCGCGACCCCACGGATGGCAGCCCACCAGGCTCCTCCGTCCATGGGATTTTCCAGGCAAGAGTACTGGAATGGGTTGCCATTCTCTAAGAGGGCCTAAAACTGTTTATTTCTGAAATATTATTCAGCTCACACCTCTTATGCATCTCTTTTACTTTAAGAAGGTTTACATCACAATAATTTTTCCATTTCCTATTTTCATTATCAGCATCCATTAGGGTTGTTGAACAATGCAAGATGCATTGTTTTCCCACTCTTCCTTCCTTAGTGTCCCCTGAGATGCCTGCTCTGATTCCAAGGTCATTCCTTAGAATACTTATGGTATTGATAGATGATGTACCTGGACAAGGCATCAGGTCTTGTCAGTGAATAGGCTCCACGTGAGACAGTCGAGTGGGTGAGAAGCCAGTGACAGGGAACCAGCGACAAGGTGTGAAAGAGGCGCAGCAGCCCATTGATCAGCTTTAGCAAAGGGGGACTATTTCCGTCAGGGCTGCAGTAATCAGGGGGCCAGGCGGTGCTGCCAGAGCTGTGTTGGGAGCTGGAACCATAGCAGAGAGTCCGTGCCCGCCAAGGAGGCAGCCTGACTTGGGGAGAAGGAGGAAGAATGATCCCGGCGTCTCCCGGGCTCCTGCTTGCCCGTCTCCCGTCAGGTCTCCTATTTTGGAAGCTCATGAGAAGCCAACTGGCGCAGAGACCTGGGACACTTGCTTTGAGGACACAGACTTTGGGCAAGGGCAGGGCCTGAACTTAGAGCCCCAAGCCAAGGCCAGCCCAGCAGACCCCCTTCTGCACTTGGCAGTTCCGAGACCACCTTTATTCTGCACCCGCGGACGGATGCTCTCGTGGCTTGCCGTGTTACTCTTCCTTGCAATCTTGGCTTCTCCAGAGTTTGTAATATTCTTCCACTGCCATCTTCCCACCAGGTTTTTCCATTAAAAAAAAAAAAACTGGATTTCATTTTGATTTTTTTCATGCATCACAGAGTGTGCACTATATTTTCTTTATTCTTCAAATTCAGGAATTACAAAGTTATCCTGGGATTTGGGGACGCCTTTCAAATTACAGATTCAAGGTGTATTTTTCACCTTTGGGCATGTGTATATACAAATTGTCCTTTGGTCTTTTTCTCCATCCTTCGAGGATTCTCATCATTCATGAGTTCTCTCTCCAATATCTTTCTTCCAAATCTCTTTCATCATTTCCTTCACAATTGCCATTACTACATTTTTGCTTTACAGTTTTTTTTTCATCTGTTTCTTGAAACAAGTAATAAACTTTCTAGACCAGGATATCTGTGAAGTTACGATTTCTTTATTCAAACATGGTGTTCAGCTCACAGCAGGTGCTCAGGAAATATTTGTGGGTTAAAGAGCATGTAAATTAATCAAATAGAATTGCTTTCAGTTTGCAGATTATAAAATATATGGGCACAGTTATAGATATATATAGATGTGAGTGTACATGTCAATGACTGCAAGTATAAAAATAACGCTGCACGTATAAACATTTAGATTTTCTAACAGTCACCACCAGATATACAAACTAAATAGGATTTTTGCATAAATGAAATGAATAAATAGTGTACAAGCAGATATGGGTTTTTCAATACATCTTACCTCTAATTTGTTTCTTTTTAACAGGAAGCAATGGTATCCATACATTTTCTTGAACATTTTGCTTATAGAAATATATGTGTCTCATGCCTCAAGTCATATCAGAACAAAATCTTTTGAGTTCTACTTTTTATTAAGCCATTTAAAATGTTACTCATTTTGCATTTTTGAGTGGGAATAAGTCTAAAAATGGTATTCTAAGGAACAATATTTATAATGATAAATGAGGATAGATTTTTTTAAAATTTATTTTTAATTTTTTTGATACACAAGACCATAATTTTTAAAAAGGAGTTATATAATATTTTAAGCTTACTAATATTAAAGCCATCTTATAAAACACCTAGAAATATTGTACACACTAACAACAAATTAAAAAGGAAATAACCACCTAAACATCGAAGACACATTATTTAATTTATAAAATGCCTTTGTGTATGAGATTCTTAATTTTTATCTATTAACTTGAATTCAAAAATAAAAAACATCAGCAGAACCTCGTGTGTGTCTCTTCTTTCTGAGTACAATGCTGCGGTGGTTTGAGCATTCTTTGGCATTGCCTTTCTTTGGGACTGGGATGAAAACTGACCTTTTCCAGTCCTGTGGCCACTGCTGAGTTTTCCAAATTTGCTGGCATATTGAGTGCAGCACTTTCACAGCATCATCTTTCAGGATTTGAAATAGCTCAACTGGAATTCCATCACCTCCACTAGCTTTGTTCGTAGTGATGCTTCCTAAGGCCCACTTGACTTTGAATTCCAGGATGTCTGGCTCTAGGTGAGTGATCATGCCATTGTGTTTATCTGGGTCATGAAAATCTTTTTTTATAACCCTTCTGTGTATTCTTGCCAACTCTCACATCCATACATGACTACTGGAAAAACCATAGTTTTGGCTAGATGGACCTTTGTTGGCAAAGTAATGTCTCTGCTTTTTAATATGCTGTCTAGGTTGGTCATAACGTTTCTTCCAAGGAGCAAACGTCTTTTAATTTCATGGCTGCTGTCACTGTCAGCAGTGATTTTGGAGCCCCCAAAATAAAGTTGTTCACTGTTTCCATTGTTTCCCCATCAATTTGCCATGAAACAATGGGACCAGAAAGCTGAGCACCGAAGAATTAATGCTTTTGAACTGTGGTGCTGGAGAAGACTCTGGAGAGTCACTTGGACTGCAAGGAGATCCAACCAGTCCATCCTAAAGGAGATCAGTCCTGAATATTCATTGGAAGGACTGATGCTGAAGCTGAAGCTCCAATATTTTGGCCACCTGATGTGAAGAGCTGACTCATTGGAAAAGAGCCTGATGGTGGGAAAGATTGAAGGTGGGAGGAGAAGGGTTCAACAGAGGATAAGATGGTTGGATGGCATGACTGACTCAATGGACATGAGTTTGAGTAAACTCTGGGAGTTGATGATGAACAGGGAGGCCTGGCGTGCTGCAGTCCATGGGATCGCAAAGAGTCGGACATGACTGAGTTACTGAACTGACTGACTTTTTCTGAATTTCCTCTTTCATTTTATTGAATGGTAGATTGTGATATGGGCTTCCCTGGTAGCTCAGCTGGTAAAGAACCTGCCTGCAATGCAGGAGACCCCAGTTCAATTCCTGGGTCAGAAGAAGGGATAGGTACTCACTCCAGTATTTGTGGCTTCCCTGGTGGCTTAGACGATAAAGAATCCACCTGCAATGCAGGAGACCTGGGTTTGATCCCTGGGTCGGGAAAATTCCCTGGAGGTGGGCAAGGCAACTCACTCCAGCATTCTTGCCTAGAGAATCCCCATGGACAGAGGAGCCTGGCGGGCTACAGTCCACAGGGCTCTGAAGAGTCAGACATGACTAAGTGACTGAGGGAGAGGAGGTGTTTCTATGAAGTGGTTTGTTTTCTTTAAAATGTACTTACTTGACGTTTATATGTAATACAATGCACGGACCTTAATAATTCAAACTGGTGAGTTTTGAGTGAGTAACTGTCACCCAAAATAAGATGCAAAACATTTCCATCATCCTATGAAGCTCCCTTGGAGAATCCCACAATGCTCTACTCTGCTGCCTACTGGGCACCTCGGCATCCTTCCGGGTTTGGATCTGCCCAGAATCTCTTCCTTTGGGACAGCCTCCCCCACCCCAGTGCAACCAGTGGGAATCTGGCCTCAGCGTGGAGACATCGCCCACACTCTCAGAAGCAATTAAGGCTTTGGGAGATTTCCATTCTGATGTCAATGCCAGAAATTTGTTTCTGCCCTTGGCGCGGTCTTGGAATCCCCTGGGAGTTCCCCCAAAAGACTTTTTCTCCACACTCAGGCCTCAGACCTCAGGCTCACTGATGCTTCATTTTACGAGCAATTTTCCCAAGGGAGAAAATAATCAGGACTCAGCTTGCCAGAGTGAGAATGAAAAGAGAAACAATAATGGCACAATAAATAGCATTTGTTAAAACTTCTAAAATGCTCCTTGCACCGGTCAACCAGTTTAAAGATATTATTCTGCTCACAAGTACCTTACAAGGTAAGTATTATTGTTGTTACCACCTCTGTCTGATAGAGGAGAAAATTGAGTCTTTGGCATGTTAAGCAGCGTGGTCAGACTCACCCTCTGCCAGCTGGTGGAAACAGGCTTGAACTCGGTTCTGTTTGAAATGAAATCTCCTGCTCTGAACTGCTCTACTGCACTGCCGCTCATCACGTTAAATTGGATTTACATGATAACGCCATGTTTATTCTAACAATTCTTCCTGCGTCTTGACAGGGAGAAAATTGAAGTATGTTTCTCTCTTATAAAAAGACTAGATTGCACATAATTATACACAGAATAAAAGTGTAATTAAAAATACACACATTTTGTTGACACATTTGAAACCTTGGATTGCAGAGCCTGCTTCTCTTTAAATGCATTAGATTTCTAAATATAGCCGCCACAGAAGGGGCTGTTCCCTAACAGCATAATGCGCTGGGACACAGTGCGCTGTTTCATGTAAACGTGGGTCGTGGCGCTTCATTTCCAGGGATGAAGTTCTCACAGTTTTCACATGATCCCTAACGTCAATAATAAAACTCACAATAGGAACAGCACCAGAGCGCTGGTGTCAGGCCTTGTTTAGAGCAAACCACATCTGCTCTCAACCTCTCAATATTACCTCTCAGAAAATGGCACGGACAGCTGTGTGTGTGTGTGTGTGTGTGTGTGTGTGTGTGTGTGTGTTGCTTGATTTCAAGCTTATTAAAATTGACAAATGAATTTCAGAAGCATACTGGAAAAGTCAGGGTTGGAGCAAAGGAACTGAAATCCCGGAGATTCTCTAGATTTCCACCCTCCCAAGCAGGGATGATGAACTCAAGGACAGAAGACGTCTCTGAGGGGCGCTGCAGTCTTGGTTGGGATCCTTCTGGAAGCCTTCCAGGAGCCCAACAGCTGGGCCTGGGGGGCCCCACCCAAGAGGGACACACACTTTTTACCGTCCCTGCCTCCTGCCCCCTACCCGCAGGACCCCTGATCCTCCGTCAGCGTCCCCTCCCCTGAGAGGGCGGGGCTGGCAAAACTGTACAATCACTGTCTTCATCATTTGTTTTCTTCCAAATGTCCAAAAATTTTACTAACCAGGATACCTTTTCCTTAAAAGAGGAAGTCATCTTGTTTAGTTCTATTGATTCATATAATTTATCTCAGTAGGTAAAGAATCCACCTACAGTGCAGGAGATGCAGGTTCGATCCCTGCTCCCTGGCTCAGGAAGATCCCCCGGAGAAGGAAATAGCAGCCCACTCGAGGATTCTTGCCTGGAGAATCCCATGGCCAGAGGAGCCTGGTGGGCTACAGTCCATGGGGTCACAAGAGTCAGACATGACTTAAGCAACTAAACCAGCAGCACCACCACCATCTCAAACAAATGCTAATACATAAAACATATCCCAACATGCATTAACACGTACAGAAGTTTTTAATCTTTAAAAAATTTTGACTGTGCTTTGTGGCATACTGGATCTTAGTTCCCCAACCAAGGATGGAACCCAGGCTCCTTGCAGTGAAAGCACGGAGTTTTAACCACTGGACCACCAGGGAAGTCCCCAGAAATTTTTCAAATAAGATTTATAAGATTTTCCACAAACGAACTTAACCTTTGTGGTTATTGTTCAGTCACTCAGTTGTGTCCGACTCTTTGTGAGCCCATGGACTAGAGCACGACATGGAAACCAGGCTTCCAGGTCCTTCACTATCTCCCAGAGTTTGCTCAGACTCATGTCCATCGAGTCAGTGATGCCATCCAACTATCTTGTCCTCTGTCGTCCCCTTCACCTCCTGCCTCCAATCTTTCCCAGCATCAGGGTCTTTTCTAATGAGTCGGCTTTTTGCATCAGGCGGTTCAAGTATTGGAGCTTCAGCTTTAGCATCAGTCCTTCCAGTGAATAATCAGGATTGATTTTCTTTAAGATTGACTGGCTTGATCTCCTTGCAATCCAAGGGACTTAACTTTACATTATATATTTTAAGACAGCAATTGTCCTCCCAATCAGGATTTTCCTTCAAAATTTGCTCTTTATTCTAGGAAAATTCTTTTCACATAGAGTAGAATTCAAGCTTAGGAGAGAGTTTACTTTCCTTAATGTATTTTAGTATCTAAATGTTAACCCAGTTCTCACTTCTTGTCCAACCCCAAAATTTCCAGGCTTACTTCTCGTATTCATGCAAGGGGTGCTCAACAGCTGGCCTAGATTTAGATATTATTCCTGCTCAAACTCCGCACAACTGATAACCTACGTGTGACAAGCATGCACGCGTGTTTAGTTGCTCAGTTTTGTCCAGCTCTTTGTGATCCTATGGACTGTAGCCCACCAGGTTCCACAGATCATGGGATTCTCCAGGCAAGAATAATGGAGTGGATTGCCATTCCCTCCTCCAGGGGATCTTCCCGACCCAGGAATCAAACCCATGTCTCCTGTGTCTCCTGCATTGCAGGTGGGTTCTTAACCCGCTGAGCCATCAGGGAAGCCCCATGTGTGGCATAAAAAGGCAAAAGCCAACCTTTTGAGAACAGTCTAAGCCCTAATTGCTGACTCATCTATTTTAACCGGCTCTAGAACTAATTTTCCAAAGTCACACATGCCCTCAATAAACATCCATTAAATCAGTTCTTGAGAGCTGTCAGTGAGGAAGCTATTTGTTCAGGCTACAAAAACATAAAAAGTGCCCTTTAAACCTCAAGAAAAATATGCTCCCTGATAAAACAGGCCTAAGATCGGCAGCATCAGAATCAGGCAGATATGTGGGAAAGGTAAGAATGATTGGAAAATGACATGGCACTTAAAAACTGGCATAAAAGAACTCAGGTTTCCCCAGTGGCTCAGCAGTAAAGAATCCACCTGCAAGCATGAGATGTAGGAGACTCCAGTTCTGATCACTGGGTCGAAAAGATCCACTGGAGGAGGCAATGGCAACCCACTCCAGTATTCTCGTCTGGAGAATGCAATGGACAGAGGAGCCTGGCGGGCTGCAGTCCACGGGGTCGCAAAGGGTCAGACTTGAGTAGGCAGGCATGCACAAAGGAACTCATTTAACCTTTATCATGCTTTAAAAAATTCCTAGATTTTCTTCCCATAACTGAATTTTTAAAGTCTAAAAATGTTGTCAAGTATAAGAGTACTCTAAAAATAAGCAGCCCTGCTATGGTAGTTCATGAGGAATTGATCACAGTCTTAAATTGTAACTTGTGTCTCCTCACTGAGAGGCAGTATGTCAGAGTGAGCCTGCAACTTGTGATCTGTGAGAATAAAACACTCTGAAATGAGCCAGTAGAAACAAAGGCTATTCATGGAGGCTTCCCCAAGATTAAAATAAAGCAATGTATTTGAACTCCAACTATATGATGAATTCATTTTGCATAATTGTAATTTGTTGAAAGTAATTGACTCAGGTCATTTTTCTCTGTGTCCTAACAAATTTCTGTGAATTTTTGTGAACAAAGAACAGATTAATTTCTTATCATCAGTGACCCCTGCCATTTATCCACCGAAAGATAGTGATTAAACTTCCTAGGTTAGTTGAAGATCTCTGGCACTGGAGAATCCAATCATGTCATAAATTGGAAATTTTTAATTTAAAAAGCACAGTTGGACGTTAAAAATGTAATAATGTTTACTTCTTTAAACATTCTTTTGTAAGTGACTTTGCCTTGTGTGATAGCAAGGAGGAGAGAGAGTGGGGTACGGCTGGTCTGTTCTGAAACTATGTAGAAACCACTCTTTGGAGGATCATGGGTCTAAGTCAGTGAATATTAAACCAGAATTCCCACTGTGATGTGTTTCAGAATTACTTACTGAAAAAATAAGGTGGACATAGGTTTACCTGGTGCGGCGATCCGACTCATTGGAAAAGACCCTGATGCTGGGAAAGATTGAAGGCAGGAGGAGAAGGGGGCGACAGAGGCTGAGATTGCTGGATGGCATCCCCGACTCGATGGACATGAGTTTGAGTGAACTCCTGGAGCTGGTGATGGACAGGGAGGCCTGGCGTGCTGCAGTCCGTGGGGTCAAGTTGTACACAACTGAGCAACTGAACAACAACAACAAAAATAGTTTATTTAAAAACCAGAAAATAGGAGAGAAGCCTACAAAAAAAATAATTTTCTCTGATTTTATTTTCTAAAGCTCCAAATCCTTATGACCCCAGAAAACTCCAGATTAGAGGCTTTGAGTTCTGCACACTTAAAACACTGAAGGTTCTCTGCATAAAAAGAGTGTTAGTCACTCATTTGTGTCTGACCTTTTGCGACCCCACGGACTGTGGGGTCCTCTGTCCATGGAATTCTCTAGGCAAAGATACTGGAGTGGGCGGCCATTTCCTCCTCCAAGGGATCTTCCCAACTGTACATGAAGGGGACTTCAATAATGTGCACTAGGGGACACCCCAGGTTAATCTGTTATAGAAAACTGCCTCTCGAGTCTTTAAATTCTGTACCGATTCTCTACCTCTGGTTGCCCGATTGTTTGTTTCTTTATTTGGGTTTTAAGGTGAGTGACCTGGGCCTGTTTGCTTCCATCAGCTCTGCATAGAGGCTCCTCGAGGGGAAGGCCTCTGTGAGGTTCTGGATCGCCCAGACCCTGCCAGCGAGTGACCCGAGCGGGGATGGGCAGCCGTCAGAGAGACAGGAGACCCGCCGCCAAGGCAGGGGCTGGAGCCCGAGGTGGAAAGGCACTGCAGGTAGACCTGGCTAGATGCACAAACTGGGTCCAGGAACACGGTTTGTTAATTCCTAGACTCACAGCAAGCAAGCCAAGCTGGGGGTGAGGTCCAGTTAGAAGTTGAGAGATGGACCAGGAAGCTCCTGGCGTACCTGGTCAGACAGGGAGATGACAAGATCTCATTTTACATACACAGTACGGATTTTCTGCACTGGGAGAAACATCTTTTGTTTTTTGTGTTTTTTTTTAGCTTTTTATGCTATATTGTAGTGTAGCTGATTCACAGTGTTGTGATAGCTTCAGGTGAGTAGCAGAGGGACTCAGCCTTACATGACACGTATCCACTCTCCCCCGAGGCCCCCGTGATAGCTTCAGGTCAGTAGCAGGGGGACTCAGCCTTACATGACACGCATCCACTCTCCCCCGAGCCCCCTCCCGTCCAGCTGCCACACGACATTGAGCAGAGCTCCCGGTGCTCCACAGCAGGTCCTTGTTGGTGATCCGTTTTAATTTGTAGCAGTGTGTACACATCCCTCCCAAATGCCCTAACTATCCCCTCCCTAGCTCCTCTCTCTGTCCTTCCTGCTGCAAACCATAAGTTCATTCTCGAAGTCTGAGCTCATTTCTATTTTGTAAATAAGCTTATTTGTAGCATTTTCAATAGGAACAGCATATAAATTTGGGCAATTGATTGCCCAATAGGTAGACAACTACTATAGGCTTTTATATTTTTAGAAAATATGCTAATTTACCAAAGTAGAGATCAGATTGTGAAGAAATTGCATCAGATGTCCATATACAACCAACCTTTCTCACCCCATGGAAATAATGACTTCAGTTAATTTCCTCAATATGTAATCAAAGCATTGTGTTAGGCATACTGCTTTTGCTTGTTCAATCTCTTAACTTTTAGGAATATTTACTAACATTTTGCTCAGAAAAATAAACCTCCAAAGTTTGTATCTATGTTCCTAGTGGAAATCCAGTAGGGCTGCTCAAATATTATATGGGAAAGTAATTTGAAATCTCTAAAGTACTGAATGCTATAAATTATTATTAGTATAATGATAGTAGAGAAAGTCTTACACTTTTCAGATTTCATTTCAAGGTGCACTTCTAAAATAGTGTCATCTTCCTATTATTTCTCTCTATTCTTTTTAATTTCAATTTTTCTTTGGAGACAATCTCAATGTTATTATTCTTCATAGGGTAGCCCCTGACTTCTCAAGCTCAAACCAACTTCTTCCTTTGCTGAATTCTTCTTCACTAGGATCAGTGTCACAGAATCGAGTCCATAATCGCCGTGGCATTGTTTCATATACGACTTCATTGAGACTAGAACTTTTTGAGGACTGTTGTGATGGCTGTATGTTAACTTTACTGGTCACAGGATTCCCAGATTAAACATCACGTCTGGGAGTCGGTGAGGATGCCTGCACACGAGAGAAGCATTTCCACTTGTGGGCTCAGTAATAAACGGCCCTCCCCAGTGTGGGTGGGCATCACCCAATCCATTGAGGGTCTGAACAGAACAAAACAAAAGCAAGGAGGAACCAGCCCCTTTTACCTCCTGCCTGCCTGCTTGAGCTGGTTCTCTGGTTCTCCTACTGGAGTTTGCACCCAAGTTTTAGCCACAAAAGTAATCAAGTGCTAACAACAAGATTTGACTCTATGACATCTGCCCCTGGGATCACCATATTGTCCTGTTTCCTTCTAAATTTTGTGAGTTAATAGAGGATTTTCCTCAGAAGTAAAAGTGTTAGTCGTTCAGTCGTGTCTGACTCTTTGCGACTGCACGGACTGTAGCCCCCCAAGCTCCTCTGTCCAGGATTCTCCAGGCAAGAATACTGGAGTGGGCTGCCACGCCCTCCTCCAGGGGATCTTCCCGACCCAGGGATCGAACCCAGATCTCCTGCATTGCAGGCAAATTCTTTACTCTCTGAGCCAACAGGGAGTTAACGGAGGGTTTACCTTATTTCAGGGAAAATAAAATGCCACCAAAAGTTACACTATTATGTTTTATACCACTAGGAAATAAATTCATTGCCAACTAAAATATGATATGTATCAATGATAAAATACAATTGACTATCAGAGATGTTAAAAGATGTCAAAATTGAACATCCAACATATTTAAGGCTGTTTGATGGGCTACAGTTCTTGGAGTCACAAAAAGCCAGACACCACTGAGTGGCTGACACTTTCACTTTCACTCAATATATTCAAGCTTCAAACATAAATTCCACAACTTTATATGTGAAAGAAATGATTTAACTTGGATTAAATTTGATTTGTAAAAATGCTGTGAATCAGTCTAGCCTCTTGATAATAATCATCCAAAGACAGGTTGATTGCTGATTGCCAATACAGTGTGACTTCATTTCCGTTAACACTGGAATATAGTTGTCATTTTTTTTGGTGTGTAATAAGAATGAAATAAATTTAAATATATACATAAAATCCTCTCCTATTCATTACAAGCTTCTTGCTACAGAATAATTCTTATTGCTAAACTTACTTTCAATCAGCATATTTTGAAAATTTGCAATTTTGACTCTTAACTTAGTCAACTACTTTTAAGTTTCTTTCTGATGACTAAGCTGATTCCACAGGGCTTTCTTAAAAAGGTTAAGGCATCATTTCATTTGCTAAAGGATTTATGTGAAAAACAGCTTCTAAGATGTAGTTTCCTGTGGAGAACAAAATGAGAGAATAAGATGGTATGAAGTTTGGAAAGATGCTGAAGTCAAATTCTTTCCAGTGATTGGGATCTCTTTCCAGTATAAGGAGTTGAGCTGAATGCAGTCCTGGAAGTGCATGTGGGCCGGCATAATGATGCCTTTCCCCTTTCATCATTTCCCAGCAGAGTGGAGTCAACCTTAAGCTCCAGTGCATCTTTTCTAGAGTTTAAGCAATCATGAAAGAATATATAAATTCATAAGACATTGTCAAACACCGTAGGACGTGATGCATTTCTGATTTAAAACACTTTCAGTGAATTCAGTGCTTGTGAAAGTTGCCGATGTAGTAAAGCCTGTGCATGTATTTGCAGGTCAGTCTGGAGAGCATCAGTCTCTCTTCTGACAATTTGCTACTTCATCCGTAAAAAGCCTAACTCCTTTAGTGCCAAGAAAATTATTCCTTGTTTGTGCCAACACAGGAATTTATATAATTCTTCTTACATGGAACTCAAAATTCTCTTAACTAATTCACTCATGATATATCCATAGGAGATGTGGATTGTCTTATGGACAGAACTTCTGAGGTTCAGCAAGATTCCAGGACAGCGTGGTTGTGTTTTCAGGGTGTAACTGAGTGGTTGTTCCCCTGGGATGCATTCTCTTCTACAACACCTTGGTATGTGTTCCCTCTAGTTTGGTTGCCCCTTAAAGGACTTTAAAGTATTCAGATTAAAAAAAAAATGTGCCTATTTATAAGAACGATTGAGGTCTTCCTTCAGCCATGCTATATCACACAAATTACTGAACTTAAAATTTTCTTTACTAATTTGGAAACAAAGTACGTTGGTTCATTGTATGTTTCTTGTGGAATTTTATGTCCAGAGAATCCTGAAGTTTCCCAGGCTCCAGCCCGGCACCCTGAGTGGCCACTCAGACATTCTGCTGGGTTTAGACATCCTGCTTCTTGCACTGCATGGGCTCTGAACCAGACTATTCTCAGAAGTAAAGATAAATTTACGAGATGCCATCTGCTGAGATCTCATGGGAGTGTAATGGGGGAAATATTGACAGTGCTTTGTGATACCATCAAGAATCAGAAAAGCTATAAAACTTAAGACCAGTCATCGTTGGTTATCTTGTGCCTCTGAGAAAAAACAAAAATGCCATTGAGAGAGGCTTGAGCGTCCTCTGAGGTCTCTTGATATCCGTAGCCAACCCATGGAAGCTCAGGTCTGAAACACTCCTGCCGGACTGCCAGCCATTGTTAGCAACCGGCTAGAGCCCTAAGGCTGCTCTTCGCTGCAGACGCAGAGGGGTATTAAATGCTCTGTGGAAGAGTCAAACCATTCAGCAGAGAGGCTTATACGTGTACTCTAAACAGTACACGTCCTGGAGAGAATGATGCATTAGGGTATTGGGAATCAGAAGAGAAACCTGGACCTTGAAAACTGAACAGACTTCCTCTATTAAAGGAAAAGACCAGGAACCACTCTGCTACTTCAGTAAAAGCTGTTGGTCTGCTTTACAGACCAGAACAGTGGTTCAGAATACTCTAGGGAGACCCAGGGGATTCAAGCTAATGTAAGATAGGGTACTTGTCTCAAAGACCCTTAGATGGCAATGTTAACAGAGAATGTTAAAAAAAAAAAAACAAAAAAAACCTTGCAAGAGGTTTTCAAAACTCATGCATGCAAGCATCTCTGGCTGTTCTTGCTAAGGCCCTAGAACAGGGATAATTAAAGTCAGATTGTAAGGCTGGCATTGAAATGACAAAGATTAGTAAAAAAGAAACAGGAAGTATGAAAGTGAAAGTGCTAGTCACTCAGTTGTGTCAGACTCTTTGTGACCCAATGGACTCTTGCCCTCCAGGCTCCCCTGTCCATGAACTTCTCCAGGAAAGAATCCTGGAGTGGGTTGCCATTTCCTTCTCCAGGGGATCTTTCTGACCCAGGGATTGAACCCAGGTCTTCTACCTTGGCAGGTGGATTCTCTACACTGAGCCGCCAAAAAGAAACAGACCAGATATAAAATGAGGGCAGGAACAGAGATTCGGATCTAATAACTAAAATAATGTACTCAAACACTCAACATGTTTACTCGTAGGAACGCTGGTCACTATTTTTCCAGGATCAAGGTGGAAAACTGGTTTCCAACAGCTTCTCAGAACTGAGGATGGAGTGGCCAGATCAGGTAGACCACGGGCACTCTCTTCCACCAACTCTGTACTTCTTTGGGTAATAAACCAGTCCGTCTGTGCAGAACTCACTTCTCCCAGCTTAGACAGCTTTGATGCTTCACCAGTCTCGTGCTGGAGTAAACTCGGCGTACCTGGGACCTGTCTATACCAGTCCTGTGTCCACTGGGTGTCTAGTACTCATCAAGCGGATGAGTATTTGACCCCAGTGGGCTGATGAGAATCCTCCAAGGTCATCTGCCGGGCCTGTCCGGAGTTATGTGATTTTTACTTCCCTGGGCTTCTTAGCCACGAGGATGATATAAGCAGGAACTTTCGTCTGACTCCTGGCCGCCACATGAAGGCAGCCTGCCAGGCAATGAGACGATTTAACCCCTGGGTACAGCAGAGCTCTGGGCCTGCCCAGACGAACGGTGATAGGTTTCTCTTACACTTGTGTGGACGAATCTGTCTTGGGTTTATGTCACTTTAAAGGAGTCCTCACCTAGAAATTAAGAACTACTGAATGCAATGGTTCCATAACCTTTGATATTCACTTTTACCTCCGAAATTTTGTGCAAGTTTTTTCTCAGAATAGTTTGTTTTTTGTTTTAAGGATGGATTTCTACTTTGCTCCTGTTGTCTAGCTATGATGTGACCATTGATCCCGCCTACACTTTATATCTGTATTATATCTGTTTATATCTGTATATCAAGTGTCTTTTTTAAAAATAGCTTTATTTGTTTATTTATTTTTGCCCGTGATGCCTCTTCCTGCTGCACGAGCTTTCCTCTTGCTGCGGCGCGGGGGTTTCTCGCCGTCAGAGCGCCTCTTTTGCAGAGCATGGGCTCTGGGGGATGTGGGCTCCGTCGTTGCAGCTCCTGGGCTCCAGAGCACGGGCTTAGTCATCGTGGCGAACAGGCTTGGTCTCCCTGTGGCACGGGGGATCTTCCCGGATCAGGGCTCTAAGCCGTGTCTTCTACCCTGGTGAAAAGTGAAAGTGTTAGTCGCTCAGTTGTATCTGACTCTTTGCAGCCCCGTGGATTATAGCCTACCAGGCTCTACTGTCCATGGAATTTTCCAGCAAGGGACTCAAACAGTGAAGAACCTGCCTGCAATGCGGGAGACCTGGGTTCTATCCCTGAGTTTGGAAGATCACCTGGAGAAGGAAATGGCAACCCACTCCAGTATCCTTGCCTGGGAAATTCCAGGGACAGAGGAGCCTGGCGGCTACAGACCATGAGGTCGCAAAGAGTCGGCCACGACTGAGCGACTATCATACCTATATACATATACTGGAGTGGGTTGCCATTCCCTCTTCCAGGGGCTCTTCCTACCCAGAGATTGAACCCTCATCTCTAATGTATTTGCAGGCCGGTTCTTTCCCACTGAGCCATCTGGGGAGCCTGGCTTGGTGTGCGTGTATGAGCTATTTCCTCTGGCTGCTTCTACCCCAGGTTTGCAACAAATCATTTGCCAATCACGATGCCCTTTACCCTAATTATTGCTCACTATTCTGAGTCTTTATCCAGGGTCATCAGAGCAGAACTGACAGCTCACTAATTTGGGGTCATATTTACGGTGAAGCTGTGTGAGATCTTTAGGACTTGCTAAGACCCTGCCAATCTTAGAATGAGGGAAAAGTTGTGAAATGGTATTTTCTTTTTTGATGTTTCTTTTTGTCTTTGCCAAATTCAAGTCTAGAAACACAATTGGCCACTTTGAATGAAGCATTGAATCAAGGTTGTTTTTTCTAGAAGGCATTAGCATTCTTACACAGGATTCATATTAACCGTGCCTTTTAAGCTGTTATATGACAAATAGAGAGCCATCTCTCATTTATAAAAAAACCAGCTAAACACACACTCCAGGCCTCACACTTCAGGCAGCTTAGTCCACCAATTTGTCAAGAGTAATTAACGGTGGACAGCTTGGCAGTTTTCGCTGCCACCAGTTCAGTTGTGTTTGACGGCAAGGGTGCTGTTGTTCATCTTTTAAGAATGAGCAAGTTTGCCTTTTTATGAAAAGGAAACATTTGCTCCCTTCCTCCACAGTGAATCCAGGTACAAAAATGTCACTTCTTAACCATAACTTACATTTAAAGAGTTCTTTTGCTCTCTAAGTCTGAAATCTCATCTTTGGGATTTCAGGGCCCTTTTGATTCAGAATTCCAGGCTTTGAGTTATTATTAAAAGTCTCTCCATTTTTTTTCCTTTTGCTTAGGTACCAAAATGTCTTACTATTTGTGATTTGTCACATATTATATAAAATTGAAAATCTCTAAGGAGTGGTTCAGTAGAGATATAAATATATTTTAAAAGTGTATATAGATTATACTCATACTCTATGGAATTGTTCATATTTCTGTGCTTCTGAGAGCTTTTATCAAAGTGGTTATACAATTACCAGAGCTTGAGATAGGTCATACCCATGGAGTCGATCAAATTAGGTTTGAATCAGGGCTTCATTTGGGAGATATACAAACAAACATGCAATTTATTTGTCTAAAAATAGGGTTAAGGCTCCAGGCGATATTTGAGGCATTTGACAGGGACCACACTTAATAGAGGCTATGTTGTGTGGTGGAAAGAGTATGAAATTTGGGGCCAAGCAGAACCAAATTCAAATTACCTGCAAGTAAGCTTATCACGGTCAAGTGACACTAGGAATACTTTCTTGTGAATGTCAGCTTGAATAAGTGCCAAGCGTTTAACCCAAGATGCGTCTCCTCTTGCAGTTCTCCAAGAAGGGGATGCCATGATGAGATTAGGTGTGCAAAAGGTTTATTAAGGGAAATGCTTGTGCTGAATAGAGCAGGGAGGATGGGGAACAGGCGAACAGCAGGGAAGTCTTCAGACGATGAGGAAGGCATGATGAGGTCGGTCAGACCACGGTGGGGTGCAGAGCCCTGCCCCCCACCCAAACCACACGCAGCCTACATTCTATGCCGCTCACAAAAGCTTTATTCCGGGAGCAGGTCCTCTATCTAAATTCTTTTCAGCAGTTAGGGAAAAGTAATAAGAAAAGCTTCCTGAGTCCTTTTTAAAATAATAAATGAAATAATAATCAAAAATAATCAGCCTAACTCAATCCTTAGGCAGAAGACATACCTTTTGGAGTGGCGAATTTTGCTCCCCTGTTGGCAAAGAAGCACGAATATCAAAAGAGGGTTGTTAATCCCAAAGAACGAGCGTCTCACGTTAGTGATTTTAGTGCTTTTCTGTGTACGAGGAGATGCGAGAGTCTGGAGTCCCTGAAACGTTCACTGGCGTGTGAGCTCAGGGAGTAATTTGTGCTCAACTCTTTGTGACCCTATGGACTGTAGCCCGCCAGGCTCCACTGTCCAGGGGATTACCAGCAGGAATGCTGGAGCAGATTACATTTCCTCCTCTAGGAGATCTTCCCGACTCAGGGATCGAACCCCTGAAACCTGGTCTCCTGCATTGCGAGTGGATTCCTTACTGTATGTTAACTATCTAGCGGCCAGTGTCCGAAGCACAGAATGCTTCCTGGTTTTCTCCCTGCTGAATTTCCCTGAGGTGCACTGCTGGGCGACTGCAGTGGCTAATGGCTTGATCCCAGTACAAGTGAAACGGTGGGTGACTTCTTTCCTTTACAGAGTAAGCACCCTCCCCCACGGGACTCCCCTCCCCTTGGACTCAGGACTCTGTCCTGCCGTTGCACCTGGCCCTTTGTCCTTTCAATCTGGATTTACTCGCCTCTCTTTCCCACTAGATACAATTATCCTTGAAGCAGAGGCTGTGTTTTATTTGACTCTGTGTCACCAGCACTTATTTTAGCGCCTAGCAGCAATATTTGTAGAATTAATGAATTATGTATGAGTGAATAAAGGCAAGTAAGAAATAAATTTGACTGAGAAATCTCTTGCTCCAGTGTCTGGGAGGATAATAATAAGATGAAGATGAAATGACATGTAGAAACAGACTTTGAGAAGAAAAGCCAAATTCATTTCAGACACCTAGGCATACAGTTAATGTTGTTTCTGTCGCTTAGTTGCTAAGTCGAGTCTGACTCTTCTGCAACCCTATGGACTGCAGCCCGCCAGGCTCCTCTGTCCGTGGAATTTTCCAGCCAAGAATATTGGAGTGGGTTGCCATTCCCTTCTCCAATATAGTTAATAACATTTGACAGATATTTATTTAGAACTTACTAATTGCCAGGCACATTGCTACTCATTAAAACTGGTTAACTTGCCAGAGTGGTGGGGGACTGGCAGCTCTCTTAGGCAACTAGTTGTCAGCAGCTAAAAGGCTGAGGGGTTCTGGAGACTAGATACCTTGTAGACTAATCCTAAAGGGCAAGTCCCGCTCTGGAGCTTTCCTGGGGTGGAACTGAGGTCCCTGGCAGGTGAGGATGTATGTGTAGGTGAGCTGAGCTCTTTAGCAAAGGAAGTGGACTTCCTGCAGCTCCTCTCCACAACCCTGAGCACAATTGGGAACAGCTCTTCTTTTTTTAAAACCGATGTATTTTTGTAACCCAAATTTTACACATACCTATTTTAAGAAGCCACTGTAAAAAAAAGTTTGCAGAAAGAAAAAAAAAAAGACTATCCTTTAGGAGCTGATGGTTAGAGAGCGTCAGTGACTCAATGGACGTGAACCTGAGCAAACTCCAGGAGATAGCGGGGAGGACAAAGATAGCCTGGCGTGCTGCCGTCGGTGGGCTCACAAGGGTTGTACACGACTGAGTGACCGAACAACAACAATTATAAAGACACACACACACCCCTTAAAACACACACATCATAAAAGTTACAAACACATTTGTTCAGAATGAGTTGAGCATACATTGTCCCTGATGTTGATGAAGGGGCGTTTGGGTAGGTTTTTGTAAAGCTCAGGGTTGTTCTTTGGAGAACTTGGTTCAGGGTTGGGATAACACTTCATCAGATGGACTAGGCTTCATATTTTCACATTTCTTATTGTCTGCTCATAAATTCAAATGTGATTGTTAAACATTGCTGCTTGTCATGGATTAGACAAACAATTGCACTTTGCCTACTGGAAAATAAGAAGTGGATTATGAAACTCATTATGTTTCCTGTAATTGACCTGACTTTCTTTGTCTCCAATCTGATTTTCCATTTACCACAGCACTGAATTCTCTACTCAGATTTATGTATCTGTTCTTTTTCTTTCTTTATGTATCTCAGGTACTATTATTTTTCTTTCTGAAAGAACCTTCCTTTTCCCCACCATGGAATAAAATTAAGAATTATCTGAGGAGACAATATTTGTGATATTTTTGGAAAGTATTCATTTGAGAAAGAAAGGCTATATCTGTGATATATTTAGCGCCTACTCACTTGTTAAGTTTATGAGCCTGTGGACTGAAAAAAGAAGCACACCCTAAAAGTGGGGAGTTTTTAGCCGGGGGACTTCTTGAAAATTGAACTCTGGAATACAGTCTTTCATGCTCCCAAGATGTAAGGGAGGAGTCAGGATATAAAGGGGTTTTTGCTGAGAAAAGAAACCCATGTAGCCAAAAGTGAGTCAGAAAGAGAAAGATAAATATCGTAATCTAATGCACATATATGGAATTTAGAAAAATGGTACTGAAGAATTTATTTACAGGGCAGCAGTGGAGAAACAGACATAGAGAACAGACTAAAGGACATGGGGAGAGGGGAGGAGAGGGTGAGCTGTATGGAAAGAGTGACATGGAAACTCACATTACCGTCTGTAAATAGATAGCCAACGGGAATTTGCTGTCTGGCTCAGGAAACCCAAACAGGGGCTCTGTATCAACCTACAGGGAGTGGGATGGGGCAGGAGATGAGAGGGAGGTTCAAAAGGGAGGGGGTATATGTACATTTGTGGCTGACTCATGTTGAGGTTTGACAGAAAACAACACAATTCTGTAAAGCAATTATCCTTTAATAAAAGAAATAAATTTAAAAAAAAGATTACTGCTAACCATAGAAACAGACATCTCCAGTCAATGATTTTAGTCCTTTTCTAAGGACGGGAAGGTGCAAGAGTCCCGGCCAGTTGAAATCTTTCTCTGATTCTCATCTTAACTGTCTAGGGCCACCATGCCACTTTTCTGGATCCTGGGTTTCCTTGTGGGGGACGAGGAGGGAGGAGGTGAGGAGGACCGCAGGGGCTGATGGCTTTGTGGGCATGAAATCCTTTGTTTACTGAAGTGTAAGGACATACTTTGTCCACAAGCCAATTAAGCGGAAAGGAATGAGTTGTATAATATTCCTCAACGTTTAAGATTTCTTTGTTATTTAGTTGCTGAGTCGTGTCCAACTCTTTTGCCATCCCATGGACTATAGCCTGCCAGGCTCCTCTGTCCATGGCATTTCTGAGGCAAGAATACTGAAGAGGGTAACCTTTCCCTTCTCCAAGGGATCTTCCCTACCCAGGGGTGGAACCTGGGACTCCTGCATTGCAGGCAGATTCTTTATCACTGAGCCACCAGGGAACCCCGTTTAAGGTCTTAGTAAAGCATTCAGTTCAGTTCAGTCGCCCAGTCGTGTCTGACTCTTTGTGACCCCACGAACTGCAGGACGCCAGGCCTCCCTGTCCATCACCAACTCCCAGAGTTTACCCAAACTCATGTCCATTGAGTCGGTGATGCCATCCAACCATCTCATTCTCTGTCGTCCCCTTCTCCTCCCACCCTCAATCTTTCCCAGCATCAGGGTCTTTTCCAATGAGTCAGCTCTTCGCATCAGGTGACCAAAGTATTGACTGGAGTTTCAGTTTCAACATCAGTCCTTCCAATGAACACCCAGGACTGATCTCCTTTAGGATGGACTGGTTGGATCTCCTTGCAGTCCAAGGGTAAAGCATTAAATAACATTTTTGCATCTTGAAGGTTGTGTATTATTTAAATAATAAAACCCTTCTTAAAAATAATGAAACCTTTTACTTTGGCTTGGAAATGGTGAAAAATTTGCTGGTCTTGAGCAGTATAAACATTTATGAATGAACAGAGAATAAAATATGTCTTCAGGTTTTGTGGTCACGTGTATTTTAGAAAATTATAGAGACATTTTAAAATGTAGGGAATTCCCTGGTTTTCTAGTGGTTAGCACTTGGTGCTTTAATTGCACAGTGGCCCAGGTTCAATCCCTGGCTGGAGAACTAAGATCCTTCAAGTTTCGAGGTGTGGCCAAAAAGAAAAGTAATAAACTGACAAATCAATGTTCTTTCCATCTGTTCCTCCCTTCTCCCAGAGATCTCTCTGGTGTATTATCTTTACTCAATAGACATTAGTAGAATGCATGTACTTCTAGAGAGATCAATGACGAAAAATTTTCTTTTTTTTAAAGCAAAGGCTTATATGGTTTATTTTAACTCTGCATTTATTTAGCATATTTACAAAAATAAGTTCACATGGAAACATTATCACAAGTTTACAGAAAGAGAAGAAAGTTTCTTTTTTTCTCTCTCTCTAAATGTCTTGGTAGTTAGATTATCTTTTTCATTTTCTCTAGTTCTATTGCTGGTAAGTATTAAATAATGGTGATTTGTGGTAACTAATAATATGACTCTTACATATACATTATCTGTTTTCACTCATACATGTATTGATGACAGCTAATTTTGTTTTGCTTTTAACCATAGCTTTGTTATCATGTTAATATGATGCGATACGGAACACAATAAAAAAAAGGCAGTCCTAACCTGATCACCATCACACAAACATTGTTAAGAACTGCTCCCCAGGTGTCCCTAGTGGTAATGAATCTCCTGCCAATGCGGGAGATACAAGAGACGAGGGTTTGATCCCTGAGTTGGGAAGATCCCCTGGAGAAGGAAATGGCAACCCAGTCCAGTATGCTTGCCTGGAGAATCCCCAAGGACACAGAAGCCTGGCGAGCTACAGTCCACGGGGCCACAGAGAGTCAGATACAACTGAGCATAGCGTGAGACAAAACAGAAAAGCATACACTCATAATTTGGTCACCATGACACAAACATTGTTAGCATGTGTTTAATTGTAGGGACAAATACACTCACTTTTGTTCATTGTCATATGTAAACACTTTGCCTATTATATCCTGACTATGTCTTCTTAACTGTTTTAAGGTCTTCACTATCATTTTAAATACATTCTACTTAATAGAAAAAATTTCTTTTACTATTTTATATTATTGAACAACCATTCCCCCCCGATTTTTAATTATATTCAAATGTGATAAAATATTTTTGCATTTAAAAATATTTACTAATGCTTCTTTTGGGGCTTTCCTGGTGACTCAGTTGTAAAGAACCTGCCTGCCAATACAGGAGACACAGTTTGATCCCTGGGTGGGAAAGATCCCCTGGAGAAGGAAATGGCAACCCACTCCAGTATTCTTGCCTGGAGAATCCCATGGACAGAGGAGCCTGGTGGGCTACAGTCCAGGGGATTGGAAAAGAATGGGTCGCAAAAGAGTCAGATGCAACTTAGCAATGGAGCATGCACACACATGCATACACACAATGCTTCTTTCGAAATGATTACAGGATATGGGGTTACTAAACAGCAGGAAAATTGTGTCTCTTATAATGTATCAGTTCAGTTCAGTCACTCAGTCCTGTCTGACTCTTTGCGACCTCTATGAACCACAGTACGCCAGGCTTCCCTGTCCATCACCAACTGCCAGAGTCTACTCAAACCCATGTCCTTATAATGTATAGTCTTATTTAAAATTATTTGTATGACTTTATAATATTTTTAGCAAACTTTGAGACAGTCAGAGTCACTACTGTATCATACTGGGCACCTAACGACCTGGGGAGTTCCTCTTTCAGTATCCTATTAGTTTACCTTTTCATACTGTTCATGCTGAACTGTTTCATACAGTTCAGTTAGAACTGGACATGGAACAACATACTGGTTCCAAATAGGAAAAGGAGTATCTCAAGGCTGTATATTGTCACCTTGCTTATTTAACTTATATGCAGAGTACATCATGAGAAACGCTGGGCTGGAAGAAGCACAAGTTGGAATCAAGATTGCCGAGAGAAATAGCAATAACCTCAGATATGCAGATGACACCACCCTTATGGGAGAAAGTGGAGAGGAACTAAAAAGTCTCTTGATGAAAGTGAAAGAGGAGAGCGAAAAAGTTGGCTTAAAGCTCAACATTCAGAAAACTAAGATCATGGCACCTGGTCCCATCACTTCAGGGGAAATAGATGGGGAAACAGTGGAAACAGTGTCAGACTTTATTTTGGGGGGCTCCAAAATCACTGCAGATGGTGACTGCAGCCATGAAATTAAAAGACATTTACTCCTTGGAAGGAAAGTTGTGACCAACCTAGACAGCATATTAAAAAGCAGAGACATTACTTTGCCAACAAAAGTCCGTCTGGTCAAAGCTATGGTTTTTCCAGTGGTCATGTATGGATGTGAGAGTTGGACTGTGAAGAAAGCTGAGTGCCGAAGAATTGATGCTTCTGAACTGTGGTGTTGGAGGAGACTCTTGAGAGTCCCTTGGACTGCAAGGAGATCCAAGCAGTCCATCCTAAAGGAGATCAGTCCTGGGTGTTCATTGGAAGGACTGATGCTGAGCTGAAACTCCAATACTTTGGCCACCTCATGTGAAGAGCTGACTCATTGGAAAAGACCCTGATGCTGGGAGGGATTGGGGGCAGGGGGAGAAGGGGACGACAGAGCATGAGATGGCTCAATGATATCACTGACTCGATGGACATGAGTCTGAGTAAACTCCGAGAGTTGGTGATGGACAGGGAGGCCTAGAGTGCTGCGATTCATGGGGTTGCAAAGAGTCGGACACAACTGAGCGACTGAACTGAACTGAACTGAACTTGAGAAAAATTTCACTTCAGACTCTGAAATGTAATCATTTAAAATTATATTTTAATTGAGAGTATGTATTAGTTATAAAATGAGAAATTTATAGTCTAATAGTAAAATAATCGCAAATATGTAAGACACCAAACAAAGTCTGTAATCCTCTGAAGCTACAGAAGCTTTGTTTCAACTGAGGGTTCTTTTGAAGATTTGCAACCTATGCCTGAAACTCTTGATTTGGGAGTAAGCACTAACAGTCACTGTAGAGTGTGTCTGTGTTGTTTTTATGAAAATGGAAGTACCAAATACCTCTCAAAAATCATTTTGCCTGTCCAGCATTCTAGGTGTTAATATTGTGGCCACTCTGCTGTGGTCATGACTTATTGCTCCCTCCCACTTCCCCTGTACCCAAGGATCAGAAGGAATTTATGGTTGTATGTATCCATTTCAAAAAAGCAAGTACAAAAGATGAAATTAAGCTCTGGAAATGGGTTTCATTTTTAGTGGTCTTGATGCACTCTTAAAATCAATATGCTTTTCACTTTAGCTGCCCCAAATCCTCTTGTTCTGTAGAAGACGGAAACATGAAGTACAAAACTTCCACTGTAATTACTGCAGAGAATAGAAAAGGCTCCTTTGACCTGTGTATTTTTTTTTTCTGTGAGTGGACTGCTAAAAAAAATCTTCTCTTTAAATCAGATTCGGGAAAGACCCAGAAAGACGACCTCTTTGAATACAATAGGATCACCTCCTTTAAACTCCTAATTAGCCAGCTGTGAACAGGGGAGTTTCAGTCACCTTGTCTGAAGGACCTAGTTTTTCAAGATGACTCTCCATTTGGGGTTTGAATAGGGGAAAAGTGAGCCATGAAGCGACTTAGCACAGCTTGATTCTGCTAATGTGTTCTGCAGTGTGCTAAGTCGCTTCAGTACGGCCCGTCGGCTGCCAAGCTCCTCTGTCCACGGGATTCTCCAGGTCGCCACGCCCACCCCTAGGGCATCTTCCTGACCTGGGGATCGAACCCATGTCTCCAACACCTCTTGCTCTGGCAGGTAAGTTTTTTTTTTTTTTTTAACACTAGTGCCACCTGGGAAACCCACTTTGTTATTACTCCTATTCTATTTTATTATTTTTTTAAATAGCAGTTTGATGATTTCTTTTTAAATTATTTATTTATTTTTGGCTGTGCTGGGTCTTTGCTGCTCAGGCCTTTTCTCTAGTTGCGACAGTGGGGGCTACCCTCTAATTGCGTGCGCCAGCATGGCATAGTGGTGGCTTCTCTGGTTGCAGAGCACCGGTTCTAGGGTACTGGGCCTTCAGGAGTTGGGGCTCCTGGGCTCTAGAGCACAGGCTCCGTAGTTGGGGCGCACGGACTTAACTGTCCCAGGGCACATGGGATCTTCCCAAAGCGGGGATCGAACCCGTGTCTCCTGCATTGGCAGGCGGATTCTTTACCACTAAGCCACCAGGGAAGCCCTACTGGTACTTCTTGATACAGCAAGTCCTTGCACCTCTAGTTTCTAACACACACTCACAGGACTTGTCATTGCTCATCCTGTGTGAGGACAGGATAAAACAGTTGAGTGGAAACCTCACCTTACTCCCAGTGAATGAATTATTAGCTCTATTATTTTTCTCCCTCCAAATAATGACATTATGGTGCAGCAGAATATTATACAGTCTCCAGTGTGCTAAAAAGCACCAAGGAATCCTAAGTGGCTCATTGCTAAGGGCAAAGAGCAATCCCTGACACCCCAGCTGTTCCTTGGACACGTGTGCTCCAAGTTTTAAGCAAGACACTGGGTCTCAGAGTAAAGAACCATTTAAGGGAACAATTCAAATAAATGAGGCTAAAGTAGTCTTCTATTTACTTCAAACCACTTTATTAAAGGACAATAAACCTATCGAAGATAGGGCTTTGAGCCTATGTGTACAAACACGCAGAAGGGCAGGGAGACACACAAATGTGTGACTGATTGCTTCCTAGGGGCACTATTCTGCAAGGACCATCTCCTCAGGAAAGGTCTAATAGGTAAACACTGTAATTACGGCCCATGCTAAGCAATGGGACTCATTGGAAAAGACCCTGATGCTGGGAGGATTGAAGGCAGAAGGACAAGAAGACGGCAGAGGATGAGATGGTTGGATGGCACCACCAGCTCAATGGACATGAGTCTGAGCAAACTCCTGGAGATGGTGAAGGACAGGGGAGCCTGGCATGCCGCAGTCCGTCGGTTGCAAAGAGTCAGACACAATTTAGTGATTGAACAGCAGCAACAAGCGATAAGGAAACAACAAGAGAATAGTTAGGGGCTTGAGCTCCGTCTAATGGTAAGGACCTGAACTCTGTCTACCCCAGAGCACAAACTCCTAACCACCAGCTATGCTGCCTTCCCGTGTCAACAATGACTAGAATTCAAGACATTATGGCAGAGTAAAGTAAACTTGTTTTTAAGTTTTAGTATCTTCCTCCCAAATATTCTCACCAGGGGGCTGGGGGGGGGGGTTGGAGCAAGTTGAATAAAAGTGAAACTTAATTTTTCTAAAACAAAATGTGGCTGGACAGCTATTTGTTAGTTAAAATCCTATTGAAAAATTTATTTCATTGAACTTGTTCTGAACATGCAAAACTGCCTGCATAAATTTGAGCCAAAGAACCATCTGTTTTCCTCCTTTTTAATGACTTTGCCAGCATGTGATTTTCCAACATTTGTGCAGAATTCCTGAGAGTCTTATAGAGACATGTTAAGAAACCCCGTGGGTTACATTTGGACTACCAGCAAATATTTCATGTTCTGATTATTGTGGAGAAAGCAAAGGGCTTTCTCATTATGTTAGAAGAAAGCCAGATAAATATTTTTTTGAAAAACACCATAAGTTTTTGGAGTGTCATAAAATCAAATCTACTTGACCTACATGCTCTAAAATTGGGTGCAAACAACTTGTCTTACAAACTTTGGTTTCGACTATTAGGAAGACATTACCTAAAATGAGCTGGTATTTTCACAGTTTTCCTGGGGAAAATCATAGCACTCTTTCAGGTAAGCTGGTTTCTGTGGTGTGGTCTACATTCGACCTATTTCTCACAGCATTCATCAGACAAACACGTCTTGTTCTCAGAAATGAGCAGGAGAGATGTGTGTGTGCTTGGTCATTTGGTTGTCTCCAGCTCTTTGCGACCCCGTGGACTATAGCCCGCCGGGCTCTTCTGTCCATAGAATTTCCAAGACGAGAATACTGCAGTGGGTTGCCATTTCCTTCTCCAGGGAATCTTTCTGGCCCAGAGATGGAACCCTCATCTTCTGAATTGCAGGCAGTCTCCTGTGTTGCAGGCAGTTTCTTTACTGATTGAGCCACCAAGGAAGCCCCAAACTTATTAATAGATGGTTGTTCTTCAGTTGCTAAGTCGTGTCTGACTCTTTGTGACCCACCATGAAATCCAGCAAGCCTGGCTTCTCTATCTTTCACCATCTCTCTGAGTTTGCTCAAACTCATGTCCATTGAGTCGGTGATGCCATCCAACCATCTCATCCTCTGTCATCCCCTTCTCCTCCTGCCCTCAATCTTTCCCAGCATCAGGGGCTTTTCCAATGAACTGGCTCTTCCCATCAGGTGGCTGAGGTATTGGAGCTTCAGCTTCAGCATCAGTCCTTCCTATAAATATTCAGGGTTGATTTCCTTTAGGATTGACTGGTTTGATCTCCTTGCAGTCCAGGGGACTCTCAAGAGTCATCTCTAGAACCACAGTTCAAAAGCATCAGTGCTTTGGCGCTCAGACTTCTTTATGGTCCAACCAGGTAGTGATTGTAAAAGTCAGAGTTTAGGGGATTTCAGAGGTGAGTGTGGACGTGAGAGCGTCAGGAGCAGCTGCTGTCCTTGGGAAGATGGGAAGATGCTTCTCCCATTTCACAAGGCTTTTGTAGAGACCCTGAGTAAGAGATTGAAATGCTTCTAATTTCCTTATGATTGATGCATGTGATTCGACATATGTATTTGGAGGGGATGGGTGGAAAGCTGCACCAACTCTGCTGCAAGGACATTTGTGAAGCAAGTGATTGTTAAGAACACTAACGCTATTTTCCTCAGCACCGTTTGTATTTTTGAAGACATGTCTCTGAAATTTAGAAAACCTCATATTAAGATCATTACATTTGTTTTTGGTTGGATATCCATTCAAATAAAACACATTTCATTGGAACATTTTCTATATAGACAATCTAACGTATCCTTTTGGCAGGATAGTAATAATGATTATTATTGTTTTTGACCTATGAAAAATGACTTTGAAGTTGGCTTGACTATTTTGGAAAAATAACTATTTTAGATTTCCTGAAATGAAAACAGATGCTAGTATTTTATTGTATGAGTTATTTCTATATATCATGAGAAAATATTTCACTTGCGTGCATGCATGCTAAGTTACTTCAGTCGTGTCCGACTCTGTGTAACCTCATGGGCTGTAGCCCACCAGGCTCCTCTGTCCACACGACTCTCCAGGCAAGAATATTGGAGTGGGTTGCCATGCCCCCTTCCAGGGAATCTTTCCAACCCAGGGATCGAACCTGTGTCTCTTACGTCTCCTGCATTGGCAAGTGTGTTCTTTACCACTAGCGCCGCCTGGGAAGCTGCTGCTATTTAACTTACCTGACGTAAAATTAAATATTTAAAATTATGATGTGGCATTTAGTAAGATACAAGCAGCATTATAGTAACATAAAATATTCAGAAGTATTACCTGGCATTGGCTCTAGTATTTTATAAATGTTAAAGTATTTTAATTTTATTTTGCACATTAAGGTTCTGGTTTTTGTCTCTCACTATATGTGCCTTATGACTGATTTAGTATTATGCATAGAAATAGCACAAATCATCCCTTAGCATAATGCAAGGTAAAACTTAAAGAATGCAAATCAAAATATTAATATGCTGTATTACATGATATTTAGAATGGAAACATTTAGCTCAGAATATATTGAAAATTAAGCTATTAGTTTACAAACTGGATGATATTAAGAAGCCCTCTTTGTATTTTAGCTGCATTCTTAGTTGGTTAGTCCTGACTCTTTGCAGCTCCATGGACTGTAGCCCTCCAGGCTCCTCTGTCCATGGGATTTCCCAGGCAAGAACACTGGAGTGGACTGCCATTTCCTTCTCCAGCGCCTCTTCCCAATCCAGTGATCGAACCTGTGTCTACTCTGTCTCCTGCTTTGCGGGTGGATTCTTTAACCATGGAGCTCACTTGGAGACTGAGTCGGCAGGCGCTTTTCAGTAACACATACCCCATTCCTCAGTCATTGTGGCTTAGATGTTACATCAAGCAGCAAAGAGACTTCTGTGTTTGTATGTAAAGGGATAGTATTGCAGTAAGTATACTGGCTTCTAAGGAAGAAGGTGTTTGTCTTTAATTTGTGCAACACTTCCGAGCTCTGTCTAGGAGAAAATCAACAGCTTTCCAGAGAGCAATCGCCTTGCCTTGTTAGGTTCACACCCTGTCAGAGCAGGTCTGTTAAATCGCTGGGCAGGAGCACCCTGGAGGCGAAGTGGCAGCAGCGTGCTGTGGTTTCATAACATTGAAATCCATTCTGATCTGTAAAATTTCATGACAGAGTCCGGCAGGGGTGATGCGGGGTGGAATGAAATCTTTGCCTACAGCTGGTGAAAAGAGGCAAAAAAAAAAAGAGAAAGAAAACAACTTTAAACAGTATTGATTCCAGAAAACAGAGAGAGGACATTGGGGGCCATCCAGCTGCCCACCATCTGCTCGAATGTGGACGATCGGGGGCGACCTGCTTGCAGAGAGAGACAGGTGCCAGGTAACAAACCCAGGCAGAGAGCAGGGAAGATGTGAAATAAACAAGCCGCCCCCAGTGCCATCTACTTCAGCAATAAACTAACAAGAGAACCCAGTGCTTGCTCTGTGATACACAACACTGCCACGGGAAAGGTGGAGTTCTAAAAGACTGCCCCTGGAACAGGCAAAATAAATTAGTCTGGAAACCTGAAAGCATTTTCAAATCTGGTAAATAATTTTTTTCAACCGGCTTAGCTTTTCTCCCAGCCTTATTGATGTAACCCATCCTGAAAGGTACATGGCATACACTGAAACGCTAATTAGAGTCTATCTGTAGTTGTATTTTGAGAAATAAAAGCAATAACAAATTTTTCTGAGGCCAAAATTTCGTACTGAATGAGCCGGGTAAAGAACATGAATGTGACGACTCAAGTGCTATGATTTTTGTGAAGTGAAACATAGAGAAATATTTTTTTATGGTTTATTTCCATTCAGTTTAAATTCAGTATCTTCAAGATAATTATCAAACAAATTCCCATCAAATGTTTTCTTCTTATTGACAAAAGCATAAAATTCATGAATCTATAGTGGGGTCATAGACTCAATGGACATGAGTTTGAGCAAACTCCAGGTGATAGTGGAGGACAGGGAAGCCTGGTGTGCTGCAGTTCATGGGATCACTGAGAACCGGACATGAGTGAGCAACTGAACAAGACAAGGTAGTATTTAATCCAAATATTCTATTTTACAGATAAGGAAATGGAGATTTATTGCTTCAGAAGATAAAAAGAGAGGGGAGGAGGAAGTTGAAGCATATTATAAGAAGAAAATAAAATAATTAAAATAGTAATAAAAGGTAAGAGAGAAAATTGTTCAATTGACCATACTGGAAGCGAGCGAAGAAGTCCTCTGATACAAGATTTAGGAGTTAAATGCCGCAAAACCAGCTTCAGGAACTAACCAAAACTGAGGTAAACCTTCACATACTTGGGCTGAAGAAAATTAGACTGCCAGATTTCAGAAGGAGGATTAGAGATGTATCAACATGGAAGAGAAATACAGTGCGAAAAGATGGGTAGTTTATGCTTTTTAGAGGAGCTACTGCTGCTGCTGCTGCTAAGCCGCCTCAGTCGTGGCCGGCTCTGTGCGACCCCATGGACTGCAGCCCCCCAGGCTCCTCTGTCCACAGGATCCTCTAGGCAAGAACACTGGAGTGGGCTGCCATTTCCTTCTCCACTTTAGTGGAGCAGCTTTTGCCAAAAGAACGTTTTTACCAATTACCCCAGTTCCCATGACCCAGTCTTTGCCACGCGTGCAAACTTGAGTACCAATTCTCTATGGCTGTGGGGGGTGAACCTGCTCTTTCCCCCCTGCCAATTATCTTCCTTGCTGGGCTGGTGGTTCACAGTTAAGAACTGGGAAGATAAATAAACTGTCAGAGTTAACTTTGACCTGACTCTGTGCTCCTCTCTCAATATATTTTCCGGGAGACACAGTGTGGCTTTGGGTACAAAATGTCGAGAAGGGATTCATGGAATTGCTGACTTTGCCTCCATTCTCTCCCAGCCCTGTAGATGGCTAAGTCCTGGAGAAGTTAGAGCCAGGTGGCCTTTTCTCAATCCTACCCTTGGCCATGGAGTTTGTAAAACCCTGCGATTCCCTTGGGGGATTTCTCCATCATCGCTTCTATAATCATAAATTGTTAAGTGAGCTATGATTTTAAAAACCTGTCCTCTGAAGAAGTATGATGAGAATAGGTGGATTTTCAAGAATGCCAATGCTATATGACCATGAACATTGTGAAACCAAAATTTTGGTTGGCCAGGAAAGGGGGTTATTTGGTTAAAATGTTGTGCATTGTTAAGTAAGACATCTTACACATCATTTCTTATTCATTTCAATATTAGTTGGAACCAAGGAATTTTTCTCCTTTTAGGAGCTTCCTTTATAAACTTTTCTCCAGTATAAATGCTTCCAAAGTAAATAACATTAATACTAAACCTTTATTAAGGTTAAGTAAAGCCATGACAACAAATACTATAATAAAATCAAGGGCAAGCTTGAGCTTTAAACCCCATGTGGCTTTCAGACACACAGGACAGATTCAGAAGAACATTTTTATAGTGATCATTAAATTATAGCAAAAGTAAATAGATTTTTATAAGCAACTGATGTGGAGTAATTTGTAATATATTCTTGTGACTTTCTTTCCAATGGGCAAAACCATATGTGAGATTCCCATTTCATTCCATGGTGGTAGCAGATTTACTTTCTCCCTGTGAATAACTGAAAAACAAGATGTGGAAGAAATGCTCTTTCCAGACATTGGAGAGCAGGCAGAAAGGAGACAGATGAGGGGACTCTCCCAGGTGCCGTGACTTGTGTCTGGAGACACATTCCCAGCCAGCGCAAGAGCAAAACCCACGCAGTGCGCAGGGGCTCGGGGCCCTGGGGAGGGGCTGGGAGAATAATAGTGGGAGGTCAGGCGGGGGCATCAGAGAGGAGGGCCCCACGGGGAAGTGCCTTGTAAGTCTTGGTCTGAATGTTCAGTTGTATCTGTGTTGTTGAAACCCCGTGAGGTGAGGAGACGCGCAGTGACTGGGCTCAGCCCCCTCTGGACCATCCCCTCAGCCCCGAGAAGTCAGAGTGGAGAAGCTTTTCTGACCAGGAGAGTGTTCATTCCACATCCTAAGTGAGAGAGGGTTTTTACCCAGGCTGGTCTGCTCACAACAAAAGCTCATCTCCTTTCTTCTGAAGATGCTGTGATGTAGCGGCATCTTTGACTGACGCTTATTCTGGGCCTTCATGCCTCAGTTATGTCATATGTAATAACCACTCTACCCTGGAAACTGCTCTATAGCTAGATACTGTTATTATGCCCGTTTCAACAGCAAGGAAACAGAGGCACAAGTGAGAAGGTCTGGGTGTCTTTACAGATGGAGTGGAATTTTCACCCCAGCAGCCTGACTGCAGAGTTCTCCCTCTTAGCAACTGTTTCTCCTCTGCCTGGAAGTAAATATACCAGGAGATTGTGCGTGTGTGTGCTTAGTCGCTTTGTCATGTCCAACTCTGCAATCCCGTGGACTCTAGCCCTCCAGGCTTCTCTGTCCATCGAATTTTCTGGGCAAGAAATACTGGATCGGGTTACCCGTTCCTTCTCCAGGGGACTTTCCTGATCCAGGACTTGAGCCCATCTTTCTTGGGTTTCTTTCTTGCACTGGCAGGTGGATTCTTCACCACCGTGCCCCCCTGGAAAGCCCCTACACCAGGAGATTAACAGCGACCATTTCATTGTTATGGAAAGTGAAGTGAAAGTCACTCAGTGGAGTCCGACTCTGTGATGCCAGGCCAGAACACTGGAGTGGGTAGCCATTCCCTCCTCCAGGGGATCTTCCCAATCCAGGGATGGCACCCAGGTCTCCCACATTGCAGGTGGATTCTTCACCAGCCAAGCCACCAGGGAGACCCAAGAATACTGCAGTGGGTAGCCTAGCCCTTCTCCTGCGGATCTTCCAAACCCAGGAATCAAACTGGGGTCTCCGGCATTGCAGGCAGATTCTTTACCAGCTGAGCTACCAGGGAAGCCTTGGTTATTTAAAATTTTTCTATATTTTGCTGATGTGCATTTTTAAATGTTTCTGAAATTAACATGCTCTGATCTTGTAATAACAACCATTTATTTTTAGAAAGAATATAACAATAGTTGTGAATAGTGCATAAAGGTGCAATCTTTTTAAAAAGCAATCTGGCAGTATGAATTAGAACAAAAATAAGACTGTTCCTATTTGTTTTTATTTCCATGGGCAGCAGATATGTGTTCCTAATGTAGCAACAAACCATTTAGCCCTACTTTTGTATAGTTATCAAGAATTTAGAGTGATACAGAAAAATTTTCTAATTCCCTTGGTGCTTACTAGTGACTTCGGGCTGCCAGCCTCCTTCTGTAACTCTGATAGCTCCAGCTTTCTTCTTTGCAAACCATTTTATAATTGTGATTTGGGAGCAAGCAGTAAGTGCAACAACCCTAGGGAGAATGTGAAGATTCCTAATCAATCATAGAATTAGCTGAAAAATAAAAGATGTATCTATCTTAGTTATTCAGTATAAGGTTTTATGTAATAATTTCTAATTCTCTAAGAAAAATAAATCATTAATGTTACCTAGCATTCAATCAGTATAATGAATAGGCATAGTTCATGCAGTGATGTCTGTAAATAAAGAAGCAAAGCTCACATTTTTATTGGTAATCAGTTACTTCTCTCCTACATTGTATGGTTGCAGAATTGTTTACCACACTAGTCTTCAGAAAGGTCATATTTTATTGCCGTTTTTTAAACCCTTGTTGTTTCAGCTATTAGTTCTTTTGGTTTCTTTCCTCAGTTCATATCAGACACAACCTGTCACTGACTGTTCCCTCAAAAGCTGGAAACGCTTGATCGGCAGACATGCCTATTACTTGAGCAGAAGATGAGAGGGTAAAATTCTTGGAAGATAAAAGCAAGCTTTATTTAGAATGACAACACTGAAATCTTGAAAATCTGGAAATGTTTTGTGATTGAATTATCTGAGAAAATGAAACAATCGTGACTTCTATGATTTTGGTGAATTATCACAAGTTTCAAAGAGAATCCCAGGCCATCATTCTAATGAATGTTTGTGATATTTGAGTTCCTGTCTGCATTGTTAGCTAAGCTGGAGTATATAATGATGTAATATTCTCTAGACTGCTTTTACATGGATGCAAACTAGCAAAAGTTTCACCCCTGAAAGTTTGCTGATAGGCTCTGTGGGTAATTTCTAAGCAGCAGGAATCATCTAATCAATTCTGGGGATTAAAAATAATAATGATGATGTGAATTCTGTAGGAGTAAGAATCAATGCTTCTATGTCTTCTGCACGTAACACGTTGTATCCCAGCACCTAATAAGGCCTCTGACATCTGCTGCGCTCCCAGGAACTAGACAGCAAAGAAAGAAACGGACAAGTCACCACTCCACAGAAGCACAGCTTAGGCTGCATCCACATCATGTCACAGTTTCTCAAATGAGCAGGAAACTGAACTTTTTGTTTTTTATCCAGGCTCTTAGATGTACGAAAAGATGCTTAAGTATGTTTCCCTGGAATGTTTGGAATTTGGTAATTGGAGGTTTCATATTTTAATTTTATATGTAAATGACTAGAGTAAAATGAATTTTGAATTATATGCCTTCCGAGGGTAAATTAACACACAAACATACCCAACGCCTATGGATAAGTGGCCTATATTTTTTCAAACCCAGAATCAAGATTCAAAATATCTGACCTGACATCCATATGTTCTCGGTGGAAAACCAGAGTGTTTGAAACAAGGGTCACTCCTGAGAACCAAGATTTTTTTCTGTCACACTCACCAGTGGTTTCAGTTTTGCATCAGTGTTAATTATTACATCGTGCAAATTTAATATTTTAGCAGAACAGTTACAGAGTCTAGTTAAGCAAGTCTCTTATAACATGCAGTTTAGACACCCTCAGCTGGCTGAGACAATTCAATACTCAGCAGCTGCAAAATGAGAATGTCAAAACAAAAAAAGTCCAAAGAATTTAAGCTATTTTAGGACCAAACATTTTAAAAAGGCAATCAGGCAAAAGAGAAAAAAAAAACAAATAATATCATAAATACGGGCAAGTTTTTGAGAGACTGAATTCATTAAATTCCCAAGAACCAGGAGCACCTTGTCTCCAACTTGGGAGCTTGGCTTAAGGCTTGGTTGTTTTTTTTTTTTTTTTAATTTTTGCTCAATAAGTGAAAGTGGCATTACTGATTTACACTTTTTATACAGTCAGCTATGTACTGCGAGTAACCTAATTTCTATTCTGTCCCTATCTCTATTTTTCTACCATGACCTTCAAGAATTAACTATTTACTTTAAAGACTGAAATCTAAGACATTGGAGAGGGAAATGGCATATGACAAACCTAGAGAGTGTGTTAAAAAGCAGAGATATCATTTTGCTGACTAAGGTCTGTGTAGGAAAAACTATGATTTTTCCAGTAATCATGTATAGATGTGAGAGTTGAACCGTAAAGAAGGCTGAGTGCCAAAAGATTGATGCTTTCAAACTGTGGTGCTGGAGAAGATTCTTGAGAGTCCCTTGGACTGCAAGGAGATCCGACCAGTCCATCCTAAAGGAAATCAGTCCTGAATATTCATTGGAAGGACTGATGCTGAAGCTGAAGCTCCAATACTTTGGCCACCTGATGGGAAGAACTAACTCATTGGAAAAGAGGCTGATGCTGGGAAAGGTTGAAGGCTAAGGGAGAAGGGGACGACAGAGGATGAGATGGTTAGATAGTATCACTGACTCAATGGACATGAGTTTGAGCAAGCTCCGGGAGACAGGGAAGGACAGGGAAGCCTGGCGTGCTGCAGCCCTTGGGGTCACAAAGAGTCAGACATGACTGAGCAACTGGCCAGCAACAGCAGAGCAGCCCTGAGTAAGAAAAGGGCCCTGGGTAGGTGGGCAGTGTGGGCTGCAGTGTGGCACCGAAGTATTAAGTTATCCTCCTCTTCTCAAGGGCAGAAAAGCCACAGGTCCCACAGGCCCCTGAGTCCTGAATGGTAAACAGCCAAAGCCAGAGGATGCCAAATGGATAACCCAGCAGATGCCAGGTGAGCCACAAGGCATCAAAGGCAAGAAACCATTTCCACTTCTTTCTGAGTCTTGTACTTGCTTTGGGCACCACCCCACTACCAGGTTAGATTCAGCCCTTTAGGCGAAAAGACGTTAATTTCCACGGGTTAAAATTCATGTAGACCTTTAGTTGTAGAGCCACAGACTGAGTTTTATTTCACTTTATGTGCGCAAGTTAAAACTTCACTGGATATTCTGTTTACAAAATGAAAACTGAGGTGTGTATGTTTCGTCCCTGTGATTGTCTATATTCAGACTTCGTGTTCTTTTAATTCCTCTTTTGTTTAAGTTATCTTTCATCACTTTCCAAGGCATGGGGTATTTAAAGGAGTGTTTAAATATATCCCAGAGCCATTTTTAGATGTTAAACTGCTCTGATTGCTAATGTGATTTCTTGCTCTGTTTAAACAACAGCTGTGCACCCACTGTCCTGTATTTTCCTTTTGTGTTTTAATGGTTTAAGCTGCATCCTAGGAAAATGGCAGTACTATTATTGCTACGTTATGGTATTGATAAACACAATGGTAATATCAAAGTTTGAAATGAAGTTAGCTTGGTGTCAATGTTCCTATATGTGTAAATACTGAAACTGGCAATAAAGCAGCCTCACAGAGATGTGGCCAGACTTGTAAGAACAGATCCCTCAAATACATTATCTAATAGATAAACTGACAAGCATTGAGTTTGACATAGCGTAGATGCTTGAATCTATAAATGAAGAAAAAATGAGGAAAATGGCACTTGTTTATAACATCTAGGCATCTGTGATCATGATAAGAGGAATAAAATTTTTGTAGGAGATATTTTGTTATATAAAATCAGTAATTCACTTAATGTCCCATTTGGTTTTGTCATCCACTTTGCTCCTTTTGGCTTAAAATTTCTCTTCAGAAGAAGATATTGAAAATTAAATATTCAAGGTATTTGCATTTTATTATGCAATTTCTAGGCATTAATACTTTTCTCTCTCTTAGAATTACTGACATTTAGAGTGAATCTGGCCATTGGTGATAGGTTGGGATAATTTTTGCCATTTTGCAGTTTGACAGGCTTCTGTGGAGATGTGGGAAGAGGCTGCAGGGTGAAGGGACCCACTGCAGAACCTCTTCCCAGTGGTTCAGATGAGAGCACCATTCTCGTATCTCGCCAGAACGACAGTAATTTTTGACAGGAAAGAGGATTGGTGAGTTTAATACAATCTTAAAATCATATCTCTGTTTCTTCAAATTTGGAAATGATATATGGGTTTCAACCTAACTAACATGGAAAACTATCTACTGAAAGAGTAACAAATACTGATAGCATAACAATATTATTGTGGACACTTTAATACACGCCAAGCCCTTGGCAAGATTACCAAAAATAGGCCTTCCCCAATATTCTGGATAAACAAGGAGGGGAGTGCATGTGGATTCAAGGGGGGTAGGTGTTCCGAGAGGTGGAAAAGGAAAGAGTAGGGTCGTGATGTGGGCAATGGCCCATTGTAACTCGGAGTCATAACACTTGGGAGGCTGAGCAGCAGGTCCAAGCATGCGATGCTGGAGCCGAGGCTCTAAGTTCCTCCCTGGTCTCCAGATGGGGAGTGAAGGTGAAGGGGCCAATGGAGGCTGGCATTAACCTTCCCATTTACACATGAGAAATTAAAACTGTGAAAATGAAGTAATTTGCTCAGGGTTAAGTAAAGAGCAGGACAAGAATTTAATCTGTTTACAATGTAGATTTTTCCTATCACGCCAAGCCACCTCCTAAGAATTAACTTTGCGTATATTACTTGGCTAGCAATTTCTATTTTAAGTCCTCAGGATTATGGAACCAATAAATCAATGTCATCAATAGGCAACTCACTGGCTCTGACTTCTTAAAGTAGCAGAGGGTAAGAATTTATAATCTGCCAAAATAGATAACAAGTGTCCAAAGAATCAGGATTACTGAAACCATCAAAACTGCACTAGAGAATTAGAGATGGCACTGATGATAAAATCAGTAAATGGAAAAATGTGGTTGGTAGAGGTTTACCTTTCACAAGGAAGCAATGAAATATTAGTATTCCATCTGGTTTCCAGAAGAACTGGAGGATAATATACATGAATTTATTAAAACCTCCTACAAGATTCTTTAAATTGCGCTTAGGGAAAAGCAAAGCTGTATATGTATTATGTCTGTTCTTGATTCAGGAAATATCCCACGACTGTGTATGAGTGCATGTGTATAAATTTGTGGATGAGGAAACACAAATAAAGCGCCAAAACCTTTATTGCAGGAAGAAGGTGGTTATTCCACCTTCTTGCCTGTATCCAAAGAGTTGGGTAACAATTTCATGAAGTCAGGGATTTACACCAACTTACAATTCATTTCAACCAATGGAGAATCTTATTTCAGTGTAAACTTTCATTTCTTTGCTAAAATCTTTGCCTACTCCCTCAATCTGCCATGTATTGATCTGAAAACTATAGAGCATTAAATCCATTAAATTAAAACATATGTGAAAGAGTCATGGAAGTCAGATGTCTGAGACAATTGCTCTGTTATTGATCAATAGAGTATTGAAAGGGGGAAAAGGGAGTTTGGACAGGAGAAGCAAATTAACTATAGCAAGAGAACACTAGGAGTTAGCAACTTACACTTTATTCAGCTGGAATCAGAGAAGGTCAATATTGTCATATTTTGCAAGATATTTTTTATTGACAGCATGTTTTCTAAGGATAAAATATGTTTAATTGGTACTAAAGGTGGCTGCTGCTTCTGCTAAGTCACTTCAGTCATGTCTGATTCTTGGTCCAAGGTTGATGGGCCCCAGAGCTCATATCTCAGTAATCTGGAGAGCCAACTTTAAGGGGGCAAAAAGCACCATAAAGTTAGAAATAAAAGCACAGGTACAAAGACTTGGAAGGAACTTGTCTAAGTGGGGTCTTGAAGTTTAAATACATTAACTTCTGATTTAGACACATACAAATATTTGAGGTTATGTTTCATTCTGAATAGAACCTCTGAAAAGTTTCAATAGTGGACTTGGTAGTAAAGGTCACAGAAGCAACCAGTTTCTCCAGGTAAATGGCATTTTAACCTCTTTTCGTCTGCAATCCATGTTCCTGTAGGACACCTAGCACTCAGCTTTAATAAACTGAAGTCACTGCTGCCCTGCGGACCTGCGTAGACTCTCCGCTTTGTCCCCTGTGGACGATGCCACCAGTAGAATAACGATTCGACATTTCTGGGCTTTCCCAGGATAAAATACCATGTAGAAAGCACACCTGCGTTGCCAATGATGCATTACATAATTTACTGGTATTTTCAAGATGGTTTACCTGGTATAATTTCATTTAATGAAAACGTGCCTCTGTAATTTGAAGTTGTAGTTAAGTTGGATTTCATTCTCCGTGTCTTTTCTGAACATTGCCCTGTCTTTAGTTTTCAGTTCGTACTCTATTGTTTTGGGGTTTTCTAAATGTTCTTCAATTAGCAGGCATTAATTTAAAAATGCATTTTAAACATTGAAACAACACTGAAATGTCAGATAAATGTCAATACATTAACTCAAAAATAAATGAAGAAACATTATTCTGGTGACACGGTATAAGTAGAAAGTCTGTTGAATCAACAGTGCATTGCACCCTCAAGAAAATTTGCAATATTGTGTCTTCTGCACAAGTGAAGTCTTGGTGACATATGTGAAAACATTCACAATTTTCTTGGTGTGAAAAAAACTACAACTGCCCTATTTTTATTGCTTCTTCTATGCAATAAAAATATAACTTTTCTTTAACTGAGTGACATGCATAAATTTACCGTATGTGAGAAAAGAGATTAAATCAGAATCCATTCTGCTTTCATCTTACCTTCATCCAGTCATCATGGTCCCATAGGAAAGATTTCTAGTCAGCTGTGTAAGTTTAAGGTTGTCTTTTTTAATATCATATACTCTCAACTTAATATTCAGCAATCTAGTACCCATGAATTTCTAGCTTACATGGTAGTTTAATTTTTAGAACAATAAAACCGTAGGTTGTTTTCGGTATTCAGTATATTCTAACAAATGAGAAATTGTCAAGAAGACATTATAAAGAGTTAATAAACATTGAATATCTATATCACAGTTATATTGCTTCATCTAAAACCCTAGCAGGTGATTAATAGTTTTAGTAAAAGGACACACGCACAAATGATCAAAGGAAGCAAATAAGGTCCATTTTTAGTAATAAAAAGAGAAAGTAATAAGCCATCTTATGGCATTTGTTAAGTAGTAAATATTAAAATGCAAAAAAGAAAAGTTTTAGAATATACTTTATATAGTTAAGAAAAAGGCACAATTCAAGGTACTTTCTCTTTCTCTCACTCTACTTGTTAAATGTATTATAAAATCATGAATACATACCAAATTTATTGAGAAAAATTTAAAAGACATATCTACATATGAAATTTGGCATTATCTACCTGCAGATGATGATTGCAGCCATGAAATTAAAAGATACTCACTCCTTGGAAGGAAAGTTATGACCAACCTAGATAGCATATTAAAAAGCAGAGACATTACTTTGCCAACAAAGGTCCATCTGGTCAAGGCTATGGTTTTTCCAGTGGTCATGTATGGGTGTGAGAGTTGGACTGTGAAGAAAGCTGAGTGCCGAAAAATTGATACTTTTGAACTGGGGTGTTGGAGAAGACTCTTGAGAGTCCTTTGGACTGCAAGGAGATCCAACCAGTCCATCCTGAAGGAGATCAGTCCTGGGTGTTCATTGGAAGGACTGATGCTGAAGCTGAAACTCCAATACTTTGGCCACCTCATGCGAAGAGTTGACTCATTTGAAAAGACCCTGATGCTGGGAGGGATAGCGGGCAGGAGGAGAAGGGGACGACAGAGGATGAGATGGCTGGATGGCATCTCCGACTCAATGGGCATGGGTTTGGGTAAACTCCTGGAGTTGGTGATGGACAGGGAGGCCTGGCGTGCTGTGATTCATGGGGTTGCAAAGAGTCGGACACGACTGAGCGACTGAACTGAACTAAACTGAAGTGACCTGCTTTAAAAAGATATAATATGTATCCAAAAGCTAGATGTAAAGAAATATAATAGATTATTTTTTAAAAAGTGAAAGTGTTAGTCACTTCAGTCATGAGCAACTCTTTTTGACCCCATGGACTATAGCCAGGCTCGTCTGTCCATGGAATTCTCCAGACAAGAATACTGGAGTGACTTGCCGTTTCCTACTCCAGGGGATCTTCCCAACTCAGGGATCCAACCCGTGTCTCCTGCATTGCAGGTAGCTTCTTTACTGTTGAGCCCAGGGAAGCCCATGGATGATAAATGGGATGTTAATTTCTATAATATGAAAAATGCTATTTGATAATTACAAGATAAAGAAAAAAGAAAATTCGATAAAGATTTAAATCTTCAAGGTCCACTATGATAACCAGAGGACAAGTGTGGTCACTTAGATTAAATTAAACAAAGTTTAAAATTCAGTTTCTCAGTGACATTGATACATTTCAAAAGAATACGTCTACTACGGTGGAAAGTTCTATGGACGGATGTTGCTTTAAATTGTCAACTGATACAAGAGCAAATAAAAATGGCCAACTTGAAAACTAAAAAAGCATGGCCAGTATTACTAGTGTGTGGCAACAGTGATTAAAAGGGGCAGAGTATATTATTTCACGCTCAACACACTGGCAAGGCATGGAGGGAGCAAGCGTCTCCTCCCTGCATGGGATTCATTTATTCTTACCATTATCAAAGAATACGACACAGCATATCACATGTAGAAGCAAGCCAGCAATATTTATTTTATAACACTTTATAATATGTGTGCATGTTTTGTACAAAACTCTTGACAACAATCACTGCTGACAATCTGAAATACGTGTGAGGGTGTTTATGAAAGTCTTGCTTGTAATGACTGAAAGCAAGCAAACAGAAATAAAACCTAAAGACAAAGAACTGCCCATCAAAAGAGAAGTGGCTGAATATATTACATTGACCTCACATCTTGGAATATTCTGCAGACACTGAAAACAATAAGTTAAAGCATTACAAGTGGACTTGGAGTGGCGCCAGCAAAGAACTGTAAGTGAAAGCGGAAAGATTTAGAAAAATGTGCATAATAGGAACTTACTTTTTTGCAAAGAAAAAATGGCTAATACATTTACAGGCATATTCACACCTATCAGGGTCTTCTCAGCTGGCTCATCCAGCCAGTGTAGGAGATGCTGGAGATGCAGTTTCAATCCCTATGTCGGGAAGATCCCCTGGAGGAGGAAATGACAATCCACTCCAGTGTTCTTTGCTGGAGAATCCCATGGATGGAGGAGCCTGGTGGCTGCAGTCCATGGGGCTGCAAAGAGTCGAACATAACTGAATGACTGAGCATGCATGTCACACCTATTGGCCAATGCAAGTATATCTGAGCATTTGATTATCTGAAATGGAAATATAGGAAGGTTACAAATTAGATTGCTTATTTTGTTAATATGCTGTGGAGGTGAGAATGGAGAATCCAAGATGGGAAAAGGGACAGTTAATCATAAAAGCATTTACAAAATATAGGATTTGATTATTAATGTAATCACATGCCTCTATATGTACCTACATCTGTGTCAAGACATTAAAATAATTTTAGAAATCATGCTTTCTAAACCTATGGAAATTTTTAATTATCCAGATTGAGTTTTAATGCACATATCTTTTCCAAAACACTGAATAAGACATTTCTCAGAGCATATTGCTTGATTGTTTTAGTTAGGTGTCAGTAAAGCTTTTTCTTTTTTACATATAGATGTAACTAACACATTCTAGGAAAAGCATAATTTTCTTCAAATAAGCATAATTAGAAGGATTAAGATACCATAGCAATACGATCCAACAGAAATATCAGGCACGCTGGAAATGAGACCCAGGGATAATTTAAAATTTTCTGATTGCCACATTTAAAAAGGGAGAGGAAACAGGTGAGATCAATTTTAGTAACCCATTATTTTTAATTCCAGATATCCCAAACATTATCATGTCAGGAAGTAGTTAATGTAAAAATGGCTGAAATACTTTCCAGTACTTTCTCATATTAAGCCTTTGATAGCCTGGGTGTGTTTCACACTCAGCATTTCTCAGCCTGCATGCCCACCGCCTAATGCTCCATGCCTGCTGGAGTGGCCAGGTAGAGCCAGGCAACTGGGAAAAAAGGAAGGAGCTGATTTTAAAATGTGGCAGTAGTAAAAGTTTTGCTCGAGGGATAGAGGAATCTAGAACTTTCTGATTTTTTAACTGTGTTCTTTGGCACACCACATGCAAGTGGCATATAGCACTTCCGGAACAAAAATTTGCCCGATGTTTCACAAATGGTTTCTCCCCTCCTGGAGCGTCACTGAGAGTTAAGGGACCCGGCACCACGTAACTTTAAAGTGTGCGGAATGATGGTGACTTACATGTCTTGTGCAATAGTTACCACAATAGGCCCAGTTAGCATACATCACCTCACACAGATATAAAAAGAAAGGAAAGAGAAAAATGCTTTCTTCCCATGAGGTGGGAACTCTTGGGATCCACTCTCTTAACTTTCACATACATCATTCAGCAGCGTCAGTAACAGTCATTATGTAGTAAAGTGTTTTCTTTCATAAGAATCTGTAAGAACATTTTTCCTTGGTGCCTGCAAAAACTGCCCATCTCTCACACAGAGGGTCATTCCAGAAGTGGGGGTGCAATGGAGAAATGTGTGTGATTGTGAGTGATCATGTGCATGTGAGTGTGTCTGAGTGTGTGTCTGAGTGTTTTTGTGTTTGATTATATGTGTGTGTCTCAGCGTGTGAGAATGTGTGTGTGAGTGAGTATGTGCCTCACTGGGTGTGTTTCTTGTAGACTCTGAACTTTTCTCCTTCAAGCAATTCATTACAACCATTTACAGAACTTTCCTTTCTTAAAATTGAATCTTAATTGCAACTCAAATTCATAGATTCAGAATTTCCAATTCAGAGATGAGTGTTTACTATTTTTTTTTAAATGTGTACCTCATGAATCTGAGGTAATAAAGTCTTATTTTTGATGAACCCTGGTTTAGAAGTTTTGCTTCCGTTTTTGGCCTGCAGGCTTCTCAGCCCTCTGGTTATACAGATATTTCTCCTGTGTTTTAGAGTTAAACCCACTCTGGATTTACCTATTTTTGTCCCACTGTTTTTTTCTCTTCACCTTGAGTATGCTCTTTCCTAAGCTGGTGCTGACCCACAACGAATTTTCAATACAAGTTATTCAACAGAGGGGGAAAAAAAACAGACGTATTAATGTGTCTTCATGAAATGTCTTTACTAATGCATGACTTGGGGCCTCATTGCCCCGGGCGGTTCATTTGCCTGCGGAGATTAGTAATGTTACAGAGGGAATACAAATGCATGGTTGCCGCTGTGAAAAATAGAACTTCCGCAGCAAAACAATTCCCCGGGCAAGCCCATTTACTGTGTGGCTAGAGACTGCTGTTTGCTTTCCGGTTTTTCAGCAGCTCTATGTGCCAACCACGGAGTCTAGTGCTGCCTGCTCTTGGAGTAGGGAGGAAGCCTAGTTCTTCTGCCTAGTCCGGAGGTTGTGGGTAGGACACGGATGGGATAAAAGAAAAGCCTGGGGCTTGGAGAGGAACCCAGGAGGGAGGAGGTGGAAGCAGCCACGTATCCTCATCCCTGCAGGGAGGAAGTGATACACTCAAAGGCCAGGGACACCCCCGAGATCCCAGTTAGGATTCTGAGTGGCAGCCTCCTCCCAGGTCATTGCAAACGGACAGGAGGTTGAAGCCCAAGGAAATATGAGGCCCTGTACCGCAGGCAAGCGGCCAGAGATGCTGTGCCACCCCTGGGTCTGTGCTGTCTACTTAAAAACAAAGACGCTCAATGCGAGAGTTGCGAGTTAAGTTTTATTCGGGGCAAAATGAGGACTGCGGCCCGGGAGACAGCACCTCAGATTGTTCAGAGAGACCACTCCAAAGAGGAGGGGGAAGAGGTCAGGACACCTGTGGTTTTGGTGAATAAATACACACACAATCATGTGCTTATTTTTCCAGAAATTTCTTCTAGTTTAGTGAAGCCTTCACTAGTCATGAGGAGCAGTCATCACTATAAAGGAGTTTCATGCTTTTCTAGATATGAGGAGTTGTAAGAAGTGGGCTCATAAAACCAGCTCCAGAGAATATTTAATTGCCTGAAGACCGGTCCTGCCAGGCTTTCCTGAGCACAGAGAGTCTCATTTCTGCTCTCCACCCTGACCTTCTTCCTCGGTCCTCAGTTCAGTCGCTCAGTCGTGTCCGACTCTTTGTGACCCCATGGACCGCAGCACGCCAGGCTTCCCTGTCCGTCACCAACTCCCGGAGCTTGCTCAGACTCATGTCGACTGAGTCAGTGATGCCATCCAACCATCTCATCCTCTGTCGTCCCCTTCTCCTCCTGCCCTCAATCTTTCTCAGCATTAGGGTCTTTTCCAGTGAGTCAGTTCTCTGCATCAGGTGGCCAAAGTATTGGAGTTTCAGCTTCAGCATCAGTCCTTCCAATGCATATTCAGGACTGATTTCCTTTAGGATGGACTTGTTTGACCTCCTTGTAGTCCAAGGGATTCTCAAGAGTCTCCAACACCACAGCTCAAAAGCATCAACGCTTTGGTGCTCAGCTCTCTTTATGGTCCAACTCTCACACCCGTGGCAGTGTTGGAGGTCAACGGCTGCAGCAGCCCCTGATTTAATCCTGCCGAGGTAGATGTCAAGTGCCCATGTATAGCTGACAATGTTGATTTACACCGGGGTCAGGCCTCACAGGCGACGGAGGGGACGCTTGCCTGAGGGAGTAAGGTGACCACAGAGAGGGACGGAGCCTGTGCTAGGAATTCGGAGAAGCACACAGCCCCCTGCGGGGGAGGCTGCACTGGACTCTTCTCCAAGCTGAGGGGGCAGAGTGTGGGTGTCAGTCTTCAGGGACCGCTGAGCCAGCCGCAGCAGGAGACAGAGCGCTTGGAGATGAGGGCCTTGCCCAGTGACCAGAGCACAGCAAAGGAATAGAAAGAGACCAGTCAGAGCTCTACGGTGGGGAGGAAACTGTGAAATGCTGAGGCCACGAGTCAGATTTCCTGCAGCCAGACACGTCTTAGGGGCTACACCCTGTGGACTAAGGGTCTTCATCCTCCAGAGACAGCTAATGGCCTAGACGTCAGGGCGGCTTCTGCTTTAAGCCAGGAGTGACGTTTAATTAATTTTTGCCTGCTCAGAAAGGCCAGATTACTTAACTAAAAATCTAAATTAATCATTCTGCCTATCCATTTTGTAATGAGAGCTAATATTTGACTGCAACAAATAGATAAAGTTATGAATGATTTAATGAAATAATCATTATTGCACAGATATTTGAATAGTGCTGAAGGAAATAGGAGCTGCGAGACAAAAAAAAATTTTTTCATTTATGGCAAAATGCCTATTCTTTAAGTTTAAGCAACAAACTCACTTACGAGTTAATAACAAGATATAAAAGAAAATATAATTCGAGCAAAGTAAGTGTGATGGTTTCTATAGAATACTGCTACTAGTCAAGGTATAATGAGAAAATAATGCTGTAGAATAGAGCCCATAGCCTGAGCTTTATTAAGATACACTTCACTCCATCTCTGAGCATCTCACCCTGTGAGCAGAAAGACTGTTGCTTACCTGCTTAGAATAGAACACCCTCTACAGAGCGTTCAGACTGTGGCTTGCAAATCTACTCCTCGTTCTCCCTCCACTAAGTTTAAATATATTTGTTGCCCTAGAAGAAAAGACGACTCTAGACTTTTTTCTAAGTTGAATAAATAGTATTTCTGTTAAAAGCTTATATGTAAGTAGTAATGACATCATTGGATCGTCCCAGGTGGTTCAGTGGTAAAAGAATTCCCCAGCCAATGCAGGAGACACAGGTTTGATCCCTGGGTTGGGAAGATCCCTTGGAGAAGGAAATGGCAACCAATTCCAGTATTCTTTCCTGGAGAATCCATGGTCAGAGGAGCCTGGCGAGCTATGTAGTCCACGGAATAGTAAAGAATCATACATGACTTAGGGACTGCACAACAGCAAATTGTCCTCTTTGCAGCAGTTTAAGTTTTGCTGTTTTTGTTATTGTGAGAGGGATTTCATTTAAATGGATATTTAGTCTTTTAAGCAAGTTGCCTTATCAGTTTAGTTCAGTCGCTCAGTCATGTCTGACTCTTTGTGACCCCATGGACTGCAGCACACCAGGCTTCCCTGTCCGTCACCAGCTCCCGGAGTTTATTCAAACTCATATCCATTGAGTCGGTGATGCCATCCAACTGTCTCATCCTCTGTCATCCCCTTCTTCTCCCACCTTCAATTTTTCCCAGCACCAGGGTCTTTTACAATGAGTTAGTTCTTCGCATCATGTGGCCAAAGGATTGGAGTTTCAGCTTTAACATCAGTCCTTCCAATGAATATTCAGGACTGATTTCCTTTAGGATGGACTGGTTGGATCTCTTTGCAGTCCAAGAGACTCTCAAGAGTCTTCTCCAACACCACAGTTCAAAAGCATCAATTCTTCTATGCTCAACTTTCTTTATAGTCCAACTCTCACATCCGTACATGACTACTGGAAAAAACATACCTTTGACTAGATGGACCTTTGTTGGCAAAGTAGTGTCTCTGCTTTTAAATATGCTATCTACATTGGTCATAACTTTTCTTCCAAGGAGCAAGTGTCTTTTAATTTCACGGCTGCAGTCACCATCTGTGCAGGTTTTGGAACCCAAGAAAATAAGGTCTGTCACTGTTTCCATTGTTTCCCCATAGATTTGCCATGAAGTGGTGGGACCAGATGCCATGATCTTAGTTTTCTGAATGTTGAGCTTTAAGCCAACTTTTTCACTCTCCTCTTTCACTTTCATCAAGAGGCTCTTTAGTTCTTTGCTTTCTGCCATAAGAGTGATACCATCTGCATATCTGAGGTTATTGATATTTCTCCTGGCAATCTTGATTCCAGCGCGTGCTTCATCCAGCCCGGCATTCCGCATGATGTACTCTGCTTATAAGTTAATAAGCAGGGTGACAATATACAGCCTTGACATACTCCTTTCCCAATTTGCAACCAGTCTGTTGTTCCATGTCCAGTTCTAACTGTTGCTTCTTGACCTGCATACAGATTTCTCAGGAGGCAGGTCAGGTGGTTGGTATTCCCATCTCTTGAAGAATTTTCCACAGTTTGTTGTGATCCACACAGTCAAAGGCTTTGGCAAAGTCAATAAGGCAGAAGTAGATAGTTTTCTGGAACTCTTTTGCCTTTTCAATGATCCAAAGGATGTTGGCAATTTGATCGCTGGTTCCTTTGCCTTTTCTAAAACCAGCTTGAACATCTGGAAGTTCACAGTTCACATACTGTTGAAGCCTGGCTTGGAGAATTTTGAGCATTACTTTGCTGGTGTGTGAGATGAGCGCAATTGTGTGGTAGTTTAAAAATTCTTTGGCATTGCCTTTCTTAGGGATTGGAATGAAAACTGACCTTTTCCAGCCCTGTGGCCTTATACTGGCCCCCAAATTAAGACCTTAAAAGTTTTTCTAAGTTGACTGAACTTCTTAATACTGCCATCATACATCTATAGCAATCTTTTCTTTAAATGCTTGAAATAAAATTAAATAGATGCACAGCCTTTGCCAAAGTAAAACTTTAAAAACTAGATTCTGTTCATTTCCAGAAATTAGAGATAGTATTTCTTCACAGATTAGCTTAGAAATGGGGTAAACACTTAGAAGTGTGTGTGGTTCACAAGCTATTAAGTTGCTCTTCTTTCACCATATGATGGATTTTGTTTATAATCCTTATGACTTTCCACTTTTTCCTTTTCCTCTTCTCCAGTTTCTTACTTCAGGTATTTCATGATGTGACCATAACCCTTTTGTCGCTTAATCCACACGCAGTGAACAACAGAATGTGAGAGCTAGGGGTTCTGCCCACTGGGGAAGCCTGCCTTCACCAGCACCTTTCAGGCAGTGTTCCGAGAAGGTTGCAGCCATGCAGCGGTTTACTTCTCACCAGGTGCTCATGAGCTGTGGGGTCCTGGGTTTTTATTCCTCAGTCAAATGTTCCTACAGAAGCCTCCATGAGGCTGCTGGTCAGCATTCAAGCTCCCGCTCACACAAACTTATTAGGACCTTTTGGGCCTGTCATAGTCTGTGTGAGGGTTGGAAAAAACATTTCCAGAGATGAGGCAGTGTGAGGGGAGAATAGAGCTTATTAGAGCAGGAGATGTTTTTGAACAACCGCCAGTTCAAGGGAGAGCTGACCCCTTTTGCGAGCAAGTAGTCAATTTTTATAGCCTCGAGACACAGGAAACTTCATTAGGTGATTGGTTAGGATGCTATAGGGTGGGTTATGGGGTCAGGGAACTGGTTAGTCTAGATCATGAGGCTCATGGCAGCAGTTCATATGGGGCTCAGTTAATTCTGGAGATTTTTGTCCTATGACCTTGGTATCAGGCTCCACACCTGTGACCTTCCTGTAGGGCTCCAGAGGACCTGCTCAAGCCTGGCCTCTTAAATAGCATTTCTACATGGCTATGAATTGCAGTTGAGAATACCCAGCATTATGGAGCAGGGGTGAGCTTATCACTAGTTCATGACGGACAGTAGTTACGTAAAGTCTGAGGAGACATGCATTTGATCTCTACTCAATCCCAGGAGAAAGCTAGACATAGTTCTTTGAAAGGCGCATAAGGTATACACACACAACAACAGGAGATGCAACAGGAGATGACTTTTCTCCAACATTTACAGATCTCTGCTGGTATGATCCTGTTTGAGCTTGCCAGAGTCAAGTTCATTTCTCATAAACACTTTAATTGTCATGGGATTTTCTAAGGCCCAAATACTAAAGAAGCTTCACCAGCCTGGGCATGATACAGTGTCTTTTCTTGTTCTACGTGTGGTGTGCTAAGCTTCTTCAGTCATGTCTGACTCTTTGTGACCCTGTAGACTGTAACCCACCAGGCTCCTCTGTCCACGGGATTCTCCAAGAAAGAATACTGGAGTGGGTTGCCACGCCTTTCTGCAGGGGATATTCCTGACCCAGGGACTGAACCTGTGTTCCTTAGGTCTCCGGCACTGGCAGGCAGTTTCCTTATCACTGGAGCCAGCTGGGAAGTTCTCTATTGTTCTATGCCTCACTCAAAACAGCAGATTAATGGGATATGTAGCCAACAGACCAGAGTTAGTATGCTATATATTGACTACAAATATGAAAAAGACACACATATACGATGTGCCATGCTTTAGTAATTGGAGGTGCAATGTGCAACATCTTAGCTTCCACTTTGGAGGGACAGATAAAAACACTTCAGATCTTCATCAGGTACATGGCAGTTAAAGCCAGTAAATGTAAGAAGGCAGGTATAAGGGTTCTGTGAGCAAGTTTAATAACAACTCTTAACTCCTGAGCTCCAGAATGGAAGCCACTAGAAAAATGGCAAAATTAGGTTGTTTGTTTCAGCAAAATTGGCTTGTCCTGATAGATATTTTGCCTGGGATATGGTGACTTATTACTACTAAGCAAGCTCTTTTGTTAACTAAGCTCTGTTTCCTGTTTATTGTGCAGAACCTTGGTATAAAGTCTGCTTCAAGTCCCTGAGGACTGAAAGTCAAGATTTATGTCACTAAAGAACATTTACCTTCAACTCTCACATTTAACAATCTGGAGACTTCTGAATGAACTGGGCCCTCGTTTTACTTTAAGTGGTGTTAAGACGTTTTGTCCTTGATGAGTTATTGTCATTTGGGTTCTAAAACCATTTAGAATCGCTAGACATATGAAACTTCCTGTGCGAAATAACTAGCAATTACTCTGCTATTGAAAAAGAGAAATGGTGATGTAAACCCATTAAATCCTGTCTCTAAATTCAAGAACAAGGACCAATGCTAGTGGCTGCCTGGGGCTCCAGGTGGAAATTGGGATTTACTGTAAATGGGTGTGGGGATGTTATTAGAAGAACATGAACGTGAAAGGGAAAGGCGCTCAGTCGTGTCCGACTCTTTGCGACCCCACGGACTATACAGTCCATGGGATTCTCCAGGCCAGAATACTGGAGTGGGTAGCCTTTCCCTTCTCCAGGGGATCTTCCCAGCCCAGGGACTGAACCCAGGCCTCCCACATTGCAAGTGGATTCTTTACCATCTGAGCCCCCAGGGAAGACCTATTAGAAGGATGAAAGCTTTCTAATACTGATATTTTAAAAATTTGTTTATTTATTTGGGTGCACTAGGTCTTATTTGTGGCATGAGGGATCTATTAGTTGTGGCATATGAACTCTTAGTTGTAGCATGTGGCATCTAGGTCCATGACCAGGGATTGAATCCAGGCCCCCTACACTGGAATCAGAGTCTTCGCTACTGGATCACCAGGGAAGTCCCTAAAATTAATTTTTTATGATAGTTGCTCCACTTGCTAAAGTTACTAAAATCATTGAATTGTATACCTCAAATGGGTTAATTTTATGACATATAAAATATATCTCAAAAAAGTTATCAAGAAAAGTTAACATATGCATGCCAACTTAAGTAATTTGGATATTAATTGCTTGCTCTTGATAAAGAAATAAAAATCAGTAGATTCTACTTGCAATTGGAGTTTTAGAATGAAATAGTGAAGGAGTCCATACCTGCATATCAGTCAGCACAAAACTGATAAATTGGAATACATTTGGTTTGTGAAATTGCATGTTTTTAATGTTTTTAATAACTGGGGAGAGTGTTTCTCTATTCAACAATGCTGACAAAAGAATGGTAAATAAGTGAAAAATACCATAAACATATCAAAGTCATTTCTACATTACTGCTTAATATATTCTTATTATACATTAAATATGTCTAAGATGTTTATAATTCATTTTTAAGTCTTTTATGTCCTCTTTTTCTTTTAACCCATGGAATTCTAAACTTACTTTAGGTGTCCTTTCTGTCTAGGAAGAAACTGATCTTTCATCAACAGTAAATAAATTAAAAACTGGATTTGACTTTTTTTCCCCTCACTTTCAGGTAAGACTGAATAAAGGGAAAAAGAATTCATCCATCATGTGGTAAACAAGAGACAAGGTCATTGGTAAACGAAAATACCAGATCCAGCAATGATGAAATGAACATAGACTATGGCAGGTCTAACCAAGACAGAGCTGGCTTCACAGGGGCAGGCCCTATGCAGTCACACAGTCTCAAAGGGCCCACACTTGCTTTAAAGCTCTGCTATTGCCGTCTTGATATTCTTAATAATGTCTTCAATGAGGGACCCCACCTTTTTATTTTGCATGGGGCCCAGGAAGGCAGGTTGCCAGTACTGCGTGCAGAAAGTGGTATCTGAACACAGGTGGCACTTCGCTGTATTCGTTGTAATTGAATTTTCCTCATATCTTGAAATGTTTCCTCTTTGTATGCTTAGAGTTAGGCAAATAGGGATAAAAATATATGCCTTTTATTTCTTTTTCTTCTCTGATTGCTGTGGACAGCAATGGAGAAACAGACATAGAAAACAGACTTATGAACATGGGGAGAGGGGAGGAGAGGGTGAGTTGTATGGAAAGAGTGACATGGAAATGTACATTACCATATGTAAAATAGATAGCCAACGGGAATTCGCTGTGTGGCTCAGGAAACCCAAGCAGGGGCTCTGTATCAGTCTACAGGGGTGGGATGGAGAGGGAGATGGGAGGGAGGTTCAAAAGGGAGGGGGTATATGTACATCTGTGGCTGATTCATGCTGAGGTTTGACAGAAAACAACACAATTATGTAAAGCAATTATCCTTCAATTAAAAAACAAAGAAATTAAAAAATATATGACTTTCTGTGATTATACTCAAACAGCTGAAAGAATTTGTGGAATCTTCTAAGTCCTAATCCTCATTTTGTTCAGTGTACTTAATTCTCTGCACACATTCCCGCATAGTAACCAGTTCGTACTGAAATACTAAGAGAAAATTTGGACTGGTACCCCCAGCACTACATCTGTTTGGGCGGCAAGCTCACAGGCCTGCCTCAGCTCCAGCAGCTATGCAGATGGAGAAGAGCAGCTGTCTGGGGGCCTGACCCCCGGAAGCCACCCCACTCACAGCTGACGGCGTGATAGGGAAGACGAAGGAGGAAGAGGTGCTAGACTGATAAAGGCTCCTTATTTTGGAACCAAAATCCATCAATTAGGCTATATTAAACACACTTGTGAAAGCAAGCCGGTGTCACCTGCTAATGATGGTTTAGCTGTGCTCAGGTTACATGAAGTCTCTCAAAATCTTTCTGTAAACAAGTAAAACATTTTCCGTGCAGTCATGTCCAACTCTTTGTGACCCCATGGACTGTAGCCCACCAGGCTCCTCTGTCCATGGGATTCTCCAGGCAAGAATACTGGAGTGCGTTGCCATTTCCTCCTCCAGGGGATCTTCCCAACCCAGGGATCAAACCCACGTCTCTTACATCTCTGGCCTTGGCAGGCAGGTTCTCTAGCACTAGCAGACAGCATATATTTTGGAGGAAGTAAAACTGTATTTTCTCTCAACTTCATATGAAACAGTGCTCCTTTTCTATATTTTCTCATCCTTGAGATCCTTACCCACTATACCTTTCACTTCTGAAGGAATCTACAATTGTGAGACCTCCACATCCCGTTTATACTAACACGCACACACATGCACGCACACACGCACACACACCACCCTTGACTGACTGACGCGGCCGCCTCAGCGCTGAGATGAGTACTGTTAGCTGCACCCTGTCAGCAGTGAACCGACTTGTGACTGATTAGTGGCGTCTCCCTGCAGGGAAAACTGAGATGGTGAGCGAGGGGACACAAAGGAGGGAGTTTAGGGGAAGGACCATGTTTTGTATCTGCTGATGTTAGAGAAGGATTTATTCTGTTGCTGCCAACCAGCCGAGGGCCCTAATATTTGCAATTCCTTTTCATTTTGGCAGATGCTCACATTAGAGAAATACTGATTTAATAAATAATGCTATTCTATATTCACTTAGAATTTGTTAGATGTTGCAAAGTGTGAAAGCTGGACATAAAGCTGGAACCTGGAGAGAAACCTTGAGAGGCGCAGCGTGACTGAAGCTTTAAGTCACCCGGATGAATACTGAGGGCCCTGTGTTTTTCTACCAATATTTTCACCCCTCGGAATGCCCCAGGGCATGGAGCAATTGTATGCATTCTTAAAGCCAGGCTGGGAGTTATCTTCTTCAGTAAGTCTTCCTGTCTTTTCCAACCAGGTCACTGATGTCTTAGCTTTGCCTTGTTTTTGCTTTTTTTCCACTGTCAATATGCTCATTTTGCAGACTGGCATCTTTTCCAGAATGGTGAGTCTCACTGAGGGACCTAGACAAGGTTCAAAAAGATGTTCTTTTCAAAAGACCTGTTGGAGAGGGGCCTGTGATTTGGCCTCTCAACACGAACCCAGAGGTTTCTTCATACGGTTGTCAACATGACTTTATCTTACATGCAACAGGCCACTAACAAGAAGTACTAAATCGACAGTAATATGCCGCCGAGGCAGAGAGGAATACTCAGATTCATTGATACTGCTCTAGCATTTCAGACAATGTCTTCAGTTGGGAAGATCCCCTGGAGAAGGAAATGGCAACCCACTCCAGTACTCTAGCCTAGAAAACTCCATGGATGGAGGAGCCTGGTGGGCTACAATCCGTGGGGTCACAAAGAGTCGGACACAATTGAGCTGCTTTTCACTTTCACTGTTAATAATCATTTCTGAAGGACTTTGTATTAGTTTCCTCTAATGAGTTACACCAACTGGATAGCTCAACACAAGAGGGATGTACTGTCTGACAATTCCAGTGGCTAGAGGTCCAAACTCAAGGTGTGGGCGGGGCCAGGCTCCCTCTGAAACCCACCAGGTGTAATCCAGTCTCATCTCTCCCTGCCTTCTGGGGGCTTACGGGCAACCTCTCGGGTTTCTTGGCTTGTAGACACATCTCTAGCATTTCTGCATTTTCACATGCCTGCATGTTAAGTCGCTTCAGTCCGACTCTGCTACCCCAAGGACTGCAGCCCGCCAGGCTCCTCTGCCCATGGGGCTCTTCAGGCAAGAACACTGGCATGGGTTGCCATGCCCTCCTCCAGGGGATCTTCCCCACCCAGGGATCGAACCTGTGTCTCTTACGTCTCCTGCATTGGCAGGCAGGTTCTTTACCACTAGTGCCGCCTGGGAAGCCCCCACCTCCACACGGCTGGTTACTTATAAGGACAGAGTCGTATCAGGTGAGGGACCCCCCTCTACTTCAGTATGGTGTCATTAGACTGTAATTACACCTGCAAGGCCTATTTTCAAATAAGGACATACGCGACAGCAGTGCGGAGAAGGCAATGGCAGCCCACTCCAGTGCTCTTGCCTGGAAAATCCCATGGACGGAGGAGCCTGGTGGGTTACAGTCCATGGGGTCGCACAGAGTCGGACACGACTGAGAGACTTCACTTTCACGTTTCACTTTCATGCACTGGGGAAGGAAATGGCAGCCCACTCCAGTACTCTTGCCTGGAGAATCCCAGGGACGGGGGAGCCTGGTGGGCTGCCGTCTATGGGGTCGCACAGAGTCAGGCACGACTGAGAGACTTCACTTTCACTTTTCATTTTCATGCACTAGAGAAGGAAACGGCAACCCACTCCGGTGTTCTTGCCTGGAGACTCCCAGGGACGGGGGAGCCTGGGGGGCTGCCGTCTGTGGGGTTGCACAGAGTCGGACACGACTGAGCGACTTAGCAGCAGCAGCAGCTACAGTAGTGGAGGTTAGGACTTCACATTTTGGTGAGGACACAATTTAACCCATAACTGACTTATTCTTCATGATTTTATTTATATTAATCTACACATAATATTTCTAAGATACTTTCTATTTGCAGCAATGACAATGCCTTAAATTCCAAATGAAGAATTTTAATATTAATTAAACCCTCTAACTTGATCATATGAGTTAATTACAGAAATTTCCATTTTATTTTTTTCCCAATTTTAAAACATAGCTGGATTTTACTAAGCTAAAATAACATGTTTACATATTAGAATAATTTAGTGTACATTTTCAATGATTGCATATTTTTTTCCAATTCTTTCTGAGTAAAGTCCCTTATAAAATAAAACTAGATGTGCTGATGTCACTAGCAGATTTATTAATAATTTGGGTAACATTTAGCCATCATGTAATGAATAAAACAATGAAGTATTCCTTAAGCTGTTAATAAAATAAAAATGAATGTTTTGAATAGTTTAAAATCTATGATAAGTACTATTTCAATGATTTGGATGTAGCATTTCTTTGCCTGTATTATCTAAATAGTTACTTCAGTTTTATACATTTTTATTTGTATACTTTTATATTTTGCATATATTTATAGTACATTTTTTCTAACAAAATTCGAGTAGAAAGCAGTGTGTTTTACATCACTTTTACAGGACTTCTAAGTATAAGGAATGCTAAAACTCAAAAAGTAGTCATCGGCAAAATACCTGAATTTATCAGCTTTGAGTGCTTCTGTCATCGACAGCCATGCTGTCCATCAGCGAAGACTAGATACTCAGCTAAAAACCAACGGAAGGGCTAACGATAAGGTCCATTCATTCTCTGCCCAAGACAAAAACGAGAAACACGGCAAACTGTCCTGCAGTGTTAAGTGCCCATGTGATCCTGCTAGCTTCATGCTGGAAGAAAGTGTGAGCTGTAGTTTAAGACTAGAGAAGTCAGCTCTAACAATGGAAGCAGGTGTGACTGTGGTAACTTCATGCTTAGACTTGGGTACATCGTTTGCGCTAGTACGCATACTTATTAGTAAGGAAACAAAATGTAAAGTCTAAGCTGTGCCCCAAATTTAAGCATGAATCAAAAGGAAATACCATCCATTTCATAAACAATACTTCAATCCAGTGGATGAAGTTTGCTTCAAGGATATTTTTATTAGTAGTATGTTATTATGGATTAGGTTCAGCAGGTGAAGAATCCGCGTGCACTGCAGGGATGCCAGTTCAATCCCTGGGTGGGGAAGATTCCCTGGAGAAGGAAATGGCAACCCACTCCAGTATTCTTGCCTGGAGAATCCCATGGACAGAAGGATCAGTGTTGGAAGCAGAAGATGACTTCTGTTGAGGCAAACCACATCTTTTCCCCATTATGGCCATACATGTATTGCATCCATCACAATTTGGTTTAACTGAGGCTTGTTTGTGCCTCTGTTAAGCTAGTTTCCTATCTTCTATTTATTCTACATGTGGCTTTAAAATAAACTCTACCAACTAAAGTGAGTTCAGTGCATCTTTGGTCTCTAAAATTAATACCTGATGGTACAATTTAAAGAAGTTATGTGATCTCACTATTGTTACTTTGTTGCAGCAAATGCTTTTTGATTATTGTTGTTGTTCAGTTGCTGAGTCGTGTCCGACTTTTTGTGACCCCATGGACTTCAGCACGCCAGGCTTCCCTGCCCTTTACTATCTTCTGGAGTTTACTCAAGCTCATGTCTATTTTTGACTATGGAAGAGGTAAATTCCAAGAAATCTGTTGGAAAGGTATATTCCTAATTTCCATGTTTCTATTTATCTTTGCCACCACAATTTTTGTGTTTAAAAGTTCTAACACACGTGGTAGTAGAAATGAAAAATGTTGAAAAAGTTACATCCTGAAAAGAACATGCCCATTTTTAAATAAACATATTTAACTCTACAAATGTATAATTGAACACTTAGGAGAATAAGCTCAGAATCTATTTGACAAAGTTTTACTTCCACTGAAAATTATATTTTATCAAAATTTTTTCTTTCAAAGATATAAAATATATTGAGAGGTTTTGGCCATTTATTTTCTATATAAGATTATCTCAAGTTTCCCACCACTGGTGAAGGGATTATCTTCCCTTTAAGTTTATAGTGTAAAGGGTACTATCTGATTTACCTAATTCTAAGACCTTGAGCAATTAATAGGTCGCCTAATATTCAGGGCATACTATAGAGTGGTTGAAAATATACCGAAAGGTCATCTGACCTCAATTCCAGCTTTTGTTCTACCTGAATTAGTTGTAGCCTTTTGGTTAAGTTACTAAACTAAAATGAAGAATTTGAAGTCCCAAAGATGTTAAACGACTTTGACTAGACTATTGCTAAAATTCTAAACATTATTTAAAGCCTCTGACTCTGTGGTATAAACTGGTCTACTATAATATATAAAATAGAATTCTCATATATTACTAATCAATCTCTAAAAATGCAAGGCAATGAATTTAAAATGTAATCACAGACTAAAAGATGAAGGCTCACCATCATTATTTGATACAAGTATGGTTTTAATGAGCCTCATAAAATTTTTGCGTTGTCTACTGTGATTTGTGGCATAGTTGCCACAGTTATATTATGACATCATTCTTTATGTCTATTCTTTTAAAATACAATAATATATACAGTTCAGTCTCTGCAGAATGTGACATATATATAGCAGCTGTGTTAATAGGGCTTTCCTGCTCAGAACATCTTGTTCTTAGTATTCATTCCATTTTAAGTAAAAATAATGACTTGTTCAAATACAATTTAAAATCTAGATCTAATCAGTCACAGTATCACCCCAAGTAACAATATCTTTTCCTTTAGAGATCACACACATTTAAGATGCATACCTACCTGCTCTCTTCCCATCTCTTTCTCAACTGAAGTATTTTATAAATGATTCATGCAATTACAGCTTATTTAGTGATTTGGTGAGGGCATTAGAAAGGAAAAGATTTAAAATTGTCTTATTTTTAAAGAAATTCAGTATGCAATAACATCATCAAAAATTGGATCTTTTAGCATTCAGATTTCTCTGCTTTGTTTTATATTAATGGTTCATTAGATTATTATCTTCCCTCAAATATACTATCAAGTGAAATTTACTATTATTGTGGTAAAAATGTTGGGGTACCAGTTACCAAATGTTAAACAATCATATATAGCTTTATTCCTTGGACTCATTAACTGTTATTTAACCACAAGCAAAGTCAGCAACATAAGGTTCTTATTCAGTTTGAAAATGCATGCTTGAATTATAATACTAGAATGTTATCCATCAAATATGGCAGGTGGATCTTACAAAACTTACCTGACATAATAGCAATGAATACCTGGAGGTTGCTTTTGGGACCTTAACAATAGTATAAAAACATTTTAATAGTATTGTGCATAACTTCTTCATGATTTAAAAATGTGGAAATGATTAGCACCTCAAGTAAATCTGTATGTATCCTAGAAGTCTGGGATACTGCAGTTTCCTACAGAAGCTCTCCTGCAAGGAAAACATTGCTCATAGAATCAGGATCCTGGGTTGAAATTCCTTATTATGCTGTGAGGTTTGTAGGACTCACTCTTCTTTTCTCACCTATAAGGAAAATAATATCTGCTTTGACCCTTTCCCACAGGTACTGCCAGAATGAAATGAGATATTAGATAGCAAATAAATTTGAAAAATATGGAAATGAGATGCATGTACAAAGCTCAAAGACAGATACACAAAATAAAGATCAGAACCAATATGATGTTCAGAGGTACTTTCTGAATATAAATTATTTTATTGAGGCTGAAATTAAGCAAACATTCTGAAATAAATTAAAGTGAATAATTAGAACATTGGTTTATGTTACTGTGTTTGTATAACCACTATTACTGATATTTTTACCTTTGGAGACCTTGAAAGTAGGTCCAATGCTTTTCAGAAACCCATGTGGTCAAGATTAATGGAGTTCTTGACATGGGGCCACCTTGTTTATGACAATCATAATTCAGTGACTTCTACCAGAGTAAATTTGGTATTGATGATGGTGTTTTTACTTCTGCATGTATCTGTCTTCAACTATATCTCACATGCCTAAAGAATTAAGCTTTAATTGTGTCCAACTCTTTGCAACCCCGTGGACTGTAGCTTGCCAGGCTCCTCTGTCCATGGGATTTCCCAGGCAAGAATACTGGAGTGGGTTGCCATTTCCTTCTCCAGGGAGTCTTCCAGACACAGGAATCAAACCCACTCATAGAATCAGCATGCTGATCAAACCTAGGTCTCCCACATTGCAGGCAGATTCTTTACCATCTGAGCCACCAGGGAAGCATTTTAACATTAGGCTAAGACCATGAAAGAAAATTATGTAATCTTTCAATATATTTTCCCAGGTGGCTCAGTGGGTAAAGAACCTGCCCGCAATGCAGAAGATGCAGGAGACTCGAGTTTGATGTCTGGTCAGAAAGATCAGCTGGAGGAGGGCACGACAACCCACTCCAGTATTCTTGCCTGGAGAATTGGATAGACAAAGGAGCCTGGTGGGTTACCGTCCACAGGGTCGCAAAGAGTCGGTCACAATTGAAGCGACTGAGCAAATACTTTCTCCAGTCATCGCTGCTATTGTTGTTCCGTTGCTCAGTCGTGTCTGACCCCAAGAACTGCAGCATGCCAGGTTTCCCTGTCTTTCACCATCTCCAGGAGCTTGCTCAAACTCATGTCCATTGTGTTGGTGATGCCAGTCATGGAAAGGAAATTAACTACACGAAGTCCATCTTTCAGATAAAGAGGTAACATTCCTGTTATGTCCTCAGTACTCCACTGCCTCAAGGATGCTATGCATACACCCTGAGGTCCACTTGATATCTACAATGATCCCCAGATCGAGGCTGATAAGGGATCTAATTGCAAGGAGTTTGGAGGACTGATGCTGAAGCTCCAATACTTTGGCCACCTGATGCGAAGAGCTGACTCTTTGGAAAAGACCCTGAGGCTGGGAAAGGCTGAGGGCAGGAGGAGAAGGGGGCGACAGAGGATGAGACGGTTGGATGGCATCACCGACTCAGTGGACATGAGTTTGAGCAAGCTCTGGGGGATAGTGAAGGATAGGGAAGCCTGGTGTGCTGCAGTCCATGGGGTTGCAAAGAGTCAGACACAACTGAGCGACTGAACAAAAGCAACATGGAGAGAGAGAACGATTCAGTAACTGTAGTAACCTTCCAGGTGTCAGGGCAGTACCACAGATGATGTAAACTTGTCAAGACTGGAGTGAGAGAGTGAAATGGGAGCAACTCTTGGAACCGAGAAAAAGGCTATTTCATTGGGCTCGTCTACATAATTGCTCCGTCCATACTGTGACTAGACCTCTTGACATTCTGTTACCATCTCCCTTCACTTTTAATATGAATTATACTTTTTAACTGGGCCTTGTCAAAACTTTTTCCTAATATACTGTACTAAATTCCCCAAAGTACACACCTCAGAGCTGTTAATTAAAAGGGCCTGCTGGTATAAATAAACACATATGCTGCTGATTAGCCACCCTTTAGGGGTCAACAGTGGGGAAGTCCTGCTGGGCTTCTGTTAATTGTTGTCCAAAATCTTAACAGGGACTGTCTAATGGTCTCATATGGCTTTGTCCATCTGGCCCTCTGAGTTCACTTGCCAGTAAATAGCCAACCTTTAGAAAAAGAGAGAGCTATCTCTTATAAGAGGGATATCTTATAAGATATAACCTAGCTATTCACATGCGCGAATAAGGATGATTTACTTTAATTCACTAATCAAATCTTACACACCTAATTTAAGTTGTCTTTTAGATTTATTCTAATGTCAACTGCTTTAATACTAGCCCAAAGCTGGATTTTTGCTTCTTTTACATAAGCAGCATTAGATGCACCAGGACTTGGTAGCATTGCATGTTATATTTATGGACTTAAGCAGTGAAGAATATTTCTAATAACTAATATTTCTGAATTTTACCTGACAATTTTAGGTACTGGTGCACCTTTTTCTTTCAGGGGAGTACTGTAGAGCTGATGGCTAGGTGTAAAGCTTGGTCTCACATATTCTAAAATAGAATTTTGGTTGGTATTACTCCTCTGAATATTATAAAGCCACACTACTAGCTGGTTTTTCACTACATTATCTCTCCCATTTTTAGATGAATGTTTCAAAATAGAATTAATAGATCCAAAGGAGCTAGTAAGAGAATACTCTTCATTCATAGTAGGACATTATTTTAGAAAACCTCTGTTCTATTTGTCTTATTTTTGAAAGAGATGAAAGCCTGAATATAGGGGAAGAGATCCTCCAGATCAAGGTGTATATGTGTATATTTTTCATAGGTAATTGTGTGCTGAAGAGAAGAATATAACTGGTCACATTTTCTCTCGTGTTTAGTCTGCTCATACACTATCAAAAGTGATCTGACAGTATTCTAAAATTTCCCCAAGTAGTAGAAATGGAAGTTATTAGTGTATTTCATTTGTATTATATCTTATTGTTATCTTGTGTGTGTTAATTACTCAGTTGTGTCCAACTCTCTGCGACCCCATGGACTGTAGCCCACCAGGCTCCTCTGTCCATGGGATTTTCTAGGCAAGAATATTGGAGTGGGTAGCCACTCCTTTTTCCAGGGAATTTTCCCCCCCTGGGGATCAAACCCAGGTCTCCTGCCTTGCAGGCAGATAATTTTACCATCTGTGCCACCAGGGTGGGTAGAACCAGATCACAATATTAGAAAAAAGGGAAACCTGTCTACAAGAAATATATGTTTTAAAAAAATGTAAAGGAAAATTACATAAATTGCATTTCATGTTAGAAAAAGAATTCTGAGAACTGTGTGGAAGACTTGTTGGAGAGGGGTGAGACTGAGCACTTGGGATCCTGCTAAACACGTGTCCTAAATGCAGTTTCTCTCTTGCCTGAGTGCATTTTTCCCAGTATTTTTCATATTCTTCAGAGACCTTGGGACATGCCATAAAAATGTTGGCCAGCTGTTCTGATTCAGTTGCAAAATATAAATAATATACAGGATATATATTATGTGAGTGTCTGTTAAGTTGCTTAAGTCTTTGTGACCCTATGTACCTTAGCCCGCCAGGCTCCTCTGTCCCTGGGATTCTCCAGGCAAGAACACTGGAGTGGGTTGCCATGCCCTCATCCAGGGAATCTTCCCAACCCAGGGATTGAACTGATGTCTCTTACTTAAGTCTCCTGCATTGGAAGGTGGGTTCTTGACTTCGTCCCTGTAGCTCAGATGGTAAACAATCTGCCTGCAATGTGGGAGACCTAGGTTTGGTCCCTGGGTCGGGAAGATCCCCTGGAGAAGGGAATGGAAACCCACTCCAGTGTTCTTGCCTGGAGAATTCCAAGGACAAGGAGCCTGGGGGGTTACATTCCATGGGATCACAGAGAGTCAGACATGACTGAGCGATTAACACCACTAGCGCCAACTGGGAAGCCCACATTTTACGTATATAATATTATATAAGACAGGCTTTGTTCTTTTGAGATACTGCACTTTAGAAAAATGCTCATGCTTTGTTTCTGAATTGAATATGTCTGTCTCTGGAACACTTTTATTTCTTGTACACTTCCCTGTGTTTATGCATATGTAATTAAAACTGTACTATTTTGGTATACACACTTTTTATGTAAGCATTGTATGTTCTAAAGAAGATATTTTGAATAGTCAAAGCAATAGTGTTCTGAAATAATATGATTTAGAAAATAGTAAAATCAACCAGAAGAATGGTGAATATTCATTATAACTCAACATGCTCTAGTAACAACATTACTTATTAAATTGAATTTCTTGATTATTTTTATTTCCTTTAGCGTGTATTAAACATTAGCCAGTAGAGCTGCTCTCTACATAATGAAAGATTACCCATACATTCAGGTTCTCACACATATTTACATTTATTTTAGATCAGTAATCTCATGTGACTTTTGTGTAAAAACATGCCTGATCAAAAACAAACAAACAAACAAACAAAACCCTCCAACACAGAATCTTGCAGCAGAGTATAAACAAACATGAAGACCAACACTTTAAAATTCCTTTGTAAACAGAGAGACTTGTATTGCCGAACCACAAAATATGTCAAGAGACTGTGCTTGCTTATTTACTTTTCTGCTGCATATTACATTGGGCCTTTTCCTAAGTTTATATTTGCATAGTGTTAGGCATGCAGAGAAAGGACTGTGTCTATTTGCATTTTAAACATTCGGTATCTTTGGCATAAATGAAGGGAGGCAGTTTGCCCTCACATTTCCTCAGTACATTTCTTGACATGAAAATATCTCTCCAGTGATTCACTAATGTGGTTTGTAGAAGAAGCCAGAATACTACTGAGGCAATCTTCACATATCAGTTAAAGTTTTAGACTCTTGGTTCAACCTACATCTCAAAGTTAATTTTTAAAATGCTGTGATGAGATTTAGTCACATCCTCCTTTCTCAGATGCCCCATCTGTCACCTCCAACCACTCCATGTATTTGTTGATATAAACTTTTACCTGACTCTCATGTATGTTTCTAACAACAAGGAACGATGTTACTTGGGTTTTCGAGTAGGTCAGTAAATATGCTGACTCATTTAAACTAATCTTCTAAGGCATGGGGCAGTATGACTGTAAATGGGAGAAACAAGTAATAATGGTATGTTCTTAAGAGAGTAGCCAGAACCTCAGATGAGGGCACAATTCACACAGTGGTTAAATGAAGACAGCTCAGACATAAAGGCTTCAGAAACAGAAGGCTCAAATTCCAGTTTTGATGCTTATTCATTGAATGAATTTTGGTAAATTTGTAATTTATTTATGCATTTTTATCCATAAATTACTTGTTCAACAACTGCTTAAAACAATTTATAGTGAACCAGAAATTTACTACCTGTATTGTATGCATGGAACATTGTGGGGAATCAATACATGTATTTGTTAAATAAATAAATAACCTGAATAGAATGAAGTAAATGTGAAAATTATTCAAAAGTAAAAGAACAACTTAGTATATGAAACAATCTTTTTGGCTAAGAACACATTAGTTTGCACAGGACTACTTAGAAATTCAAAGAGAAATAAAACAGCTAATGTTTGTTACTTTTCCATCACTCACAACATTTTTATTGTGTATACTTTGCTTTCTAAAATGATTGTGTGCCTTGGTTCTCTAGCATTATCACATTATCACCACTTAGGCAACTTTCTGGTAGCATATTTAAAACAGCAAAAAGAAAGGCACAAACTCTTCAAACCCATCATAAAGAGCAGCATAATATCTCAGAATGACATAACAATGCACCTCAACTCTTACAAATTCTTGGCTATTACCAACAATGCAAATTTTTCTCTAGCATGTACTGTTGACCCTTGAACAATGCAGGGGTTAAGAGTGTCAATGACTCAGGCAGTTGAAAATCTGTATAGTCTTGCCTCAGTGTCCAAGGGGTACTGGTCCCAGGAGCCAACTTGAATATCAGACTTCATGATGCTTAAGTCCCATAGTCAGCTTCCTGTGTCTGCAGTTCCACTCTGCAGGTTCAACCAATTGCAGACCATGTAGTACTGTATTTATTGGGAAAAAAAACCACACATACATAGTGGACTGGCACAGTTCAAACCTGTGCTGTTTAAGGATCAGTTATAGTTTGTTATTAATGAAAATTGGTATGTTGATGTCCACTAGGCAGAGAAAACCCAGCAACTGCAATAAACATTTGGTTTTAAAAAATATGCTGGGAAAAAATGAACCCTACGAATCAAAGCTCTGCTAAATATGTTAGTACTTTAGAGTGAGGGTCTTGTGGGCTACTCTCCAATCCTGTCCCCATTGCTCCTTGGAGATGGTATTACTCTTGTTGTTTGGTCGCTAAGTCATATCCAACTTTTTTTGGCCGCATATACTGTAACCCACCAGGCTCCTCTGTCCATGGGATTTCCCAGGCAAGAGTACTGGAGTGGATTGCCATTTCCTTCTCTTAATTTGCTGACAGTCATTTCCTCCTATTCTTCTGTAGAATTATCACAATAATAGATATCCTTGAATAATACATACATTTTAAAATTTTGCTTATCAGATTTATAAAAAAGGACTGATATGATGTTAATTTATCTCTAATCATGCTTTTTATCTTTCAGCATTGTTTTTAGAGTCACCCAGGATGATTTAGGTAGCCCAATTTCAATTATTATCATTGCTCAAAAGTAGAAATTCTTGAAACTTTTGGTCTCAGGACTCTCTCTTCCCTTCTTAACAGACATTAAAATTATTTCCCTGCCTAACTTCAGTTTACCATTGTCCATATCATCCCCTACCAAAATGAACATACTTGCCAGTACTCAGACTCATGGTCGCTTTCTCTATTCTTGAACACTCCGTCCCTCTGCAGCCAAAGTATAATAAAAACACCTAGAATTTTAGGTCTACATTGTCGAGAATATACATCTGTTGCTTGCTTTGTTGTTTTATTCTGTTCCTTACATTGTGAGAAAACAGTTCATTTTACTAAAATATGTGAACCGATGACTTCCATGGGCACCTGCCATCCTCCACAATACTGCTTTCTTTCTTATTTGAGTACTTCCCCCAAGAGTATTTCTAAGTAGATCTTGGTATGATAGACCATCTGATGCCTTGAAAGGCTGAAATTTTCTTTAACTATTAATCCAGTGATAATCAAATTGAATACAAAAATACAGTTTTAAACTTATTTACTTAAACATTTGAAAATACTCATTTTCTTCCTCCATCAAAATTGCCATTGAAAGTTGAGGTTGATCTGTTGGAATTTGTTTCCTGTTAAGGGAAGAGTTCTTTCACCTCTGGAGGTTTTGAAACATGCTTGTCTTAATTTGCTTCAATTTCACAAAACTGTTTCTAAGTGTGATGCTTTGAGTACTCTGAAAGAGCTTTTAAATCGGCTGGCAATTTTTCTCTTATCCTTGGAAATTCTAAGATAGAATTCCTTTAAAATTCTTTTTTTCCTGTCCTTGAGTACTCCCTTCATGTTGATGTTGATGCATTTTTTCTGTTCTTAATATTCCTAAACTTTTATTTTGCATTACCTGCTTCTTTATCTCTTTCTGACACTGTCTAGAAAGATATCAAGATTTGAAACTCTGAATTATTAATTTGTCTTTAAATTTATTCTACTCTTCCCAACTTATTCATCAATATTAATTAAAAATAAAAATAAATTAATATAAATATGATCCTTGGTTCTCTTTGTAATGGCTTATAATCTCTTATTTCCTTGAGAATACTTAATGGGATTAAACTAAATTCTTCAGTTATATATTCCATTAATTTTACTTTACCTGGTATAAGTGATTCTTTCATCTTTCTTTTGTATAGTTTTGCTTTTTTGCCTCTCTTATATTTAGTGCCAATTTATGTTTTCTTAGTGGTACAGAGATTACATGATTTTCATAGTTATAAGTTTCTCATTTGAAACACACCCCCATCATTCCTCCCAACATGCAAATGAAGAAGACTAAGCACAGGATCTTACCTAAAATGACATGATTTATAACAGTGGGATCTCTCAGTTTTGAGGACATAATGTGCTCCACTCCAAGTCAAAAATTCTGAACTTAGATTAACACTACAAAGTTTGTACAATTAATGCAATTTTACAAATGTGGCATCAAAGTTTACAAACTGGAGTTATACACAGCGTTCCATTTGAATGATATTTTAGAAAATGCAAAGTAATAGAGACTTAAGTAGACCAGTGATTCAGCATTGTTGTTGCTGTTCTGCTGCTAAGGCGTGTCTGACTCTTTGTGACCCCATGGACTGCAGCATGTCAGGCTTCTCTGTCCTTCACTATCTTCTGGAGTTTGCTCAATTCATGATCACTGAGTCAGCAATGCCATCCAACTATCTCATCCTTTGTCGCCTCCTTCTCCTTTTGCCTTCTATCTTTCCCAGCATCAGGGTCTTTTCCAATGAGTCAACTCTTTGCATCAGGTGGCCAAAGTATTTGAGCTTCAGCTTCAGCACCAGTCCTTCCAATGAATATTCAGAGTTGATTTCCTTTAGAATTGACTGGATTGATAACTTTGTAATCCAAGGGACTCTCAAGAGTCTTCTTCAGCACAGCAATTCGGGGGCATTAAGTCTTCAGTGCTCAGCCTTCTTTATGGTCCAACTCTCACATTCATACATGATTACTGGAAAAATTATAGCTTTGACTATTTGAACCTTTGTAGGCAAAGTGATGTCTCTGCTTTTTAATATGCAATCTATATTTCCCATAGCTTTCCTTCCAAGGAGCAAACATCTTTTAATTTTATGGCTGTAGTCACCATCCACAGTCATTTTGGAGCCCAAGAAAATAAAATCTGTAACTGTTTTCATTTTTTCCCCATCTATTTGCCATGAAGTGATGGGACAGAATGTGATGATCTTAGCTTTTTGAATGTTGAGTTTTAAGCCAGCTTTTTCACTTTCCTCTTTCACCCTCATCAAGAAGCTCTTTAGTTCCCCTTTGCTTTTTGCCATTGAAGTACAACACAAATGGGTAATATAAGACCAGTTCTTTTTCCAAGATGGATTGTTCTCTATCTTGATGGGGGTATAACCAAACATTTGTGAAAAACTCCCAACTATACCTAAAGTAGTGTGTGTATGTACTATAAACAATTAATGGAAAACAACATCAATGCTTTCACCTGCTATGGGAAAGCTAAACTTTCTTGAACCTTAGTTTTCACATGTTTGACACTTCCTTACACCACCTTGGGATCCTTCTTGGGAAGAACTGGATACACAGGGGAAGAAGGACACTGGCCACAACAGGCCTTTCTTGGAAACGAGTTATTAACAGAATTCAGAGAACAGTCTCCAGGGGGACACCCGCCCTCCTCTCAGTCACACAGATGGTGAGAAAGCCACCGTGACCGGCCTCCAGGGTCTGGCTTTGATCAGATCCTGGGGACGCTGTGGTCTGAGTCATGGGGGTGCGTCTGAAAGATCTCTCCATGTGGGGTCCCCCGGGTGTATCCTCACCCTTGAGTATCAACATCACCTATTCCCAGAACTGGTCTCCAGCTCTTCCACTCCCCCTCTCAAATCCCCTCTGGGCCTGCTTTCAAAGAATCGGGTTGAAAATACAACACCTGTCCCGTCCTGGAAATGTCCTCTGTTGGAAGCCCAGGTGACTGCGATGGAAGGGAAGCAGGCAGCTACAGCAGGAACCCGCGTCCCCGCGCGAGGCGCAGGCTCCCTACCATGTCTGTCAGGGCCGCCCCGCCGCTCCTGGCGCTAGGAGTCCCTCAGGCGCCCACTGTGGCTCAATCTCCACCCTCCCCGTATCTTGCACTTTCCCCTGTGCCTGGGGCCTTGGCTCAGGGTCGCCTCCTGAGAGGTGTGGGGCCGACCCTGAGGCCGGTGCCTGCCTTTCTCCGGAGCTCAGCCCCCCTGAGGGGGTCCAGCCGGTGGGACCCGAAGAGCGGCCCGCCGCTTCACAACCTCCCAGGATGCAGCGCGGCCACAGAAAGCGACGGGAAAGGCCGGAGGCCGCGGCCCTGGGGCACCCTGGGCTCCACCTCAGCTGCGGCCGCGGGCGCCCACTGCCTCCCGGGGGAAGGGGCGGAGAGGAGCGGCGACGGCTGCCAGTGCTTGCCGGGCTCCCAAGGAGGCCACTCGGGGAGGCCTCTAGGAGACCTGAGGCCTGACGTGGGCCTCCGCCCTCCTGGGCCGCAGGCGTCTCCTGGGGAGCCGCGAGGCAGGCGTCGGAGAGGACGACGGCGGACGACTCAGGTGAGAGTTCGGTGGTGGGGCTGTGGCGGGGGTGGGAGCCCACACTCCCCGTGTGTGGCCTCAGCTTGAGCTCCCTGGTCAGTGCGGGGCCGCGGGCTGTCGCGCGTGTTGGGACTCATGCTTCTTGCACCTCCTAGCATTGGAGTTTGTCCGGGGTGAGCCTCCCGCTCACTCCTTCCCTGCTGCCATCTTGCCGTCGAGGGTGGGGAGGTTGAGGATTGAGTCGGCTGTCCTGTGTGCAGTTCCTTCATCCCTGTTGATGCTGCTAAGAGAGAAGCACCCCAGACACCAGCTGCTCCTCCACCCTGAGCCCCCCACTCCTTCCCCACCTTCTCGCCTTCCTTCTTCTGGAAGACTCCCCACCTAGCAGTTTCTGTGGTGGCCTCTGCTGGTGGGCAGGTGCATCACCTCCCTTCAGTTCCTCGGGTGGATGTAGGGGGCCCCGGGATTCCTCCTCCTGGGAAACAGTAAGCCCGCTGCTTGATGACCTTGAGATGAGTGACTTGTTGACTTTGACATTTATGTTTCGGGGATTGATGGACACAGAGTGGAGTTAGGTTGGTGATGCCCTGGTGTTCTCTTCCTCAGAAGCTCCTCTTATCTTGTGACAGGTGTGAGGTAATATCTGTACACTATTCCTTTGCTGTTAGACAGTTGACGCTGGAGATAAGCCCATCTCCAGTGCCTGTGTGGCTTAGCTCTCCCAACACAGGGAGAGCAGGTAGGAAGTCTGCACATGGTTACATTCAGAGAGACACCTAAAAGTATTGCGTCAGAAATCAGGTGGATAGGCAGCCATCAGCTTGCATTTGGTAAAGGGAGATTTTTTTTATTTACAAGGAAAATTAGTAAATAACTCCAACAACAGATTCATAAAAGCGTATCTTTGAAAAAGAGAAATATAACATTGTCCTGAAAGCCCAGACGAATAGGTCAATATTTGTTCTTTTAGGAATGGTAAATTTGCCTGAAAGTGAAAGTGTTAGTTGTTCTTGGTGTCTGACTTTTTGTGACCCCATGGACTGTAATTCGCCGTAGTTTGTCCATGGAATTCTCCAGGCAAGAATACTGGAGTGGGTAGCCATTCTCCTCTCCACGGGACCTTACTGACCGGGGAAGCAGTAGATACAAATATATAATGTAATTAAGAGTGAGTATGGAAACCCCTTGAAGACATCCTGGAGCTGATCTCAAGTTCCCAGATGACTAAGCTTGGCTCAGAGAATGCTACCCTTCTAGAGAAGCTGTCCACTCTGAAGCAGATTTCAGACCTTTAGATCAGAGGCTCAGTGAGAGATGAGTACAGTGACCAGAGGCCAGACACCTTCCAGGCTTTCTGGACATACGCTCTGATAAAAGGATATGCTGAGGAGTCCTGAAAACTACAGTTCTCTCCGACGTTGAGGTGAAGGCTATCAAACCATAGTTGGTTTGGTTAACTAAATTAAAAAGTGCCATTTCTTATTCTTTAAAGGCTGTAGAGAAATACAGACCTGACCTGCATGTGTGCACACACACACAAACACACACATGTAAAACACTGTAACAAAAATTTAAGAGTACCAAAATATTAGTAAATGCTTCTCTCTTATTAGTGGGAATAAGGAGAACAATTTCTTTCTTCATACTTTTATGAAAGTTGGAGAAGGCAATGGCAACCCACTCCAGTACTCTTCCCTGGAAAATCCCATGGAGGAGGAGCCTGGTAGGTTGCAGTCCATGGGGTTTAGAAGTGTTGGACATGGCTGAGCGACTTCACTTTCACTTTCACTTTTATGAAAGTATGAATTTTTTACTTCATACTTTTTTCTGCCATGAGCAATTATTACATTTGTTATTGGAAAGTCTTGTTTTAATATAATAGGAAGAATATAAGCTAGTCTACAATCATTCTGTTTTCCTGCAAAGCTGCTGGAAAAAGCCTGACATGACTTCTGCTGCATTTGATATTCTTTCTCTTATTGAGGTAAGTGGTCAAAATGAACCATATTGATGATATGGATGTTAATTTACAATAGTGGAAGGAAAGACAGATGGGGAATGTACTGCCATGAAAGGGCCAGGCAGTTAGTAGATTAGTAGAACACGACACCAGGCCATTTATGATACATGGTCAGCATAGCCCAAACTTTGATCTGTTCTTTTGCCAGTGTTCCAGTGACAACGAGACTAGATTTTGGCATTCTTTGCGTTCAGTTTAGCAGCTTTTCCTGCAGACTTGACCCTAAATTTTAAGCCTTCACCATTCTGGAAATAATCATGTAACAAAAAAATCACAAGGCAGTGTTTTACCTTATTTGTTTAAACTGAGCAGACAGCCATGAAAAAGGAACACTAAACAGTAGGTTGGGTATACATATATATATATATAGCTACTATCTACATCATCACATGAAAAAGCAGTATGGTAACTCATTCAACAGTTGTTAAAAAATAACTGTTAATACTTTTATGTGACACAAACCCTCAGATGATGGACCATCATAAAATGTCCCTGGCCTCACAGACTTAACTTCCTAGGGGCAGAGGCAGGTAGCAAGAAAGTGTACAAACAGGCATCCTGAATCATAACTGCAGATATTTTTTGACTTACAATGGAGTTACCTCCAATAAAATCATAAGTTGAAAACATCTAAGTTGAAAACGTGTTTAATACACTTAACTTGCACAACTTCATAGCTTAACCTAGCTTACCTTGAACATGCTCTGAATACTTCCATTAACCTACAGTTGGGTAAAATCTTCTGACACAAAGCCTATTTTATAATAAAGTGTTGCATATCTTATGTAATTTAATGACTATTGTACTGAAAGTGAAAACTAGAATGGTTGCCTGGGTGCAGAGTATTTGTAAGTATATAGATTGTTGACTCATGATCATGTGGTTGACTAGGAGCTATGTCTTGCTGCCACTGCCCAGCTCCACAGGAGAGTCGAGTGCCACATATTATTGGCCTGTGTTAGTTAGTTAGTTACTCACTTGTGTCCATCTCTTTGCGACCCCATGGACTGTAGCCAGCCAGGCTCCTCCATCCATGGAATTTTCTAGGCAAGAACACCGGAGTGGGTTGTCATTTCCTTCTCTAATTATTAGCCCTAGAGAAGACCAAAACTCAAAATCTGAAGTACAGTTTCTACTGAATGCTGTCACTTTCACAACATTGTAAAGTCAAAAAATTGTAGTTGAACCATGTAAGTCAGGACTATCTATATATGAATAACATTCTTAGGATGTGACCTCTGTTCCCTGAACATGTCCTGAGGACCACAAGATAAGCCCCACATTCAGAAACTTCACAATGTTATGTAAAAATGGAAATATGATCACTTTGACAAAATCAAGTCTCTTTTTTAAAAACATTTTTTACTGTTAAAGCTTTGAGCAGAAACTTTTAAATCTCCAGGCCTCTGCACACAGTCTGTACAGGAACAAATGCTCAAGGTATTGAGTATCTTTTCATTCTGTCCTCGCCTTCCACTGGTTTTGGTCCCAAGGGCATGTCTTAATAACCCTGCAAAACTCTCTCACAGATTATGCTTCTCAAGAAACCCAAATTGCAACACATAGAAAATTAGGCTCTGGAAACAGAATAGCCCTTCATAATTGTTTTCAAATTTTCATCTAGTCAAGGCTATGGTTTTTCCAGTAGTCATGTATGGATGTGAGAGTTGGACAATAAAGAAAGCTGAGGGCCAAAGAGCTGATACTCTTGAACTGTGGTGTTGGAAAAGACTCTTGAGAGTCCCTTGGACTGCAAGGAGATCCAACCAGTCCATCCTAAAGGAGATCAATCCTGAATACTCATTGGAAAGACTGATGTTGAAGCTGAAACTCCAATACTTTGGCCACCTGATGTGAAGAGCTGACTCATTTGAAAAGACCCTGATGCTGAGAAAGAGTGAAGGTGGGAGGAGAAGGGGAAAACAGAGGATGAGATGGTTGGATGGCATCACTGACTCAGTGGACATTAGTTTGAGTAAACTTCGGGAGCTGGTGATGGACAGGGAGGCCTGGCGTGCTGCAGTCCATGGGATTGCAAAGAGTGGGACACGACTGAGCAACTGAACTGAACTGAACTTAGCTGAAGAGGGCCAGGCCTGGCATCTGCTAGTCTTTGGATATGGGCCTCAGAAGAAGGGGCTTGACCTCAGGCAGAGTGGATAGCAGCTCTAGCCTGTCGGCTGGTCCCTTCTGGTTGCAGCCCACTATCGCAAGCATCCTTGACAAGTGACTGATGTCACCTTCCTCCTCCTCATTCCAGGGAAAGAGTAGGCATAGAGTTGGGACACTATGTGTGAGGTTGCTCTTGGAGGGAGTGAGGTGGTATGAGATGGATCCAAAAGTTTGATGAGCGAACACTGGTGCATGTCTCTGAAATTGTGTGATTACATGGAGGAAAAGAAGGAAGTAGAGGAATAGTCAGGAATAATAGCCAAGCCTTAGAGTATCCAGCCTGATCCTGTCACAAAGTAATTTACAAACATGCTTACTATTAATAGTATGGGACTTCCCTGATAGCTCAGCGGTTAAAGTCCATCTGCAGTGCAGGAGACACAGGAGAATTGGATTCAATCCCTGGAGAAGGGCATGCCAATCCACTCCAGTATTCTTGCCTGGGAAATCCCATGGACAGAGGAGCTTGGTGGGCTACAATTCAAAGGGTTGTAAAGAGTCGGACACAACTGAAGGACTAAGTATGAATGCATTAATAGTATAACCTCAGAATTTTGGAGAGTAGGAGAGTAATACTGTCTGTATCCAGTACATTAGAAGAATATGTGGCAAGACACACTAAACCATGTCCTGGGGTAATCATTTAAATTGATTGGAAAATATGGCATATATTCTAAGAGAATGGCTGGTGAGTTTGCAAAGCTAGTTTAGCGGCCATGTTTTAGGAAGCTTTGAGGGCAATATGGGATGCATGATGACATGACTTTGAGCCAGGGAATAGTCCTCAATGCTAAGCTCTAGAAACATTAATCGAGGATCAAGATTTGGAGTGAATTTAACTGGTTAGAGGTGAGAGGTTGATTGCACTGTGAAGAAAGGTAGAATGAGCATGGAAGTACGTGGTGGCTCCCTGACTTGTAAGTTATGTGACCATGGCCAAATTTCTTAGTTGGTCTTATTCTTAACTGTTCAATGTCTATAAAGGTAAACAGAATATTTACTTCACAAAAGTTCATCTAAGCAAACAATAAGACAAAGTTTGTAAAATATCTGAATATATATTCCTAACTGTTACTGGATCTATCTGTCCATATCAATCGGTCATCTAGGGTTCTGATATCAAAGTATCCTGGGATTAAAAATGATGTACCATAGAATGTTAGTAGTGAGGATAAACAGGTGAAGAAAAGAACATTTATAGTGTGCATCTGTGATTGCACCCCCAACAGGAAATAGTTCAATACAATAATGGCAGTCATCACATTGTAACAAATGATCTTAGAACTTGTATTTCACTGAAAATTGTAGAATAGAGAAGCCATGATAATTTCATAAATGATCAATTAAAAACCTCAATATCCTGCAAATTTTACCTATCAGTTCTTCATCATCGAAAATTTGAGGTCAAACATATCCCATATGTGGAGTTTGATGATCTGTATTGATGCTTAAAATGAACTTTGACAATCCTGGGGACATTCGATGATGCTGATAGGAAACATTCTGAAGATATTTTGGCCGTGCATCAAATGGGTAATCAGAATTCAAGGAGTCATTACCAGGGCAGTTTGATCCTTGTTTTGCAGAAAGACTGGTTTTTGGTTATAAACTGTACCAAGTTTAAACTATTGAAAGAAAGAAGGTTGTTTTTAAGCTGTCTTATTTTATTTTTCAGTATTTTTCACACAATAAAAGTCAAATTATCTCCTCCACTTCTTCCTTGGGATGGTCCCAAAGGCTTACAAAAGGAGAGAGAAAATAGTAAAAAGAGCAGAGTAACTTTGAAACCACGTGGTAGAAATATGTGAAATAGTGATAAATAATGTAAATATACAGATTCATAAGACAAAGTATGTTCCCTTATATATGTATATATCAAGCAGCAGTATATGTGTGTACCAAGCAGCATTTTTGTACTGGTCCAGCACAGCCATGTACAACCACACACACAGGTTTGTATATGTGTGTGTGGATGTGCATGGTTCTGCAGGAATATTGCAAAAACATTGAGTCCATACTTAGGACAAAGGATAAATAAGACTAGCAGTGCCAAAGGATAGAAGGATAATAAGTAATAACTTTCTAGAATCACTTGGCCCAAACAAATTTTTATCTGAAGTTAAAAGTAATATATTTTTAAAATTTAAAGAAACATTGCTAACATTGCTAAAAAAGCAAATTATGACTTAAAGATAGTCACTGTGCAGTATTGTGATGTGTCTGTTTTCTTTGAATACATTATAGAGTCATAAGATAATAGCATATAAATTATATATAATTCTACTGTTATAATTTAACACTATTATCACCAACAAAACCATATGGTAATATTGTTTTAGAAAATAATTTTTATATTGGCTTCATGATATTCTGTTGAGAGACTTTTTCAGCTGTTTCTTTGACCTTATGATTGCTTCTAAACTTTAACTATTATAAACAGTATCTCATATAATCATATTTGTCCTAAAAACAATTAATCAAACTTTTAAATGGATGTGCTAGGCTACCAAAAGCACTTTTTTAAATAACAGAAAACACAAAAGATTGAAGCAGACTGGTTACTCCTTTGCTCAGAGAAGTTAGTGGGTAGAGGAGATCTATTCATAAGGAAAAATGAACTAGTCTGGGTTATTGCAAAGACACTTTGCAGTGACATTTCACATAATATTATTACTTAATATTAGTTCAGTAGTTAATATGTGCCAGGCAATATTCTAAACTCTTTAAATTTAAACACTTTTTGATCCTCAAACTAACCCTTTGGCAGGTACTACTATTTATTCTTATTTTATCAATAAGGAAAATGAGACAAAAAAAATACGTGTGTGTGTGTGTGTATACATATATAAAATAAGTAACTTCCCCAAGATCATTCAGCTACTAAACAGAAGTGTCAGGATCTAGACCGATTTGCCTGAGTCTCTCTTCGTGCCAGGTCCCTATCCTGCAGTAGTGTTTAGCTAGTAATGTTGACTGTGTTTCAACAAATTGATCATGGATCACATCATGAGAATTCTTACTTGCAATCCTGGAAGCTGGAAGGCAGTGGAACAATATTTACAGATTATTCAGGTACAGAACTTCCATTTAAGATTATTTGCACATCCAAGATATTAATCAGGAGAAGAATATTATCTGATATAGCAGGGTCTTGGTATCATTCTGAAGGAACCGATCGAGTAAATTCTCTAAACAAGAGGAAATGGCGTCAAAGCAAGATTGAAAGATACAGACAGACAACATGTGCAATAAAAAAATGTGTCCAATGAATTTATGTTTTTAGCTAAATTTAAGTGGATAGACATTTGCTCCTAGCTGTGTTGAAATGACAAGGACTGGACTTAACCTACTGTCATAACTAATTAGAGAAGTGAGAAAAGTACATGAAACAACTGTTTTCAGATGGTGGATATCAAATATCCTCTGGCTGTGATCTTTGAGAGAAAGTAAATAGGGTGGTGAGTCCTAGGATTGTTACCCACCTTGTTGCCTGGAGGCAGGTTTTGGACCAGGAGCATGAAGTAAGGGCATGGAGGTCGAGACCAGCATTCTCCTTGGACTTGGGAGAAGGAGATGGGATGGTAGAGAGGCTGAGGCGGCTGGGAAGTTGTGGGACAGAGCTGTGGAGGAGGGAGTCTTGTGGTGAACGAGCACCTGAGACCAATACAGGGATATTGTGGTGGCTTTGCTGAGTCCTAGCCATGCGTGCAAAGTGTTGAAGGTGTTAGTCGCTTAGTCATGTCCGACTCTTTGCGGCCCCATGGACTGTATGTAGCCCGCTAGGTTCCTCCGTCCATGAAAATATCCAGGCAAGAATACTGGAATGGATTATTATTTCCTTCTCCAGGGTATCTTCCTGATCCAGGAATCGAACCCATATCTCCCACATTGCAGGTAAACTTTTTACTGTTTGAGCCAGCAGGGAAGCCCTGGTTCAAAGGGGGTGGCTTTCAAAAGGCTAGGTAAAAAGTGACCAAGGGATAAGCTGAACTCTCTCCAGAGCTCACACAAGGTTAAAACACATTTAAACTATGACCAGACCAATCAGAGAATTCTCAATGATTTACTGAGGCATTTAGCCTCAACCCCAGAACAGTAGCGCCTTGTAGAAGAGCAGATGTTTCTCTGGAATGAAGTCTATTCTATACCCATTCCAGGAAAGTATGAAAGTAGCCTGTGATGGGAACTCAGGAATTTTTTGCAGAAATTTTTCACAGTTCAGTTCAGTTCAGTCGCTTTGTCGTGTCCATGTCCGCCTCTTTGTGAACCGCTTGAACAGCAGCACACCAGGCCTCCCTGTCCATCATCAACTCCCGGAGTCCACCCAAACCCATGTCCATTGAGTTGGTGATGCCATCCAACCATCTTATCCTCTGTCGTCCCCTTCTCCTCCCTCCTTCAATCTTTTCCAGCATCAGGGTCTTTTCAAATGAATCAGCTCTTCGCATCAGGTGGCCAAAGTATTGGAGTTTCAGCTTCAGCATCAGTCCTTCCAATGAACATCCAGGACTGATCTCCTTTAGGATGGACTGGTTGGATCTTCTTGCAGTCCAAGGGACTCTTAAGAGTCTTCTCTAACACCACAGTTCAAAAGCATCAATTCTTTGGCGCTCAGCTTTCTTTATTGTCCAACTCTCACATCCATACATGACCACTGGAAAAACCATAGCCTTGGCTAGATGGACCTTTGTTGGCAAAGTAATGTCTCTGCTTTTTCATATGCTGTTTAGGTTGGTCATAACTGTCTTTCCAAGGAGTAAGCATCTTTTAATTTCATGGCTGCAATCACCATCTGCAGTGATTTTGGAACCCAGAAAAATAAAGTTAGCCACTGTGTCCACTGTTTCCTCATCTATTTGCCACGAAGTGATGGGACCAGATGCCATGATCTTAGTTTTCTGAATGTTGAGCTTTAAGCCAACTTTTACACTCTCCTTTTTCACTTTCATCAAGAGGCTCTTTAGTTCTTGTTTGGTTCTTCTTTAGTTCTTATTTTCACAGTAAATATGCTTTAAAAAAAATTTCCATTCAGTTTTCCACAGTTTTGAAAAAATAATTGAAATTGCCTTTGTAAATAAGGAAATATATACAGTGATACATAATTTATAAATAGATATTTATGTATTGGGTTTATGCTCAGATTTTCTGGAAAGACTGTACAGTCTGAAAAGTTGTAGACCAATGATAGTGTAGAAGAGTAGGATTCAGTCTACAGGTACCACAGTAGTGGGCCATTTAATGAAATTTGATGTGTCTATTTAATAGATTACTATAAAGCCACACAACTAGCCACTAAATTACATAGAAAAACAATTGTATTTCATAGCAGTGAAAAAAACAAAAGAAAGCATCAGTTCAGTTCAGTTGCTCAGTCATGTCCGACTCTTTACGGCCCCATGGGCTGCAGCACACCAGGCTTCCCTGTCCATCACCAACTCCCGGAGCTTGCTCAGATTCGTGTCCATCAAGTCGGTGATGCCGTCCAACTATCTCATCCTGTGTCGTCCCCTTCTCTTCCCACCTTTCCCAGCATCAAGGATCAAACCCTCGTCTACCTCAGTGGAAGCTTGGAGTCTTAACCACTGGACCACTGGGGAAATCCCTGGAATATATTTTTTTTTTTTCCTGGAATATTTTTAAATTAAAAAATCTGTTAAGTATTTGAAGACTGTGTCATATTCAGGTTTATGGCATTCACATTCTCTGGAGTATTGTTAGCATTCAATTTATATTCAGTGAATCCTTGATGGATAAGTGAATTAGTGAATAAAAATTTTATTATTCTAAAAATTATTTCTCAGGGATAAATACATGATTTGGTATTCTAATTAAGCAACATTATACTAAGTATTCAAAAGTAATAATTTAAAATTTAGTAGTCACCTGTTGCTCTTTGCTTAGATATTTTAAAAAGATATTGATTGTGTTTGTGCTTAGCTTTCTCCTTGCATTTATTTATATGCACAAAATTTTAGAAAAACCTGGTATTTCTCTGGTGGTTCGTTAGTATTGAAGGCTTTAGCAGTTTTAATTGATTATTTGAGAACCAAAGTCTGATTCTGAACACAGACTATTTATGATTCTCTAGTCTCTCTTCAGTTACTACAATTTTTATTGCATTATCTTTGTAAAATGGAATTTGTCGGTGTAATGGGCACCATGACTCATTAATTAATGGATAGTATCAAGGGAAAGGAGGAAAGAAGAAAGGGGAATATAGGCTGAATAAACCCTAGATTCATCTAGATAAACAATGTGAAGGAAAGTGAGGAGTGATCAAAGGAAGGAAAAATGGATGTAGAGAGAACAGCAGTCAGCAAAACAAGGAAAGCCAAATCATGATAATCACAGTTGTAAGTTATTTTTATACAGACTTTTGTGTTTCATGGTATAAAAATTCAGCGAAGCCTCATTCATAACTTTCAACCCCCAACCCCCTTTGTCTTGTCCAGTTTTAGCAAGCTTCAAAACTGATGACAGAATAATACAGTTGTGCTGAGATACCAGCAATGTTTGTAATACAGTGGTAATACTTTGTAGGAGGAAATAAGACTAAAATAACTTAATATTTCTACATAGTTACTATCAATTATCATCATTTATTAAGTCTACATTTTTATCTACAAGATAGTTCTGTGCCTGTTTTGGATCTACGAAATCAATTGACAAAAGTAGGAGAAAAGCAAGCTAGAGGATGTACCTAAGATAAAGTTGATCAACAGAACAAAATTACAAAATTCAAAGCAATCAGAAGAAAAACACACATGCTAATACAGGTAATATATTAAAAGAATAAAAAACAATAAAAACAGAAAGCATTACATAAAATATTAATGTGAAACCAAGAACCCTGATCATATCAGGAAGCTTTAATTGTTTCTACTCAGCTGTTAAAATTCTATAACTCCCAAGTGGAATTATGGAATGAAATGCAAATGTATATGGTATGCAAGTCACTAAAACAAAAAGTGACCTGAAAACGCTAAGAATAATGAAACATTTAAAACAGGCCAGGCACAAACTGAAAGCAGGAGTCATACCTGTCACTGTTAGATTTAAAATTATTGAACATTATAGAACACAAAAGGCCAATTTTGTATTGAGTAAGTATGAAATTCACAACAAGAATCTAACAGTTATTATTCATGTAATAAAATATCAGAAACATTCATAAAACAAAACCAACAGGCAATTCTCCTCTATTGAAATCAAGGAGAAATAGAAACAATATAGTAGGTAATTCAATGCTACCTTTCTTATGGCATAGTATGTGGAAAAAATGATGATAAAGGTGACCTAGATAATTTGCTGAATAAAAGATCTACTTGATTTAATGAATTCACTACTTTGAAAACAAAGAATATGCATTTCTGTCAAGTGACCATATGCCCATCCACTAGCCCAAGGAAACTACAAGTCGTGGAAGGCATTTTAAACATGATCTTGTAGCTGTCTGGAAAATTATCCTTTGTCCTGGTTCTCAGACACTGAATTCATGAACTGACTCAGGCCAGATTGTGCAGCCTGAGACTGAGTGATGGGTGAGGACTTCAGGTCGGGGCCCTGTTGTCCTGCAGTGACGCATTGCACAGGGTGGCTCCGAGATTGATGAAGCGCACCTGGCCCAGGTCAGACGTTCTCTGGCGTGGATTCAGGTTTGACTAGTAGTAAGATTTCTACTGCCTGATATACTAGGTTGGGCCTAGGGGAAATTCTTAAGCTTCAAGAAGTTCTAGAGTGACCTTCATTCATTTACGTATCATCTGTGGTTTGCAGCTTTATAATCTCCAGTGAAGGATTTTATGGCCAAATATTAACCCTGTTTGTAAAAATAGTACTGATCTCCTGCCAGTAGCGTGCTGCTGACCTGTATCCTTTAGGTAATCTCCAGTGAAGGATTTTATGGCCAAATATTAACCCTGTTTGTAAAAATAGTACTGATCTCCTGCCAGTAGCGTGCTGCTGACCTGTATCCTTTAGGTAGTTTAACACTGCTTGGTTTACCCATACCCTGCCTACTGTTGACTCTTGTCAACCAAGTGGCCATTCATCTTTAAGGACTGTGCTTAGTCACTCAGTCATGTCTGGCTCTTTGCGACCCCATGGACTGTGGCCCACCAGACTTCTCTGTCCATGGGATTTTCCAGGCAAGAATGCTGGAGTGGATTGCTATGCCCTCCTCCAGGGGATCTTCCCAACCCAGGGATCAAACCCAGGTATCCTGCATTGCAGGCAGATTCTTTACCGTCTGAGCCACTAGGGAAGCCCATTCATCTTTAAGTGGTCATATAAATAGACAAAGAAAACCTCAAACCATTTCATGAAGAAGAAGTAAGATACTAGTATTTTATCAAAATGCAATAACAATAAATGAACAAAAATGGGAAAGTATCCTACTTTCTAGAATTTGAATGCTCTCTTTAATGACGTTTGGTGAAGACTTGAGTGGGGAGGGGGGTGGCAGAGAGGAAAAAATTATTACAGAAGACCTTCAAAATAATTGTAATGAAATATTATAGTTTTGATCTTTGATGGAAAAAAGGTACAATAAAGTATATACATCATTAGCTCTTTCCAAGGGAAAAAAAGAAGCAAAGCCCAACTATTCAAAAGCAGACATGATAAGGAGAACTAATCACATACACAGGAGATTTACTCATGAGACTTTTTTGTTCAACACTAAGCAAATAATTTTGAAAAAATGGGTGAGATGCATTTTTTTCTAGAAAAGTAGAAATAAAACTAATCATTGAAGATGTAGAAATTCTAAACAGATTTTAGAGGAATTGGGGAAAATTATCTAGCAGCAAAAACCTGAAAGATGTTTTAGTCCTAGGTTCTTTGACCAGCAGAGAGCTGTGAAATCAGTGCAGGTAAAATATATGGATGATTTATTAGTATTTTCTTGTATAGAAATGAAAGGAACTTTGATTAAAAAAAAAAAAAACAACCACCTCCCCTCATCCCCTGACATCTGATTCTGGTCATTCTAAATCTTACATTTAGAAACCTTACAAAAAGTACCAATTAAATGAAAGAGTTGCTGGTGAGAGGCAGGAAGTCTCCTGTGAATTCTCTAAAAGAACAGGATTCCTGGGCTTGGAATAAATGAGTAGAAGCCCAGTAAACGTTTTAATAAATGGGGTTGGCACATTTAAATGGAAACAGTGTCACAGCTGGCAGCAGGAGACTTGGGCTATGTACTGCTTCCATTAACTAGTGACCGTTTGACCTTCAGCAAGTCATGTAAATTTTTGTGAATTGACTTATTTTTTGATTTGTACACATGGAAGATATCTGTTTTTTTTTTTAATAAGGGGATCTTTGATATATTATTAGGTTTCCCATCAGTATTTGAAGGATACTTAAATAGTGATAAGTTGAAATATGAAAAGAATAGAGAAATTTAATGCCTTTCATACCAAGGTGGGTGGACTGTGCTCGGTACCACCCCCATATGGGAATCTTGCCTTGCATTGCTAAGAATATTTTATGGAAAAGAGAAGAATCTTGGATTTATCAATGTCATACTCAAATGTGAGAAGTGAACTTCCTTCCTTCTTTTCAAAGAAGGAAACAGACTCCTTTCCCTTAGACCTTCCCTCTCCCTCAGAAGTGGGGAAATATAATTTAACCCCAATGGATTAAACTCAGTCCCATGGGATAATTCACGCAGTCCTTTGAGAGATCACTCAGTGCTCTTAGAAAACAGGCTTAGTCTCTAACGTTACCCCACCTGCATCCCTCCACCTGAGATGACGCCCCGGTAAGTGAGGAGCTTGTCCTATCACGTGGCAGCGAAGAGTAGGGTTTTGCCATCCATGGTTGTGTTCAGTGGTTTTTCACTGATCGCCTCTGTAGAGTAGTTGGTGGAAGTCACGCCGTGAAGATTCTGCTGAAATTTCTGCTAAAGAGGATGCCTGCTAACATACGCCTTTCCTTTTAGAGTGATGAAAGCCCGATCAGTTTCCAAAGCTGATGTTGCACACCCGGATACTGCTGGTCTGTCACACCCACTCTCAGTTACCTCTGCTTCCCCTTTCTGTCCTCTGGCCAGGTTGTCAGTGGCACAGATCTGACTGTGAAGCCATCTTTTCCTTCAGTAGTTCAGATGCTGTAAACAGACCTTGACCCTACTACCTACCTCATGAGGAGACGTAAGAAATTCTGGAATTTGCCTACACTGTTCAGGAGAATGGGCTGACTTGGGGAAGCTGAAGTCTACCTTACAAAAGAAATTATTACATCTTATAGCCAAGTCTGCTGTATTTGGGGGACCCTCCTAAGTTGTGGGGTGAAGACAAGCACATCCGAAATGCTCTAGACAGTTGTTTCCTCCTCCTCTTCAGGCTCTGACTCTGTATTTACAAGTTGACTCAATGGAAGAGCAGCTCTGGAAGCTCTTGTTTTCAAACAAGGTTATTTCCTCAGCAGGAGGCTCGGTTGTTGCATAAGATACTGCATGATCTCTGCTCTCCTTTCTCTGTAATCCTCGGGCTGAGCGGCGGGTCTGACCTTTGTGTCGGTCCTCTCCCTTGATATGGTCAGCTCGGCCCAACGCAAGCTGCCTCTGTGAATAGCAAGAGAACCCGGGCACTTTGCGCCATCCTGTTACTACTTCTCCGCCTCTCCTTTTTCTCAGTCATCCTAGTTTTACAGATAAAGTACACAGCACTCCCACTGGTGTGTGTGTGTGTAGCCACAGCTGTACAATGACAGGAAGATTGCACACCTCCTTACTCAGACCAAGAGCTCCCGTTCTAGGGAATCAGACAACATACCCCTGCTCGTTGTAATCAGACAGAAGTATAAAGCCAGTGCCTAGTGACGTGCTGTGGAGCAGGCTTCTGCCCACACCTGGCAGAAGATTGTGAGTGTGTTAGCACAGCTTTTATTACAAATTAAATTATATAAGCTTATAATTAAATTTTATTGAGAAAAAAATAACAAATGCTCAAGACTCATCATTGAGTAGCTATTTTACTGCTGTCTACGCTTTAAGATTACTTACATCTCTTACATTTTTTATTGTGGGGTACTATATCACCAGGTAGTGTTACTACTGCACATCTCTTCCTAGCTCTGCATTAGGTAACACTGTGTTGTCATCTCCAAATTGGTCATGATAGGTGTATTTATACCATAGAAATCGGCAAACATTGGAAACATAGGCATTATTTTTTCTCTTGGATTGGATTGCTGTTGTTAAACATTTGACAGCCCACACTGATATAACTCTCCCCAAATGAAGACTACTGTTTCATTGCATCATAGGATGCAAGAGCAGTGAGCTATCAACAAAGGTCAGATTTTGAAAAATAAGCCCCCAGGAAATGCTCCTGCAGAGGAAAAAAGCATTTTTTTTTTCTTTTTTTCCTTTTTTTATGAGCCATGCCGTGTAGGGCCACCCAAGACAGACGGGTTATGGTGGAGAGTTCTGACAAAACATGGTCCACTGGAGAAGGGAATGGCAAACCACTTAATTATTCTTGCCTTGAGAACCCCAGGAAAGTATGAAAAGGCAAAAAGATAGGACACTGAAAGATGAACTCCCCAGGTTGAAAGGTGCCCAATATGCTACTGGAGATCAGTGGAGAAATAACTCCAGAAAGAATGAAGGGATGGAGCCAAAGCAAAAACAACACCCAGTGTGGATGTGCCTGGTGATGGAAGTAAAGTCTGATGCTGTAAAGAGCAGTATTGCATAGGAACCTGGAATGTTAGGTCCATGAATCAAGGCAAATTGGAAGTGGTCAAACAGGAGATGGCAAGAGTGAACATCAACCTTTTAGGAATCAGCAAACTAAAATGGACTGGAATGGGTGAATTTAACTCAGATGACCATTATATCTACTACTGTGGGCAAGAATCCCTTAGAAGAAATGGAGTAGTCATCGTAGTCAACAAAAGAGTCTGAAATGCAGTACTTGGGTGCAATCTCAAAAAATGACAGAATGATTGCTGTTTGTTTTCAAGGCAAACCATTCAGTATCACAGTAATTCAAGTCTGTGCTCTGACCAGTAATGCTGAAGAAGCTGAAGTTGAACGGTTGTATGAAGATCTACAAGACCTTCTAGAACTAACACCCAAAAAAGATGTCCTTTTCATTATAGGGGACTGGAATGCAAAAGTAGGAAGTCAAGAGCTACCTAGAGTAACAGGCAAATTTGGTCTTGGAGTACAAAATGAAGCCGGTCAAAGACTAACAGAGTTTTGCCAAGAGAATATACTCTTGAGAGTCTCTTGGACTGTAAGGATATCCAACCAGTCCATCCTAAAGGAAATCAGTCCTGAATATTCATTGCAAGGACTGATGCTGAAGCTGAAACTCCAATACTTTGGCCACCTGATGCAAAGAACTGACTCATTGGAAAAGACCCTGATGCTGAGAAAGATTGAAGGCAGGAGGAGAAGGGGACGACAGAGGATGAGATGATTGGATGGTATCACCGACTCGATGGACATGAGTTTGAGTAAACTGGTAGTTGGTGATGGACAGGAAGCCTGGCGTGGTGCAGTCCCTGGGGTCACAAAGGGCCGGACATGACTGAGCGACTGAACTGAACTTAACTGAATGTTGGTTGTAGATTTTTCCCTTTCGGTACTTTAAATATATCCTGCCATTCCCTTCTGGCCTGCAGTTTCTGTTGAAAGATTAGCTATTAAGCCTATGGGGTTTCCCTTGTATGTTACTTGCTGCATCTCCCTTGCTGCTTTTAATTTTCTCTCTTTGTGTTTAGTCTTTGTTAGTTTGATTAGTGTGTGTCTTGTATGGGACTCCTCTTTGTGTGTCTTTGGACTTGATTGACTATTTCCTTTTCCATGTTGGGGAAATTTTCAACTGTAATCTCTTAAAAAATTTTCTAGTACTCTTTCTTTTTCTCTTCTTCTTCTGAGACCCCTATAATTCGAATGTTGGTGTGTTTAATGTTGTCCCAGAGATCTCTGAGATTATCCTTAATTCTTTTCATCCTTTTTACTTTATTCTGCTCTTTAGGAGTTATTTCCACCATTTTATTTTCCAGCTCACTGATTCGTTCTTCTGCTTCAGATATTCTGCTATCGATTCCTTCTAGAGTATTTTTAATTTCAGTAATTGTGTTGTTTGTCTCTGTATGTTTGTTCTTTAATTCTTCTAGGTCTTTGTTAATTGATTCTTGCATTTTTCTCCATTTTGTCTTCAAGATTTTTTATCATCTTTGCTATCATTATTCTGAATTCTGTTTCAGGTAATTTGCCTATTTCCTCTTCATTTATTTGGACTTCTGTGTTTCTAGTTTGTTCCTTCGTTTGTGTAGCGTTTCTCTGCCTTTTCTTTATTATTGTTATTTTTTGTCTTATTGTGTTTGAGGTCTCCTTTTCCCTGGTTTCAAGGTTGAATTCTTTCTTCCTTTTGGTTTCTGCCCTCCTAAGTTTGATCCAGTTGTTTGTGTAAACTTCAGATAGGGTGAGGTTTGTGCTGAGTTTTTGTTTGTTTATTTTTCCTCTGATGGGCAAGACTGAGTGAGGTGGTAATCCTGCCTGCTGATGATTGGGTTTGTACTTTTGTTTTGTTTGTTGTTTAGATGAGGTGTCCTACATAGGGTGCTACTGGTGGTTGGGTGATGCTGGGTAGTCTAGGGTCTTGGAGTCAGTGCTCCCACTTTGAAGGCTCAGAGCTTGATCTCAGTTGGTTCTTGAGCTGGAATATTAGGCACCACAGTAAGTCTGTTAATCCATGCTGAGTTCTGCTAACCTGGAGCACTACTTGAAGATGACCAGATTGCATCACCAAGGCCAGCAGGCTTTCCTGCTGTGGCCTCAGCCGCCTCGCTCAGTCTCTCTGCAAATTTTTTCAATATGGAACTGCAACTGAGCCATTTTTCAAGATATGTAATCCAATCTCTGTTATAAATGTAAATAAAAATTAACCAGGAGAAAAAAACATAATCATCTCAATGTAGCTTTGTAATCTATTACCTGTATTTGGCAAGACATTTACCTTTCCAAATGTGTTTAGTTTAATTCAGTTAGATATTAACTGTATGAGCAAATATCCTTTGACAGAAGGGCTCTGCAACTTATCGTAGGAGAAAGAGGAAAATAGCCCGATTAACATGTTTTGCTACAAATAATATATTCAAGAAAAAAATTATTTTTGCAGTTCCTTTTATGCCAAGATTCCGAAGTTGTTTGAAGTTAAATATTCTTTAGTTTCTATGTTTTTGATTCTCATATAAAAATCCTAATTTATTCTTTTATTCAACACGTGTGTGCTCCAGTATTCTTGCCTGAAAAATCCCATGGACAGAGGAGCTTGGTTGGCTACAGTCCATGGGGTTGCAAACAGTCAGACACTGCTGAGTGACTGAACACACAGAGAGGAGAAGGTCAGATAAACAGGAAATATCCAACAACAAAGTGAGTGCAGTGATATAAATGCAGCCTGGTTTGTGGGAGTTCATATGTGTACAACTGTCTCTTCCAATATATAAACACGGTATTGTCCCTCCTCCCTGCCCCCCCGCCCCCCCATTCCCTTCCTCTTTCTCTGCTCTACCCTCAGTGGTCCCGCTGGGTGAATCCATCTGAAATGTATGGTGATATCCCTCGTCCTCAGTTGCTTCATGTGGTACTGTGAAAACAAAACCAATTTTAGCATCAAAGGATATTTTCAAGTATTTTTCTTCACTAGGCAAGCTGTAAGAATCTTCAGCTGTTTTGTTGCCATGGTGAGTGGAGTTGAAGCAGTATTTCTAGTCAGAGAGGAAAATCTAGAAAACGAATGCTAATATGAAATAAACTAACGGCCATCATTCTTTAAAGCAAGGAAAATGTGAGAGTCATCACCTCCTGTCAGACATGCAGAGAAGTATGTAGTTGTGCCTGAAGTTTAGAGAGTAAAGGTTGCCTATTTTCTCTTCTTTGCAAATTCAGTTTTGAATATAGCTAAAGTTTTAAATTGTATTGATACTTTATTTTGAGAATGAATTTAAAATTTGGTTGTGGTTAGAAAATAATTTTTTTGTGGAGATAGAGGAACTAGGTTTCAGTCAGTCCTTCAGAAATTATTACCTCCGATTGACCCAGAGAAATTTATGTTTGTAGGAACTCATTTTCTTCATCTACAAAAACAAAAAATGGAAAAAAAAAGAGGAAAACTAATTTTTGTTCTTACAGAATTATTTTATTAGTAGTAAATAATGTACTGTGTCCTGAATGCTTGTAAACTGTTGGGTCCCAGACAAACATTTAATTTTAGTGTTGTCACGTGATAATGTTGTTGTTTGGTCAGTAAGTTAGTTGTGTCTGACTCTTTGTGACCCCGTGGACTGTAGCCCACCAGGCTCCTCTGTCCATGGGATTTCCAGGCAGGAATCCTGGAGTGGGCTGCCATGCCCTCCTCCAGGGGATCTTCCTGACCCTGGGACCGAACCCAGGTCTCCTGCATTGGCAGCTGACTTCTTTACTGTCTGAACCACCAGGGTAGCCCCATGTTTATCATAGAACCTAGAAATGCTGTTTCCAGATATTTTTTCAGAGGAATTCCTTCTGTAAATACAATTTCATATATGTAGGTTTATTTGATTTCCTATTGGTTTCTGATGTGTGTACTAATTTGCTTCAGTTGTGTCTGACTCTTTGAGACCCTGTGGACTGTAGCCTACCAGACTCTTCTGTCCACAGGATTCTCCAGGCAAGAGTACTGGTGTGGGTTGCCATTCCCTTCTCCAGGGGATCTTCCCAACCCAGGGACTGAACCTGTACCTCCTATGGCTCACACATTGCAGTTGGATTCTTTACCACTGAGCCACCAGGAAGCCTATGTCTCTGATACTGTATTTGATTTCTTTATCTTAATGGTTTGTGAAGTGAATATTTAACTTTATTTAAGTTCACTAATTATTTTTCCTCTAAATCAAATGTGCAGTTAATATTATTCAATTAATAATTTATTTGATATTTTTAAGCTTTTAGCTCTACAGGGTTTGTTTAGTTTTAGTTTAGAGCCTTTGTTTCTTTGCTGAAATCCCCATCATTTCACACATTCTAATCTGTTGTCCTATAAATCAATAATACCTGTCTCCATTAGTATTTTTATTTGGTTATTTAGTTGTTAGTAATTTTATCTTATCCTTTAATTCTTGCTTCTTAATTTCAACATTTAGGACATCCTTTGTTCTGGCCCTCTTGAGTGGTGGTTTTTCTTGATTACGGATGACATTTCCCTGTATATTGAAATGTCTCTAATCATTATACTATGCTAGGCATTTTATATACAGACTCAGAAGAGACTCAAATAGATCATTTTGTTTTGTTTTGCTGCACTGGAAACACGTACTTTCTTTTGTTAGGAGCCTGAATGAAGTGGCTGACACCATGAGTGGAACTGAAACTGAGGTTGAACAACTGCAAATTTAATTAGTTTTACTTTATCTCTGATTTTAAATGAGGTAGCAGGAAATGTCTTTGCCTTTCCCCCCCAACCATCAACCTCTTGAATTGGCTGAAGGACTGTGCTCTTTGATCTCTCATTATTACTTGGGGCTAAGTCTGCCTGTCGCGTTAGTTACTGTCCAGGGTCGCTGAATCCAGCTCCAGCTGTGCTCTATCTCAGTAAGCTCAGCAACAGCCCAGTGGCGGCGACTGTCGAGGTGCTCAGGTTGGTGGTTCTTCCAGTCACCAACCAGGCTTCCCTAGCAACAGTGTTAATAAAAGTTGGGCTACTTCCTCCTTTTCCTACAGAGGTCTCTCCAGTTTCAGTAGTCATACCTTCCACTTACATTACCTGGTGACTGTCTCTTTGCTCACTGATACAGGACTTATCCTTTGCGGAATTTATTTAATTCAGGTTTGTTTGCATACATTGTTCTTTGATGGCATTAAAAACAAGCATGCTTTTATTTTATCCAATGTTTTCTTGTTTCAGTGGGAGCAGGGGACTGTTACATGAGCTCAGTTACTATTTTTATTTTGCAATTTGCTTTTTCCTTTAACAGTATTTATTTCCCCTATCTTCCTAAGGTGGATAGCTCTCTAAATTAGTTTATGTGAATCTGTTTCATTATTTCCAAAGACTGAATGATATATTGTATTATGACAATACCAAAGGTATCTAAATTATCTCTCCTTCTGATGGCCATTACTACTTCAAATAATCATGGGGTGAAAAACATCACATATATGAGATACATATTATCTTATACCTTCATGTGACTGTTTCCCGTTGCTTCATTCCTAGGATTGGAGTTGTTGACTCAAAAGGGACATCAGTTGTAACTGGCCACAGATACCACCAGGTTACATTTACAAATAAGTATTATCAGTGAAGGGCTTCCCTGGTGGCTCAGACGGTAAAGAATCTGCCTGCAATGCAGGAGACTTGGGTTCCATCCCTGGGTCAGGAAGATCCCCTGGAGAAGGGAATGGCAGCCCACTCCAGTGTTCTTGCCTGGAAAATTCCGTGGACAGAGGAGCCTGGCAAGCTACAGTCCATGGGGTCGCAAAGAGTTGGATGCAGCTGAGAGACTTCCACTTGATTATCAATAAATGTTTCTAAGTTTTATAAACTCTGCCCAGTCATCTGAACTACCCCCCTCTCCTCGTCACCACGTGTATCTCATTCTTTTAAATTTCTGCAAATTTCATGGGGCCAAATATCTTCCCACACTCCTTTTTTTAGTTTTAATATTCTTATTTACTGGTGAATTTCATGTTTACCAGTAACTCATATTGAAATTTCATCTTTGAGAGCTGTTTATGTTTACCCATATACTTTACTATTGCATCCTTTTTGTAGTCTCTGTTGATTTTGAAGGACTGCTTGAATATTTTGGATATAGAAACATACTTATCATTAGTTATTTCTGTATCTGTTTCTCACCAGGTTGGAAACTTCTTGACATTAAATACAAAATCATATTGTCCTTTTAAATCTCCAGGAAAATTACAGTTGCTTGCCTAAAGTAAACCTTGAAATATTGACTAAATGAATAAAATTGATACAGGGATATATTTCATAATTATTTCTCTAATAAATAATATGTACAAATGTATCCTATTATATAAACAATCAACTTGTTAAAATAGATTCCAGTCTATTGATCCTTCTGTTTCAGTAGCTGTGTTCATCTGTGTGGCTTTAAATGAACTTTATCATTATAACTCTACCCAGTCATCTGAACTACCCCGAAGGTCTGTAAAAACATTATTTATCATTTACTAATGATTCATCTCTTTCCAGTGCATCACTTGTTCTTTCTGACTCATTAATTGATCTTATTCATAATGTAGACATGACCTAAGAGCCTTTTATTATTTTTTAAATTAATTAATCTATTTTAATTGTAGGATAGTTACTTTACAATCTTGTGGTGGTTTTTGCCATACATTAGCATGAATCAGCCACGGGTGCACACGTGTCCCCCATCCTGACCCCCTCCCACCTCCCTCCCCACCCCACCCCTCAGGGTTGTCCCAGAGCACCGGCTTAGGGTGCCCTGCCACATGCATCGAACTTGCACTGCTCACCTGTTTTACATATGGTAATAGACATGTTTCAGTGCTGTTCTCTCAGATCATCCCACCCTCGCCTTCTCCCCCAGAGTCCAACAGTCTGTTCTTTACGTCTGTGTCTCTTTTGCTGCCTTGCATATAGGATCATTGTTACTGTCTTTCTTAATTCCATATATATGTGTTAATATACTGCATTGGTGTTTCTCTTCCTGACTTTCTTCACTCTATATAATAGGCTCAAGTTGCATCCACCTCATTCACTCAAATGACTCACTCAAATGCACGCTTTTTTTAAATACGTGAGTAATATTCCATTGTGTATGTGTACCACAACTTCTTTATCCATTTGTCTGCTAATGAACATCCAAGAGCCCTTTAAAATTGAGTTTGAGCAAGGCACTGACCCAGAGTCCTGATGGTAGAGTATGTTGCAGTCATTGAATCTGATTAAGAAAGAAGTGTGTCTTAAACAAGTATTATGAGTGTAGACATGGCCCTAATTCATTTTTATTTTTGTTATTGAAAGCTAAACATGTGCTATTTTGATTGGAAAACTCTACTAAGAATAGCAAAACATAGCAGGTGAAGCAGATATTTTACTGAAAGAACATCAGATGCTGACTGCTCTAGTTTCCTACTAGAACAGCTTTTCCCAGCAATGTGTCAGGGCACGCTTGTGTCTTGATCAACTATTGAATGTATGGAGAAGATAAACATTTCAGTATATAACTTTCAGGTGTACAAAAAAACATATTTTTTTCTATTATTCAACTTAATATTTAATTCAAAACTTATTCTGCTTAGACACAGTATCCTTAAAATGTCCCCTCTCACGTTGGGGCATAGCCATATAGTTATAAATATTGCAAAGAATTGGGGCCAGATTGGGTGTGGAGAGCAATTAGAATATATTTCTTGTATGTCTTATTCTTTGGTCTACACATGTTGCTGTGAGTTCCTGCCCTAAAGGCTTATGCCTGTGCTGCCATTCTCCTGTCCTCAGAGGGAGAGAAATAAAATCAAAACATTCTCACTATCACATATATGGATGAGAAAATCACTACTGACTATTGTAAATAATATGCATATCTATATCTATATCTATCTATATATATATAGATATTATCTATCTATCTATATCTATATATATCTGGAGGAGGGCATGGCAATCCACTCCAGTATTCTTGCATGAAGAATCCCATGGAAAGAGGAGCCAGGCAGGCTACAGTCTACGGGGTTGCAAAGAGTTAGACACAAATGAAGTGACTTAGCACAGTGTGTGTGTGTGTGTGTGTGTGTGTGTGTGTGTGTGTGTGTGTGTGAGTAGATAGATGCAGATTTTTCCATCAAATAATGATATTCTCACTAACTTGCATTTCAAATTGTCTTTTTGAAGAGAAAGAAGCAGTTTACACAGCATACAGAAATATGTGCATAACTAAATAATTGAAATATGTAGTCAGTTACTTTGGATGGATACTACTGTTCTTCAGGATTTGTGGCAAAAAAAAAAATGTAGGTTGATTTCCCAACAAAATTAGCGAGGTTGAATATAGAAATTCTTGGTATATCATGGAAATGTGTCATGCATGAGAATGTCTTCATTTGTGCCTGCAGCAGAAAAAAAATGCGTGGAAACTATTTTATAGAGCAAATGTAATGGGGCATGGCAGCTGACAGATAGAAGTTTGAAATAAAGCAAAAGAAGAAGTATATATTTAACTAGACTCATTCAGAAAAAGTTTTCAGGAATGAATGGACAAAAGTAGAACAGAGATATGTTGGTTGACTTTGTATTAAACAGATACGCTTGATCACCTACTCTGTGAATTCTTGAGAAACATGCGTTAAATGGGAGCTAGAGGTCCAGGAATGGGAAGCAAGGCCTTTGTGAGTGTCAGGCAGCAGTAACTAGCGGGATGCGCGGGACAGTGCCGTGTTTACACCAAGCCATAGAAGAGTCCCACTCAGCTCTCCAGGACTGTCTTCTGTGCCTCTTGATTATGCTGTTTGCAAAATGAAGGTTAAGCCCCTTTGATTTCTGTCGAGGAAGCCAGTTGCTATCTGCCAGAAGTATCCAGGAGACTTGGTACTCATTATCCAAAATATGAAAAATACCTGTTACAAGAAATATGAGACTTGAAAGCATATCAATAAATTGATCAAAGTTGACTCTGGTGCATATGTATACATCATAATTTTCATAGCTAGTCTCTTTTTCGATAGAGAATCAGATCATGCTCTTTATCTTTACTATTTTTTGAAAATTGCAAGTAACATCCATATGCATAATTTTTTTTCTTCTAGGAATATTTCCTTCAGGTTCTTTTATGGAAAAGACCATTTTCAAATAACATGTTGTACTAATTTTACATTGTGACATATATTGCCAGACTAGTCTTCAGAAAGGTTCTTTAAATTTATACAACCACCTGTAACTTGAGAGAAACCGTCTTTACTCACTGTTAAGAACACTCTAGCAACATAGGGTAATATCCAAACATGGTATGAAGGCAGTTACAGCTCAAGAAGAGAGGTTGATATGTGATTGGGACAATTGCTGTTTATTTTGGGGATCCTTGTGGAGTGTGGTCCCTCTATTAAGAAATTGGAGTTGGAAAAACTAGAAGATTAAATAGAAAAATTAAAATATAGAATAACTACTTTGAGAATTGTGAGTGAAAGTGAATCAGGATGAATAAAATATTAAAAATGGTAGAAAAGGCAAATTTAAATTTAGAAAGCATAAATCTGTAATAGAACACAATCCTGCTTCTTTTGCTGTGAACTGAAAATAGTAAAAGAAAAAATGAATTGCATGTAGGGTAAGAGTGTAGAGTTTTTGTGTTCTGAGCTCACCGAGAGACCTGGGTACCAGTATTTAAGCATCTAGGATACTGGAGAAAGCACCAGTGAAGTAAGACTAGAATATCTAAGATGTTCAAGTGTAGTCAATAATATAGCAGTTGGACTGGGGAAATTGTGGGAAGATGAAGAATTAAGCACTGCTTTTTTTTTTTTTGCTAAAATGAACATTCCTAAATAAGTGAATCTTCCTACTTAATGTCCACTAATCAAAACATCTTGTGTATTCACTGCTCAACAAGTATAAACAAACATATCTTCTTAAAGAAAATTTTAGAAGGATGAGCAGTCATGTGAGGCAGACACGAGAAAGAGAGCAAGGCAAGCAAACACACTCGCTCCTCAGGGTTTTCCACCCAGAAGGGAGGGCAGTGAAAGCCGTAGGCATGAAGGTGCAGCAGGAGGAGAGCCAGGGAGACGGTGGAAGGTCCTCCGCTGCCTCACTGGGCCCTCCTGTGAGCTGTTCCTTGTTCAGGAGCGTCGAGTATCCACAGTGTGGTTGTGAAAGCACACTCTGATTGAGGCCTGGGTGGGCTGAACAGAAATGCCACTGCGGAAATTCCCTGGCCGTCCCGTGCCTGGGACTCGGTCCTGTCACTGCCGGGGCCTGGGTTCGGTCCCTGGTCGGGGACCTAAGATCCTGCAAGCTGTAGAGCACAACCAAAAATAATTAGTTGATTTTTAAAAAAGGAAAGTAAGAAGTGCAGCCAGGGCACGTGCATAGAAACAGCGCAGATAGAAAAACAAGGTTACGTTTTCTTAATGAAATGAAGCTCTGGAGACAGCTTGGTTTCTTCAGAGCTGTGGAAGAGGCGCTTAGAGCTGAATTTATCCAGTCTTGAAGTACCTGGCAGTCTTCAGCGACATGTACTTTTTCACATGGGATTTTTGTACTGAGATGAAGTACCTAGTATGTTTTAGATTAAACTGTCCTTCAGACTTGAACTGAGAATGGATTCTCACTGTGCCTGTTAAATCCCTGGACGTGGAGCAGTCAGTTTGAGACAGGTCAGGCCAGACTTGCGATTTATACACCACCTCGGAGGCAGTGATGTTATGGAAGCGTCTCTGAGAGGTCTTAATTGGAACTTTCGTGAGCTGTACATTTTAAGACTTGGTGTTTCAGGTGGAGAGCCTGGCCCTGGAGGCCTGTGTGAGTTTGCTACACAGATAAAGGCTAAGAAGCCATGTGGTGATAGGAAAAATGTGAAAACTAGAGAGTAACCGGCTTTGGAAATATAAATTTTTATCAAGAAATGGGATTTAGGTGTTTAGCCATGAAAAAAATGTCAGTGGAAGATGCATGTCACGTGATGAAAGTCCTTTTCTTGATTTAGGAGACCTTCAAGGCTGGTTATCTGCCATGGGGTCGGCTCTCAAGCACAGTTCTGAACTCCTGATGTTGCCAGAATCGAGAGACATTTGTCGGATATACGGTGCCAGAAACAGGAGTGGAGAATTTTGAGTTGGCGTTACAGTATGTCACTGAAATTTTAGAGGAATGACAGGCCTCAGACAGGAGAAGTGACAGCTATAAATGGAAAGTTTGCGGGGTCTGGCATTAAGTATGATATCTGTCGCACGCTCTCAAACTCCTCCATTTCTAAGCTGATGCACAGTGCACTTGACTTGGTATGAAGTGATGTACAGCTGCCCAGAATTTTGGTGTTAGTTTTCTTCCACAGCAAAAACTGCAGAGACTACTTCTGCTATCATGCAGAGTTGAGAGAATCAGCCCTGGCTAGGTGAAAGCAAACCTAGGTGGGAGCAAACTAAATAAAGTATTTTAACTGCCCCCCAAACAAGAGAGACTGCTAGGAGGTAGTAAATGCAAGGATACCCCTGCATCCTTGTGATTACTGAAACTAATTCAGGAGAAATGAGGGTGGAAAGCATCCCTGAGTGGTGGAAGGCGGGATTCGACAGTGCTCATCTGTGGCACCAGCCTGGGATCCCGAAGCTGGAGTTGATTCAGGTGACTCAGCACTGGTGGAAACCCTGGAGTCAGGGGGAGGCTCTCCACTGCTGCTTGACTGCTGAGACTCTGGCTGGAGAACAGTGATTTGTTTCTGACGTGTGGCATGCTAAGTCACTTCAGTCGTGTCCGACTCTTTGTGATCCCCTGGACTGAAGCCCGCCAGGCTCCTCTGCCCGTGGGATTCTCCAGGTGAGAACACTGGAGTGGGTTGCCATACCCTCCTCCAGGGGATCTTCCCCACCCAGGGATCGAACCTGCATCCCTTAAGTCTCCTGCATTGGCAGACAGATTCTTTACCACTAGCACTGCCTGGGAAGTTCAGGTGTGTGGTGTGGTCACAAAAAGGCAGTGTTAACCCATTGGAAATTACCATCTGACTCCTAACAGCCTTCTAGTAACAGTGGAATAAATTCTAGAAGGAAAAAAGAACTCATGTAGTACTGTAATATTTACTATTGAAAAAGACCCATGTGTAAATAGACCTGCACAGTTCAAAACAGTGTTATTCAAGGGTCAGCTGTATTTGGATTTTATTTAATTAATTGTGTAGCACATACAAGTGTGAGAGGCAGTCAGATGCATATACTGAAAGGTGAAATTGTGGGAAGTGACGTTTTGATGACTTATGGAATGTCAGATCTGTTAGCAGCAAGGTACAGAAAAGTCCGTCCGAACTGTTCTAAGCAGAGTCAGCTTGCTGGCTCAAGCAACAGTCAGTTGTAAGAACTGGTTTTATTTTGTCCAGTGCAGATTCAAAAATCGCTGTGATCTCCTGAGCACAGAGTCTCACGTCTTCCACTGCCTCACTCTGCTTTCCTCTCCTTGTCCTTCCTGGGACAGACTTTCTTCTTGCTGCGGCAGAAGCTGCTGCTGCTGCTGCTAAGTCGCTTCGTTGTGTCCGACTTTATGCGACCCCATATACGGCAGCCCCTCAGGCTCCCCCGTCCCTGGGATTCTCCAGGCAAGAACACTGGAGTGGGTTGCCATTTCCTTCTCCAATGCATGAAAGTGAAAAGTGAAAGGGAAGTCGCTCAGTCATGTCGGACTCTTAGGGACCCCATGGACTGTAACCTACCAGGCTCCTCTGTCCATGGGCTTTTCCAGGCAAGAGGACTGGAGTGGGGTGCCATTAGAACCACCAACAAATCCATGCTTAAGTACTCTTCTCTCTTCCCAGAAGTTGAAAAATCCTAAGACTGAAACTTGGTGACCCTTTTCGCTCAGGCCTGTTTATTTTTTATTTCCCTGGTGGCTTAGACAGTAAAGTGTCTGCCTGCAATGGGGGAGACCTCAGTTTGATCCCTGGGTCAGGAAGATCCCCTGGAGAAGGAAATGGCAACCACTCCAATATTCTTGCCTGGAAAATCCCATGGACAGAGGAGCCTGGTAGGTTACAGTCCATGGGGTCACAAAGAGTTGGACACAACTGAGCAACTTCACTTTCACTTTCACTTGTTTATTTAAATCACCCCCTAAAATCAGATGTGATGCTGACTGGGAAGGCTTGGGTTCCAAGCCCACCTCTAGATGGTGGGAGTTTATGTTGAACTGAGAAGTGGGGTGAGCTGCTCCCTCCTCCTTTCCCTCTGGAGATAACCACTTTCTAGTTTTCTTTATAGTTTTACCTTCTATATCCATCTCTGATTTTGAGTTTTACATAAACAGATTCAAACAGTAGACAATATTTTAACTGGTTTCTTTGGCTCTGTATTATTTTTGTAAGATTCATGCAAAGCATTGACCACAGTTGTGGTTTATTTTTTGTCATTTATGTGTTATAAATGATAAAGAATATATATGAACAGACCAAACTTCATTTTTTCATTATGATGTGAGAGGAACATGTTTTATGCTTTCCAGTCTAAGGCAACTACCAAAAAAAGTGTGGTGTCATATCTATGTCCATATGAAGAACGTACATTTCTCTCAGACATATACTAAGCTGGAACTGAATGTGTGGGTCATAGGACATACATATTTTTGCATTTAGAAGATAAGGCCAGACTGTTACACAAAGTATTTGTATTGTATATTCCTGCCAGAAATGTATGAGAATTCCTATTGCATTACATCTCCTTTCCACTCAATATTGTCAGATTAACTAAAAAAGAAAAAAAAAAAAAACCCAGCCACTGTCAATCCGTTGACATAATTGTATCGAATTGTGATTGCTCTTGGCGTATCTCTTGTTAGTAAAGTTAAGCAACCTATTACATGTTTATTAAGCATGTACATTTCCTTTTTTCCTGAAGTTAGTAAAGTTTCCTTGTTAGTAAAGTTAAGCAACCTATTACATGTTTATTAAGCATGTACATTTCCTTTTTTCTTTACTGTTTGCATATTTTTGTTGGGTTTTATGTCTTTATTCCACTGAGTTTTATGTACTGTCTCTCTCTCCTTACTAATTTAAGTAGTCTTTATAGGTTATGATACTATTAATAATTCCTCAATGCCTAAATAATGCAATCTATGGGTGGTGTTTCCTGTGTCTTGCTTAAACAGTTACTTCTTATCTTTAAGTAAGGAAGTTATTTCCCTGTATTCTTAGTTTTATAATTTTCCCTCTTGATTTTAATCAATTTAGAGTTTATTTTTTGTTAAGTTAGAGTTAACCTTCACTCTTGTCATATGTTAGTGCAGTTATCCCATAGCCATTTATTGATATCAATTATCAAAATGTTTATTGAGAAATTTTCCTCTGTCTTACATGCTGGTCTCTCTTAAGTCAAGTATCCATATAAGAAGCAACTCTTTCTGTTTCTGTTCCTCCCATTCTCCCCACTGGTCTTTGTGATTATCTATCATATAATACCACACCATCTTACTCACCACAACTTAAAAGATTAAGGTGATTGTATAACTTATTTTCCAAACTGGGACAATGTGAAAGTGAAAGATGTCACCAAAAAGTAAAATTATGTGAATTTTAAAGCTGTTTATTCATGTGTAACTAAATTTTATCATATTGGTGAGCTTATGGAATGTTCTGTTCAAAATGATTTTTAAAATTAAAATTATTTCTATATAATAAAATAATGTTTACCAAAAAAAAGATGAATATCATCATCTTTGTTCTAGCTGTTATTTTAAAATGTCATAAACTGGGCATTTCATAAACAACAAAGTTTATATTTTTGGTTCTGGAGTCTGAGAAGTCCATGATTGGGTGCAGGCTGATTTAGAGTCTGGTGAGGTTGAGCTTCTGGTTTGTAGATGATGCTTCTCACTGTGTCCTCCTGTGATGGAAGGCATGAGAGCTCTCTGGGGTCTCCTTTATATGATCATTAATCCTAACACGTGGGCTCCTCCCTCAAGATTTAAGCACTTCCCAAACGCCCCCAGCTCCTAATAGCATCCCACTAGGGATTAGATTTCAACATATCGATTTTGAGAGGATGCAAGCCTTAAATCTGTAGCAACATTACATATATTAAAGCAAATCTTTAAAATCTTTTATTTACTATCAGCACTAAAATGTAACACAGAGTAATAGTCTTGGTAATATTCACAAAATCTTTTCTTATCTACATTTTGTCACTGATATTGTAAAGAAATAAGTTACTTTTCTTCAGTATGATAGTATCAAGGCTCTGCTGGTGCTCAGATGATAAAGAATCTGCCTGCAATGCAGGAGACCTGGGTTCGATCCCTGGGTTGGGAAGATCCCCTGGAGAAGGGAAAGGCTGCCCACTGCAGTCTTCTGGCCTGGAGAATCCCATGGGGCTGCAAAGAGTCAGACATGAGTGACTTTCACTTGTGTCATTAGTTACAATGTTTACTGAAATTTTCAAATTTTTACTTCATGGTTAATAATTTTATATTTTTTGAAAACTTTACTCACTTTTCTTTGTATACCTAGGTATTTTTGAGAAACTATTCCTTTCAGGCATATATTTTTTGATACTTAAAATATTAAGTGTGTAATTATTTTACCAAAATATTTTCCAGATATTGTCTTTTAAGCCTCTGTTCAGATCATCAATCTTTAAGAAAATTTTTTACAAGAAAAAAACTCTTTAAATCAGTTGATTCTATTTGTGATTCTTTTGAATATTTTACCAAATTTATATGCTGGAAAATCATAGGCCTTCTTGTTTCATTCTGTCCCAGTCAGAGCATAAATTTATCCAATTAAAATAGGAACTTCATCAAAAATTCTTCTCACAATCCAAGATATTCCAAATCACACTTGTAGAAGTTAAAAATTAAATTCTGTACACCATCTGAGCTCTCATCTTTTGATTTGTTCACTTCCTCTTTTGCTTTTGTCAGGGTAATTTTCCATGTCTTCTACTTTGTGAGATATATTTTCAATAATTGCAGTTTACCATTTCTTCAAAAGCTGAAGTTTCTATTCATTGAGTATGTTGATGAAGATTCCCAACCAATTTTGTGCAAATTCAGACCAATTTTTCAAGAACTCAATTGCAAAATAGTTCAATGATACGTCATGGGTTTGAGTTATCATAGCTCCATCCCTTCTGAAATTTACTGTTTTTTGATTGGTTATTGCAAAACTTTAATTATTGTTAATTCCTCTAGATCAGTATGAAGTATCAGATACAGTTCTCCTCTGCCTTGTGGCTGCATGTTTCTTGTGTGTTTTCACTGTTTGTTGAATTGTTAATAGGATTACTTTTATCTTTCTCCTTGTGATTCTCCTAACCTTTTTCATGCGTTAGGATATATTCCCTTTCTGTCCCCCCGCTGCGTGAGATAACGGGATGGGGAGGGGTAGGGAAGCTTTCTGTCTCCAAGCTGGCTTGTGGATGCACCCCTCCCCTCCCAACTCTGTTGTTTTCCCCAGGGGTTCAGCTTGTGGTCCCACCTCACTCAGGTAGCCATTCCGTGATCTCTCGGAGGACTTCTCGGGATGACTTTTTCCCTTCCGCCCCATGCCACAGGCTCTCGCCTTAGACTCTGTTTCTTGAGTACTTCTTAGACCTCTCCTGGGTGTCTCGGCTCCCGGTCCCCTGACCCTTCTCTCGCTCCCGATGCTCTCTCTGCGGCACTTCGGACCCCTCAGCGGGAGCCTCCCGCCTTCTGGAGAAGCGCGCCCTCGGGGCTCAGCCCGCCGTGCAGCGTTGGAGGGCCCCTGTGTCCTGGCTCTCGTGCTCGCCAGAGACTTGGAGGCGGTGACGGTTTCCAGCTCTCCCTGTGGCTCGGCCTTCCCGGGTTTCTCAGCGCAAGCCTCAGTCCTCTCCTTGGGGAGGAGAAGAGGGAGACATTACGCTGGATTCCACAGGGCTTATAGCTTGTGGGCCGGTGCCTTTCAAGTAACAGTTTACCGGGAGGGCCCAGTGAGGCCCTGGAGGACCTTCCGCCGTCTCCCTGGCTCTCTCCTCCTGCTGCATCTTCATGCCTAAGGTTTTCACCACCCTGCCTTCTGGGTGAAAAACCCTGAGGAGTGAGTGGGTTTGTTTGCCTTGCTGCCTTTCTGGTGTCTGCATCACTTGGTTGGTCATTCTGATAGAATTTTCCTGAAGAAGATAATGTTCATTTACACTTGTTGAGTACTGAATATGCAAGATGTTTTGATTAGTGAACATTATGTAGGATTCACTTAGGATTGTTCATTCTAGTAAAGAAAAAAAAAAGTGAGTTTAATTCTTCATCTTCCCATAATTTCCCTAGCCCAGTTGTTACATTATTGACTACACTGTCGAGTCTCTTAGATGTTCTGATCTTATTTCACTGGTACTTTGTCCAGTATCCTATTTTTAAAATATAGATGTTTAGAGATTACTAAAGACTATGAGAATTTTAAATTTTAATTAATATTGTTAAATTACTTTGCAAAACAATTGTTATTGATTGACATTCTCATTTACTAAGAGGTGATTTACTAAGTAATTTACTAAGACGACTTCCCTTCCTTTCCTGCCTCTCATATTGAATTAAATTAAGCAGAGGTGAAAGCAAGTGAAAGTGTTAGTCGCTCAGTCCTGTCTGGCTCTCTGCTACTCCATGGGCTGGAGCCCGCCAGGCTCCTCTGTCCGCAGAGTTCTCCGGGCAGGAACACTGGAGTGGCTTGCCAGTCCTCCGCCGGGGGAGTGTTCCGACACGGGACCGAGCCCAGGTCTCCTGCATTGGCGGGCAGATGCTTTCCCTTGTGAGCCACCAGGTACCAGAGGTTTACAGTGCCAAATAATTTTGTATTTCGATCCAGCCTGAAAGTGTTACCTGAATTAGAATAGTAATGTTTTATCAGATATACAGTATCATTTGTTTTAAACTTTTCTTAAACTCCTATCTTGATCAACTGTTACGTTTTTCACTGCTAGTAACTAATTCTGGTGGTGGTGGTTTAGTCGCTAAGCATGTCCGACTCTTGTGACCCCATGGATAGTAGCCTGCCAGGCTCCTCTATCCATGGGATTCTCCAGGCAAGAATACTGGAGTGGGTTGCCATTTCCTTCTCTAGGGGATCTTCTCAACCCAGGAATCGAACCCAGGTCTCCCACACTGCAGGCAGATTCTTTATCAAGTGAGCTATGAGGGAAGTTAATTCTAGTTTCAAGGTAAAGCATAGGCAAAGGGGAAAAAAAAAAACACCCAGAATTCCAGCAGAATAGAAATATACATAAAACAGGTAAAACAGATAGTTAAATACATCTTGTGAATATTGAGAGTTAGGACATACACTGGGAAGGCAAGCAGCAAAAACCTGGTAGGAAAAATTCAGTATGTTACAGTCTATAGGAAGGAGAGCGTCCCAAACTGAGGGTGACACTGGCCTGTCTGATGGCAGTAGCATCTGCTTTTAGCCTGTGATTGAAAAGACTTAGCCATCTAATAGGTGGGCCCTTGTATGGTTAGGAAAGCCAGTTCTCCAGTCTTAAGCTGTTTAGCCTAAGCTAAACACAGGCATGGAGGGTCGACATTTAGATGTGTGCTGGAGCCCAAGAGAAGACTGATTCCCTCGGCCTACCCTCAGCACCTCCTGTTACTCATTTCTGCCGGACCAGGAGCCATGGCCTTGCTATTAGGATCAGTTCAATTCAGTTCAGTCACTCAGTCATGCCCGACTCTTTGTAGGGCAGGATATAGATTCAGGATATAAATGAATATTTATATATTTACTATTGAGTCAGGATAGTTGAGTCTGATTCTTTACTGTCAGGATAGTAAGTATATGAATGAACTTGTATTTGAACATCTAACCCATTGTCCTGGAGCCCTTCACTGTGTACTGTCTTCCCTGATCCTTCACCAGATGCTCATTCTTTATAGGTCTTATCTCCGTGGTTTCTATTTTCCCCCCTTTATTTGCCTACTTTTATGCCACTTACACATTGATTTAATTATTAGGTAATTAAAATGCATTTTAGCACACGGTAAGCTTCTCACCCTCTTTACTTTTATTTATTTATTCATTTAAAAATTTGCCTGCATTGAGACATTCCCAGACTAGCTGGCCACTCCCTTTGGGTGTAGCCCTCTTAGGCATGTTCTTCCACCTCCCTATTTACGGTTAAGTTTTGCCTGACCTCTGTCACTATCATCCCTATGGATTTTGAAGTCAGAATCAGTCAGAGAAATATTTCACTGTCTGCTCTTTGGTGGGTATATCTGATTTTAGCTTATGGTCAAATCTGTAGCTAGTGTCATAAGTCCTTTCTCTGTATGGTATTGTGGGAACAGCACTCTAGTGTCTGGGAATAACTCTTCAGGCATGGCACTCTGAAATCTGTGCAACTGGCCTCACCAAGCTCCGGCTGGAGCTTCTCTGAGCACTGGAGAGAGTTTTGGGGCACAGGCTGGCTCCTGCATCATTTGTCCATGGATGAGTAAGCCGCCCCTTACATCCCCTCCTAGAGTGCCTTCCGTAACTGCCTGTTAGGTCTTGTGATGGAGAGGCCAGTCATGGGGGAGAGTCTGGGAGAGACTGTGTCCTGAGGGCAGATGAAGCTGGAGGCAGATGTTCCTGTGCGGGGTCGCATTCAGGAAGGATCCATCCTAATATCTCCTAAGATTCCAGATGTCCTTTATAACTTGCTGTCAGTTTCTATGGAAAAATACCTACTTTAAATGAACTTGTGTTTAACAATCCGTATTTGTGCCTGAATATAAGAGAAACCCAAATGGAATACGTCTAAGGCCCATATCTTTTGATGAATCAGAAATCTACCCCAAAAAGCCTTCTGTAAGCTTGTGAAAGTGGCTCAGTTGTGTCTGACTCTGTCACCTCATGAACTAGATAGTCCATGTGCCAGGCCAGAATACCGGAGTGGGTTGCCATTTCCTTCTCCAGTGGAGCTTCTGACCCAGGAATCAAACCCAGGTCTCCTGCATTGCAGGCAGATGCTTTACCAGCTGAGCTATCAGGGAAGCCCTTCTTGTAAGCTTGTACTTAGCAATTTTAAGGATGAAAATGAAATTAGCATTCATAGGTGTAGATTTAGATACACACCTATTTGAATCAGTACTTAAAGTAATACATTGACTTTGAAACACCTTTTTATACTCTCACATGCTGAGAAACAATATTAAACTCTCCACTTGCATATTTAGTATCTGCACTTGTGTCACCACTAGAGATACTAGCTGTCCCCACCAAGTTTGCTCTGTCGGCTTGATGAACAGCTCTTCGATGGGTTTATGAGGATGCCACTGGGAAACTTGGTGCCAAACCAGAGAGTCCATTTAGGTAATGGAAATAATGTTCTTTTCTCTTTAAAAAAATCCCTGAAAATGTATTCTTAACCACTGCCACAGGAACATTTATTAAATGTTATTTAATAAATCCTTATTTTAAAGGACATCTGATACTTGTATTGTGGAATCATTACCCCAGAAAAAATTACTAAATTTACCTCCTTAAAAAAAATTTCCTTTGTTATGTTGATAATTCCATTGGGTACTCTCTGGAATGCATGTCAAACTAACATGGATGTATATTGTTTGAGGAGAATGTGTCTTCCCCAAAAGAAGTTTGAAATAAAAATAGAGATAGGCTCGGACAGTATGAAATATTTAGTAAGTACTCAAATATAAAATGGCTTCCTCTTCTATGAGGAATGATTTCTTTCAGGAAAAATAATCTCACCTTATTTTTAGGCATATGTACAGTAATTGGGGGGAGCATTTCCATTTTTATAACCACCATCTTCCTATTTAGACATAGGCAAATTTTTTCAGCTGTTCAAATCTTTTCTCTGTTTCTCAGTAACTTCTGTTCATTTCTCCATATGGACCTTGCTCTGTGTATCTTGAAGGAAGTGTTTTCTCTTTGTGACTTTTTTTACTTAAAAACCTGAGTGTGTGCGTTTGCACACGTACTAAGAACAGTATTTGGCAAATAGTGAGTAGTTTCTATGATGACGATGGTGTAGATTTTTTAATGTTATGTGTTGGCGTACTATCTTTGCACTCTTTGGAAAGTGTTCATGAACTAAGCCTACCTGTGCTAATTCTTAATCACAAATACTGTTATTTAGCAGTACATCCTCCAGCAGACCAATCTTGATATTGCTTTAGAATTTAAAGTGTGTACTTTAATTTGACTAACACTGGCCTCTTGTCCAGCAGGGCCATCACTGTGGATACCAGGATTCAGTGGTTGTACAACTTCACCCAGAGAGATGTGTTAAAAATGCAGTTTATGTGGACCTCATCTGGGTCCTGCTGAAACGGGTTTCTGGGAAGTGATGCCAGTCTAACTAAGCCCCCACTTGGTTTTTGCCCACCAGTGTTTGGAAACCACTGAGCTAGAGCACACTGGAAGCGTACAGGTGGAGAGCAAGTTCTGATTCTGCCCTACCAGCCCCCTCGAGTCAAGGTCCCTTGAGGCTCAGAGTGACTCCGGCACATTTCCATTATTGGTAATTAACCAGAACCCTCAGAGTAGGTACCTGCTGGTGCTAGAATCTGCCCTTTCCTTTAAAGAGAGGTTATATTAGCAGATTATAGTGGGCCTAAATCTAAAGGTTTAATCTTATTTTCTTTATAAATGAACCCAGCATACTCTTCATTAGCTCTTCATCCATAATTTGTCTTTAAAAATATAGATGTATTGGTCAAAAATTTGCACACTATCTGTGAATTCTGAAACCACAAGATTCCCTTCTAGATTAACAGATGAAGGGAACGTGATCTATTTCCATCTATATGTGGCACATGAACAGTGTATAATAACAGCTAAGAGGATGTGCCTGTTTTTGTGCATCCAGAAGACATTTAAAGTGAAAAAAGAAAATAGCTCAGGAGTGATTTGATTCAGAGTGGACATATTCAAGTAATCGTTTCCATTGGAAAATAAAATATTTGTTCTCAGTTTGACTTTTTTGTGGTAAAATTGTTTGGCAGATAATTAACTCTAAGGTATAAGAGTACATTTTTGAAAAATGAACACAATGTTATTTTAATTATTTTTATATATAAAATCAAAGTAAAAGAAATCTCTCCCTTCCAATCCATAACAATTCAGTCATTTCATTAGGAATAAAGGTACAGATTCCCATCAAAAAGGATAATCAAATAAGAACTCTGGATTCTTTGAAAGATATAAGCATGAATGACACCCTGAAGAGTAAGCACAGAGCTGTGGTATATTTTAGATTATTTCTGCAATGTTCTCTCGTAAAAGCACATTTAATACCAGACTCCCTCAGTATAATGTATTTGCAACTGGGTACTATTCAGCTGCCTTCTAAAATGTGCCTGTTCTATTAGGCTCCTCTGTGCCATTAGTCACACTCTTAGGTAAAACCTGTGTAGGAGTTTCTAGACTCCACAGCCTACTTTTTCTGATAAATGAAACCTACATACCAGCCAAGCTAGCTGCTCTTCTTCCACTGTGCTCCATATGAACCGATCAGCTAACAAGAATCCGCGTATTTACTAATCTGGCTAACATCTTCCCTGCACAGATTTCTCATTTTGATTTTGGTGAACAGTGATGGTAAGGAAAACTAACTTCTAAATCACCATCTAAATTTCCTCAGTGAGCCCCAGGGACCTCCAGGAGAAGAGACAGTTTCTCGGCTTGTGATACAGTATCACGCACGCGGGGGCCCCGGCCCTGTTCTCTGATCTCTTCCTTGCAGCTGCGCCCTGTGCCTCCCACACTCCAGCCCAGCCCACTCACCCATAGATCCTCCAGGATCCTGGGGTCCTGTGAGCTCCAGAGTCCTTAAACATTGGAGGTCTTCTTGAAGAACACTTCTTAATGCCACTCGATACCCCGATTCCTTCTATCCTGGGTCCTCTCAAAATCAGATTGGAGTTCATCTCTCCTCCTCCAAAGCCTCCCATATCGCTAATCCTTTATCATTCCTCACCAGGTTGTGGTTGCTGGCCCAATCCTTTTCTCTCCTTCTTGACTAAGCTTCAAGAGGCCAAATATGGTCTTTTATCTCAGGCTCCTCATGATTCATTCTTGGACCAACACATAGCAACCAGAAGTGGGGTTGGCTGTGACACTTTACTTTCAGAGGGCATGAAACCTTAAAGTTGTCTTATTTGAAAACATCCTAGTTCATGGGAATGAGAAGAAGGGAAGGTTCAGATTACCTGAAAATAAAGAATTAACTGTAATGTATTGTAGAAAGTAGTATTTTTCCAGTTATTTAGAAAATTAGTAAAATGCTGTTGCAGTATCTCAGACTTTTACTAAGCATCACTGAAATATTTTGTGAGACATAGTTTGACTAGATAGAAATAATAATAAGATGAAAATAACAGAGTCTGACTTTGCTTCTTCCCCTTGTTTGAGAGTAATGAACCTTTAATTTTATATATTGTTCATTTCTTTTATTTTCCCATTCCTTGTTCTCTTTCTGATTTAATCACATGGTCAGAGAAAGAGAGAGGTCCTAATGTTTTGAGACATCATTAGAATTTGTGTGTCTCTGATTACAGTTCACAATGCAATACTGGGGGAAGATTGCATTATTATCTAGTAAATGTGAATTTGTATGCTATCAGACTTCCTACTTCAGTCCTTAAACAAATCTGGTTTACTAAATGTCACAAAATAGGGGATTTATAATATAAAATAAATGTTAGAGAGATACTGCAAATAGTGGAAATAGTGATTATATATGGGTGTTGGTATTACAGCTTTTAAAATTCTTTGTTATTTAAAATTTTCTATATTGTGCATGTGGTATTTAATGTGCATTTGATAGCAATAATTACATTTATGTGAATGCACACATATGTTTGATTTAGTTTATTATATATTGTGACTGTGGCTTCCCTGGTGGCTTGGATGCTAAAGAATCTGTCTGCAGATGGAACCTAGGTTCAGTCCCTGAGTCGGGACAATCCCCTGGAGAAGGGAATGGCAACCCACTCCACTATTCTTGCCTAGAGAATTCCACAGACAGAGGAGCCTGGTGGGCTCCAGTCTAAGTGGTCTCAGAGAGTTGAACACGGCTGAACAACTAACAGTTCCACTTTTTCACATTGTGATTGAGGGTCCATGTATAAAGTACAGACAGACAGTTGTCTGATTAGTAAACAATCTGGTTAATAATTAATATTTTTATCTGAATTATGGAGAAAATTCTGACATTAATAAGATTTAAGTAATAATCATTTATCCTCATGATTTTTATAGAGAAGAGTGTGAGAGGTTAAGGGAGTTTCAATATTTTCAACATTATTTATTGTTATTTATTATTTCAATATTTCAATTCTGTAACAAGAGATGTATGATGAGGTGGTGATTCTGGGTGAAGATTTTAAGTTCCCTGTATATAAAGAAATAGTTACAGCTTCATCTGTGATGCCAGCGCTTCTGCCATGCAGATATGGATTAAGTAACTGCTAATTTAAAAAGCCTCCTGATGAAAGTGAAAGAGAAGAGTGAAAAAGCTGGCTTAGAACTCAACATTCAAAAAACAAAGATCGTGGCATCCAATCCCATCACTTCATGGCAAATAGATGGGGAAACAGTGGAAACAAAGGGAGACTTTATTTTTGGGGGCTCCAAAATCTCTGCAAATGGTGACTGCAGCCATGAAATTAAAAGACCAACCTAGGAAGAAAAGCTCCTTGGAAGAAAAGCCATGGCCAACCTAGAGAGTGTATTGAAAAGCAGAGGCATTACTTTACCAACAAAGGTCCATCTAGTCAAAGCTATGGTTTCTCCAGTGGACATGTATGGATATGAGAGTTGGACTGTAAAGAAAGCTGAGTGTCAAAGAACTGATGCTTTTGAACTGTGATGTTGGAGAAGACTCTTGAGAGTCCCTTGGACTGCAAGGAGATCCAACCAGTCCATCCTAAAGGAAATTAGTCCTGACTATCCATTGGAAAGGCTGAAGGATGCTGAAACTGAAACTCCAATACTTTGGCCACCTGACTCGAAGAACTGACTCATTAGAAAAGACCCTGATGATGGGAAAGATTGTGGGCAGGAAGAGAAGTGGATGACAGAGGGTGAGATGGTTGGATGGCATCACTGACTCGATGGACATGAGTTGGAGCAAGCTCTGGGAGTTGGTGATGGACAGGGAGGCCTGGCGTGGTGCCGTCCATGGGTTCGCAAAGAGTCAGACATGACTGAGTCTGGACATTACTTGAATTGAACTGAACTGAACTGAACTGCTAACTGGAGATGTTTCTAGAGCAGCGGTTCTCAACTTGGGCGGCTTTGCTCCCAGGGACATTTGGCAATGCTTGGAGACATTTTTAGTTGCCAGAGCTGGGGAGATGCGTGTGCTGCTGGTATGCTGTGAGCAGAAGCTAGAAAGGCTACTGCACCTCCTGCCACACACGCAGAGCCCCCGCCCGTAAAGGGTTATCTGACCCCGCCTCTCAGCAGACCTGCTGCTGAGAAGCGCTGTCTGAAGTAACTGTGAATAGTTTGATTGCAAGAGCTCTGTTGGCTCTTAGCTTTAAAGTCCATCCTCTAGTTAATGGGTCTGTTTGCCAATAGCAGGAACATACAACAGAAACCACAACTCCAGGCTAGTGGACATAAATTTGAAGCTGAAAATGAACATGGAGTGACGGGGCTCGGGAAGAGAGTCGGTATGAATTGTAGTATGCTGGACTGGGGACAGGAGAGACAGAATATATATTTCAAGACAAAAAAAAAAAAAAAAAAAGAACAAATGTGATAATTCATTTCAGCAGAACATCTGCCACTTTCTTCTTGGAGGCATAACTTAAGATCTTCCTTATATTCAGCTGAGGTGTTATTAATCACTGTGAACAAGAGCAGGTCTGACCCAAGCTGAAAATGCAACCTGCCCGGGCTGAAGGCGAATGGGTTTGGAGGAAGCAGGGTTGGGTGGGGGCTGGAGGGTGCATACTGGGGAGTGGTGGGCTGTTTAGGTACTTCAGCTTTGGAACCTCAACAGTCACTTTGCCCGCCTCTGTGAATCAAGATTGCCAGGAGAAATATCAATAACCTCAGATATGCAGATGACACCACCCTTATGGCAGAAAGTGAAGAGGAACTAAAAAGCCTCTTGATGAAAGTGAAACAGGAGAGTGAAAAAGTTGGCTTAAAGCTCAACATTCAGAAAGCTAAGATCATGGCATCTGGTCCCATCACTTCATGGCAAATAGATAGGGAAACAATGGAAACAGTGGCTGACTTTATTTTTTTGGGGCTCCAAAATCACTGTAGATGGTGACTGCAGCCATGAAATTAAAAGACACTTACTCCTTGGAGGAAAGTTGTGACCAACCTAGATAGCATATTAAAGAGCAGAGACATTATTTTGCCAACAAAGGTCCGTCTCATCAAGGCTATGGTTTTTCCAGTGGTCATGTGTGGATGTGAGAGTTGGACTGTGAGGAAAGCTGGGTGCCGAAAAATTGATGCTTTTGAACTGTGGTGTTGGAGAAGACTCTTGAGAGTCCCTTGGACTGCAAGGAGATCCAACCAGTCCATCCTAAAGGAGATCAGTCCTGGGTGTTCATTGGAAGGACTGATGCTGAAGTTGAAACTCCAATACTTTGGCCACCTCATGTGAAGAGTTGAGTCATTGGAAAAGACCCTGATGCTGGGAGGGTTGGGGGCAGGAGGAGAAGGGGACGACAGAGGATGAGATGGTTGGATGGCATCACCGACTCGATGGGCATGAGTTTGAGTGAACTCCGGGAGTTGGTGATGGACAGGGAGGCCTGGCATGCTGCGATTCATGGGGTCGCAAAGAGTCGGACACGACTGAACGACTGAACTGAACTGAACTGAACCCCTTTGGGGTGGCAAAAGGGCTCTGGTGGAATTCTCTCTGGTTATAGGCCAGTCACCTGAGCTCAGATCATCTTTGTGTTCTGAAACTCAGCCTAGCATAGCATGCCTGTGAACTTTCTGTGTGAGCCTCCCTGTGTGAACTTCCTTAGCCAAGGGTTTTCTGAGCTTTCAGTCTTGCACAGTAGAGATAAAAAATACATATAAACGGAGAAGCATCTTCAGATTAGGAAGAAACAAGGTAAAGAAGAATGAAGGGGGTAGGTAAGAGAAAGAAATATGAAATTAAATCCTATAACCCAGGTATTAAACAACTACATCTGGACAGAAAGAAAGATAGCTAAGCAAAAAAAAAAAAAAATTATAAATAAAAAAAATTTAAAAAAAGCAAAATAAACTTTGTGTTTATAGAAAGAAAGGCCTTGGATTATCACACTCTGTATTTTATCACAAAGGGCCAACAAGTTCAAAACAAAGGGAGAGAGAATCATTTCAGGATTTAGAGTATGCTGTGTTCACTTTCATATTCTGCAGAATGTTTATCAAGAAATAGAAACGGAGACTTCTGATATTATCTTCCACATGTATTTATTTATACAATAGAAAATGCCATGCCCATATACTCACTTACTTCTACAAGCAGACTTTATCTTATATTTAAATGTGATTTGGTTTAAGTGGATTGAAGTTTTACATTTAAGAAAAAAGTAACCATGATGAGAGGGTAGAAGACAAACAAAATGCTTTCTAAAATTTAAAGAGATTTTTTCCAAAGGATATCTTTATCCACATCACTGGTTGAGAGAAAAATATTTTATTCAATGTCAAAATAATTTAAACTATCAAAAGAGAAGAATTGAAAAGATTATTTCCTCACCTTCTGCTTTCTATACAAAGAAAGCTCAGATAAAATTTTTTTTTTCATGTTAAATTTTCAACAGAACCTGGAAATTTGCTTATTTAAAGATGCTATAAGGTAAGGATAAACCTGCCATAGAAAGTATATATTTTAGTTTCTAGACCTTTTATGGAGTTAAAATTCAACACACTAAAAGCCAAAGTACCAGAATGGTACACTTACATAGGTTGTGTTCTCAAACATTATATGACACTTTTAGACCAACCAGCTGTCAAATTGCACCAAGCTTTGATGGCCACTGCACATAGTTTTTAGAAACTTTCAATTTACATGGGTAAAATTTAGTATTAATATATACCCTACTATGCTGCAGAAAGGACCAGTTGGTTGAATCTTGCCAATTATCTTTTGCAACTTGCTTTTTAAAAAATATCCACTTTGCCCCAGTGCCAACACTCACAGCACCTCTAAAAAGAAAATGAATGCGGATGATCCGTCCTTTTGTGTTCTTTACATACTGAGAACGATGGCACCCTAACACTGCTCATGTGAATGCGCACCCTACAGAACAGTAGAGTCATTCGAAAGCAGAGAAGGCGCTTGCCACAGTGAGTGCTCGGTGGGACACACCGCTGTCCTCTGCTGCGCTCAGGGCGCGCGCCCAGGGAAGGCGCTGGCACCGGCTCCGTCTCCTGCCCTCGCAGCTTCGGTGGGCATGAGGGGCGGAGTGGGCACGGTCTTCACAGAAAAGGAGACTGATGTTTGCCCTCAGCACTGACCCGCATGAGGTGGGGTCGAGAGGACCCCTGATTTTCCTAGCGTGACAGGCTTTTCCTTCTCGGAACTCCAAGAGCCAACGCTAAGGGGCACCAGAGGCTCGGATTGCTACGGCTGCCACCCATCAGGGCAGCCTGACGGCCCGGTGCTGCGGAAGTCCTGGGCGACGGCAGAGCCCAGCTCGGTGGGGGCTGGGCAGAGGTCTTCCGAGCGGGGGTCACAGGAGCTTGGGATGCTCCAGATCCGAGGAGGAATCCTCCGAGGTCGGAAGGATTGGAACTCGAAACGGTGGGCTAGTCAGTGAAGCCTGGAAGGCGAGGTCCTAGTATTTTTCTCTAATACTCTATGTGGCCACTTCTAATTTCCTTTTACTTTATGAAAAATGTCGCTGTCCTATATACAGCTAAGGATATAGATGCCACGCGCATCACCCCTGCCATATACTAAAATCATCTGACAAGATAATGCACTGGAAGCTGTTGATGTCTAGTTGTCCAGGGATCCAGAGACACATGCAAAGAGATCAGATGTCCCTCCTCTGCCCCCCGCCAGCCAATTCAGGTTTCCTCCCGTGCCCGCAGCCTCTCATCGGAAGCCCACGCTCATTGTCTAGTTAAGGAGGCAACATCCAGACCCTCGCCGGCTAGAAGCCTCTGCCCACCCGCCGCAACTCGGACTTTTTCCCGGAGTCCGAGAGGGAGCAGGAGGTGCCGAAGAAATTCAGCAGGCATCCTCAACCTTGCCGTCCGCAGTCTGACTTTTATCAGTAATAACAGAAAAAAAACCAAAGGTGGCGGGCGGTGGGGCGGGGGGGGGGGACGGCAAGGCACGGCAGGCGTCAGCGCGCAGCCGCCCAGGCCGGCCTGCCGGCCCAGTCGGGCTCCCCCCGCCCACCCCCCGGACCCCCGGCGCCCTCGCCTCCCCCTCCGCCGGGCCGAGCCCGGTGCCAATGCGCCAGGAGGGAGCGAGCGCGGCGCGGGAGGAGGAGATGACGCACGAGCCGGCGCTCCCCCCCAAAAAGTGCTTCTCCAGGACGAAGATGGCGGCAACTTAGCCGGGGACTGAAGATGACTGTGGCTCTCGGGAGGCCCAGCGCAGGCGATTCGGCCCCGAGGTCCGGGGGAGGCGGCGTCAGCAGTCAGAGCCCGGCGCCCGCGGGCGGACCTGCGGCAGCGGCGGCGGCGGCGGCCGGAGCGCGGGCTGGGGGGTGGGGGGGCGGGAGCGCCTTGCCGGCGGCCGCCCAGGCTCCGGACTCGAGCAGAGCGAGCGAGAAGTAGCCGCCGGAGGAGCCGAAGAAGGAGCCGGCGAGGAAGGAGCAGCGGGCGGGGGGTGGGGAGGAGGCGCCGGCGAGGCGCTCCGGCCGCAGTCCGTGGGCAGCGGAGACGCGGCGTGCCCCTGGCCTGGGAGAGCGGGCCGTCCTCCGCGGGGCCATGGGGACCCGCGCCCTGCCCGTGCCCGGCTGACAGGCGCCGCCACCCCGCCACCTCCGCCGTCACCTCCTGCACCCGGCCCGCCGCCGGCCACAGCCCGCCGCCGCCTCCGAGCGACCCTCTCCCCCTGCCTCCCTGTCTCTGCATTGTTGTTTCCCACTCGACAGAGGATGGGGTCGGCGGATGCTTAGGTCGGAAGCGAGTCCTGCCTCCCCCCGAAGCCTGGTAATATTGATGTAGGCAAAGAGCGAGAGGAGCGAGGGAGAGAGAGAGGAAAGGGAGGAGGGGAGAAGGCAATCGAACCCCTAAGTCAATGCATATTGTGGTGACACCGGCACCGGAGCCCTCGCGGTGGAGTCGGCCAGGGCTGTGCGCTCCCAAAATATGACCAGGGGTGCTTGGATGTGTCGGCAGTATGACGACGGATTAAAAATCTGGTTGGCAGCACCCCGGGAGAACGAGAAACCGTTCATAGATTCGGAGAGGGCTCAGAAATGGCGACTGTCTCTGGCCTCTCTCTTGTTTTTCACAGTCCTGCTCTCTGATCACTTGTGGTTCTGCGCCGAGGCCAAGCTGACCCGCGCCCGGGACAAGGAGCAGCAGCAGCAGCAGCAGCAGCGGCAGCAGCGACAGCGGCAGGAGCAGCGGCAGCGGCAGCGGCAGCACGAGCCGTCCTGGCCCGCGCTCCTGGCGAGCATGGGGGAGCCCTCGCCCGCCGCCCAGGCTCACAGACTCCTCTCCGCCTCCCCGTCCCCCACCCTGCCCCCCTCCCCGGGAGACGGCGGCGGCGGCGGCAAGGGCGGCCGAGGCACCGACAGCCGGAGCAAGGCTCTTCTTCCAGGAAACTCTGCCAGACCCGCGTGGCGCCTGGAGACTTGTTACCCGCAGGGCGCCTCCTCGGGCCAGTGCTTCACGGTGGAGAGCGCGGACGCCGTGTGCGCCAGGAACTGGAGTCGGGGGGCGGCGGCCCGCGGGGAGCAGCGGCAGCAGAGCCGGGGCCCGCCGCAGCCAACTCCGCTCTGGAACTTGTCGGATTTTTACCTTTCGTTTTGTAATTCCTACACACTTTGGGAGTTGTTCTCGGGGTTGTCCAGTCCCAACACTTTGAACTGTAGTCTGGATGTGGTGCTCAAGGAGGGTGGTGAGATGACCACTTGCAGACAGTGCGTCGAGGCTTACCAAGACTACGACCACCACGCTCAGGAGAAATACGAAGAGTTTGAAAGCGTGCTGCATAAATACTTACAATCAGAGGAGTACTCGGTGAAATCCTGTCCTGAGGACTGTAAGGTAGGAACCTGTGGGGTTTTTTCCCCCTTCTTCGCGCTGTTACCTCTGTGTGTGTTGGGTGGAGGTGTCTTCTAAAGTTTTAAAGTCGCTTTTTGACTCTGGTTTTGTTACTTCGACCATTGTTTTTGTGGTTGTAAGCGCCTGACCTGCTGCTTGACTTGGGACTCTCTTGTGAATTGCTGGTGGATCCGTGCCTTCTGAGAATCCTTGGCAGATCAGGAGGACTCTGGTCTTCTGAGATGATAAAGCCAGTGCTTTAACTATCTCTTAAAGCTACGGAGTTGGTTCAGATTCTGCCACTTTTTTTTTTTTTAATGTAATTTGAGTGAAGCTTGTGAGGAAGACCGTGATGGGACTGAATACTGGTGACCACAGCTGAAGTCAGAACAGGCTAAGACAGGCCATGTGTGGTCTGGCTTATGGACCTTACACATGAAGTCTCTGATAGTGGCATAATTAAGCTGGTTGGTCAAAGGGACAAGAGAAAGTGTTTGTGATTGTTTTTGTGGGAAGAACTAAAAGCCTTTTACGTGTTTTCCAGAAGTAGTACTGGTTGTTTCGAAAGTTTGGGGGCCTACCTAAGCGTATTTACTCACATGAGTTTCTTGTTTTCTCTTAGAAATGTGTATGGTTATTGATCAGAGGCTCAGTATGAGTAGAAAATTTTGATTACGTATCTGGTGATAACTGATCAGTGTTAGATTATTTATTAGTCACCTTATGTAATTAGCTTGAATTTTCAGGATGCTCTCAGGAAGTACTAATTGGCAAATGCTTAACGGCATAACTAAAAACTACTGAGCTCATTGATAACATATATTATCTTCAGCCCCTTCCTGTTGAATATAATAATGGCTGTAAACCTTGCTGGTTCACAAAGGGGTGGTGTATGCAAGTTTCTTAAGAAATGGCAACTGTGACGTGGGCGCGTGTCCTGGTAGGACTGTTGCTGTCCGTGGTGCTGAAACGAGGTTTGCTCAAGGGCTCCGTTGAAGATGAAGATACTGCAGTGACCTTTTAGTAGGGGAAGAAATGATGGCAGAATCTCAACAAACCCTGATGTTTTCTTCCAAAGGTAATTTCTTAAACAATAAAACAAATTCAAATAAAATAAAATTTCTTAAGCAATAAAGTAGTATTGCTTTTCAAAAGAAATGATACGCCATATTGTCTACCTTTCTCTTCATCACACCCTGAACCTCCCCCAAGGAACACAACTGAGCCTCCTTTGCCTCACTTGCTGGGAAAGTGTGGTCAAGGGCAGTATGGACCAGACGATTCTTGTGATGCTTTCACAGGAGAACTGGCCTAAGGGATACCTACTTCAACTGAACCCAGTTCGAGGGCTCTATTCTAGCCTGGATTGATTAGTTGTGCTCCTGACAACTAAGCTAAACTGAAACTAAGCTTGCTTTGCCAACGTTCTGTAAGACCAGAAACGTATCTTCTTTGCAAGTAATGATATTGCATTTGCAGCTTTAATTTAGAATGCTGCTTCATTAGATAAATGGATCTTAAAAGATTTTTATATATTCTTCTTAACCATATGCCTGGGAATTAATCTTAATGGTAGAAATTACTAATGAATGACTAGTATATTTATTGCATAGTTATTTATTTTGACAAGATAATGTTTCCTCAGAATTACAAGGAAATGGATCTGTCTACTAATTTACTACCAGTAAAAAAACTTGCAAAGGTTTCAGTATATTTATGTTTAAAGTGATCCCTTGTAATAATTTGAATTTTTTTGCTTCCTTGAATGTAAACTGTCATAGAAATTTCTAGCTACTTCAGTTTGCATAGGCTCAGTATTTACAAGGTAGTCTACATTGTAGACTACAGAACATTCTTAAATAAGTCTGTCAAATTTATTTTATTTGAATATTCACATAAATATCTATGCATATGTGTATATATAAATAGATATAGAGTTTTCTCTTGACCTGATATAATTATCACCTTCATAGTTATATCATCATAGCTATAAGGTATAGTGTAGGTTAAATGAATATGTAATGTTATGAACTACTTCTGGATTATGTTTTCATATAAAGTAGTCATTGTGAGCTATATACACAAAAGTACATTTAAAAAATCTTAATGCCTTCCAGAAATATTTCTTCATACTGAAAAGTAAACACAGACATTTGAGTTTTTCATCTCCACAACACAGGATTTATTACTTGTGATGCCTTGAACTATTTTTTGGTTGGTTGTTTGTCAGTTGGAAACACTTGACATTTATTCCAGGATAACTGTTTTCACACAGTTTCAAATTTTAGGTGTGCCGGGGTGAGGTGTGTTCAGTGTGTGTTCTTGGTTGATAACTTACAAACCTATTGATTAGCTCCTTAGCTTAACATACAGCTTCTTTATGATTCTGCAAAGCTGCAATCACATCCACATACAAAGTATATTACCTGACTTAAAATGCTACTGGTGGTCTTTGAAGAATGTATCTGAGTTTCTTTCTGAATACTTTTAGTTATTTCAAACATACTTATAATTATGAAATGATGTTTATCTTTAGGGGCAATGTTCAAGATACATAGTTCATGCAAAATTTTCTGCATTTTAAGGTTAGTGACAAAGTCTTAGGCTACATTAAAAGTAAATGCATTATATTTCCAGAATTGGTAATATATTCATAAAAAATCTAATTTAATAGTTTATTAATGTATTTATATTTATATATAGGATATATGCTATAATATTAGTTATACAAATAATTAGAATTCATATTTTAGAGGAAATATATTAACTTTATAATACCCATATATAATTACATGATTAATATAGTGACTTTTAAACTTTAAAAGTTAGGACATGTTATTGCCTTCTAGTTTTATAATTGCTCTCATTAAAAAGAAATGCCACACTCCATATATGTATGCAATTAAAATGAATTAAATTTAATTTTTATTGAACTTGATTTAAGGGACTTTTGGCCCATTATACTGAGAAAAAAAAACAAACCTTAATATTGACTTAATCAAATCATATTGCTTTGGACCTGTAATCATTGGAGATTAAACATAGCTTGGATTTACTTTAGTAAAGGTTTATTTGCAATACATAATAGAAATCATTTATGCCCAAGAATATTTTTTAATATTCTTAGAGATGGCTGGTTTAATTTTTAAAATAAACATACACTTTTATCTGGGAATTAAGAACAAGAACTTATGCATATATCATTTAGACTATAGCATTAAGTAGCAAAAATTATGACAGTAACTCTCCTCTGGATTTTGCAGTTTTATTCTAAATAATGTTTTTGACATACAGCAAGATCTGACAAATCTGTGAAAGTCTTCAAGATGGCTGGCAATATTAAAAAATACACTCTTCCAAGCGTCAACAATTACATATGTACATTATTAACATGCCCTAATTTTTGCTTAGTTGTTTTTCTTATGAAGATTTTTTTTTTTAAATATGCCATTCTTTAGCTTCTAGGCGTTCTTGAAATTACATATTATAAAACTGAAATATTTAGGGAATATAAATGTCCGTGTTACAGGTAAACTTTTGTTACTAATAGTTTTATGCTTTAAGACAGATGGTCAGGAAAAGTGAGTTTGAGATTAGATTCTAATATAAATCACTGCATCACTGTATTTTAATTCTCTTAGATTAGATTATAATCCTTATACTGCCAAGAATGTATGCATTCTTATACTTTTATTTCATAATTTTATGCTGAAGTAAATTATGTTGCATATTTTATTTAATAGACAGTGATCAGAAGAATACTCTGCTAATGTTCCTGTATGTAAGAGTTGTGATACTCAGAGCTTTGGGTATCATTTGCAGAAATCACTCAAAAACATTAAGCAGTTTGAGAATGTAAAATTTGGCTACATAATATGCAGTTTAAACAAAAAGTCATTTTTAAATTCTTATTTATTTTAATGTCATACACTGTAGATATTTTAAAATAATTTTTAAGGAAATAAAATATCTAACAATTTTTTCCATATAAATATATTTAAAATATTTTGCTGTAATCAGTTAAGTGCTACTGTATATATTATGACAGTATCCAGAGTGTGGAATACATCTGCAAATAGACCTCTTTTACATTCTACCACTGTATTATTTTCAAATCATATTTTTATAACTGAGTTGCTTCTCTGCAATATCACACAGTCTAACCTTCAGATGATCACTTTAACCATTAATAAGGCCATTTGTAAGGTCAAAGCCACTATCATAACTTTTATGACCAGATTTTTATTTTTAATATTTTTGCCCCATATAAAAATGGGGTGCATTATAAACCAAGGAATGATTTTAAAAAAAATTCTGACTTGTAACTGGGTCAGATTAGTAGCTATATAGGACATATTAAAAATTTTAATAATTGCTGTTATACATTGGTTTTAATCACTTTAATTAGATGAACTTGGTGTTTGCATATGCAAGGTGAATTAAAGTATAAAGGAAAAAAATCAAATAATGCTCTCAGTTTCATGGTCTCCCACAAATAAATCAGAATGTATTAAGATATATTTTGATACTAGATTGAATGTACAAAAACAAATCTGTAGATAGCTGTTTGAAACACAATACTATTTTGGTTTGCATTACTGACCTATTGCTTTAATTTCAATTCCCCATTTCCTTTTCAATCTTAATCTTCTTTGTCGACCTCACGTTGACTAGGCACCAAACATGTCACTGTTCACTTTATGTTGACTTATATTGAAAAGATGTTTCTTCAATATCAGTTAACATTTACTCTAGATCAGTGGTCTTTGGTATCATATTAGACTATCCTGGGAATCTTTGAAAACACGCCCAGCCCTAAGAGATTCTGATTTCATTAGCCTGGCTTAAGCCTGGGGTGAGAACCGTTGTTGTAGTTGAGTGACAAGCAAAGTGGAAAGACCTTTTAGGTCCTGCGCCTCTGTAACACCTAATAACCTCATTGGTTCAACAGATGAGGAAGGAACTTACGCTGTTTCTAAGTGGTAAAGGCAACAGGACATGGTCGGGGGGTCGGGGGAGGGAATACCCTGGGGCTGGGCGAGGAACTAGTTCACATGACATGCGAACTAGCTGTGTGCGAGGTTTGGGGAATGTGCCAAGGAAAGAACATGGAGAGAAGGGTGCAGAGAAGACCAGGGCTCTGAACATTCAAGGATGGGCCTATTGGCTGCGGATTTTCTGCCTTTTAGCCAGATCTGACTCATTGTTCTGCTGTTCGCTAATGGACTGAGCGCGTGAGTGCAGAAGTCAGATGCTTGTCTCTGTGTGAGACGGTCAGCTCTGTGGTTGGAGGAGCCTCGGCCTCCTCACTTCGTCTCTGATTTTAGCTTGTGTAAATGGCTAGAATTTAGACTTTTTCAGAAGTATGCGTTGGTTTTAAGAGAGAACATTTTGACTTTTCATAGTGTTTCATGTGGTTTGGTTTATTCTTTCTTCACCTATTTACTTTATTAAACCTAGAGAATTACTAATTCATTTTTATTGTTCTTTCTCCATTATAATGATGAGCCATATTTCCTCTTTTACTTATTTCTATCATACTGGAATAACTAGTGACATTCATACAGTGTTTTGAAGATACAAGTTGCTAAGTAGACACAGAATGCTACCACACTTAATTTAGAAATTCATTTTAGAGGGATCTTATCATTGTTCTGTTTTGAAGGGATTGTAATATCATCACATTTTATTGTTTTGTTTTTGAAAAGTTTAGATTGGAAAATGCTGTGAAATACTAAATTTAAGTTTTACATTAAGTTAATAAGCAATAAAACATTACAATCCAAATAATGAAATTTCAGTAATAAAATGTTTTAATTTACTTCGATTCTTTAAAACTGAAAATAGGAATTCACATCTGCCTTTCTTTGGTAATAAATAGTTCATGATTTATACTATGTATTGTGTAGAATGCATGAAAATATTTCCTTCTTGGGTGTTTAAAGTGTTAAAAGGTTAGTAGCTGGTTTTCCCTCTCTGTTTCTACACAGAATCATTTACTAAAAGAAAAAGTTATAGGTTCTATTACAGATGGTTAAAAAAAAACCTGCAAAAAATGCAAGTTTACTAGTGTTTAAATTCAGTTATTGGTCTTAGCAGCAGTAGTAATATATCTTCTCATATGTGGGATGAGTGGATGCAATAATTACTTCTTTAGAAATACATGGGAATTGTATGTGTCAGAGATACACATTTCCTTCCTTGAGAAGGAAATTGGGCTCTACTCAAAACTGTGAATCCTCACTCCTCGATTTCCTCTTCTTCCTGCCAGTGTACCCTCTTGCTTTCATCTGGCTGAATCCTCTCCTGGCTTCTGGAGGCTCCACTCGCCGGGCCCGTGTCCCGTGGCAAACCCAGAGTTCAGAGATCTTACTTCTCTGCCTCTCCACTGCCATCAGAAATAATCAGTCTCTTTCTGACTGAACTCTCACTGACTTAGTTTATTTGGGAAAAAAAAATTGAACTAAGATTTAAATGTATGATCATGACAATGTATTGGTTTTCTCAGAAAATGATTTGAGTCACTCAGTTTAAGTGCTAGGACGAGCTTCAGTAGTGGCTAACAAGTTTTAGAGTTGATTACAGGTCAGAGACTAGTCTAATTCATTTACTCATCATTGTCTTTATAGGTACTATCACGTGTTTTACAGATGAGTAAAGTGATGAGTGAAGTTAACTCTTCTGAGGTCAAGCAGCTGGTAGTGTTAAAGCTCAAGCTCACATCCTCACCTTATTGTGTTTTCTTTCCCCTCTTCATTATGATAATTACAGTCATACTAAATAGTGAAGGGATAAGTATATAAATCCACAAATACCTGTTAAAATTTTTGCCATATTTACTTTTTAATTTATCATTAAAAGTGTTTTATAGATGATATAGCAAGCTATGATGGCAGACAGTTTGGAGTCCTAGACAGCTGCAATGAATGGCCAAGAATTCCAGGTTCATCATTTCAAAGTCTTGTTGGGGTGGGTGCTGCTGCTGCTGCTAAGTCGCTTCAGTCATGTCCGACTCTGTGTGACCCCACAGACAGCAGCTCACCAGGCTCCCCCGTCCCTGGGATTCTCTAGGCAAGCATACTGGAGTCGGTTGCCATTTCCTTCTCCAGTGCATGAAAGTGAAAAGTGAAAGTGAAGTCGCTCAGTTGTGTCTGACTCTTACAGACCCCATGGACCGCAGCCTACCAGGCTCCTCTGCCCATGGGAGTTTTCAGGCAAGAGCACTGGAGTGGGGTGCCATCGCCTTCTCGGTTGGGGGATGGTTATGACTATGAATAAATGGTATGACTATCAGCAGAACACTTAAAGTTCCGTTTCGAGTGGAACAGAGGAAGGATATAGATATAGTTTTGGAGGGAGGGAAGCAGACTTCGGAAACCTGTGATAGTTCTTGCACTGAATTTGTAAGTTCAGTAAGATACAGTCACTTTTTGTTTAAAAATTTTAAACCGCCATCCAATTTTTACCACAGTGTTTTAAAAGATGTTGAGTTTATGAGTTGAGAATTGTGTACATATTGCCTGAAATCTGTAATCATTAGAAATCTTAATATTTATCTAAACTTTATTGGCCCTTTATATGTCCTCTTTCCGAATACAGTCACACTGAGGGGTCAGGGCTTCAGTGTATGAATTTGGGGGGACGTAGTTCCACTCACACATTGAGTAAGCTATATGGCAAGAGCTGGAAGAAAACCTCTGGAGAGATATTAGTGCTCGATTGTGAAGAACCGTGTATCCCATGCTAAGGGCTTGAATCTCATCCTCTATGTGATACAATATCAGAAAGGAATTTTAATCAAGTGATTTGCTTGGGATGGTTTGTTTTCCTCAAAACTTAGCCCTGGCAGCAATATGTTGATAGGTTGGAAGAGGGTGAAGTGATGTCAGAAACTAAATTTCAAATTATATTTCATTTCAGTTAGTCTAAATTTAAATAGCCCCAAGTGGCTAGTGGCTACCAGGATGGAGAGAAGATTCTAAATGACTGTGGTGGCTATGGAACGGGAGAAGAAAGCAAGATTCAGGAGACTTTTCTGAGTTAAAATTTACCAGTTGCCATGTAGAGGAAGGATTTGATTCAGACTTCAGGAAAGGTGATACTCTGGGTGTGGATGCATGTAATGAGATAGCAAATACAGGAGGAAGAACACATTGGGATTGAGGTTAGTGAAATGACAGAAGTCCATTCTTGGAGATAATGCCATCAGGAGATGTCCAGTAGATAGTGAACCATGTAAGTTGGGCTTTTGGTGTGGCATTTACTCTCTACACATGATGTAGTTTGATCCAGGAAGCTGTGGACAGAGAGTAGATGATTAACAGAAACAGATTACATGGAGGGAATGTTAAAGATGAATTATGAGGAAGAGCAACGTTAAAGGGTCTGGGCAGAAAAGGGACCAGAAAGAGAGACTGAGAAGAAACAGGGAATGAGAGTGAAAATGGGAGGATGAGAGCAGAAGAGAGAATGGGGGAAGGGGGGAGGGGAGGAGGGGGGGAGGGGCGGAGGCGGACGGAAAGGAGAGCATCCTTAGAATGTGAAGGTCTGAAAAATATAGGGAGGAGTTTTAAGAAGGATGTAGAGTCAGTCAGGAGTGTCTTGTGTTTCAGAAAGAACATGTAGGATGAAGCCTAGAAATAGGTCACTGCATTTGACAGTTAAGTCTCGTTGAACCTTACAGGACTGGCTTCAATAGAATGATGAAAAGGATGTCAAATTGTGATGCATTAAGGAATGAGCTGGAGTTGATGAAATAAAAACTAGTTTGAACGATTCTTCATTAAGTTCGACCATGAAAAGAAAAAGGAAATGAAAAGGTGGGAAGATGTGAATTTAAAGGGATAAATATTTTATGATGAAATAAGCATTAGAATATTTGTAGCTTTTGATCTAGGACCCAGATGGAAGTATGATATTGAAAGTATCACTTTCAGAAAAAATTAGTGAAGGCACCAGATCCCAAAGAAAAGATAACAGACTCTAATTTATTGCTTATTCTCAGGAAGGAGGGAGGTTTTATCTTTGCACATTGTGCTGTGCAGCTAAGATCCTTTGTTTTGTTGTTTGTATTTTAAAGAGGAACAATGCTTTAATTTCGGAATTTCAGACAATAAGTACAATTATTATCTTGAAAATGCTTAAATAAAGTAGGATATTCATTTTCAAATAATAGAAAATAATTATTAGCTGTAAATATGAGATCATAAATAATTATATGTGTCACTGTGAATTATTTTCTTTAGGAATGTGCTGCCCTGGAGTTCAGTGACATATTTATAGAGTCCATGGAATTAAATATGGCTATCTCATTATCTATTTTCTTCAAAAATGTTAGTATGTTTAATAGAAAGTTCTAAAAATAGAAATTAATTTTAAACCTAATAGAGAAGTATAGTAAAATAGTTACAAGAAGTATTGAGAATAGACTGGGTTCAACTCCCAGTTTCATCTCTTATTAATTATATGACATCATGCAAATTACTTAAAATAGGGATTCTAGCACTTCTTTCATAAGACAGTTATGGGATGAAATCAGGAGACTCCCATGCATGTTAAAGTATCTAACCTGGGGCTTGATGATGCCCAATAAGTAGAAGCAGTTCATTTAAAACCCATGGGGAAAAAGCCCTGGGAAATCAGTAAAATTGCTTCACTTGAGTTCTCATGTAAATTTTCTGGTAAGCAACAGTCAATTACAAGAGTTTTATAAACAGACTTTGTATTTTGCATGATAAACCTGATTTTACTACGTCTACATCCCTTCCATTTCTCTGGAAAGGTGACTAAAGGTGAGTCTTTAGAATGAAACAGAAAACAAAAATTCAGCTAAAAACAAAAATTTAGGGTGAAAATGTTGCATTCCTGAAGCCTGACTTTTCCCCTTGTAATTTCAGATTAAAAATTAACATGTGCTGGGGTTTAGACTCAGTGGATCCTCTTAGATTATGGCAAAGGAACTGAGCCCTTTCGTGTACAAACCTTTTGGGGAGGACACATGAAGAAACCGTTGTAATGACCCTCCATCTCCCAGAAACCTTGGGTTGAAGATAATCTTGGGAGGAATTCTTTGTTACGTAGTTCGTCAGGCACTGCAGAGTCTCCTGTGCCTCCAAGCTCCATTTTAAACGTCGGAGCCCTTTGCGTACCCTCTAGCTACTTGTCTTTGTGTTCTGTTTTGGTCGTCCTTGTTATTTTCCGCTCTGCCCCTCCATTTGCACACTCTGCCGTCCTTAGTGCTTTTGTTACCTGGGGAGGGAGAGGAAGCAGAGTTAAAGGCCACCTCAGCATTTGAACTAGAGCTGGTGGACGAGGCCAACATGGCAGGTGCTGAGATAGGCCAGGCGGAACTCCGTGAACGGGTCCATGGTTGCCCTCAGAAAGAAGAGACACATCAAGGTTCTTTACCTTGGTAAAAGTGGCCGCATGGAAGTGGGGGTCTTGCTCCAACAAGTGGGTCAATTAAGGCTTAGAGAAGGGAGGAAGCGTGCCAGAGTTCTCATCGGTAAGTGCGGCATAGACAGAACTCAAGCCAGCAGTATCTGGCTCTTAATCTCATGGCCTCTGACTTTATTATAATGTGTTCAGTCTGCCACAAATAATTGCTCAGCTAGTTTTTTTTTTTTTTTTTTTTTTTAATATTTTAGGGGGAGAATGTGGGTGGCTGACAGCAGGAGTGGATAGAATATAAAGTTCTTTGGCACATAAAAGAAATTATAACTTCTTTCATCCAGTTTTTCTGTTGCAGCAGCTGGGTGTAGGAGAAGAGCATAGGCCTAAAAGTCAGAAACACATAGATTTACATGGCTGTTCCATCAGTTCCTGCAAGATGTGGATACTTACATATCCATGTTGAGGAAAGAAGGGATAGGTATATAGTAAAATGCAGCTGGCGAGGGAGTTCCCTGGTGGCCTAGTGGTTAGGATTCTGTTCACTGTAATGACCTGGGTTCTATCCCTGGTTGGGGAACTGATATCTTGCAATCCGTGTGGGCAAAAAATATACATATATACATAGTCGACAGGTAGAGCTGTCATCTGTGCATCCAGGCTCCTCTGAGAAGACAGGATGGTGTCACCCTGCAGAGCTCGCGCTACCGTTAGATGCTGAGCTGGTGGAAAACATTGAAAGTTTGTCCTAATCCAGTCATCGGTTTCTGACCAGAGCTGTCCTGGTGCAGATCAATTCCCTGACAGAGACTTCTGACTTACTTTCCGTAGAGGCATTTAAAAAGGCACTGGTGGTATATTTAATCTTGGGAGTCACAGTGACCCTAGATAAGCAGTGAGAGTCTGTCTGAAGAGAAGCAAGTATTTTTAAAAAGGTGAATCTGAATCTTAAGCCATTAAAAACAAACAAACAAACAAACAAACAAAAACAGAATTTCCTGTTCCCCTGAGTGAAAATAAGAGAGGTCACTATGGGCTGTTAAGCAAGCATTTGGGGGAATGCTTTCTGAAGCAATGGCTTCATGCCACAATTTGGAAGTCACTTATGGAAAAAAGGAGCCCTTTCCTTATTTCAGTTTAGGCTTTTTAAACAAAACGTTCATTTTTATTTAATATGTCTGAAAATTCCAGTGAGATGGAATTCAAGTCTGAGTAAACAAAATCCTTGTCAGCATAGTTTGGCTTCTTTGATGAATATAGATTGTTTTCAACTGGCATAGTTATCAACTGCTCAGTCATGGACTTGATTTCTCTATTTGATTAATTGGCTATTTAAAATTATTAAAATAAATGATTCAGTCTTTAAGTCCTTGTGGTTTTTGATTGTTTGGCTTAATGGATGGAACAGGCCAACCGTGTATATGCTGCTTCACCTACAAGAAGTCAAAGCAGTTATTTATCTAAATAATTTTTGACAAGCGCGAGCATATTAAAAGAGTGCCCAAAATTTGTTTGTTTAGTCTTGGAGGAATAATTTCTTATTTCCAAATAACTTAAAAATCTGAAAAAAGTTAACAAGATCCATGAATATTTGTAAGTCTCAAATCTGTAATTTTGTTTCATACTTTAGTAAGTGCTTGAACTTTTCATAACAAAAACCTAAAATGGTTCCTTGAGGGCAGCAGAGTTGATTTTTGATAACCCTCAATTATTTCATGAAGGTAGAGACTTTGAACGGCCCTGATAAAGAACATGGACAGAGAGGCCAGGCTTTGCCCCAGTCGTGCTGTCCCGACGGCAGCGTGGCAAACGTGCCCAACTTGGAGTTCACTGACCATTGGTGGAGCTTTGGTAGCTAAGTCGTGTCTGACTCTTGTGACCCCATGGACTGTAGCCCGCCAGGCTCCTCTGTCCATGGGATTCTCCAGGCAAGAATACGGGAGTGGATTGCCATTTCCTTCTCCAGGGGATCTTCCCTACCCAGGGATCAAACCTGGGTCTCCCTCATTGCAGGCAGATTCTTTACCAACTGAGCTACAAGTTAGGTTCTGTATTACAGTTTCTCTAGCATTGCACTCTAACTGGATGGATGTTTAAGTTTTTCACAATAGCCACTTTAAACAGACAAATGCAAAAGCTCAGCAGTGCATATTTGCGTTTCTTTACCACTTGTTTATATTAATAAAGATGAAAACAATATAGCTAAAGGCACTCAACAACTGACTTTTTTTTTTTTCAAGTCAAGACTAGATTTTGTTGTAGATGAACTCTAGTAGAGTTAACTCATGATAGACATTGTCTGGGCTTCGCTGGTAGCTCAGCAGGTAAAGAATCTGCCTGCAATGCAGGAGACACGTAGACATTGTTTAGGGAAAAACATTTTTCCTTCATCTGAATGTATCAGTTTATCTTTATGGCCTGACCTCTGACCCACATGTGAGCAGATGAAGGTGCTGCGGGGAGACGGAGGCAACACACAGGGGTTGCTGAAGGTCCCTGCTCCCCACTTGCTGTGTGACTGATGATCAGACTGTATTTTTGTCTGTGTAATGTGGTCTCCATTCTGGGCTGTTTTGTATGGCCCTGAGCCTATTCTTATTCTCCCGTTTTTTTTTTTTTTTTTCCTACTGTGACAATATATGATGTGTCTAATGTAGTAAATTATTAAAGAGAATTTCCCAGGAGGCTGTTCAACTCAGTCCCTCTGATTTCTCCAGTTAATGGTGAAGGGCCATTCTCAAGGGCTACCAATGCTGGCTGTGAATTGAGCAGGTGAACCAGAGGGGCCAAAAGAAAAGAATTTCAGGCCTGAAGAGAACACACCCATCTTCTCAGAGTGATCACAGTGGTTATTTTAATCTTCGCCATCCAGATGTATTAAAGGATGCTGCATAAAGAATATTTCAATAACTTAATTTGTAATCATCGCCTCTGGGAATGCACTTCGTCATACAATTTTTGGTGCTCTATAGGGAAAAAAAAACATAGTATAAGGACGAATGAATATTTCCTTTTAAAAACAGATCTTTAGTGGAAACTGTTCTTAGATAATTTGAGCACTATTATTATATGGCAGTAGTAATTTAGGCACTGAGATAAAAGGTATCCCACAGTGCACCTAGTTAAAAAAAGAATAAATAATCAGATGCTTCATCATGTGTGACTCATATATGGACATGAAAAACTTGTAAGAAATTTATAAACAGGGTACTTACTAACCTAAAAGAAGGAAGTAATATGAGGGAAAATCCAGGAGAATATTTGATTCTTTTTCTAGCTACTTGTTAATGAGAACAAGATTAAAAGGCATGTACATCTCTTAAGCTAAAAGCTGTGGTGTTCATATTCTGCTACAAAACAACAACAACAACAACTTGGTAACAAATATTTCTTTTCACATGGTCTCGCTTTCAACCTGTAAATGGAAATTAGATTTCACTTAGAGCTTTGAAATCAGGACAGTGCTGCAATTTCAGCCTGAAATTGGTTCTTCTAACTTGTTTATAAATTCATTCTTTCCCTCTTAAAAATACAATCGGCCCCAAGTCAAATAATTACAAAATACTAATTTTATAAAATATGGTGTTTGATATCTTTGTTGCTGAACAAGAAAGCTTTTTATATGGCAAATATAAACACAGTGTTTTATTTGTACATGCTTTTTTATGGGTAATTATGGGTTTCAAAAGTAATAAACAGCAGTGTAATTATTCCATAGCTTGCAGTGGGGATGTGTTTCCTTAATCTGGCCACTTAAAGAAGAAACAACTATTCATCTCTGAACCTTTTCAGAAAAGCAATTAAAAAAAATTCAGTGTTTTTTTTCAAATTTAGAAGGCTTTAGAAAAATATATCATTGTTTAGTTCTGCTGATTAGTTTATTAATTTTAAGAGACTGGAAAGATACAACTCTATAATGGTTACTTCATCTGAGAAATCACCTAGACAGGTCAGATAGTTCCAAAACTTTAAGTAACCCACAGAGAAATGTTTTAAAATACCATGTTCCACTTAAGAAGAGCATTGTGACATCTGTGACTTACTTTGATCTAGTTTGGCAGAAAATATAAAAGTATAATAATTATGGCAACATTTGCCAAATCTATATTATTGTTATATTGGTGTTTAGTTATTAGTCTTTCAAATTTTCTGTATGCTTAATTTTTTTCATAATTCAAAACTGTTTTAAAAAAGAATCAGTAGTCTGTGGGGAGGAAAATGTTTGCTAATTATGCCAATATTTCTAATGCAGTCTGTGTAAGTTATTTATTTATTATAATTGGGTAAACTGGCACTGTGGCTTAAAAAAATCACTTTCCAAGCGTTTCTGTATCATTTCACAGTATGGAATGAGCTAGAGTGTTAGCAATATGATAAGGAAGAAGCTGAATCCCTAATGGATATTCAGGGACTTTTTGTATTACTCATAGACAAATAAATATAAGTACAGTGACTGCTTTGGTCCTCTGATGAAGAAAGTTTGTTAATCAGTCAGCAACCCAAGTATAGGGGAAAAAATGATGAAAAGCTATTTCTCTATCTTTGTAAATGTTAATTTTGCTTCTTAAATTTTGATTTGATTCATGGGTAGGCAGTAAAGCTATGCCCAAAGTTGGAGGACAGTTTTCTTCTCTGTTAAGATCGTGTGTTTGCACTTTACAGTTAGCGCCTAGTGTTGGTGCTATACCCAGCTTATTTAATTCTCTGAAGTAGGTCTGATAACTATCCCCATTTTGAAGAAAAGCTTCCCTGGTGGCTCAGACGGTGAAGCGTCTGACTACAATGCGGGAAACCTCGATTCAATCACTGGGCCTGGAAGATCTCCTGGAGAAGGAAATGGCAACCCTCTCCAGTACTCTTGCCTGGAAAATCCCATGGATGGAGGAACCCGGTAGGCTACAGTTCATGGGGTTGCAAAGAGTTGAACACAACTGAGCAACTTCACTTTCTTTCTTTCTTTCTAAGCACAGGACATAAGACTTTTATTTAAAACTCTTGACAATTATATTTGTTTTCTATTACATTGCTATAGTATAGAACCAGTCCTGATTTTCAAAGATTATTGAGAAGAAAGAAAGTTGAAAATAACTGAAAACATTAGTGTGAAGATGATTTCTAGCAGCATGTGGATGTACTTGTCCATTTGTTTCTCCTGTTAGATTTTGAGATGACTCTTAAAGCTAAGAATTACAACTTATTCCTATTTTTTGTGTAATCACTTTTAAAGAAGAAAAGAAAGAAGATCTGAGCTCGTGATGGTTATAAAACATTGAGGCAGATTCTTTGATGCTTCTCCACCTGAGAGGATGCAGGCATGCCCTCCCTCTGAATCTGGGCATGCTTGTTATGACTGCTTCATTCAAAAGACAGGTACAGGAATAGTGCTCTGTGACTTCCAAGGTAGGTGATACAAGGTTATGCAGTTTCCTCCTTGTTCGCTGGGATTCCATGGGATTCCATGTATTCTTGAAGCTTTGGGCTGTCAGTGAACCCGAGACCACCATCCAGTAAGGAAGCCCAAGCCACACAGCAAGACCAAAGACCATGTAGGCTTCCTCATGGCCGGTCTCGATTGAGCTCAGCCTTTGGGTTGTCCCAGGCCAGGTGCCACACGTGTGAGTGAAGGCTCCAGGTGAGCCCTACGCCCAGCCATTTGCCACCAGGAGCCCTTCAGATCTTCTCAAAGCACCAGACACTCCAGAGGACGGAAAAGCTGCCCTCTGTGTGATGTCTGATATCCTGAGGCAAAGAATCCTAGCTCTAAAAAGTAGCTGCCGTTTTACACTACATTTTAGTGGTTTGTTACGCAACAATAGATCATGGGACTGTGTTCAATAATAGTTTGTTGAATGACTGATTCTCCATTAAGTGAGAGGTTCCATTGAGTAAAACTAATGAACACTGAAATAAAAGAAACCTATGTGGTCTCATATGCATTATTGATTTTATTCCCCCTCTCTGGTTAGCAGTGCTGGCAAGTTGAAGTTGTTCTTGTGACTATCCTCCTGGCAGTTCATTTGATTTATTTAGTAACCAATGTTGATGCATTGACTCTTGTGGCCAGGTCATCATCTGAGGAATTTTGACATGTATGGTGTTAAGACACGATGCCTGTGAGCAGGGTGCGTGCAGCGCAACTGAAAAGGTGCGCTTTGAGGCTGCACGTGGGCAGGGCCACAGAGGACAGGGCACAGGCGTCTCCAAAGAGCCCCTTCCGGCCTGCGCTGGGCACCCCTGTGTGGCCCACCGTGCGTCCCTCTGTGCACAGCCAGGTGGGAGCTAGCATGCCCATCCACACGATTAAAGTCTCAAAATGTGTCTGCTGAAATTGCCTGCAGTATTCACTTGAAATCCTCATGTTTGGATTTTTTTAAGATTAACGAGCTGTAGTGAACTATATATATATAGTGAACTGTCCACGGGGTCACAAAGAGTCGGACACGACTGAGCGACTGAGCTGAACTGAACTGATAGTGAGCTGCTGCTGCTGCTAAGTCGCTCAGTCGTGTCTGACTCTGTGCGACCCCATAGACGGCAGCCCACCAGGCTCCCCCGTCCCTGGGGTTCTCCAGGCAAGAACAATGGCGTGGGTTGCCATTTCCTTCTCCAGTGCCTGAAAGTGAAAAGTGAAAGTGAAGTCGCTCAGTCCTGTCCGACTCTCAGCGACCCCATGGACTGTAGCCCGCAAGGCTCCTCCGTCTATGGGATTTTCTAGGCAAGAGTACTGGAGTGGGGTGCCGTTGCCTTCTCTGGATAGTGAGCTAGCCTACTTGAAATTGAATAATTTATTCTGCATTTATGACTTAAATTGTTTTCAGGTGGTGGATTATTATGATATTCTCTTAGCCACAAGTTTTTACTGTTCCTTAAGAGGAAGTAGTTATATTTTCACTCATATATAAAAATCATCACTTCTTGTATCATGCACCTACTAGCCATATCTTTAGAATATTCTAAACATCATTTGCACAAGTTTTCACATTCCATTTATCTGCAATATTTGGGGAAGAATTAAGAGCCAGAGATCAAGAAAGAGAACTAGGCCCAGTGTAATCTGAATGCTGGGTAGAGAAGGAAGAGGCAAGCAATCGTCATGCAGGAAAGCACCAGTCAGCGTTTTAGTGCTTTTGTTGTCCAGTTGCTAAGTCGTGTCCAACTCTTTGTGACCCCATGGGCTGCAGCACACCAGGCTTCCCTGTCCTTCACTATCTCCCTAAGTTTGCTCAAACTCATGTCTGTTGATGCCATCCAACCATCTCATCCTCTGTCACCCCCTACTCCTCCTGCCCTCAGTCTTGCCCAGCATCAAGAGTCTTTTCCAGTGAGCTGGCTCTTTGTATCAGGTGACCAAGGTATTGGAGCTTCAACTTCAGCATCAGTTCTTCCAATGAATATTCAGGGTTGATTTCCTTTAGGATGGACTACTTTGATCTCCTTGCTGTCCAAGGAACTCCCAAGAATCTTCTCCATCACCGCAATTCAAAAACATCAATTCTTTGGTACTCAGCCTTCTTTATGGTCCAACTCTCACATGCATCATTTACTAAGCATTTTATTCAATGGAGTGCTTACCAGTTTTCATGGATAATTTCAAAACTGAAATGATATTGTATTTGACTTCTTTTTAAAGTTTAAAGTGAAGCAGCTTAAGTTTGGTTTGCAAACAAACAAAAAGCACAATTGAGAATTTTCATTGTATTAGTTATTGCACTGTAACAAATACCACAAACTTAAAGACTTAAAACAATGCATGTATGTTATCTCTCAGTATCTGTAGGTCAGATTCTGATGTGGATTTGATATGTCCTCAGCAAGTCTTCAATCAGTGTGTGAGCCAGAGCTGGGGTCTCAACTGAGACTTTACTAGGGAAAGATCAGATTCCAAACCCGCATTATGGTTGGTGGAGTTTGTACCCTGCAGGCTGTGGCCTGGGGCCCTTAGTGCTCGTTGGCTGGATGCTGCCTTTGGTTCTTTGCCAGGTGGCTGTCCCTCAGCTGGTCCACAGCCCGGCATCTTGCTCCTTGAAAGACAGCAAATAGGACATTTTCTCAGCAGGACAGATGTTACAGTCTTCTCTAACATGATCATGAAAATGACAGCTATCACCTTTGCCCTCTTCTGTTCTTTGGAACCAAATCCCAACACTGAAGGGGAGATGGCTGGGCTTCCCAAGGATATGAAGAGCAGGACCGTGGATGGTGGCACATTAGACACTGTTTGAACATCAATTACTGTTAAGGTCCCTCAGAGATATATTGGTCTCTAGATAAGCAGAGACAATGCCGTTTATTTTTAAATCCTCTCAGGCAAGATACATCTTCATTTTTGTTTTGTTACTAGGTCAGTATTTGATACACGTGTAACTATTAACGTAGGAGATCATCAGCATTGTTAAGTACAGATGCATTTTATTGCAGGGACATATATAAAGAAGGGACGTCCCTGGTGCTCAGATGGTAAAGAATCTGCCTGCAGTGTAAGAGACCCGGGTTTGATCCTGGGTTGGGAAGACTCCCTGGAGAAGGGAATGGCAGCCCGCTCCAGGATTCTTGCCTGGGGAATCCTGAGGACAGAGGGACCTGGGAGGCTGCAGTCCATGGGGTCGCAAAGACTTGGACACAACTGAGCTACTGGTACATACACACACATATGTAAGGACAATCTTATTAGACTTGATTCTGCATGGACATAGTGAAATTTTAATTAAAGAAATTGAAAGAGATAATTTTCAGTCCATCTTCCTTCTTCCAAAATTGTTTCTATGTGAAATTAAATTTTAAACTTTGCCTTGTAATATTTTTTAGAATTTAATAGATTTGCTATACTCATGGAATGATATCACATAAATGTTTCAGAAGAATGCAGTTTGTTTCCTAGAACGCATTTTTAGGGTAAATTAATGAATTTTAGAACCTGTAGTTTGTAAATGGTGACCTATAATTCCATAATAAGATTGATTTGTTTAGACCAATAGAGTAATCTCGTATGCCTATTTAGTCATCCATATAAATCTCATTTGTCTGGAATGCTGCCCATAATGCTAAATTCAGATTAAAAATTTCAGCAGTGGGATTTGAAATAAACATGAAGGCACTTTAGGGCAGCTGCCTTTATGACTAGAGGCCTTAAAACTATCTGTCTTCAACTGTTCTGGCCCAACTAGAATACTTAGTTCTTTTTACCAATTCTGGAATGGCAGACATTTTTCTAGGAGCAACTTCTGTTTTAGTCCTTGATGCTCATTAGGACTCAGATTCTGCACACCTAACACTGCCGTACATCTGTGTGTGCCGGTGTGTGTTTAGTCACTAAGTTGTGTCTGTCTTTGCAACCCCATCGACTGTAGCCCACCAGACACCTCTGTGCATGGGATTTCCCAGGTGAGAATACTGGAGTGGGTTACCATTTCCTCTTCCAGGGGATCTTCCTGACCCAGGGATTGAACCCATATTTCTTCCATTGCAGGCGAATTCTTTACCACTGAGCTACCAGGGAAGCTTATATTTATTGGAGTAAAATGGTTTTCCAATGTCTTGCTTACTGTATATATATATTTTTGGGAGGGGAGAATAAAAATATCCTTGGTGTAGGACTGGGAGTATTAAATCAGACTTGGGAGGTAAGTAGGCAGTATCAATCAGGGTAGATCAGGTTATGCTGAGTTAATAAACATCCCCAAATGTCAGTGACTTACAATAATGACACCTCCTAGAGATCTCTTTCTTGCTAACAATATATGTCGTTGTGGATTGGCAGTGCCTCTGTTATACATTTTCAATCCAGACTTCAGTCTGACAGAACAGTCTCTGCTTAGAACATTGTCAGTCTTGTGGCAGAAGGAAACGAGACAGAGTACCATCCTCTGGCTCGTAAAAGTCCAGCTCAAAAGTGAGACAGACTGCTTACAGCTCCGTTTCACTGGCTGAAGCATCACACGACCATTCCTGTGTTCAGCAGAGCAGAGAGGAAGCTGGAATGGCAGGCAGCAGTACAGTCTACCAGAGCTAGTAAGGATAAGATGCAGAGAATCTGGGCTCAAGGAAGATCTATTTTTATATTTCAAGTCTTTGCTGATGGCTGGTACTTTTAAATGTATGTTTTTAAAAAATTATATATTAAATCAACTCTGCCATTACCTTCCAAGTTTAAAATGAGGCTTTTTTTTTTTTTTAAAGGAAAGTATAAGAGTAACATGGAAACTTACATTACCGTATCTAAAATAGATAGCCAAGGGAATTTGCTGTATGGCTCAGGAAATTCAAACAGGGGCTCTCTGTATCAACCTAGAGGGGTGGGGTGGAGTGGGAGATGGGAGGGAGATCCAAAAGGGAGGGGACATATGTATACCTGTGGCTGATTCGTGTTGAGGTTTGACAGAAAGCAACAAAATTCTGTAAAGCAGTTATCCTTCAGTAAAAAAATTAATTAATTAAAAAAATTATCTAGTCAAAAAAAAAAAGGAAAGTATTCCAAAGATTACCTTATTCATAGCATTTTTTTGGGATGGTATGATAAATGCAGATAAAATGATATAACTGATAGATGAGACTTTTCCTTATGCAATTTAAAAATGTATGTAATTTGAAAGCAAATTATAACTTTCTGGGGAGTGGGAGCAGAGTGGTTTGATGTGTATAGTGATGTTTTGGAGTCCTCTCCCCAAAAGCACAGAGGTTAAAAGAATCCCCAATTTAGAAGAGTGTTCTCAATTACGTTTCCCCATTTATATTACTGTGGTTTTATGAATTTAAATTATCTGAATAGGTTTGCTTATTATTGAAGAATGCTTAGTATTGAAAATGGAAAACAAAGTTTGGAGATATGCTCTAATTTCTGAATTTATACTCATTGAGGAACTGGTGTGGAGGAGTGGTTAGACTGGTGTTTGGGCAAACAGGGTAAGGTTCGGTTTATCACTGTTCTTCATGTCTCAGCTTCCACCCATTCTTGTCATCAGCAATCTTAATTCTACCACACAGATCAGACCTTTGGTTGTTAAAAGAAGTTGAAGTGGGGCACTATTTGAAAAATGAGTCCAAGCATATGCCATCCAGTAACATCATCTTGGTATTTAAAGAAGAGAATGGAATTAACTATCCTTCATCTGGACTTGGGTCATGCCAAAGTGATGAAAATTATTAGTATAAAATTAAGAGTTTAAAGGGTTTTCCTGGTGGCTCAGACAATAAGGAATCTACATGCAATGTAGGAGACCTGGGTTCAATACCTGGGTCAAAGATCCCCTGGAGAAGGAAATGGCAGCCCACTCCAGTATTCTTGCCTGAAGAAGCCCATGGACAGAGGAGCCTAGAGGGCTACAGTCCACGGGGTCGCACAGAGTAGAACCCAACTGGGGGACAAATACTTTTACTTTCGAGAATTTAAATGATTATTTCTGGACTTTTCTTTTTCCATAAATCGAATCATCTTCCTAGGCATTCTGAAATGACTCTTAAGCTATGTATGTTTTTTGTCTTTCTTATGCTTAATTATTGACTTAGAATTAATGTGTTACGTAAAATTAGCTCCAGGTCTTTATTATTTATCCTTGCAGCACAGTTGGTATGTACTTGTTCACTAAATATTTGTTGACTGGATTTAATCCATTTGGAGAAAACCTAGTTTTAATTCCATAATCATAGGAAAGTGGGGAAGGCAAATCTTCTGTAACTCCCAGAAGCATTTATCCTTGTGTTACAGTCTTACCATCAGGCAGAATTTAGCTGTGGTCTTTTTCTGTGTGGTTTTGAGATGAAGTCAGGCTGGATCACAGTGTCAAAATCTTGTTTGAATTAGGAAAAAAGAACTTAAGCAAACTCATGTCTTCATTTCAAAGTATATTCACTCTATTGTCAAACTATCAGTGGGTTTGGGTTTCTTCAAATCAAAGCATGATTCATGTAATTACTGTATTATGATTAGCTTTATTAAAGGACTGAAGGTATTTTAATGGTTTGTGACAAATGAAAAGAAGATGAAGTATGAAGAACTAGTCTGCAATGAGAACTAGATGTTGAATTTAGTTATAGTTATTGTTGAATATTCTTTTAATAAGATTGAATCCAGAGGCAAGACATTTTGTTCCTTAAAAAACCCCATTGAAGTATATTTTAAGAATGACCTACATAGTAATGAATTTTCAAATTCTTATTAACATCCTGCAAAAAAAAAAAAAAAAAGAGAACTCTGGCATAATTACTTGGCTTTTAAAGTTTAAATTTATGCTCAAATTCATTTTAAGTTTTCTTCTGGTCATTTCATAAGAGTGTCTTGTATAGTTATTGATTTTCTAGATTTTTCTTTAATTATGCATTTTATTAGTGACTACTTACAACTTGCTACTCAACAGACTGTATTTATTTCTAGTAATAAATAGTAGAGGAGGAAATGTTCACTTATATTCTAATTAACTATTTTTAAAACTCTTCTAAAGGAATTCCTTTAGAAATTCGATGAGAGTGAATATTAATGTTCCTTATTTGCTAATTTACATCAGACTTAATTGTGCAGAAAGTAAAGACCAAGCATGTTTTGGTGCTTTAGTACTTGAGTAGAAAATTTAAAAAATACACTTTTTTTTCTTTCAAAAAACACTGTCTCTTAGGAAGCATGTGATGTCAGATGCAAAGTCTGTTTTATAAAACAGGATTTTTGATCATCAGTTAATAGGTAGTTTCTCTCCAATGTCTTTAAAGTGCTTTTAAGTTTATTCGCAATTTATTTTTTGTTTGATTCTGCTCACAGATGGCTTCTATTTCTCCTGGCTCTTCTTAGTGGGTTTTTAGTCAGTTTGGCCTCTGTCCCAGGGAAGACAGCGCGGAGGTCTTCCATGTGCCTGTTAGAAGTTGTAGCGTGAATCTGATGGAAAGCAGAGCTGAAACAAGGAGTTATGGTGGATTCTGTTTACCTTTGCCAGGCGAACCTTTGGGGAATCTTGTTAAAATACCAAATCTTGACTGCTACTTCTGGACTGAAAACGTCTGTGTTTCCAACAAATTTCCAGGACATTGCTAGGATTCAGAGACATGGAATGGACCGTGTTTTCGGTTGCAGTTGTGTGGAGTTTGTAATAGTCATACCAGTGAGACTTGCTCATACTCCACTTGCCTTTGTTTTAACAGACCCTTGGCATTTATAATTTAACATTCAGAGTTTGAAAGTCCATTACTTGTAGGTTTAAATTATAATATTACTAAGGTGCAATTTTGAACCATACATTTAAATAATGGGTCATTTATCAATTAAACATATATGTATTGATCCTACTGTTGCTAGGCATATTCTCTTAGGTACTGGGTGACAAAGACAAATAAGACTCAGACAAACAAATGGATAATTGCAATATAACGTGACTACTGCTCCTCCAGGGGATGTCCAGGTACTGTGTGCGGCTTTGGAAAGCCTACTCAGAGGACCCAGTGTCTAAACTAAAACCCGAAGCCAGCAAGGCCTACGTGTGTAAAATGGCAGAGGCTTGTCCTGGACTCTGACGCCCAGAGTACGTCCGCAGATCAGAAGCATAGCCCTGACTGGGAGCTTATTAGAAATGGAGTCTTGGAGCTGCAGCATCCCTGAATTAGAATCTGCATTTTAATCACATCTCTGGGTATAGGTGTGCACATTAACAAGATCCCCAGGTAACTCAGCCAAGGAAGCACTGCCTGTCGGTGAGAGAGGTGAGAGACACGGAGGAGCTTGCCGCAGACTCCAGGAAGCGTATTTCACTGGAGGAGACAGCTGAGCAAACATCAAAGAGCTGGCACCTTGAAGGCCAGGGAGTGAAAGCGAAAGAAAACTTCTTGAGTTTCTAAGTCAGTTTATCACAAAGTACACATTCTCTCCATTATTGTTAATAAACTGATAAAACTGTCTAAAAATGTTAGGTACAAAAGTCCATTGTTTGCTGGGAGCTTTACCACACTCTGCGATGTGGTTTATAATCATGGGGATTGGTCCTTTCTGGCTTCAAGTGCTTTACTGAAGTCTGCCTACTGCATCATTCAGGGACAGTCTTTGCCTGAAATACCTTACATTATTTTGCCAGCCATAAAGAGCATTGCTTATGCCAGTCTACTTTAAGAAAGATGTTTTCCTTAAAGACCCTCACTCATATGCAACATGCATTACTTCACGTTAGGGTCCATTTCCAAGGATTTAGCAGTTTAAGCTGTGGCTGTCCCTAACAGAGGGGCTTCCCTTGTGACTCAGACAGGAAAGAATCTGCCTGCCAATGCAGGAGACGTGGGTTTGATCCCTGGGTTGGGAAGATCCCCTGCAGAAGGAAATGATCACCCACTCCAGTATTCTTGCCTGGGAAATCGCTTAGACAGAGGAGTATGGTGGGCTACAGTCCTTGGGGTCTTGAAGAGTCGGACACAACTGAGCGATTAAACAGCAATGACTCCCTGACAGACGCTCCCCTGTTTAATTTCAGATGTCAAACGAAATAGACTGGGGTCTCAGGAGTATAGATCAGTATGGAAAGGCACAAAAGAGACACAACCTTCCGGAATCCAGCCACTTCCCAGGATGGAGAATTTAGGCTTGTTGAACATAATGTGTTTAATTTCCAACGTAGAGATCTGAGTGTGTGCGTGAGTGCTAAGTCAGTTCAGTCATGTTCGACTCTGTGTGACCCCATGGACTGTAACCCACCAGACTCCTCTGTCCATGGGATTCTCTACGCAAGAATACTGGAGTGGGTTGCCATGCCCTCCTCCAGGGGATCTTCTCGACCCAGGAGTCAAACCCCTAGCTCTTACATCTCTTGCATGGGCAGGCAGGTTCTTTACCATTAAGGGCCACCTGGGAAGCCCAGAAATATGATTATTGATGATGAATCAATAGTGGATCTGATAGGGTACAGCCCATGATGTCTGGTGAGGACGTTTCACTTGGACTTGGATCAAGGTAGCTTTTGCTCTTTGGTATTGAAAAACAAGCAATGTGAAGGTATAACAAGGAGAAGCATAGAGGTGTTGTTGGGACAGTTGATTTCTCGTAAGCCCCATGTATATACCAGAAGGGTGTATGGTGACACATCCACTCACCTGTGTGTTTGCTTTTTCTGCCTTCAGCTGCGTCAGCACAGAAATCATTTATTCTTCCATGTAAGTAGAATGTTCTGGACCTTAAAAGTGCAGCTTGTGTGGGTGCCAGAGCCTCCTCTGCTCACCTTCTCTGCTCTTTGGTCAGAGATTTCTGTTTCCTTCTGCCTTGGGAGTCTACATGAGGAGGCCTGACCACAGCCTCCTGCTAGTACAATATGCATTTCATATATTGAGATTACTAATACAATTCTAAACTATTATGGGAGAAAAAGAGGGTGAAATTCTCAAATGAGTTATAGAATAGCAGTTGTAAAATGAGAAAATTACGTACATATGGGCAGTTATTCAGGCATTAGAAAGGACATCAAGTAGAAGTTGAAAAAGATATCAAAGCTGTCATTTTTAAACTAAATTCTGAAATATAAATAATTTCACAAAAAACTTTTATGACCTTAAGATATTATTATATTTTTATCTTAAATGTGTAATCCCTCAAAAGTTACATAGAGACCAAGACTTGTTATTTACAACAAGGTTACTCTGTCCTTTATTTTGCAGAGGAAGTTACAAATGCTTAACTATATCTTAGCTGAGATTATTCAAGAGCTGCACTGTTTAAAATAACCTTCCACAAAATCAGTTATGCTTCAAAAAAAAAACCTTCCATGATAATAGAAATATTTGGTATCTTCACCATCAACACAGTAGCCACTAGCCTCAGGTGGCTGTTGAGTATCTGAACTGTGACTGGTACAATTGAGGGACTGAATCTTTAGTTTTATTTAAGCTTAGTTTAAAATTTAATTTAAATATCCAAATGTGGTTAGTGGCTGCCACAGTGAGCATCTAAATTCTGAAAATAGTGACTATCTCATAAATATCTGAGTTGTTTTTTTGTATCTCCATAGCAGCTTCAGGATAACTTGTATGTACCCTCTACTCAGTTCATTATTAATAAGGGGAGGGGTGATTAACATTTATTGTGCTGGCCCTTACTAAAAAGGTCATTTTATCCATATGAAAGTCAGAATATATAAACTTCAATAGGAAACTCTCAGCGATTGTCAGTTCTTAGATGAAGTCTAATGAGTTTGCGCCAGTATTTATAAGATCCACATTATAAGGTCTACTGTTATGTGACTGTGCTATATGCCCTCAATGGGATGACGCGACTTTTGGTAAGGTAAGGTGAGCTCTGCCGGGCTCCTGTCATGTGGCAGCATCTCCTTTACTGGAGAGATCAGTGCTTCTCAGGGATAATCTCTCCGCGTTGCTTGGGCTCCCTCGTCAGAGGGTCTACATTCAAAGGTCGTCTCTGCAGTTTACCATTGATTTGGCTTAGAGCCATTTACTTAACTTTTCTAATTCCCAGTTTCTTCATCAGGGGATAATAATGGCATCCCCAGTTGGCGCTATCCGTAAAGAACCTGCCTGCAGGAGACATAACAGATGCAGGTTCAGTCCCTGGGTTGGGAAGATCTCTTGGAGAAGGAAATGACAACCCGCTCCAGTATTCTTGCCTGCAGAATCCCATGGACAGAGGAGCCTGGTGGGCTACAGTCCATAGAATCACAAAGAGTTGGACACAACTGAAGTGACTTAGAAATAGCACCTAACTCCTGGGATTGTGAAACAAAATTAAGTAAGTCCAGATTACTAAAGTACTTGTAATAGTGTCTGGCATACTGTTAATGCCATAGAAGTATTTGCTCGATAAATAAAATATGCTTGACATGTGAAACATACAGCCAGCCCTCATTCACCATGGATGTTGTGATAAATGTGGTTAGGTAAATGTTACGTGTATTTCTACCACCCAGGGAAGTCTCATTGGCCTGGATAACACACTTGTGATCTATGCAGCCTGGCTGCTTCCCTGGCTTGTCCAGGAATATCTGGGTGATGCTTTTATTGAAGAGAATCAGAGAAGCTGATTCGGGTTGGGCGAGGGGAGGGTACTAGAGATATCTAAATAAAAAGCTGAGCGTAAATATCACACTGGCAGATGTCTTCTTCCCAGAGATCTGCCAAGACTGAATTAAAACACTGTCAAGCTTCCCCCAAGAGTGTGCTGGGGAAGCACTCATTACACAGGAGGTTGAAAGATATTGAAAGATAAAGAATTTTGTGTTCAAGTGTGCTTGAGAATTGGTAGCTTAAAAAAAAAATTAATTTTATTTCTTTATGGCACGTCTGCTCAGAGTCTTTTGTATATCATTGTGCTTTGTGAATCTCCAAGCCTGGTAAATGTTCAGATTTCTACCTTTACACTCTCTATATAATGTTTTTAATACACAGATTTGATTTTGAAAACAATTATAATTTTTGCATCATAATGACTGGCAGCACTTAATGAATTTTAAAATGACAAAGTACCAAACATCCGTAATAGACACATTATTCCTTGTCACCTGGCACAAGTAACTGGATATCTCCCTTGGCTTTGACTTTCTTATATGTAAATGAGGCTCATCTCACTTACATACAGGTAAATGATGAAGTAGATTTTTTAATGTTTTTTTCAATGCTAATATTAATGAGTGTATGAATTTTGGATCACATTTGCTTTAATATGTATATTGGGTATTTCTATCACTTGTCTTGTTAAACTTAGAAGCCAAATTGGCTAAAATGTTTCAAAATGAGATAAAAAATTTATTGAATTGTCTCTTTTATGTGCAAAGAATATTTTACCAACTTATATTTAAGAAGGGTTTCATAAATATAAGCAGAAAAATATATTTTTATTTTTAATAGGTAGCTATTATTTTATGTACTTCTAAAATAAGAAATTTAAATATAGACACACATTTCTGTATATGGTTTGTGAAAAGTATTCTTTTGCAAGAATATTCAAGGTTTCAGTGATACTTCAGGCATGCAAGAAATATTGTAAAAAGTAAAAAAGGCATATAATCAACTTTTCTTTCCCAGAACTTACTCAAACAGTATGCTTCCCCCATGGCAGTGTAAAAACAGCCTTTGTGAAATGTGTTGTATAAAAACAAAGCAAAACAAACTTAAAGAAAAATTGAAGGCATTTTTGTTTTTTTCTAGTTTGGGCTTTTAAAAAAATTTAACAGATATTTCAGCTTTTCTTTTCCATTTCTGTTTTGTATGCCCTGAGTCATTCTCAGAGAAGAACCTAGAATATCTATGAGCTGCAGTACTTATATAGATGATTTCAGTGCTGAGATGTCAACCATTTTCTCCCCTCAGGCATTTTAGTAGTTTTATTATTTTCCTATTAAATGAAAATTATCATAAATGGCACATCCTCATGGCATCCACTGTACTAAACGGGGTATTGCCTCTGACCAGCTCTCTCCCTTGTGATGGTCCCCCAGGGCATCCAGAGCTGGGCTCTTGGTCCAAGGCAAGCTCCTTGGGCAGTGGTTTTGGCAGTGACAGATGGAGGCACAGACATTGCCAGGCTGCCTTGACTACCACGCTGGATTGTGAAACCTTACGTGCTGTTAATATTTTATTTGAAATCTGCTTAAGTGTGATTGCATAATTTAACAAATATTATTGAGCAACTTCTATATGCAGAACATTGGGGGAAGTACCTATAATAGTCCCTCTGTCCATGCTTGCTGAACACATGAATAAATACGTGCCGGATGACCTGTCTCCCAAGAGCATTCAGTGGGAGAAGCGGAAATGCTTAAAACTCCGTATTCCAAATCAGGAGTCGGTTAATCGCCAGGGGAAGGTCAAGTTCAACAAGAAAGGATTAGGGAAGATTTTACTTAGAAAACTGGTTTAAAATTAAACTATAAGGATGAGTAGAATCTTAACTTACAAATAGTGATTTTTTTTTTTCTTTACAGTTTTCTCATAGAAACCCAATACCCTGAAGTCAGTTGCAGTTCTGTGGGGTCATGTGACCAAGTAATAGCCAAGAGAATGTCTGAAGGAATTCAGTGTAGTCTTTCAGAGGGGTCATCTTAGAGGGAATGGGCACTATTTTTTACCTTTCATCTGTTCACTTTGCTACCTGGAAGGCACGTTTGGTCTCCAGCTCCAGCAGGCATCCTGAATCTTAATGAGGAAAGTTTAGTCAGGGAAGCTGATAAATATTTTGAGTCACTGCACCCAAGTGGGGCAACTTGTTCCAGAATTTTTCCTTTTTAAAGTGAGAAAAAACTATTCACTTGAAACCACTGTTATTTGGGATTTTGCTATTACATATCTGAAAAAGTTTACATGACAAAAAGACAAAATGGTTGTGAAGAGGCCTTACAAATAGCTGTGAAAAGAAGAGAAGCGAAAAGCAAAGGAGAAAAGGAAAGATATCCCCATTTGAATGCAGAGTTCCAAAGAATAGCAAGGAGAGATAAGAAAGCCTTCCTCAGCGATCAATGCAAAGAAATAGAGGAAAACAACAGAATGGGAAAGACTAGAGATCTCTTCAAGAAAATTAGAGATATCAAGGGAACATTTCATGCAAAGATGGGCTCAATAAAGGACAGAAATGGTAGGGACCTAACAGAAGCAGAACATATTAAGAAGAGGTGGCAAGAATACACAGAAGAACTGTACAGAAAAGATCTTCATGACCCAGATAATCACAATGGTGTGATCACTCACCCAGAGTCAGACATCCTGGAATGTGAAGTCAAGTGGGCCTTAGAAAGCATCACTACGAACAAAGCTAGTGGAGGTGGTGAAATTCCAGTTGAGCTATTTCAAATCCTGAAAGATGATGCTGTGAAAGTGCTGCACTCAATATGCCAGCAAATTTGGAAAACTCAGCAGTGGCCACAGGACTGGAAAGGTCAGTTTTCATTCCAATCCCAAAGAAAGGCAATCCCAAAGAATGCTTAAACTACAGCACAATTGCACTCATCTCCACGCTAGTAAAGTAATGCTCAAAATTCTCCAAGCCAGGCTTCAGCAATACATGAACCGTGAACTTCCAGATGTTCAAGCTGGTTTTAGAAAAGGCAGAGGAACCAGAGATCAAATTGCCAATATCCGCTGGATCATCAAAAAAGCAAGAGAGTTCCAGAAAAACATCTCTTTCTGCTTTATTGACTATGCCAAAGCCTTTGACTGTGTGGATCACAACAAACTGTGGCAAATTCTAAAAGAGATGGGAATAGCAGACCACCTGACCTGCCTCTTGAGAAACCTGTATGCAGGTCAGGAAGCAACAGTTAGAACTGGACATGGAACAACAGACTGGTTCCCAATAGGAAAAGGAGTACGTCAAGGCTGTATATTGTCACCCTGCTTATTTAACTTATATGCAGAGTACATCATGAGAAACGCTGGACTGAATGAAGTACAAGCTGGAATCAGGATTGCCGGGAGAAATATCAATAACCTCAGATATGCAGATGACCCAGCCCTTATGGCAGAAAGTGAAGAGGAACTAAAAAGCCTTTTGATGAAAGTAAAAGAGGAGAGTGAAAAAGTTGGCTTTCAACATTCAGAAAACTAAGATCATGACATCTGGTCCCATCACCTCATAGGAAATAGATGGGGAGACAGTGGAAACTGTCAGACTTTATTTTTTTGGGCTCCAAAATCACTGCAGATGGTGATTGTAGCCATGAAATTAAAAGACACTCCTTGGAAGGAAAGTTATGATCAACCTAAATAGCATATTAAAAAGCAGAGACAAAAACCACTACAGTATTGTAATTAGCCTCCAACTAATAAAAATAAATGAAAAAAATAATAAAAAAATAAAAATAAAATAAAAATAAAAAAACCTCCTTTTAAACACTGCAAAAAAAAAAAAAAAAAAAAAAAAGAGAGAGAGAGAGACATTACTTTGCCAACAAAGGTCCGTCTAGTCAAGGCTGTGGTTTTTCCAGTGGTCATGTATGGATGTGAGAGTTGGACTGTGAAGAAAACTGAGCGCCAAAAAATTGATGCTTTTGATCTATGGTGTTGGAGAAGACTCTTGAGAGTCCCTTGGACTGCAAGGAGATCCAACCAGTCCATCCTAAAGGAGTTCAGTCCTGGGTGTTCATTGGAAGGACTGATGTTGAAGCTGAAACTCCAATACTTTGGCCACCTAATGCGAAGAGTTGACTCATTGGAAAAGACCCTGATGCTTGGAGGGATTGAGGGCAGGAGGAGAAGGGGACGACAGAGGATGAGATGGCTGGATGGCATCACTGACTCGATGGACATGAGTTTGGGTAAACTCCGGGAGTTGGTGATGGACAGGGAGGCCTGGCATGCTGCGATTCATGGGGTCGGCAGAGTCGGATACGACTGAGCAACTGAACCGAACTGACCTGAAGTAGCCTTATCAACTGTGCTCGTTTTTTAATTTATTCATACTTACATTTTAGGATATGTATAAGATCAGTTTGTAGAACTCATTTTATCTACACAAAGAACATAGGATGTCCACAATATATATGTATTTTGGAGTATTTGTGTTTGTGTCTTTGTCTATTAAAGAGAGATGCAAGGTACAAGGGAAGTACAAGTTTAAAGGCAAGTTGAATACAATATACCATGTCACCACTTTCAATTAAGCCCTGAATATTCTTAAAATCTTATATAGACATTAAAATGATGACCTTTCTCCATCTTTCTTTTCTCCCTTTATTCCTTGTCTTCAGAATTTACACCTTGTCTTACAGTTTTGATAGGTAGTGAGGATCCCTTATGTAAAATATGAGTGATACTTCAGTGGTATTTCTGTCTTAAGCTTGGACACATTCTTACATTGTGGATCTGGTGTTAGAATCCAACTGTGCTGCTTACTAGCTGCGTGATCTTGGGCACGCAAAAAGTTTCTTAAACTTTCTCTCTTTTAGTTTTCTAGTAGAGAAAATTAGTGATAGATAAAACAGTTTTCCTCAGAGAGTGAACTGAGTTAATATTGGAAAGTGTTCGCATGGCTGTGGTGACTGTCGTTCAGACACGGAGCCGTGTCCGACTCTTTGCAACCCCATGGACTGTAGCTGCCCAGTTTCTCTATCCATGGGGTTTTCCAGGCCGGAATCCTGGAGTGAGCTGCCATTTCCTTCTCCAGGGGATCTTTCTGACCCAGGGATCAAAGTCATGTCTCCTGCACTGGCAGGCAGAGTTTTTACCACTGAGCCATCAGGGAAGCTCTTGTTTGTATGATATTTGGCACCAATAAATGCTATCAAATGATCAGTGATTATTTTAGCGGAGACCTTTTCACAGTAAGCTATAAAGTTTAGACTTTATTCGTGTGTAAAACAACAAACTATTTAAATTGGAAGCAGAAGCATATTAATGAGGAAAGTGCAATTTTAGGTAAATTACAGAAATTGGAGTCTGGAAGGTGGATTAAAAAAGGATACATCAGAGATGTCACATCAATTAAATGACAGCTGAACTTACACAAGGAGACTAGAATAAGAGGAATATGACTGTTTTTGTCTTCATGGCATGAGAGTTAGTCTAAGCACTAGTTAGGCTAACTGAATATGAATTCTTTACCCACCATCTTCTTACAAATCGGGCATTTTTCTCCCCAGAGAATGGCAATTATTGACTTACTTTGGGGTGGTGGGGGTCATCACGAATCCTCGGTCTCTGAGAGTGTTAGACCCAGAATTGAATCCAAAATCGGGTTCTGAATTTTGCAAAGATAAGGCACCTGCAGGTTCGTGTGGGGGAAGCGCATGTGCTGTCTTTCTGCAAGGCAGTGCTGTTAATTCTTCACTTGCTAGAACATAACAATTACTCACCAGTAGAATGTGGTAGAAGAGGATTTGTTTTCGTATAATGACTTTCATACTCAAAACATCCCCAGACTCCTTGCAGATGAGTGATTGAAGAGCTCCGCGTCACCCTCCCACCTGCTCAGGAGTAACTGGAACCGCTAACAGCCTGTATCTTTCTAAGCCAAGTGAGCTTGCAGGGGGAGAAGCCTAGAGTGGAGGTGTGTTTGCATGAATTTAAATGACAGCTTGAATAAAACATCTCTAAAGCACTTGTTACACTCTTGCTGTCTCATTGTCTCTGTGAAGACCTCTGTGATCAGTGATATAGCCTGGATGCTATATCTAATGGAGACCTTTGCTAGGGAAGCATTCACCACACATGCTTCCCACCAATGAGCTGTTACGTGCAATAAGAAATATGTCCCCAAGCCCCCTTTGAATAGGAAAAGCAAAATAATTTCCAAGTGTAGGATGCTCTGTACAGTGTAAGCCATTATAGGGGAAAATGCTAGAGCTGAAAAGGGAAAGTAAAAGCATTCAAGGTGATTTTATTTAATTGCTTAAGGAATAAGGTAGCTCAGATGGTAAAGAATCTACCTGCAATGCAGGAGACCTGGGTCGATCCCTGGGTCAGGAAGATCCCCTGGAGAAGTGAATGGCAACCCACTCCAGTGTTTTTGCCTGGAGAATCCCAGGGTCAGAAGAGCCTGGTAGGCTATAGTCCATGGGGTCACAGAGTCAGACACTGATAAGGAAAAAACAGTCCATGGTGGTGCTTCTTCAATACACATTGTGTATAGAATCACCTGCAGATTCTTATTCCATAAATGGGTTAGGTTCTGAGAATACATTTATATCAAGCCCCCAGGGGATGTTGGCTTTTTGGTTGCACTCAGAGTAGCAAGCATCTAGCAAGCATTATGGCATAAAGGCAAAATTTGTTAGTAAATGTGAGAAAGGGTCAACGATAAGCTCTTCAGAACCCTGCTCCTTCAGGAATGGTTCTTGTTTATTACTAGGCTTCCAGCCTTTCAAAGTTGTATAAACAGAAGTTACAATCCTTTCTACTGAGCACCCAATCTAAATGCCAAACCAGAGCACATTTCTGAAGCATCATGGGTCTCACTTGAGTTTTGGGACCTATGTTTGAAGGAAATCTGCATAATCTAATGATGGATGCTCCCTTGTAAGTCAGATATGACTGCTTTCTCTCAGAGAGGCCTCTGTGAAATGATCTTCTAGCTTTTCAGGGTATCTTTTTTTGCAGAAAGAACTGGTTAAGTATCATTTCCGTGCTTCATTCTCTTCAAATGTCTGCTCCGGAACCCCGGGAGGTGCTGTGAAGTGCTATATCTAGAAAGTGAGAGCAGATGTCATGCCGCCTCCTGGGAGAGTCTGTAGCTGGTGGGGCATTCAGGGTCTCTACGCCCTCCCCAGATGGTCTCAGGTCAGTAATGTTGCTTGGGCTCTGATCTGTCCGCATTCTCAGCATCTGCCCTCTATTTTCAGGACCCATTCTCTGCAACATTCTCTGTACTTAGAGAACTCATTCCAAATCCCTCTAGAAGGCGGATGCCCGAGGAAACTTGTGAAGGTGCATTGATGTTGGGAGGAAAAGGCCCTTTATTGCTGCAGAGTGTTATCATCATGGCCACATATCTCTTCGCTCAGTAAATCAGAACTTGAAGCTTTGAGCATGTTGTCTGCTGGTCTGTCTTATCCTCTCCAGGCTGTGGTTCCCCCAGTGTTTCCACATGGCGGATGCTCTTTGAGGACGATGAGCTTATAAAGGGTTGTGAATAACATCCCCTAGTGTTAGCAACATTCATAGTGCGCTTTACCATTTACAGAGCTTTTCATATAAATTTTCTCAACAACGAATGTAGGACAACTCGCCCGAGGTCACTTGGCTAGTGAGGATTTCAAAGGAATTCTGAAGCCAGGTCAGAACTTTCATTGCTAGAAAAATGCCGCTAATTACCCTTCAAATATAGAGCAGTATTTAACCCAGAATATTATGGAATCCTATTTTTCTTCTGTTTCAATGTTATGATCTGTTTCCACTATTTTAAAGCTATCATTTAAAAAAAAATTAAAAACCTCACTGCAGAAGCAAATGTGCTAGTTCAGTTTTTAGGAAGAAATTTCTCATTCTTGATGATGCCTTTTTGGGCATATTTAACAAGAAAGTAACACTACTAAATGTTAACTACCTTGATTTCAAGGTATATTATACTTTTCTAAGTGGCTTTTTTTTTTTTTTTTTGGTATGGAACACAAATAATTTGGTAGTTTTGCAAGCAAAATGTCTTCTGAGATTTACATAAGGTGGTTTCTGTGTTGTGCTTAACGTGGGCCCGGCTCTCTGTCAGCGCCGGTTCCAGTCGCTGTGAGGCTTAAACCGAGCCTGCGCAGCACACAGCCTGGGGGAGCGCAGGCATCCCTGACGGCTGGCTCTTAACTACTGTTGTCCTTGCACAGACTTTATGTCACCCGGTATTTATATACTTTAAAAATGTGAATGATGAGCTGAGTCCTCAACCACGAATCTGCCCGTGCATCCCTCACCTGCTCTTAACTTGACTCAAATGGATCAGCTTTGGGGTGCGTGCTTCCCCCCACCTCAGAGCCCGTGTCCTGAAAGACACATGTCCCTGCACCTTCCCTCTCGGGGCAGAGTTGGCTGAGGGACGATACCATTCCAAAGTCACATCTACTCCAGCTTTGGGGAGGATGAGTGGGTGGATGTCATGGTCCTTTTTTTAAAATTAATGTCAGTCACGCTCAATTGTAACAGCTTTCACAGTGCTGAAAGTTAGGGGAGGGAAGAGAGGTTAATCTATGTCTCTGTCATTCAGGGGGAAGATGTCGATGACGTGTAAAGAAATTTGAGAGGGTCTTCACTTTCTGTGTGTCTGAAAGTGGAAAGGTGTTCTCACGAGCCCTTTGGCAGGTGAGCTTGTGCTCTCGCCTGCTTCTGTGTCCTGCATCTCTAACCTGACGCTACGTCCTGACGGCTATCTTGTAAATGAGCACTGTGCTACATCAGAGGGAAAAACAGGTGCTTAAATAGTAGCTGACCCTGTATCAGTCATCAGGGATGACATGTGATTCCCATGGAAAAGAAAGAGAAAGGAAGATGCTGGCTTGTGTATGACTGCCGTGTGTCCCGCAGTCAGGTCCTTGGAGTGTCATCCGTCGCGCCTCCTGGGAAGCGTCTTCTCTTTCCCTCTTGGTGCCGTTTGCTGTCATATTAAACCTGGAATTAGTTTGGTGTTCTTGTCTCGTTTCCTTAGGAACCTTTCTGAATGATTCGTTACACAGGAAATTATCATCCCACAGTTAGGAAAGTAACCTTACAGATGAATAATGTTTTGACAGAATTTTCAAAATTAAAGTGCACACTATACCTTAGTAGAGTTGAAATATCTTAATGTATATGTTCCTTGGAGAGTTATCTTTATCATCCACATCGGGGATATGAGAATGAGAAGTAATTCCATTTTTCTTATCGAAAACTGGAGAGCAGAGCGTTTCTCCAGGCAAGTGATCCAGCTGTTTGGGGTAACGTTTAGACATGAGATTCAGAATCTTCTTAATTACACTCGTTAATTGTTTGCCCGGTTAGTGCCCCATCAATTGCCACCCTTGTTGGGCCAGCGCGCTGATGACTACCGTCTCACAGCTTGGCTGATAAGTGGGGGGTGATGCACTGCGTTTCCCTCTGTTCTCATGGCATAATGGTAAGAGCTTTACTATTATTAAGAAAAAACAAAACAAAGCAATATCAAATTTAGTCTCATGTTCTCTGACTCAAATATGAAACAGAAATGGTCTAATTTAGCATTAGGTTTGATATTTCTCACAGTCGCCAGAGTTAACACATATGTTAGTGAATGGTTTTGTTAAAAATAAAATACAGCTATCTTCAGTCTGCAAAAACTGAAATTTTAAGTATTATTATGAGAAGAGCTTAAAATGGTGTCATGGAATAATGTCTTTATGAGGGAAGCATTATGGTGACAGATAACAAGGGGCCAGGAATCTTGGTTTTCATTTTTCTTATTTTATTGTGCTAAGAACACTTGCTAAGAGATTTACCCTCTTGGAAGTTTTACGTGCACAATGCAGTGTGGTTAGATGTAAGCAGCGTGCTGTAGCAGCCATCTCCAGAACTCGCTCACCTGTGTAACCGAGACTTATATCCCTTGACTAGCGGCTCTCCGTTTCTTCCCCCGGCCCCTGGTAACCACTGTTCTGCTCTGTATCAGCTTGACTATTACATACCTTATTAAGTGGAAGTGTTTGTCTTTCTATGTCTGACCTACTTCCCTTAGCATAGTGTCCTTCAGGTTCATCCATATTGTCGCAAATGGTGGGATTTCCTTCTTCTTTTAATGCTGAACAATATTCCATCGTAAGTTGAGACCGTGGATTCTGAACTATGGACCAGTGCACAGAATCTGACTGCGTACAGAAATGTCGTTGTCTCAGTCTTGCTACATCTATAACCAAACTGGAGAAATGGGTACCACCCGTCCAAGCAGATCTGAAATGTTCACCTCAGTCGTGTCTGACTCTTTGCCATCCCATGGACTGTAGCCCACCAGGCTCCTCTGTCCGTGGGATTCTCCAGGAAAGAATACTGGAGTGGGTTGCCATTCCCTTCTCCAGGGGATCTTCCTGACCCAGGGGTTGAATCCGAGTCTCCTGCATTGTGGGCAGATTCTTTACTGTCTGAGCCACCAGCGAAGTCTGAGCCATCAGTGGTGGTGGTGGTTTAGTTGTTAAGTCTTGTCCAACTCCTGGGACCCCAGGACTGTAGCCTGTCAGGGTCCTCTGTCCATGGAACCATCGGGAAGCAGATCTAAACCCACATCCCTATTCATACAGACTGAGTTGCTACTTATCAAGTGAAAGGATAAGTTCAGATCTCTTTTACACGGTTTTGGAACAGGTGACCGATTGTTAGGCCATCCTTCTTGTATCTGCTGCTGCAAGCAGAAAGAAACCTCTGGAAAGAGATACTGGGTTGGAATGCACCAGACATGGAAATCATGTTTGTTTTTAGGGGAACTTTGTGTGTGTGTGTATCTGTGTGTGTTTATGTGTGTTATCGTTAAATTTAATGTGAATCACTACATATTCTGGGTTTCCTCACAGTGTTCTTCTCTTTGGGGAATCAAAAGTTCTCTGTGGTTCAACTCTCGAAAAACACAGTTTATGTTCTGAGGGATTTGATTTTATCAGAGTGGGTAAGATGGGTGGTAGACAAGCACGGAGGGAGTGAGGTGTGCAGGTGCCCTTGCTAGGTGGAGCCTTATCGGAGGCCTTCCGCAGCCTGCCGTCAGCGGCAGATGAGAACTGCGCACGAGGACGTGAGTCTGGGCCTTGTAATAAACAAAATGTGGAGTGCAGACGACAGTAACAGGAGCTTCAAGTCTAATCACTGATACAAACCCTTTCAAAAAGCAAGATACAATTGCGTACTTTAAAAGTGCTATCAGCTTGTTAAGACTAAGCTGAAAATTGCCCAAATGAGAAATGATGGGAAATCTAATTCACAGATCCCTTTGGTTTGCAGGAACAGTTGTAAGATCAGTATCAGTGACAGGAGTACACGTTGGCGTGGTGGCCCCAATGCCAGCAAGGAGATTCTGACCGAGGGACAAAACACATCCTCATCTACATCCACTTCTGTTCAAGTAAATACGTGAACCGTGATAGTCCCAGAAGAGTTTATCTTTTCTGGGCTGAAAGACATCTTCTAACTGCCCTTTCCCAAGTTAACCCAAGTTCAGTTTTCTTAAAACCGTAACTAAGATTTATTATATTGTTTTTTTTTTTTTCCAAATCACTACTATACTGAAAAAGAAATAAACGTGATTTATCTCATTTTTAAGTGTCTGTAGAAAATAAAAATGAGTGTTTATAGATTTTTTTTAAAGCAAACTTTTTGAGAAAAAAAGACTATTGACTTGCAGAGTCAATAGTCATTCACAGGCTGAAAGCTCCTGTTTCTTCAAAATTCATATGGTGAAGCCTAACTGCCAAAGTGATGGTGTGTGGAGGTGGGGCCTTTGGGAGGTGATCTGGTCATGCGGGCAGAGCCCTCAAGTGTGATGGTGTCCTCAATAAAGAGACCTCAGGGAGATCTCTCACCCCTCCTGCCCCTCGAGGACGCAGGCAGAGCTACACCATGAGCCGGGAAGCAGGCTCTCCCAGGCCCCAGCTCTGCTGGCACCTTGACCATGGTCTTCCAGGCTCCAGAATGGTGGGAAATTAATTGTTGTTGTTTGTAAGCCACCCAGTCTATGGTTGTTTGTTACAGCAGCCTTAATGAATGAGGATACAGGGCAAAAATTATATAGACAAATAAATATAAGAACAAATAAAAATGTGGGTAGTATTTAATTAAGAAAGTATAGCCAACAGGAATTCGCTGTCTGGCTCAGGAAACTCAAACAGGGGCTCTGTGTCAACCTAGAGGGGTGGGATGGGGTGGGAGATGGGAGTGAGGTTCAAGAGGGAGGGGCCATATGTATACCTGTGGCTGATTCATGTTGATGTTTGACAGAAAACAACATAATTCTGTAAAGCAATCATCGCTCAGTTAAAAACTGAATAAAATAAAGTAAGAGGAATGAAGTTTTTATCTTTATTGGAGTATAGTTGATTGTGCTTGCCTCATAACTCAGTCAGTAAAGAATCTGCCTGCAATGCAGGAGACCCACATTCGATCCCTGGGTTGGAAAGATCCCCTGGAGAAGGAAATGACAATCCACTCCAGTATTCTTGCCTGGAGAATCCCATGGACCGAGGAGCCTGGCGGGCTACAGTCCATGGGGTCGCAAGAGTTGGACACTACTTAGTGAGTAAAGAGAGAGAGAAGCGGAATGAATTAGCTTAGAGGTTCATAGCTTACTGGCTTGGGGACATGGGTTTTGGCTGTTGAATTCTAGTATTTCCTTATGACCAGGGATCCCTGTGGGAAGACACCTGGTTTAGTTCCTAGGAATAGATCTGTTCTCCATGTTTCTATAGCAGATTTTCTGACAAATGTTATTCTTGGGTGCTCAGGTTGAATCCTTCTAACGGAAAGAAATAACTCATTTAACAAGGAATCCTTATGTTCCTTGAGCTCAGGCAGACTCTCAGCTAGTTGAAAAGCATGTAAGAGAACAGAAGAAAAAATGCAAAGTCTAATGCAGTTAAGAAGACTTTTCCAAGTGGCCCTTTATTAGGAGAATATTAATATTTTAATTCTTGAATAAATACTCCACAATATTTATTTCTATATATATGAGTCAGATAATATTAGACTTGACTGGTTAAAGCAAGTATATTGCAATATTTGTAGTTTTAGGAGCATATTATAAATCCTAAGGCAGTGTCAGAAATTGTGCCTGGCTGAGGTTTATTCCAGAACATAGTGGATGCTGAATCTTATAAATAAATAGATTTCCATGGATTAGTATTACTGCCTGAGCCATTCTGATATAATTTCGTGTTTTAAGTTGCTTTCTCTTATAATTTTATTTCCGTTTGTGTAAGATGTTGTTTTTCTCATTAATTTGTAAAGACTGAACTCCTACTTACGTGTCAGGCAAGGCACAGAGCCCAGCACATTTTTCTCAGCAGCTCTTTAACATCTCCATGGGCTTCCCTGGCGGCACAGACGATAAAGAATCTGCCTGCAATACACCGGGTTCGATCCCTGGGTCAGGAAGATCCCCTGGAGAAGGGAATGGCAGCCCACTCCAGTGTTCTTGCCTGGAGAATCCCGTGGACCGAGGATTCTAGCTGGCTGCAAGTTCATGCAGTTGCAAAGAGTCGGACACGACTAAGTGACTTATACATTTGAGATCTCTGATCTCAGGTTATACCGGTGAGAAAACTGAGGCTAGGAAATATGTGTGTTTTCCCAAGGTCACAAAAATAAAAAGGTGAAGCAGTGTTTTGATTGAAATGTTTCTGCACCCAAAGGCCACCTCCTGTCTAAGGGATAAATGTCCTCTTGCCGGTAACTTGACCATGGTCTTCTCCACTGGTGTCCCTTATGTTTTATGCAGGAAATTGCTCTGACATGAACAGTTACAATGCTGGAAAGACTTTCCCATCCTTGCTAAAAATTGTTTATAAGTTGCCTTCTTCTTTATGAAATTTTTTCCTATTTGACTGTTTCAGTCTGGAGCCTCTTGGCATCTTCCTGTTCACACTGGACCATTTTAGATGCTGCTTCTTTCTGCTCTTTCTGGGGCAGGCTCTTCTGTTTTAAGCATGCAGATATTATTCCTGCTTTCTCTATTCTGCACGGTCCTCACACTGTGTTTGACAGATTTTCAACTGCTGGCATTCCCCGAGGCACACTCTCTCAGCTTGTGTTGTTGGTTGAGTGGCTTTGCACTGTAGTAGGGAGTACACACACACACACACACACACACACACACACACACAGGCCTACACACACACAGACACACACACACATACACACACACACACACGCATCAGTGGCCTTGCACTATAGTAGGGACTGCACACACACACACACACACACGCACAGAGGCATGCATCCGTGCAGGATGGGTCTTCTGTGGAAATAGAATAGTTTAGAATGACCACTTTTCAGTGACCTCAAATGAGTCTCTCTCTCTCTCCTTGCCTCTTATTTTCTTAATCTAAAATATTCTACTCCATTCTCCAGCAAAGTAGCTACATTTAAAAGACTGCCAGTGACATGCTTTTGCTCTTTATGGCTTAAAACAGTGGTGGTCAAAATACAGGTAGATCATTGGATTTCGTTGGAATGGTAACAGTAACCGCTCATTTAAAAAGTTTATGAAATTTCTCTTCTTTTTACGGCTTTGCATGGGTGAGGAACTGTTTATATGAGTAGATAAGGGAAGTCATTTATTTTCTACAAGTGTGTGAATTTACTTATTTTTAATTATCTCTGTAGCTTTGAATATTAAATAATATTTTTAGGAGTTAATGCTCACTGTGAATTTTTAACATGGAGCATAGGGATTGAGGCCTAATTATGGACTGATGCAAGAGTTCAGATAAAGGAAAGAAAATTCTAATGAAAAATTATATTAATAGATTTCTTAAAAATTAAGGGGTATCAACATTTTTGATGTCATAATACATTTGATATTGAAAAATGGCATTTCACCAATTATATAACATGATTTTTTAGATTAGGTTAGAGACAAGAAATAAATTATATATATATTATATATATAGTGAGAGAAATAGGAAATTATAGTTATAAAACCTTGACTAATATTCTCATTTTGCAGTTGAGGTGGTATCTAGAAGGTAGATTTTCGGTTACTTTTCACAAAACAGCAAAGCTAATTGGAAACAAGGACAGAAATTCGCCTCACTCTTCCCTAGGCAGGAATGTCTCTTTTACCCTAGGAACGGAGAATTGCATTTGCTTTTGAGAATCATGAGTGGACTTTTCTCAGTGTTGCCTTTCCTTTCTAAACATCTAAAGTACTGTTAGAATCCAAACAAACCAGAAAATAAACAAAAGCAGCGTAACCACTACATTTGGTTTTGGATTATGTCCTAGCGTTCAGGAGAGGTGGAGAGTAATTTGTTGCTCCGTCTCCCCTTCCATATTCCTGACATCGGCCACTGAAGCGGCAAGCCGAAAGCGGGAGGGCAACGGTGCAGCGCGAGCGTGATTCAGGGCTGTGGATTGTCAGGCGGCCGGCAGGCGTGCTGGGAGGCGTGTCCCGCGTGCTTACCCGGCTCTCATCAGGAATGAGCGGCCCCCAGGCCTCTGGCCTCTCCTCCCAGGCCTCTGTGATGGCCTGTTTTATGTTCGGAAATGGAGGGGTCCACGCATGTAGAACAGAGTTGAGAGACAAGCAATTTTTAGTTTGAATCAGTTATTTTAATCCTTTAATCTGGATTAGTTTAGTCCAGAATTTCCTGTTTAGAGGGGCAGACCTGTGGCTTCTAGTCTGCCCTTTATCTCCCTTGTACGCCCAGATCTCAGGAATGTTTCCCCAGGCTTCATATGAATGGAAAACGAATTTCACTGGAGTGTTTTCAGTGCAGTGAAGCATCACCCAAGGGGCAGGTAGTAAAGGAAATTATGGGCAAAAAAGGCTTTAAGACATTTAATCTATTCACACTTTATTTTTATTTATTTCCTAATTTGTTCACTCAGTCAATAAATATTTACTGTATGTCTTTCACTGTTAGGTTTGCAGTCAAAGCAGATAACTTTGAGATCATCCCTACTGTTAACAGTCAGACATTATAATGAAAAAACAGAATTATGTACTCATAATAATTATTTTAATATGTGCTAAATATAATAAAACTAGAGCCATTTGTTTATTCAACAGACACTTTTGAAGGTCAGTCACGTACCATTAATGTGCTCCGCACGGTGAGGAGATGGACACCGCCCTTGTCTTTAAGGGGTCTGTATTCTGATGTGCGGGTAACACTAAGAGCCAGAGTCACAGGGGTAATACTGAGCGCCTTCTGGATGCAGGTGCTGTGTGCCCTGTGGTGTCTGCGTCTCTGTGACGCCGTGGACTGCAGCCCGCCAGGCGCCTGTCTCCGTGAGATTCCCCAGGCAAGAATACTGGGGTCGGTTGCCATGTCCTCCTCTGGGGGATCTTCCTGATCCAGGGATCACACCAGTGTCTCTTGCGTCTTCTGCACTGGCAGGCGGATTCTGTACCACTGCACCACCGGGGACTCCCTAGATGCGAGAAACACTTTTCATGTGTTAACTCACTGATTCCTCGCAACAGCCTTGTGCCATCAGCCTTGAGCCATCAGCATTGCTCTTATTCCTGACTTATAGGTGAGAGAGTGAGGAGGTTAAGTAGCTTGCCCCGTGTGACACAGCTGGGAAGCAGCGTAACTCAGGTCCAAATCCAGGTCTTCCAGCTCCAGAATCTATACACTCATCATACAAACTCACGTAAAGTTGCATGGATAGAAGACTGCAGAAGGTCTCTGGAAGGCCACGGGAGGCTTCTCTGGAGGATACGCAGGTATAAGTGGGTGGCGAGGGAGAAGGCGTTCCGGGCAGATACACAGAAGCCCCCGGAGAGGGTGGACAGGCTCTCGGATGTGGCAACAGAAGCCAGTGGGATTGGAACCCAAAGGGAGTTGAGGCAGGAGGCATGGGCTTCTTGGCCATGCCAAGAGATTTGCTTTCCGCCTTCCACGTGGGAAACCCGTGGGCTTGCCTGGTGGTGTCTGAGAACAAGTGGAATGGTGCAGGGACTCAGGGCACTCAGGAGGTGTCTGTCTTAGCTGGCTGGGAGACGGCCACCGTGCGGACGTGATGGCGCAAGGTGATGGCGGTGAAGTCTGCAGTCTGCTAACTCTAGAGGAACTTTTAACTGCATCCAAGTCGCTGTTAGAGAAAGACCCTGCAGAGAAGAAGCTGCCGTACTGGGCCTGGTAGGGAGGACTCTGCCAAAGGGCGGTGGCTGGCCGTTCTGAGCGGAGCAGAGAGGCGGGAGAGATGCTGAGAGGGGCAATGTGGGTGCCTGGACGGCCTCAGTGAGCCAAGCAGGTGCTTCTCACAGCAGCGTACCCCCGGTCAGCTGCGTCAGCGCTTTTACTCAGGTTCTCCTTCTCAGCAAACGCGTGGTGCTGGCCTAGTTGTTTCGGCCAGGGGCGAATGCTTTGTTAAACCCCAGTTTGGAGAGAGAGGAGCCCTCCTCAGAATGATGAACTAATATTCACACAGGGTAAGTTTTTGGCTTAACTATAGCCGTACAACTGACTGTTTGAATCTTTGGGTAAAATTTTTTAAGCCGGAATTTGTCTTTGTTTGTTTCTGTTTAACAGTGACCCCAAGTCTTAAGCTCTTTCCAGAATGTTATGGCCGTCTACCCCTTTAACTGTGGTGCCCAGACCTGGAACATTCTCACTCACTGTAGTGGTAAAAAGGGCTTCCCTGGTGGCTCAGCTGGTAAGGAATCCGCCTACAGTGCGGGAGACCTGGGTTCCATTCCTGGCTTGGAAGAGCCCCTGGAGAAGGGAACGGCTACCCAGTCCAGTCTTCTGGCCTGGAGGAGTCCAGGGAACAGTCCCTGGGCTCGCAGAGTCGGACACGACTGAGCGACTTTCGCTTTCACTTAGTGGTAAGATAGAAGGGAAAAAAACAAGAAAGGCTGTAAACAGAAGGCGCTCAGGACTTGAGCAGTAGTTGCGCTTTGTCAGCCGCAGCGGTAAGGCTGCGTGGCTGGTCTGTGTTGTCTCACCGAGTGGCTGTCGCGGATGGTGAAGGCTGGATCCACCTTTGGGCATGCAGTGGGCGCCCCCGTGGGCTTCGTCAGAGCATAGATGGCTGGGCTTAGCCTGCGAGTCAGTAGTTCTCACCCCTGGTGTGAAGGGTTCCCCGGTGATGCCCATGCTGCTGGTTCAGAGGCCATGCTCGAGAGCTGCGGGTGGGAAGGAAGAGCGCTCCCGTCACGCCTGCGTGGTGCTGGGTTGACTGGGCCGGAGGGAGAGCAGGGCTCGCCACGCAGATGCATCTCCTAGAAGCTGAACGGAGGGCAGTCCCGGCTTCATGTCGGTGCCGAGGAGGCTGAGCCGGGGGCCCGTCTCCTGGGTGCCCTGGCACCTTCCTGGCAAGTCTGTGCTGCAGTGAAACGCCTGCCTGCCCGCTCGGGTGTGCACATGTCTCGGAGAGAAGCAGATGGGCTCTTTCTCAGAGACACGTTGGCAATTCATTTTTTGTGTATAGGAGAGAGTGTAAATAGTAAGCCAGCAGCAGCATTGTCTATGTCTATTGTGATGCTGGAGTTATTTTAAAGGTTATATTGTGTCATGGCCAATTGGGTCATTATAGCCCTTTGAACGATGTGCTACCACGTAAACATGAATCATGAAATGATAAAGATAAGTTTCTCAAAAGCTTAGGAAAGGTTAAGGAGAATGACAGTATTTTCACAAATAAATGTCTAGTTTAACTTCGGTTCTTTTTTTGTTAACAAGGTTAATGGTGCAGATTTATTTGGATCTCACCAGTGAACCCCATGAATGTCCTCTTTCTGCCCCAGCCCCAAGTCCAGTCCAAGCCACCACACTGACTCACGCTGTCCCATCTCCCCAGCCTCCTCTGGTCTGTGACGCTTTCCCAGTGCTGCTTCACTCTTTCTGACTGGGAGAGTTTGAAGACTACCGACCAGTTATCCGGTAAACATCTCCAAGTGAGATGTGTCGTTAGTTCTCTCAAGATAAGACTGGGGGTATGGGTTTGGGGGTGAGTACCACAGAGAAGAAATGCCCTCGTCATTTAACAGAGGATTCCTAATATCAACAGGACATCACAGAATTGTGCTCGTGTTTGGGTAGCTGCAGGTATAACTACTGAATCTAAGTGCTGTGATAACTGCACGATAGTGAACAGTTGAGCAGACTGGTATTTCAATAGCTGAAGGCTACCAGAGTGTAAATCTTCACCAAATATTCTTATAAATGTTGCTGTAATAAACTGAAATTTCATAAAATTCATTAAAACACTTCAAATAAGTTAAAAAGTCATATTTAAGCACAGAAATATTTTTTTGTCCCTAAAGAAGCATTTATTTTCAGCACCATAGGCATACTTGACATGGAAGAACATAGGCATTGATGCATATGTGCATATAGTGACTGTAGTTTATGCTTGTATTCCTATTTTTAATGAAATGCCGAGGGGAGGGAGTATGCAAAATAAATAGCTATGCATTTTATCCACGTCCATGAGAGTACAAGGAATACAAGGTCATGTTTACTAATACCTGGAGTAAATATCTGACAGGGGCGTTTAGCTGCCAGGTTTTAAACATTGATAATGAACTAACATCATGAAATAACATCATATTTTGCCAAATAGGTGTCTCCTGTGGTTATTAAGCCACAGACTAGAACTGGAAAATCTCTGTCAGCAGCAGTCACAGTGATAGAAACACCAGTGCAGTGAGAACAGGGAAACAGATATTTTCTATTAAAATGTGAAGCCCTTGAGCACGAAGAGAAAGATTTATATGGCAGATAAGGGGAAACAGATTAACTCTCCCAATATTCATTTGGAAATTGTCATTTAGGCTTTTAGACTCCCTAAATACCGTGAGCTTCTGCCTGGCAGGTTTTGAAAAAAATAAGTTTGTGTGTCAGCTCCTTGACAAGGTAGATAGGGAGCTGCAGGTAACAAGGCTGAGGGCAATTTTCGCTAGCTTGTGTGATGCACCGTGAAGAGTCTGGTATGATCCGTTCAAAGCAAATGTCAGATCTCTATGCACATTCAATTTTAAAAATATGAATATGATTCAGGCCACCGGAGTCAGTTGTACTCATGAAAATATACGATTGGCAATGAGTCCAGTTGACTATAAAAAACCTTTGGAAGAACAGGAAATTCTCGCTTTCACAGAACACTACGTGGTGCATCATTCATGAAACATGTATTTACTGAGCTCTTCACCTTGTGCAGAACCTGTGTGAAGCATGATGCAGAAATATCTGCAATCCACGTTTCAAGGATGTCGCTTCTGGATTCTCTCTGAACACATCTGTTGTTGGAGAGGAAACTGATAGTAAGCTGGAACCAGCTTAGACAACTGCACAAACAAATAACTGCAAATCAGAAACCCTACAAAATACACAGTGACAAGGGCTGCAGGGAGGTCTCAATGATGGAGCTTGCATGAGAGGAGGAAGAGGAAGAGGGAAGAGGTAGGAGAGAGAGAGAGAGAGCTTCGAGATGGAGATTGTGGATTCGTCTCTTGGGAGTGTATTGTCAGAGAACGAGTACCATATTCCTGAAGTAATTTAAGTCCAGACCTTAGTCAGTGGTCAGTGGGGAGGGATTAATATTTATAAGTACTAAAGACATGGGGCTTCCCTTGTGGCTCAGCTGGTAAAGAATCGGCCTGCATTGTGGGAGACCTGGGTTCAATCCCTGGGTTGGGAAGATCCCCTGGAGAAGGGAGACACTACCCACTCCGGTATTCTGGCCTGCAGAATTCCATGGACTGTATAGTCCTTGGGGTTGCAAAGAGTCAGACACAATTGAGTGATTTTTCACTTTCACTTTCACATCAAAGACATAAAGAGATGTGTACTTGAGGGTGAATTAGCAGCTTATAAAGTAGATTGTAGGTGGGTAGAGCAGTGAGTATACTTTGTTAGTAGTACATGCAAAAGATGATGTCCTGAGCTTGAAAAAAGAGGACACGCATGCAAGAAACACCGCTTTGGTAGACTCTGACAGATGACAGCTGTGTGCAGTCAGTCGTGTTTAAAGATGCGTATCAAGTGCCTATTCTTCGTGTGCTAGTCACTGTGCTAACACTGGAAATTCAGAGTGAACAAGATAAATATGATCTCTGACCTCATATTACTCATACTCAAGTGGGAAGAGGAGCTTGTTCAGTTAAGTGATTACAAATCATTCATTTACTCAGTAGGTGTTTATCGGAAACCTACCTATCTGCAAGACACCAGGCTCAGGAGATGGAGCAGTAAACCACGTGGTCACAGTCAGTGTCACTGAAGTGAGTGTGCGTCAATACGTGTACCTGGTCTGCGGGAGACAGAAGGAAAATAACTGAGGATAAACTCTCGGGAACAAGCCGTCGTTCTCCCTGATGTCTCAGCATCCTCTTCCTGCAAGGACGTAGCTGGATGTGTTCACACTTAATGTTAGCTTTCTCAAGCCTGCTCAGCTGGATTTTCAGGACAGATTCTGACATCAAGTGACAGACACAGGCGACTCTAACTGTCCTGTCTACAGCTCCACACGTGTGGCCTGTGTCGCCTGATGAGGCGCTCTCTGGGACTGGCACTCATCCTCAGAATTCCCACTTCATCAGGAAGAGCTGAGAGTGTACCCCACCATCCCAGGGCCCCCGGGGCCCTCAGCCCTTACAGGGCCACCCAGCCGAGATGCACTTGGCCCTCGCTGTCCCCAGCAACCCCCAGGAACAGGGGCCCTGAGCCAAGGCTGCTTGACGCTCAGGCTCCGAGGGCTCTGTGCGCGCCCTCCACTTCCGCACCCCTCCCTAAAAAAGAGAGAGCAGCCGGGGAACCGAGCCCTGCTGGTGGCTGCCCCTCCGTGTGTCCAGCTGACTGAGAGAAGCTTAGCTCTTCCCAAAGTGCCCCCAGGAAATGACTGCACCCCTTTCTCTGGCCAGGGGGTACTTGTTGATGGTCCTCAGAGACCATCATGTACCACCAAAGAGAACAGAAGAGATCTTTGTAAGAAAGACAGCACTGATCAGCCTTTTGACTTACAGGGACAATTCAAGAAGGATAGGAATCGATCTTCTATTGCATGTTTGACTCTGCTGCCAAACAGCAGCTTCAGAGCAAGGTGCTTGCTTTATATGTCTTTATGTTCACACCACATAGACTACCTGACAGTCACCAAGTGCTTGTCAGATGGTGGTTGGATGGGTGGTTGGATGGATGGTTGTGTGGATGGATGGATGGTTGTGTGGATGGATGGATGGATGGGTGTTTGTAGAAAGCAAAAGCTTTTACTTGTGCTACTACAGTACAGAAAGCAAATGAAAGCTAGAGTACATGGATGCTGTGTTGAGGAAATGTAGCTCCTGAGGGCAGTGCCCCTGCAGGAGGTTCGTCAGTGGTGTAGAGAGGGAGCATGTTGCACAGAAGCACTGGGGCCTTATTCGAGTCTATGTTTACAGTTTGGGAGACTTGAGAACGACTGCATACTGATGGGGTATCTTCTGTGCTGAGATGTTGAAAACAAATCTTAAATGAGATTAGTGGCAGATGGATGGATTACCTATAAAAGGAAAAAAATTTCTTTATAAGAAAATTTGGAGAGGACATAGGAAAAATTATAGAGTAACAATTTCTGTACTCCCCATGGTGAATGTTTGAAAGATAACATTCCTTAAGATATCATAGTATATATCTTTGTATAGCTCTGGTATGAGTCATTAACCATCTTGTACTTCTGATATCACAGGTCTTCGTTTAAAAATCTATGTATAGTTTTAGAAACATCATTCTAAATAATACAGAGATAACATAGCTGTTATGCATTGCTGTTTTCATACCTATAACGTGTCATTTTGCACAAATCACCATTTCCAATGCATTGCATGCCTTGATAAACTGTTAAATGATTACACTTTCCATTTTTACTTGTGAGATATATTTTAGGTGATTGTTATGTGAAGATCTTAGTATTTATTTTTATTAGCCTATTTACTTATGTTTAATCACATTTTTTACCTCTTCAGCTATTGATATTGGTACTCAATTTCATATAATGCCATCTCTTTCTCTCTCTAACCCAAGAGCAAAGTCCTACAGAAATTAAAAAAAAAAAAAATGACAAAAATGTTTGCATTTAATTCCCTGAAGAGAAGGCCATATGTATAACAGAATAAGGAAAAAGTGAAATCATAAAATGAGCTTGGAAATGTCACTCATGATTATATTTGCTTGATTAGCTGACCCCCACTCTTTGCTTTTAAACGGCCCTGACTACTTCTGTATAGTAGATAGAAAATTAATTGTATGAATTAGGTGGATACCTCCTATGTAAAAATAAAATTCAACATAATTCTGTTGCAATTTGATTTTAAACTGATTTTTGCTTTATTTAACACTAAATACATTAACAAGCCTTGTCATATAGACAATCACATATGCTTTATTATCAATAAAAATTTTCTTATAACAAGTTTGTTGCTATATAGTTCACGTATTGTCGAGTTTACCCTTGATACTATATCAGCAAAGGTGGTGCCAGCATCACCACAGTTAGTTTTAGAAGGCAGTCCTCACTCCCGAAAGAAGCTCTGTATCTGCTGGGATGGCAGGCGCTCCCTGCTGCCCCCAACACCCCAGCCCTAGGCAGCTACTCACCTGCCCTCCTTCTGTTGTCTTGCCCACTGCGAGTCTTCTGTATAAGTGAAATCATGCAACTGTTGCCTTTTGTAACTGGATTCTTTCACTTAGCATGTTTTCAAGGTTCATCGTATCTTAGTTTGTGTTAGTACTGTATTTATTTTTATTGCTGAGTAATATCCATGGTAGGGATATGCTGCACATTTTCTATCCATTCACCAGTGGATGGCCGTTTGGGATGTTTATACAACAATACATAACTATACATATTTACAAAGTATAGTGTGTTTTATCTGTAATAATAATGGACTCTCAAGAGTCTTTTCCAACACCACAGTTCAAAAGCATCAATATTTCACTGCTCAGCTTTCTTTATGGTCCAACTCTCACATCCATACATGATTACTGTAAAAAACCAGTAGTTTTTTCCTGATTGTTATAAGAGGAGTTAAATACCTCAGTTGTTCCAGGTAGGTGTTTGTGTGTTTCATGTGTTGTTTATATAGTAAACTTATCTTTCTAAATAGTTATCTTTAAGACCTATGATACAGTTGTAAAATGTAATATTCATTTTTTATCAACTTATTTATAGCTTTGGTTTCTTTGTTCATTGTGATAATTTGCTGTGGGCAAATGACATATGTAAAAAAGCATATTTATTCAGTGCTCACAGTTCACAGTTTATCAAAATTTGACCAAACACATGCCACAATGATTACTTATGAAGACAGTTGCTAATCTTACCCTAGTAAGGCCAAGGCAGTCTAAGCTTTCTAAAATTTTATAATATTAGGGCCAGAAATAATGTAACGTTATTTAAAATTTTTCATAAAATTATACTTCTTGAAAGCAGAAACTTTGGTTAAGGAAAAACAAAAATAAGTATTAACTAGTTTTAACCATGAGAAGTTTTAAGTGCCAAATATTAGATACATTGTATAAAGCTCTGGATGGATCCATGGGTGAAATCACTAAGAATTTGGGGCTTTTTGGTGGCTCAGCGGTAAAGAATCTGCCTTCCTTCCAAGCAGGAGACATAGTGTTGATCCCTGGGTCAGGAAGATCCCCTGGAGGAGGGCATGACAACCCACTCCAGTATTCTTTCCTGGGAAATCCCGTGAACAGAGGAGGCAGGCGGGCTACAGTCCATGGGGTCACAGAAGAGTCAGACATGACTTAGAGACAACAACAGCAGTGTGTTGAGAAGCAGGCTTGGGATTGTGGTTTTGTTTCTCTGTAAATTGCATCGCTAAGAGAAATGTGGAATGTTGAACCCAAAAGCTCCCAGTCTGAATCTCTGCATCTTGTTTTGGCCTCAGGCCTGCTTCCCATTGTCAGGGAGCAGACACCCAGGGTAGACTGTTTCTTTTTCACCGGTATGATTTTCACTGCAAATGTTGCATGTTCTGTGATCTTGGAAAGCAAGGTTCCTTTGCCTTGTATTTGATGTTAATTGAAAAACAAAACAAAAACAAAAACAGGCTTATAAGGCCCTGGACCTATTTCTAGCTCTGGGAAGTGATGAGATAAATGTTGAGAAACTTCAGGAAGTTATCTTCCAAGGCCTTTTCTTTTACTACATAATTTTCCACATTGTTCTCTAATCTCTTCAAGAAGTAGTTTTTATCTGTATGATGGGGATTCTTCACAACTACAAGTGGAAACGGAAATAGGAAAAACCACGTCCTATATCAGCAAAGCTTTTCGTTCCGCCTGCGTCTCGACCTGTGTTTCTCTAGGAGCCTCTGTCCATGGTAGATATCCACAGTATGGGGATTTGTTGACGCTAAAACAGTGCTGTTGGGCAGGAAGTCAGGAGAAAGAGAGAGACAGGCTTAAGCAAGCTCAAAGTAGGAACAGTCTTGGAATAAATTTCTAAAAAGTCTAAGTTAAATTTGTATTTTTCAGGATTAAAAAAAAAGAGAGAAAAGATGGGAGGAAATTTCTTTAAAGTGTAAAAATCTAAGTAAGTATTGTAAACATTTCATTGGTTGGTACCATCATTTATGTGGTGTCCTCACAAGATATTCCCTGTGGGTTATGTGTCTAGGCTGCAGAAGCTTTCAGGTCCCACAGTACGTGTGCATGCTGAGTCACGTCAGTCACCGCTGACTCTGCCAGGCTTCCCCGTCCATGGAATTCTCCCAGCAAGAATGCTGGAGTGGGTTGGGTCCCACCATACCCTTTGATAAATAAAGAGAAAAAAAGTAATTCTCTGAAATCTGACAGCTTGTTAATGAAAGAGGCCTACAGTTCACTAGATTTGCTTCTTGTTTAATTTATTGTTTGTAGAAGGAACCACACCAAAATCTTGTGAGTTCATTTATCATTTATACACGTACTGTTTTATCACAGTATGCAGGTAACATAGTGTGAGAAGAATAATGTAAAATCTACAATTACTTCTTTAGTGGGAACTATCTATTGGTGCCTAAGGATTTTCTTTTTTTTAATGAAGAAAATCAACACTCAGGTTTGAAAAGTTTTGTATTTTTGTCAAGCATTTTAGATATTTGTGGCTTATTTGATATGTTAAACCTTTTGTTTTTACCTACTTGATCCTGTCTGCCTTTGTAGAATCAGCCAAGTACAATTATACTGTTCAGTAATTTTGCATAATGTATTTTTATGCATGGTGATAGTTTGCAGTCTGGATGCACATAATATACATTACATATTGAGAATAATATTTTGCCATAATTCAAATTGTTTTATGAAGCTGAATAAGCCGATTCTCATACCAATGAAATCATGCTTACATATTGAATACTTTGTAACTGAATTTACAAAGAAGAAGTCATGAAAGGATTAATAATAAACTAAACACACTATTCTGTTCTTTTTCAAGTACATATCAATATTAAGTATTTTAGCAAGTGTCTTCGGACTTGCATTGATATTTAGAGTTTTAAACACATTAGAATTCAGCAAAATGGAAAAAAAGGATCACTTGCCCAAAATTATTTTAATTTTGAGAAAGAATTATAGAATGTCTACTAGCAAAGTAATGCAATTTGTAAGAAATGGTTTTGAAAGAAAGGAAACACATGAGTCAGGTGCTTTTAAGCACAAGTTATTGATTTCTTACTTTTAAACTCTTAGGGTTAAAAAGTCTTTGTTTTCAATTACTTGTAGTTGGTTGGAGACATATACAAAAAAGAAAATGCAGACCTTTCAGTGTCATTGGAAAATATCAGAACTGCCGGTCAGAGATTAAGAAATGACTTTTATAAGAAATGTTCTCAAAGTGAATTTTTATTTTTTCATCACTTGATATACTTGATAATCAACCCCTCATAAAGACATTTTTGCTTTTCTGATATAACACCATATTTAATGATAAATTAATAATTCATTGCTTTATAAAACTCATGCCATTTTATATTTTATGTAGAAATTTTATGAGATGATATTAAGAGATGAACACAATCAATACATGATTGACTTCTTTTTAAGTAGTGTGCATCAAGATTCATTCCTTTTTTATGGTTCTCTTCTGAGATAATTTCTTCAATTTTTATGGTTCTCTTCTGAGGTAATTCCTTTAATTTTATCTAGAGTGTTTTAACATTTTTACACATAGTCACACAATATATTCTATTTTATGTCCCCTAAATAAAAAAGGTCAGTATAAAACCACATCATCAGTGATTGCATTAAGGAAATAAAGTAAAGTAAAATAAAACAAAGGCATAGAGAATTTTAAAGCTGTCAGTAAGAGAACCTGGAGCACAGCAGAATATTTAGTCTCAGAAACTAGGTCATCTCTGCACAAATGCACGTCCCTTCCTTTTGTCTGTAGGTCACTTTCTGGTTTGTATGCTTGGTTCAGAATACTTGCAGTCTGCAATTGTTACAAAATGGGTGAGCTTTCTGAAGATTTCTCCATGTTTCTTTCTCTATAATTCTACAAAATCTATAACATTGAATAACAGTAAAAATATATTTTAAGACAGTCCCTTTTCACTGATTATTTAATTTTTTGAATTATTTACTTCAATTGGAGACTAATTACATCACAATATTGTAGTGGTCTCTGCCATGCATTGCCATGAATTAGCCGTGGGTGTACATGTGTCCGCCATCCCGAACCCCCCTTCCGCCTCCCTCGCTCCCCGTCTCCTCCCTCAGGGTCGTCCCAGTGCGCTGGCTTTGAGTGCCTTGTTTCATGCGTTGAACTTGGACTAGTGATCTGTTTCACATACGGTCATGTCACCGTGTTATCTTAAGCCTGCGCGTGTTTGAGCTGGCCCCTTTGGTGCGTGCTCAGGTGTCTTCTCCTTGTCAGGGACCTGGGCCTGAAGAAGCTGCAGACTGGTTAAACTGAAAGTCCACGCTGACACACTGGAGCTGAGAGTTGTTACCATTCATTAAGATATTTCCAGAATGTTTATCCAGGACTTCTAAGACGATGATAAACGCTTCATTTGTATATCAGTTTACTCCCGTGATCACTCATCTGGGGTGTTAGTTGCACAGAGGCTTAAATAGTGTTCCATTCTCAACTAAATGTGTATTTACTCATGGATTGTCATTTAGAAATTTTAGAAACCACGCGTTTTTTTTTCCCCTGCATGGAAATAAACGGTCAGAAGAAAGTGGATAGACTGTGTAGCCTATTAAAACTTTCCCCAGCCTTCTCTCTTCTCTCTGTAAGAATAAAAGAACCCCTGTGAGGGTGGAGAATAAGTGTGTGTGTTTTATATTTATAAAGAAAAAACGTATCTTGGGCATCCTAAAATATGGATAGAGCATAGAGGTGAAGGAAACATGTACAGGGACGCGTGGTGGAAACTGCCCTGCTGATGACTCTGACGGGTTTCAGCTCACTTGAAGGAATAACTGGTGGTGATAGATGCATATTTAAGAAGACTGCATGTCTTATGTAAGTAAGCTCTTAGAAGTCATTAAAAAAAATGGGGCAGTGACCTGTAGAATTTACTTACAGTCTGATGTAGTTAATGCTATCTCAAATGTTACACAATTGCACCCATAAAAACATAAACCAAGGATAATTACACCTGTCTAAATATATTTCAGTTGCTGTTTTCAGCTGCCTGACTCAAGGATAATTATTTAATGTCAGTTGTCCAGGGTCACCCAACAAATCAGTGATATGGTCAGTGATTTAAGTTATTTAAATGTAAGTTAAGTAAGTTATTTAAGTTATTTAAATGTAAGTACATTTAAATTTATTTTTTATGGTACATAAATTATGATAAAAGTGTTACTCTTCCATGGTACTGTACTTAATTCCTTAGGTCTCTTAAAACATAATTTGAAGCAAAGGATTGATTATATAAGGCACAATATCATATTTTTTTATATTGACAAGTAAATATCTTAGTTTCTATTTATTTCTTGTTCAAGGCAGTAAACCCTACATGCACTTTCTCAACAACTAATTGAACACAGTGATACAGTTTGTTATGCCTTAATTTTCCTTTGTAAATGTAATGCTTGAAATTTTAATAAACATATATTGTCATCTTTAGAATAACCCACATGTATAGACATTGAAAGTGGCGTCGCCCTGAGACGGCACAGCAGCGCCTCAGCATCCTGCCCTGGCGGCAGGAGAGTCTGTCCAGTTGGACCCCAGGCCCACCGGGTGCCCCGCGCGGGGCTCTGCCGCGGGCTGAGGCCGGTGGCCCCTTCCTTCGGGCGGCTCGCCTGCTAGTGGGGCTCAGTCCACCACGGATGCTGACGGCTGTGCACAGGGAGGGTACTAAATGGGTTTATGCTGGGACTGGGACTGGAGAAGGCTTCCCAGAGAAAGAATACAGCTTCATATGAAGGACGGGGAGTGGAAAACAATGAGAACACAACTCGCAAATCTTTGTTTCTCCTTCCTCCCAGCACTGGAGAGGTGTTTGGGGCTTAACTGGTGCTGAATGCATTTTAAAATGGTTGACTAAGGAGCAGTCCAGACAGAATAGGGAAAGAGGAAAGGATACAACCGTGACACATTGGGCAGGGGGAGTGGACAGGACTTGGTGTATCACTGTGGTGAAGGAAAAGTCAGTGAAGCTACCACTTGTTTCACTTTGGCAATTCACTGAGATCGGAACCAAGGGAAGTGAGCAATAATGGCAGGAGAGGAAAATACTGCATATTACCCTGTATCTGAATCAGTGATTTGCAGGAGTAAGGTGTTCACTGTAGTGTGTATACTAGATTTATTTTGCAGAGAAGCCAACTCTGGAAAATCTAAAGCAGATCCCATTACTTAGTATAGGCAACTTGTCTGTCTCACTTTGCTCAGGTCAGTGGCTCTTGAAGTCTTTGAGGTTTTCGTTGGCATCTATAACCCTAGACATGCACCTAGAGTAACTTCTCTATATTTGAAGTACAGGAGATCAAAGGGCTATGGCTTGGATAACAAAACCCAATCAATTTAGGAAAGCTTAGTGCCGTTTTGGGTTTCAAAAAGTTTAACCACCTCTAAAGTGAGCTTGCAAAGCCAAGAAAGACCATGGCTCAATATTAGTAAGCTCTGTTACATGGTGTCTAAAAGATAAATGGGTGGGTGAACCCTTCCTCAAAGCAATTAATTTCCTGCCCAAATGCATCCACCTAGGTACTGTTCATGTGTCGCCACTGTCACTCAGAAAACAGAACCAGAGTTACTGGATCAGTCTAGTTAATCCTTATGGTAATGCATTCATGAGCAGGCTTGCTCAGTGCAGGCTTGCATGAGAGAAGCAAAGATGTTCCCCTGCAGGCCTCACAAAATGAATGGCAGAGGTAGTTACCTGGTAGCTCAGTTGGTGAAGAATCCACCTGCGATGCAGGAGACCCCGGTTTGATTCCTGGGTCAGGAAGATCCCCTGGAGAAGGGATAGGCTTCCCACTCCAGTATTCTTGGGCTTCCCTGGTGGCTCAGCTGGTAAAGAATCTGCCTGCAATGTGGGAGACCTGGGTTAGATCCCAGGGTTGGGAAGATCCCCTGGAGAAGGGAAAGGCTACCCACTCCAGTATTCTGTCCTGGAGAATTCCATGGACTGTATAGTCTTTGCGACCGGGGTCACAAAGAGTTGGACACGACTGAGTGACTTGCACTTTCAAAGAGACGTTTAGATTTGGTGAGGAAAAAAATGAAGCAAACATTAGTCATGCTTACACAGACCATCACATTCTAGGTGTTTCTATCTGGTACCCATGACTCTGTCTCCCTCTCTGCTAGGACCAAAGACGAAGTGCTCTGAGATCTCTTTTCAGTTTGAGGCACAACTGTGATGTATTTGAAATATTTTGCTCTGGTGAATTCTTACAGTCAGTTGAAACAGAGTGCCATCCTTTGCCACTGATTTGCAAGGCAACAAGGCTTGAAACATCACAAGCACTTGCACCCTTCTCTGGCCATTCCCATCAAATTCTTTCCCTGTACTCCAAATTGTCTTACCTATTTCAAATCCTATTGTACCACAGACCACTGAAATTGAAAACAATCAATTCCATGTGTACATTATTCCCAACATTACCGTTGCTTTAGAGAATATTCAGGGAACATCAAACCACCTTCCCTCAAGCAGCCATTAGAAAACCTCAGCTGTTAGGACCCAAATTGTAAGCTTCCAGAAAGGTCTCTATGATGACAGAGACTGTGGCGGTGTAGTCAGAGTGCACTGATGCAGGGGACGCTGTGCTGGAGATTTAGGAAGTTTGGTTTTCTGTCCCAGAACCCTCTGGCCGAGCTGAATTACAGAATCAGTCCGTGATACACGAGAAGAGCCCTGACATCGGAGTTAGTATTTGGATCGGGCTCTGCCGTTTTGACCAGCATGGACTTGGGCAAGGAGCTGCCCCCTGGAGTCTGCCGTATTTATTGTAGGGGTTAAAGTATTGCAGACGAAAGTGCCTAGTATGTAATGGCCCTTGTTGTTTGTCGTTTAGTCACTAAGTCATGTCTGACTCTCTGTGACCCCATGGACTGCAGCCGGCCAGACCTTCCTGTCCCTCACTGTCTCCTGGAGTTTGTGGTTGGATATCCTTGCTGTCTAAGGGACTCTCGTTACCGGCTTGCTAAATTTATTTGGAGGTAACTTTATTTCTAGTTAGTTTAACAAATTAAAACCATACACAAAATTAAGCCCCCAGATTTCTAAGATAATTTTTCTAAGGAAACTTGTAGTTCAAAGAGTTTAGCACTTGTCTGGGGGAATGCATCACCTGCCTTGGGGACATCATTATAAAAATAAGTGCAGAGAAAGGACAGAAAAGTTCATATGTAGTATTTTGAAAATGAATATTCACATAATGCAAATACCATATCAAACATTTCTCGATGGTTTTTATCCTGAATAATGCAAAACTATTTTTAAAGTACTTAGACTGTAAAATAATAATTTGACTTTTGTTACCTGCTTTTGAGCAGGTTGTCTGTTACTTCTCATTATTATTTCCTGGAAACCAACTTAGATTCTGAGAGAAATGTTGACCAAGTTGTGTTCATTTTAGAAATGTTCAATTTAGAATTAAATTGTCATTTCCCTTCGAATTGCTACTAACATAATTTACAAATTGAATCTGGTCTCCTCTGGTTTTCTGAGCTGTTGTTTTGCTTATTTCATATAACAGGGACAGCTCATGTATCTTTTTGTAGTCTGTGAGAGGGCACGGCCCGCTCCTTTCATTAGTGGGCGATAGCCTGTGATACAGCATGATGCTGACGCTCGGAAGGGGCTTAGTGATGAGTTCTGAACAGCTGTATGCTGATACAGTGACACCAAAACCAGGCAGTTTTTCCTTTCATTCCATGAAGAGATCTTTCCATTTCTACATGAAAGGCGTGATGAAGTTTTCAGTATCTAGTGCACTTGAGTTTATTGGTCATTGAATTTGCTTCAACCCAACTTCGGGTTTTTTCTTTTTGTTCTGTCAGGCAAATGGTTATCCTCAATTTTCAAGCCAAGCATTTGAACTAATAAAATTTCTAGCAATAGGGGTGGTATAAAAATGGCTTTTCCCTTTTTACTCTGTTTAGCACAGGCAGCAACCTTTGTTTTATTCATTCATCCATCTACACTCTTAACATTTTATGAAATGATGCTCTCTGCTAAGGATTGTGTTAGGTACCATGATTGACATACAAAAATTATGGTTTCTTTCCCCAAGGAACCCATGTTTTGTACATATATTTTATTCTAGGAGTTGTATGTCTATATATGTTATGCACTTGAGTAAATTTTAGATAACTGTAGAAAAAAGAAAATAAGAAAAGGGTTACAGAAAAAATACAGAATATTGTATATTTTACTGGTTTTAAGATTTATAGAATCTTCACAGATTGTGATTAGAAAATCTACATGCAAGAAATATTTATAAGGATATATTTTACAAATAGTATGATTTTGATGTTGTTTGTAAAAGTTGTTTTTATTTTCATGATCTGTAGTATATACAAATATATTTACCAATAAATTAGCTATAGGCTGTAAAAGAAAAAGTGAAAATATACCAAAGAGCTATTTTGGGAAGACTAATTTTGTCATTTCAGTTTGTGATAATAAAACATTTTTCTGGGTATGTCTATGCAGCATACTCATTTGTAATATGCTAAGTGGATAATAAAGTTCAGTTCAGTTCAGTCACCCAGTCACGTCTGACTCTTTGTGACCCCATGGACTACAGCACGCCAGGCTTCCCTGTCCATCACCAACTCCCAGAGCTTACTCAAGCATAGTTCATCAAGTCGGTGATGCCATCCAACCTTCTCCTCCGCCTTCAATGTTTCCCAGCATCAGGGTCTTTTCCAATGAGTCTGTTCTTCACCCAAATGGAAGAGAAGGAAGAGTGTTACAAACTGAAACAGAAAAATCACAGCATAAGATTAGTGACCTATGTGGAACTTGGATACACATATCTTTTCTTTACCTGTGGGAGGAGACATCTTGGAACCAACTTTTTGATAATGGAGCTAAAGATATTTCTAGTGAGAAATTTTTCATATTGGGATATTTGCATAAGGTAGATTTCATGCAAATTTCAACTTTCAAAGCTTTCTGAAGTATATTCCAACTAGCAACGTGGGCACACGAGATGGCTCCTCAAACCGCTGATACACATAGTTGCAGACTTGAGCCAGTGATGTGTTCAGAAGGCAGAGGAACCACAGTCTCGTCAGCCAGCAGGGTGTGATGAGGAAGGCAAACAGGAGGCCACCAGGAGGGCAAAGGCTGCGCGGGGCTTCCTGGCCAATTTCGAGAGCTGACTGAGTGGACCCGGTTCATCCTTGTGAGACATTTTTGAAATTGCTATCAGCGTTAATTAGGATATGAAATTAAAAATCTGTTCACATCCAACTGAATATTATGCAAGCAATACAGGGCACATCTTTAGTTGGCCCCTGACAGGATTTTAATTTTCTGCTGTCAGTTTCTAGAAAAACCTTGTAAGGAATGGAAGGTACTCATCTGTTTTCTATTGACAGCTGCCAAGGTTCTGCCAGATCCATCTGTCTTCATCTTATTACCTTTTACTGGATTCCCTTGGAATCCTCGTAGATAAAGAGAAGAACAATACCGCAGCATTACCTTATGACCCTGTTGTAATGGCAGCCCGCCCCCTCCCAATAATTGCTCATTTATTTGTAACCTTTCTTGCAAGCATGTTAACACAGATTGACGTCATCCTGGTATACCATTTAGTCTGCTCTTCTGAGATATCCGGGAGATGTCTTACTGCTACGCTTTGTATACACTGGGTAGCTAGGAAAGGAAGTTGCCTATGGAGGCCGTGAAGAGTATTTTAATGAAAGAATTGTGTGCAGTTATCTAGAATCGCTAGATTTCTGTCACAGCAGTCATACTGTTACAGTTCTAAGTGCTTGTCTAACAAATATCTTAATATTATGCTGTGTAGTGTACCTTTTTATTTTTGTTTTAATGTGTACAAAGGACACAGGACTAGTCAAAGCAAATGGGAGCAAGTGTTACTCAAGGCATTTAAATCGTTTAGCTGACAAATTATACAGAACCTGTAGCAAGATGATTATGCAAACCAGCGTCCTTGAAATGTGATTAAAGAACTGGTTTTAGTGTGCAAGATAGTTTGTTGATATTGCTGATTTTCTTCTGTTGGATAAAAGATAATTCTAGAGCAACCATCAAGGCTTTTTTCTCAAATACCAAGAGTTTATTATCAATCTAAATGATGCTGAGAGGAAGAGTTGACTGTTTCTTCATTCGTAATTTGCAAATTACTTTGACTGAAGTGTGAGGATTGCAAAAAGAGTGTTAGGCATAGTTTGGATCTTAAAAACAATTAAGTCACTTCCTTTCTTCCCTTCTTCCTTTATTTTCTTTGACATCTCTCTTTTTCCTTCTTTCTTTTCTCCTCTCTCACTGTATTTTATTTTGATATTCTTCATTTTGCATTGCTTTCTCCTGTCTCTAGTAGTTAGTCAAAAAAGATGTAACTCAAATTCCAGAGATTCTTAACCTCTTGTTTTTCCTTTCTCTAAAAAGTACAAGGGATCTGAACAACATTTGGATCCTCAGCCTTGCTATTTTGCTTTCATCTACTAATCATAACACAGTTTTCAATTTTTCAGCATTATTTTGATGCTCTTTTATATAAACTTTTTAACTTGTGTTAATTCTACTTTCAAAAGTAGCTAAGAATTAGTCTATAGATCATTCTACCTTAAGATTTATTATTATAAGCAAACAAGTCCTGTTCATTGTACGAGTTACTTGTAAAAGTAAATAATGAGTCCCCAGTTCTAGCCTTTAACCATGAAGGTCCTCAGGTTTGTAGAAAAGCTGATATGCGTAGAACTCCTCCCATTGCTTTCATCATTCTCGTATTTGCATATGCAAGGGAAGGAAGGTTAAAAGGAGGTTCAGGAAAACTAGTGTTTATGGAGTGTACCCTAGGCCCTTGGCCCTGCGCTCATTTCCCTCATTCAGAAGCAGGCCGCGTTCCCCTCGGCCCCAGCCCGGATCCTCTGTGAAGCCAGCCCCAGGCAAGAGGCTGCAGATAGGGCGTAATGAGGGGAGGCTGGTGGCGGCCCACGGTAGCCTGCTCCTGACTCTGCGGTGCCTGTCTCCATACCCAGCAGAAGGCGTTTCAGTCACTGCAGTGCCTGCCTAGGGCCACCTCATCTTTGCAGGCCTTCCCCTGCTGGGTGTGCAAGGATTCTGCGCTCAGTGGATGTGCATACCATTTAGGAGCAGGCTTCAGGGATAAACAAGACCAGAGGGGGCTAAAGTCTGCCTTTTTTGGGTTGTGGGACTTTAAACACACTAGGCTTTCTGAGGCTGACTTTTTCTATAAAAACAGGCTAATTATAGAAGAGTTGTGAACTTCAAAGAGAAAACATAAAGTTCCTGGCATTTATAAATGTTCAAAAGCCCTTAATTTATGTATTTACTATTATTATTAATTTGGCAAATGTTGCATTCTGCTCTGCAGTATTTTGGAGCAGATTGTTCACCTTTATTGCCAGGACAATGGGCTGCACTCAAAGTTGGACAAGCCAGAAAGACACAGTTCAAAAAAGAAATATTGCTTTATCCCACATTAGCAAACTTTATTTAGAAATTCTGAAAATGAAACTGTAAAGCCATTCCAAAGAGAAAGAATTTCCACTTGGTCAGTTTCTAATACACTGTTTCTAATAAATTAAATTGCTCTATCACTTGGCTCATCTGCTGGAGAGTGAGCATATATCAAAATTCAAAAGAAAAAAGGGCACAAAAGAAAGTCCTGTTCTTAGGACGCCAGGGACTAATCACAGTGTCTCAGTTCTGAATGAAAAATGTCTTCATCTCTAGAGACAAGAAGTCAGCATACTTAACTAGCAATGTACATTTAATATGCATTTTATTTTGTAAATTTTGCTCTTTGAAAAATAACTTTGCAAGGAAAGGATGAGAACATACACAAAGCTAAAGTCAGGTGTTGTCGGCAGTTGATGATCTTTATTAATTGTCAGTGCCTGGCCAGTGTCCCGTGCTCATGGATAAAAGCAGGAAGCCTAAACCATGGGGGGAGCTGTACCCTATCTCACGCATCCACGTGTCTCTGAGGCCAGGAGTATCGTCCTTCACAGCACAGTGGTATGCCTTGCTTTTGAAATATTTCTATAGAGTCTGCTGTAATCTAAGCTGAGGAAAAAGTGGAGAAGCAGTTTAAATAGTGGCAAATTACTTCCAAACTTTTTAAATATAGAAGAGAATACTATCTTGGGCCATTTCTATTAACATGTGTTTCGTTTGGTCCACTGAACATACTTTCATGTGCAGAACAGGAAGAGAACATAGGAAGTAGGGCGAGCGGCCTTGCTGGAAGACTATCCCGGTGTCGGAAGTCTGCATTTCCTGTTGAGGAATGTTTCCCCATTCTGTAATTAGAGAGGTGGTATTATAGTGAAGTTAGTCTACATGATAAATCAGAGTGGCATTTTAGAGTGATAACTCTGATCACATCGTAGCAACTAAGTCAGCATTGGAGGCATCAGGCAGCCAGGGAGGTACTTCATGTTTGGCAGGGGCACTGCACTAGGAGATAGGGAAGCAACACAAGCACTTCGGGAAAGTCAGAGAACAAGAGGAATCAGTGAAAAGACATGGACTTAAAACTTGCAGAGATTCTTAATAATTACTAGGAGAATTAACAGGTTTCACAGAAAATTTAAGTGGAGTTGGAATAGCATCAGTGAAAATTAACATTAAACATGTCTCAAGCATTTGTTCATTTCAAAATAAGAGAAAATTTGGAAAATAACAATGTCAAAGGGAAATCTTAAATACAGGCAAACACTAGCAAATCTTCCATTAGGCTAGAAAAAATTCAGTTTAAGAAATGAAACCGTGAAATCCCAGACCAGAGAAAGATGAATTATTGACCATTTGGATGCTATTTGATGTGACTAAAAGCTACACTGTGTTTATTATACTGCTGAAAAGGTTGCAAGGAACAAGGTACATAAGATAAATAAAAGGAAATCCAATAATCATGACTCTTAAGTTTTGAGGGAAATATATATAAGAATTATTAGTCTACTTAATTATCACATACAAAGATTACCTTATATTAGTCTTAAAACATGTTTTGATGTAACAAAATTATTTAACTATCAATAGCTGATATTTAAAAAATAAATAGCGGCATAGGAATACTGTAAGACACTCATCAGTATTGACATTGATGTACTTTTGAGTCCAGTAGTCATCATTCTGGTATGAAATGTAACAAGTAAAAAGCAAAACAGCGTTTAAGACTGCAGAAGAAGAGGAAGGAGGAGAGGAGAGGAAAGGGCAAGGTAGGGAGAAGAAAGAAAAACAAGTTCTCCAGTGCAGGAGGTTCCTGTTTCAAGAGTTTTTCCTCGCTTACACTGATGTGGCACAAGACTGCTGAGGTGGAAAGTCCATAAGAGCAGTGTCTTTTATGTTCGAGGATGTTACAGTGAATGGAGTACTGGAAATGTATGTTGAGTCCTCATTTTTTATTAACATGATAATTTGGGCTTACTAAGTGAAAGTGAAAGTGTCAGTTGCTCAGTTGTGTCCGACCCTTTGCGACCCATGGACTGTAGCCCGCTAGGCTCCTCTTTTCGTGGGATTCTCCAGGCAGGAATACTGGAGTGGGTTGCCGTTATCTTCTCCAGGAGATATTCCTGACCCAGGGGTTGAACCCGCGTCTCCTGAATTGCAGGCAGATTCTTTACCGTCTGAGCCACAGGGAAGCCCAGAGCATTATTAGAAATATCAGATAATTATTGTGTGTACAGCATCATGCTGGGTAAAGGGAGAATATTGAAGTCGTAAAACAACAGAACCTTCTACCTTCTAAACATGGAATTTATTTGAGGAGAAAGGCTTCATACAGAAAAATGGAAAGGGCTTTTCTTCCAACGTTTTGAACCTCGGCTTGGTAAAAGGCTCCAGGTGAACGGTGTTGAGGAAAACTGACCGGGACGGATGGACTGCTCTGTTTGGTGAGACTTTCAACCCTCTGCTGATCAGTGGCTTCTGCAAAAGAATGCCTCACTGGGCGCATTGCCTGTGAATAATGAGCCTGGTTAAAGTTTTCTGTTCTTCCCTAGATCAGTGACTTTTTCTTCCTCTTTCACAGGATCTGTACTGATTTTTTTCTTTTTTGCCTGAGAGTGAAAAATTTAGATTGACCTAAATATTACTTGACTGTGGTTTATTTTATCCAGAAACACTGGCATGTTTTATAATTGCCCTTCTATTCTGAATAAAAATTGCAAATCCAGGCCTCTAACATCACCTTAGCTAATTTTGCCTGCTTTGCTCCATGTGCACTCTTTTTTTTTTTTTACAAATATTTGTATATGCAAATTAACACCTTGTGAAATTAATGTGCATGTTCACTTCACCTCTTTTGTTTTATTTTATTTTTTCTTTTTGTTTTTATTGTTACATTCTCAATCAATAAGTTGACTGGGAATAAATGAATCCAAAGATTTTCATGTTTCTTCACTGTTAAAAGAATGTGTTTAGGTAGATTTTTTTCCTACTGTTTAAGAACTTAAACCCATTATTCGATTCAGTTTAAATGTAGCTTTAGGCATGATATATTATACAACACTCAAAATATAACTCAAAAAGCATAAGTGAAAATAATTGTTCAGTGCTTCCTTTGTGACAGAGGCTTGCCTTACAGTATCATAAACCCTTAAACGATCCTATAAGGGAGCCCCCATTATTTCTAATATTCCGGAGACAGAAAATAGTGCAAGTGAGAATTGTTTAACCTACTTGTGTAGATTCCAAGAATACTTGTAGAAACTGGCAACACAAGCCAGGTTTTCATAGAATTTTTTTTTTTTTGGTGGATGAAGGAAGTTTTGTAAAAAATACAGTCTCAATATATTGACATATTTTGTGACAGGCATTTAACATTGGCAGTGCCAAGCACAGAAACGTGCAAACAAAAAACCCCACATGCTAGTCTGCATAGGGAACAAAAGACATTTTCCATTATAATCAGCATTTTCAGATCCTATACATCTCTGTCCGGTTCAGGAATCCAGCAGTTATCCTGGGAAGAGAAAAGGACGAAGCAGTTATTTAAGAGGGGAGGGGTCAGAAGCTCACAGGAAAACTGCCGTGGCTTGGATGCGGGGTGAGGAGGGAGGCCAGGAGAGACATAACCAAGGGCTTGCAGGTGGAATGGAAGGGTAGTAGCCCGCTGTTCTTCAAGGAGCGAGAAGTGAGTGTGTGCTACTGCAGTGGATGGCAGTTACATGCAGATCGGCTGTAGGTGAAATATGAAATGGCTATGAGAATAATGTATAGAACCTATAGAAGATGTGTAACTTTTTTCCAGATATATTTTCACAGTGAAGATTCTTTCACCTGTTTGGAGTTGTTGAAGTATTAGTTACCATGCTTAAAAATAGGAGTGAACATAATGAATTAATGAAATTCATACTCAAGCTCATATTTTTCAGATAATTTCAAGCCAACTTTTAAAGACTGAAAAATTTTAAAACCCTGTAATGATTCACTGTCAATTTAGAGACTAAAGAAAGTAGTTAAGCTGAAGTGGGTTTATTTGTGTCTGGATATCAGAATTTATAATAGGCTATGTAGGTGGGACAGACTTTATAACCTAAAATTGCAGTAGAAATTGATTCAGAATAACTAAGTGTGATTCAAACTCATGACTAGTTAATGGCAGAAACTTTGAAGCTGAGATTACAAATGCTAAAATTTTGACACAAATCTACTTCTTACTAGAAGCAGAATCAATTATTACTTGCTGTCTGGTTGGTGTCAAAAAACATAGCTTGGAAAAATTATAAAAATGGATTAAGTGAAACATTCAAGATAATGTTCTACAGATGCCCAACTACCTAACCCAAAAATAAGGATATAAATATGAGTTAGGGTTTGATAAATCACAGTAATGGATGAAACCACCAAGTTTTTAAAAAAAAAAAAAAAAAAAAAGAGTTACATGACCTAGGAGGATTTGAGACACACTTATTGGTTAAGTTTAAGTTTAAGCTTAAGCACAAACAATGTACTTTTCTGAAAACAGTGGCTTTATTGCTTAACCTGTGAGCTGTATACATTAGGTAGTGAGAGAGTTCAGACTGATAGAATTTTCTTCTAAAGAAATAACTTGGTAAATACTTCGTTTTACTTACCAACTTACTGGAACAGAATGATGCACTAGTTATAGTAGCTAGAGTCAGGTAGCTCTGAATCCCATTCTCTAAAACTCCTCAGAAGATATGTGAGCGCTGGCAGGTTTTGATCGCCCTGCTCAAGCCACATAACATGGATCTGGTAACACTGGTTGCACAATTAAAGACAGACTGTGAATCATAAAGAGAACAAAGGGCATAATCAAAGCTCAACTCACGTGAATTTGCAGTGCTTTTGAGTCTCTAATGAAGTTTATGTTTTTGAGAAGTCCACTTACATAATCGTGATGGTAATATTTCCTGCCATGTACACTATTACTGGAAAAATTTAAGGCTAGAATTTCAGATTGGTCAAAATAATTTTGGTGCACAGGCCTATGTACAGATTTCTCATCAGTAGAAGAGTATTTTCTGTTGTATATATACAAGAGGATTGATAAAAAAGAATTTTTAAAATCATCAGTAATGAATAGTGATGACAATTTAATAGAGTAATGGAGAAATAACATTAGATGTGCATAACAGTCTAAAGCTTGGTAGGTTTTCAGTGTTGGTCAGTAGTAAGCATAGACCTAGAGACAGAATAATTGTGTGAAACAATTATTTTAAGGTTACAGGGTATGTCTATACTAGGTAGATTTGTTAGCCTGTGTAGAGTCCAGCATCCTTATCTCTAAGATGAAGATGGCAGATACATGTCTGCCCCATCAGATTCACTTTGCACTTTTGTCCACCGTGCTGAGGGAGGCGGACCCGTAACATTTGCTCTAAGCTGTGTCTCATTGCGTTCCTTAGCTGTTTGAGTGAGGTACGTGGTTTTCCCAGGAGACAGTGAGAGGAAGGAGGAGCCAATGGTTACAGTATTCATTCCTTGGTTCCCTTCCTCCGAAGCTACCTGGTCCTTGCAGTTGTGTTCTCAACAGGCACTTGATCTTCCACGGAGACCCCCTCTGGAATTTTCTTTCCTTCTCATCCTTTCCTTCCCTCTGTCTTTTTGGATGTTTTTTGTGGGAAAAGGTAGCCCCTTGCTTTCACATTACCCTTCATGGTATCCTTACATCTTGCCCACAATTGTTCCTTTATAAGTAAAGCCCTCCCCATATTCCAGTTTGAGTGCCATCTATATCCTGTCAGATCTTGATTGACACAGTAGTCTCTAGAATTCCACCCAGGAAAATTATTCATTGTTTCCATAGGTTTTGAGAACCACTGTCATCGAAGAAAAACCATGAAAAAGTCTGTTCAGGAGAAGAGTTATTGTGGACACTTCTTTGCATCTCAATGGAGTGACATCTTTTACCAATTTCATTTTAAATATTGATTAGAGCAGGCCATAAACCAATTCATTTATGATACTTTTAGGCAGTCTGAGTTTTCTTTTCTTACAAAGGAAAAAAACCAAGTCAGTGATTTACTGGGAAAAATCTTCCTGAACTGACAGATAGGAACAACTCTTCTGATATATGTGTGTGCTTCTGTGTAACCACGGACAATTGCTGTTGTGATGCTTACTAGCAACATGAAGTTTCCATATCTTTACCTCCTGTTCTGGTTGCTTAAAATCGCAATTTCTGCTTGAGACACGCCACTTAGGGTAAGCAGGAGAAGGGTTATTTAGGCTGTGTCTCTGTGTGACTCTTCTTTTCTAAAACACACAAACATGCGTAGACCCTTGTGTGTACAAGTTTTCCTGATAGCCCGTGTAGCTTGTCATCTCACACACCGTCTGCAGCTGTCAGCTGCTTGTGACTCCAGGGAAGGAGAGTTGGTTGTCTCAGTCTGCCCCCTAATTGCAGAAGCCGTGGTGTGGACGTGGTTCTCGATGACCCAGACCAGACATGCTGCCTCTCAGCAGCTCAGATCTGTAAGGGTGCTTCCTAGAACAGGGGTGAGTTCACCTCTAGTAGAATGTTGATATTTTCACTTTTTAATGAAAGTCGTCCAGAGAATTGTAACTTGGCCTTCATTACAGTTTTTATCATCTGCTAGGGAGACAAACACCAGACAAACAAACAAACAAAAACCAGTGTTTGGTACGTCATAAGTCAGTTTTGTAGAGAAAAATCATCACAAATGTGATCATATATTAGTCAGCTTTTTGGTTCATTTATTCATTTAGCAGATTTTACTGAGCTAGGAAGTAAGAATGTTATTATGATTAAATAAAACATATGGACTTATTCTCCACATAAATGATTACAGTGAGTGCATACAACATTCAGTTTAATAAATTATTAAAGTCATAGAGCAGAAGCTCTTAGAGACCTATAGCAGAGACACGCAACCCAGATGAAGGGCTGCAGAGAAGAGCTGGGAAATGGGAGATACTTCTGACAGGGTCTAGTCAACTGTGCCTGCATCAGTTTGTGGGAGTTACTGACAGATTCCTCCTAAAATATCATTCAGACATGTACTGTCATTAGTGATGGTGGAAGAGATGTGGTTGGACTCGAGTAACACCTGGCATTAGTAAAGAATCCACATGCAGTGGTTGGGGGCGAGCTGAATAAAAGTTTTGTACAGATCCAAAATGTAGATCACATTTAAGAAAGGCATCACTAAATTACTCAGGCTGCCTCTTCACCTGGATGTTGTTTTAAACCTCTTAAGGCTTATGGAATACAGCTGCTTATCTGGGAAGATACACTCCCCATAGAGCCTGCTTTTGCCTTAGAGGGATTAATGTGGAAAGGACTCATTGGATTAAAATAAACTTTCTTTTCTGAAGACACATCTCTGGTTCCAAAAATAAACAAGTGAAATTAGATCTTTTGCATAATAATATTAGCATGGACAATATTGGTTATTTTTCTCCTTGCATAAGAAGAACTTTGCAATATTGTCACAAGTAAAATAGCAAGCTGCAAATCCACCATAAATTTGGTAAATATTTGACATTTCTTCAATGTTCTAGTTTATGCAACTAATAAAATACTTAGCAGGTATTGATTAAATCCCTGGAGAACAGCATGGCAACCCACTTCAGTAATCTTGTCTGGAGAATCCCATGGACAGGGGAGCCTGGTGGGCTACTGTCCGCGGGGCCTCAAAGAGTCGGTTATGACTGAACGACTAGCACTGTTGATTAAATAATTCAATATTTGAGCCTGTAATATGTGACAGGCAAAATACCAATGCTAGGAATATGAGATGAATAAAAACCTGGTTTCCATCTTTCTGAGCTCACCTCCTATTACTGAAGACATTGCAATAGAGGTTTTTTCTCCTCAGGTTTATTGAGATAATATTGACATATACCACTGTGTAAGTGTAATGTGTACAGTGTGGCGATCTGATATATATATGTTGTGAAAAGATTACCACAGTAAGGCTCGCTAACATTCTCTGCCTCACAGCATTATCATTCTGTTGGCCTTGCTGGTGGTGTGACGTGAGAGCGTTTAAGGTCTACTCTAAGTCACTTTCAAGAACACAGCAGTGTCAGTAACTGTTATAGTCGCCATGCACACTAGGTCTCTAGAGTTTATTCATCTTCTACCTGGAAGTTTTTACTCTTTGAGCAACATTTCCTTGTTTCCCTGGCTTTCGGGACCTGGCCACTACCAGCCTGGGCTCTGCATCTGTAAGTTCATTTCTGTTTTGTTTCTTCTTGGTTTTCATATGTAAGTGGAGTCACAGGGTGTTTCTCTGTTTTTGTCTGATGTATCAGGTAGTATGATGCTCTCAAGTTTCATCTGTGTTCTCTCAAATGGCATGATTTCCTTTTTTATATCTGAATATCATTGCATTATGTATATACACACACATCACAATTTTACTCATTCATCTGTTGATGGATAATTATTTCCATGTCATGCATTATTATTTCTGTTGTTATTTCTATTGTGAATTATGCTGCAGTTAACATTGGGGTGCAGTATCTCTGTAAGATGGTGATTTTATTTCATTTGGATGAATGATCAGCAATGAGTTTGCTGGATTCCTTGGTACTTCTGTTTTTAACTTTTTTAGGAGCCTTCATGTTGTTTTCCATAGTGACTGTACTGATTTATGTTCCCACCAACAGTGTACCAGGGTTCACATTTCTCTAAATTCTCACTAACACTTGCTATTTCTTGTCTTTTTAATAATAGCTGTTCTAACAGATATGAGGTGATATCTTATTGTAGTTTTATTTGCATTTCCCTGATGATGTTGAGTACTTTTTCCTGTACATGTTGATCATTTGTATGTCTTTTTCTTCCTTTTTTTTTTCTCTGTTATTGATTCAACAACAGCACAGCAACAATTGTAAATTTGGGAGAAGATGTTTGTTTTGTATACAGAGAGCAAAGTAATAATAGCACATTTTATGTAAAAATAAAAATTCTCTTTTAATTTTTATGAATACAACTTATTCTCCAAAGATCTCTAGTCGTGCTTTAAATTTTATAGTGGAGGGTATCCAACTTGAAAGTCTCAGCATGAAAAGGAAAAGAAGTATTGAAATATTAGTGTCTACTTCATAAGTAAAAGGAAGTTACCTGAGGTCTTGGAAGAAAGTAGAAAGAGAGTAAGAGAAGGAATTTCAAAAGGCAGTTTGAAAAGATTGATTAACTCATCCCAGTGTGGAGAGATCGCAGGTAATATATGAAAATGTCAGTGTAAAACTTGGTCTAAAAGGCAGAAGAGTAAAGAGCTAGCCTTGGGTGTGCTGGCAGTCAGTGTTTTTTCTCCAACTGTGAGTGATTTGGGTCCCAGGGCACGTGGCAAGGGAAGAACATTTCAAGGAAGGCTCTTTCATCTGCTTGTTATCAGTAGAAGGGCACGTGGAAGACAACAGTAGAAAGCCACTAGGTCTGATTTTTGGAAACAGTATTATCATATGTGTGAATCAGAACGTATGAAGTATCTGATTGTAATTGTCTATTTCCTTAGTGAAATATGGAAAGAAAAATGTACTTAAAGATATGATAGCATGCAACATGTAGTGATGAAGGTGGTTTTAGAGGTGGACTTTCTGGTTCTGAGCAAACATTGGAAGGATGAAGTAGTCTAAGGGGACATCATGAACTCAGATACGGAGTTGATTCTATAATGATGCAGGTGTTCTTCCTCATTTAGATTCATCCTCAATTAGATCAAATCAATCAAAAAGTCTTCCTTCATTTTTCTGGTGTACATTCTGTCATCATGAGAAGATGATAAGATGACAGAATGTACACCAGAAAAATGAAGGAAGGTCAGCGAGCTTTATGTATAAAAAAAGCAGAGAACAATTAAAATATTACGTCTCCCTGGAATAATTCAGCCCAAATATTCTGAATATGAAATGAGATTTGTATACATTAATTGACCTAAAAAAAGAAAGAAAAAGCAGAACTTGATGTATTGATTTTAAGATTGTTGTTGTTTTTCGGTTGCTGAGTTGCGACCCCATGGACAGTAGCCCTCTAGACCCCTCTGTCTTCCGCTATTTCCTGGAGATTGTTCAGATTCATGTACAAGTGTAAGGTTAGGAACAACTAAATAGTAATATTTTTTCAGTGAAAATAGTTGGTAAGGGAAACATGTGAGAATCTCTGGCTAAAAATGTAGCTTTAGGAGGTAGTAGTTGACTAGTGAGAGCTGAGGCTATTGAGATCCGCTGGCTGTTTAGAAAAAACCCCTGAGAAACTGGATGCTGGCCGGGGCCCTTGCTCACCTTGGAGAATGAGAGGTGAGAGAAGGAAGAGGAGTCAGCAGGAGAGGTGGGAGGGATTATAGAGTTTATGGCCGCCATGATCTGTCTGCATAGGAAACTTGTGCTTTGACCTTTGAGAGAGAGGGAGTCGGTTCCTCCAGTGAAATACACCTTTCCCGTCTCAGCCCTGGCCTGAAATCTGCCTTCATCAAAGATCCAACCTTTGATTCTGGTCTGCCTTCAGGTCCAGTTCCTTCTCTACATTCAGCTCTTTAAGACGTGAATTCAGCAGTCAGGCCCCTCTTTAAGCATTCAGTCCAACAGTGCCGATATTCCCAGTTCCTTTAATCAGTCCTCACGTGGTATTGCTTTAAATTTCCACTCTCCTGATTTTCGTCCTCTGGGCACACTCTAATTAAGTTCCTTCTTAACTGTGCCCACATTTAAACATGATGCTCCAAATAGGTTCCACGCATCAAGGAATAGAGGGAGACACATGTTTCCTTTGTTCTGAATCCTGTGTTCTGTTCACCCAACTCAAGTTTGCAGGGAAGTTTTGTCAGCCAAATCTCTCTCTTCACTGCTGTTACATAGGCAGCCACCCTACAAGCCCTGGGCGTTAAATTTATCCAGGTCTCCTTGGGGTTTGGAATTGATTCTTTTTTAAACTTAACGCATACAGGCATTTAAATCTATCTTATTACATTTTGCTTTTAATTTATCAGCAAATAAATCAGTAGACACTTTGAACGAGATGAAGAGGAAGAGCACGTCATGTCACAGAGTCACAGAAAGCACCTTTCTAGGAATATGTTGTAAAAATTTTATCAAAAATTTTAAAAGTATACATTACATAGAATCTGTATAACATGTGTGTGATGCAGAAGGGATTAGGGCCCAGCCTGTCTGGCTCCAGAATCAAGACTCCTGGCACTGCCCTCCATTGCCTCCCATCTGCTGAGCTGCTCAAGTTCACCCCTTCTAATGACAATAATGATTTAAAACAAGAGACCCTGCCTCCGATTTAGGTCGCCTTGTACGTTTGTTCCGGGCTTTCCTGACTGCATGCAGAAGCCACAGCTGATGGGCCGTGGCCCTGTCTTCTTCCCTCTGGCTGCCGAGACCAGCAAGTTCCACAGTTGACACGGGAGAAAACAGGGTTGGCTGTCACTTTGGGGCAGTGCGTGTTCCGAGATGGCACCCCTGAGCTGATCCGGCCAGATGCGGAGCGGCCAGCCTGCCGTGACAGCCTCGCGGGTCCTTCCCCAGCTAAGCTCAGAGAGACTGTTCCGCCGCGCCCAAACGCAGTTCCCTTATCTGTGAAAAGGTGGATGTGATGCCTTTCTGTGTTCTTGTAACAAGAAAGTGAAATAGCACGTGAGAGCACCATCATATTGTCTACTAAATGAAGATCAGACCTAGGGATTTACATCTGTAACTACAGTGTGATACGTTTACCTTGAGACACATTTACTAGGCATATACAGAATATAGAGATATTGGGGAGGAAAGGCCCCTCCTGATTCTGCAAAGAGGGAGGAAGGTCCATAAAAAGTAGGATTTCTCACTGGCCCTTGAAGAAAATTTTCAGCCTCCTTGAAGCATGACTAATTTCATAGCGATGTATTCCTGTAGGTTCAAGAAGTCAAAGAGGATTGTTTTTCCAGCACTCCAGCCTTGCCGTCTATCAGCAAACCTTACACACAGTTTTAACAAATATCTGTTGGATGAATTAATAAACAACAGAATGTAATAACCACAGTAATATACTGTCTTAGGTCAGACGTATTTTTAACTCCATTTCACTGATGAAAACTTTAGCCCCAGAGAGACTGTAGTTTGTTGAAAATAGTTCATCTAGTCAGGAAAAGAGAAAGGATCATAGAATTTCTGACTGTGAAACCTGTGATTGTATTTTCTTAGGAGTTTTGTCTTCCTAAATTCTAACAAAATGGCGGAATACAATCAAGTGTTCAAATTGGTTTTGGAACCCAGTGGTGACTGACAGGGACTTCATGTTCCTAGTTGATTTAAAAAGTAGATTTGTTGAGAGTTTACTAATAAAGAGCTGCAACTAAGATCTGCAAACTGTTCAGAAAAATGTTTGGTGCCACATCCAAAATTGGAGCTCTGTGACATTCATATGCACTTAAACATAAATACACACATTTAAAATTGACTCAGAATTACTGCTACCATAATGAGCCATCGTAAACATGTGGGAAATATCAAGAGAAATGAGTGAAGTGACTGCTCTTCTTGCTTTTATTAAGGGGTAAATATTCAGTATTGTAGCATTGTAGACCCTCAATTAATAGTTGATGACTAGAAGCATAACAGGCTGACTTAATTAATTTAATACTGAACTCTTTAAAATACTCAAATTGGTCTTTTGGGGGGAGAAGTGTCTTTAGTAGGAATGGAAACATAAAATAACCATTACAACCTAGTTGATTTTAAACTTATACAAAATAATGATATTGTTATTTTTAAACGGTAAGGAAATCAAAACAGAAAAACATTTTAAATTAAGTGTAACAGAAGTCTCGTGTAGCATAATTTTTGTTTGGTTTGATTTTAGAAAATGTATTGAGAAATGGAGAGGTATAAAAATTAGAATAAGAAGAAAAACATTAATCCTCTGGGATTATTTTATAAACTTTGTAGTTCGTTCACCTCAGGGCAAAGTAATCACAAGATCAGTCTGCTGAGAACTTTGAGGTATAGCCCTACAGGAGCTTTAAACAAAGACATTAATCCATATTCAGCATTATTTTTAACCTGGCTTATTCTATGAGTATGATTTATAACCATGAACTATGATTTATCATATATATCAAGATATTTCACATTTTCTAGTGCTGTCTTTGTTTCAGCTCATGTCTCTGATAAGAAAATTGAAAATAATTTATCAAGGTAGAATATGACCAAGCTGGAATGTGTCAGAATGTGAATAAAATGTAGATCACAAGTCACATTGCTTCTGCAGACACATGGCCAGCAGGCTGTTTCCTTCTATCCTTCCATGAAAATAAGCTCTTTAAAAGTAAGAGCTGTGAATTATTCATCTAGATTACTTGTGCTCAGCAAAGTGCAGTTTAGATACCCATTTAATGCTCATTAAATAAACCTTTTTTTTTTTTTAAAGGGTAATAGGTAATAAAGATCTATCCTGAAATGTTCTACTGTGTAAAACTTAAACATTAATTTTTAACTGGAAACAATCCCAAATCAATTGGAAGAGATTTTCTATATAATTAAAAAATATCGAATTTTAAAAGGTTCATTTCATACAGCACAGCTTTCAGAGTTAAACAAGTGTGTTTATCAAATGGGAACCCAAGCTCTCAGAGACTTTATTAAAATAAGCTAATATGCAAGATCGTGATGCAAGAGATGTGCTTCTCATGATTATTTTACCACAGATTTTTTTTTCATTGAATGTATTTTAGGAAAGGCTGCTGTAAGTGATGCTGCAAATTTCAGGGTTTTTTTGTTTTTTTTTGCTGATATATTTTCTCCATTTTTAAAATAAGGGATTCTTTTCACATAGCATTTCATACAACTCCTTAAAGGCCTCATTGAACTTATGTTTCAGATTGAATTTATCTCAGAAAATGGAAACATACTGACTGTTATTTGTGCCAGGAGAGGATTTTTTTTCCATATAGTTTGTAAATGCTCCAGAATGCATAACTGTATCAGCCAAATGGTCCACCTACCTCAGTATTTTTACATTAACTGGCTATATATATATATATATATATATAGAGAGAGAGAGAGAGAGAGAGAGAGAGAGAGAAAGAATATCTCTTTAAAGAAAATAGCTATTATATATATGTATGCATATATATTTATATATTTAAATTTTACATATAAGTGAATTCAATTTACTTGATAATCAGTAAATTTATATATTATGTTCATAATTAATTTTCTAAAATCTGCATGTTCATTTGCAAAATCTTTTTGAAAATCCAAGTACTTGTACTAATAATAACTTTATATAAAAATACAATCTCAAGCCTACCTAGCAATTTGAGGTTTGGAAACATCCAGGAAGTAAAATTAAGATTTATGTTAATTTTACATTTTTGTTAGTTTTTTTTTTTAACTTTAATCACTAACTTGCAAATCTAAAGTGCAAGATAAAATATAGGTACATGTATTTAAGTACATTTTCAAATGAAATTGTTTCATGCTCCTTTGAGAAAACCAACATGTCAAGTGATTTTATTTAAGGTGCTAAACCCAAATTTCTAATTCCTCAGAAGGCAAATAACTGCAAGGACTGCTAAAGGTCAAGGAAAATTTAGGCCAGAACCAAGAATGCAGCAAAAGAATTGCCAGAAGCAAAGAAGGCACAGGGAAAAAGGAAGTCAGCAAGTTCTTTAAAAAGGGGAAAGAAAAATGAAAGTTTAGGTCATTAAAGATTTAATCGACTAGTCCAGGTCAGACAGAAAAAAGCCATCGAGTGAACTCTTAATACGGCTCCATGGAGACTCACCCTGGCCGTTAGCCCTTCTTCCTAATTACACTAGACAACTCCCAGACAGGCTGTTGGTAAACCCTGCGCTTTTGAGGAACATAATTGGATAATGGCTTGAAAGCGATTAGAAGGATCATTGGATAAGACAGTCTGTATTTTTCCTTATAGAACTTTGAAGTCTATTTCAGAAGTTAAAACCCAGCTGTAGATACTTGTGCAAAATACCTTTCCTCAAGAAGTAGTTTCCTTGAAAAACAAGCTGGAGTTACTGTTCTATACACATATGGAAATTTGCTGTACATAAATAATATTGACTAACACTTTCACGTTGAAAACTTTAGGCATGAAAAACCTATGCCACTTATAAAATTGACCGTGACCCTTCATCAGTTCTCACAATGCAAGACTCCGTGGGTTATGCGGTGTGCCCGAATGCCCCTGAGCTGTAGGCAGCTCCCTGAAACAAATAATCAGGAGGATGTCCTGGGTAACTCTAGTGATTACTGGATTATCAAAACAGCAGAAAAAATAAAGTACATTTCGAAGTCTGAGATATTAGAGGAGTCTGTGCTGATGGAATTTTTCGAGAAGTGACCATAGCCCCCTGCAGTTAGGCTTAGGGACGGGACTTCCGCTTTGCCCATCCACATTAGATCCATTGGCTCCAATGGTGGGGCTGACTGGTTTAATTAAGGTCAACAAACAGTTCTTAAGGTCAAGCGCTATATACTTCCAAATTCTGAAGAATTTTCTGTAACTGCCCATCAGTTACTTTATCAATTCATGAGTAGTATGAATTTTTAAAATTTATACTCTTACCAGATGGAGGAAGATTTATTCAGAGAATAGTTCAAACTGTCCATCCTTGATCTTATTAAATGTCCCTGGAGATCTCAACTAGGAAAAAAGTCTCAATAATTTGGTTCACATCCTAAATGTTTTTGAAACTACCATTTAATATTAATTTATTGTGCCCTCTTGTGTTAGGATATTTCCATAGATTCTCTCTAGTCCTGAAAAGGAGGCCCAGTTATACATAGGCATGTGTATTTTTAGTTTGTAGAAGAACAGCCAGGAATCACAATAGTTAACTAACTTTCCATAAGTGTGAGGTGCTTAGCCTGTCAGAGTCATACTTGTAGAAATAACCTGTTACCCATTTACTGAGTGCTTACTGCCAGCCATAAGCTGTTCAAAATGCTGTAGATGGAATGTCTAACTTTCTTCTGAGAAGAATTTTATAGGGTATGTGTCATTGACCCTATGTGACCCAATGACCCTATGTGTCATTTCGTTTTTAGTTATGAAAGCTGAGGCTCAACTAAGGGAAATAATGTGTCCCAGCACACAGGACTTTTCAGTGTCAGAGCAGACTTACGCATTCAGGTTCATCTGCCCGCACCTCCTCTAGTCCCTGGGAGGGTCTGCAGGAATGACGGTCCGAGGATGGTCCTGGGGAGTTTCGCTTTCTCAGCATCTCTCTCCTTTGTACACGTCTCCCTACTCTTCAAACTTATTTCTTTTACATAAAAACATAACAACAAGAAAAACACTGTATAAAGATCTAGCACTGCCTCAAAGTATATACTAAAGTAGGGTATGATATATGTAAACAGAAAACTTCTATCATAAATGGCATTGTAGGATTATATAACCACACACATTAAATATATATTATGTATATAAATATACATAATATATATATGTGATTTATACGAAGTGACCTTCAGCAGCACCCGTATAACACACGATTACGTGACAGTACATGATATAGTTGTTATCCTTCTAGCTTTATGGTACTAATGTACCTCTAGGGTACTTTTCAGAAGGAACGCAGCAGTCCCCTAATTGACATATAGGTATGTGGCATCCTGGAACATTCTGATATGGGCCATGAAGCTGCATGCTGCATGCCTTCACAGAGCCTTTTAGGACCAGAGAACAGCATGTCGCACCCAGTGGTTGCTACAGATCCCTGTTCACGGCCAGGATGTGCTGCCCGCTCACACGCGGATGTGGAGCAGGCGGGGGAGTCCCCGGCCCTTGACTTCATCTCGTCTGGCCCTGGGGCGAGTAACAGGAAGTGACAAGCCATTTCTGCATCCAACCACAAAGCCCAGTGTGACCTTAGAGAAGCTACTGCAGAAAGGCACACAGTGTGGGTTTGTAGCTGCTTCGTTTTTTCTGTCTCTGCTCACACGTGACATTTATCGTCTTTGCACGTGAGAGAAGCACGCTGTGGAGTATCTGCTGTCACTGTCTGCATGTGAATCTCTCTCTCCATCTCTGCTTCCTCCTCTGCTGCTACACATTCCCTGTCTCCCAGCCCCCACCAGTTCTAATTCCGTTGTCAGTAACCCGCTTCTTTGATTGATAACCTAACATAAAATTCTTAAAAAATCAAACTCTCTAAGGTGCTTCTGGGCTCTTTCTGTAATGTGAAAATCAAAACGAATTTGTTTTTACTTCTGTAGTTTTCAGGTGATTCTTTTTGTGGATCAGACGCCATTAAAGCCAAGGGTGGGATCTGAACACACATTCTTCACCTTTCAATGAATCGTTTTGAGTCCAATATATGAAATGCTCAGTTGTTAATTGTGTTCGACTCTTTGCGACCCCATGGACTGTAGCCCACCAGGCTCAGACTTTGTCTATGGGATTTCCTAGGCAAGAATACTGGAGTGGGTTGCCATTTCCTTCTCCAAATGTCTGAAATAAATATATGATAATTTGCAGTTTAGAAGTTTTGTTACATTCAATTTAGTTTAGTGCAATTTGTCATATTTTTAAGTGGAATCAGCCCTCTTTGAATGTTGCTTTAACACAAAGGGTATCAATATGTTCATAACATGAGAGGAGATTTTTCTTATATTTTACATATATAGATATAAATTCTCTCACAGGTTGACAAAAATTCTAAAATACCCAGTTTGACACTTTACCTGTCAGCTTAAATCTGCATTGAGTATATATGTCATTAACCCAGACAGTATTTGAAATAGCAGATTCGCTGTCTCCTGTCATTATTAATGCTAATAGACCGCATTTCAATCTGTTTTGTAGTATAATTTCACTTGAAATAAAGAAAATTGATTTTTAGTGACCTCATCATACATTTTCTTTCTCTGATTTGCACTTGATTTTAAAAGGAAATGTTTCAGAGGCCACATTGTTACCCACAGTGTACTCCTTTGCAAAGGAGGATTTCTAACACATCTCTTGAGCATTGTTTGCCTTGGCTGGCTGTCTAATATGAAAGATGTCTATTTTATTTACTTGATCGTGTGGGATGACACAGACTCATCTTACTAAAACTACCCTCAGTGAGATTTGCCAAGGTTCTCAGGTAGCCATGAGCACGCCTGCTGGAAAGGGAATGGAACTGTGAAGGGTGTGTTATGACTGCACTTGTGTCTGCAGTTAGACCCACCTCCTAACTCCACGTGAAGAATAATAGACTGAGTGTAAACAGTGGCGGCCTCTGATGGAGCTCTTATGGATGATCCTCCTCTTCTTTATGTTTGTTAATTTTTACAGTGAGCAAAGGAGAAAACTCAGCTAAAATATAGCTATTTTTATAAAAGAGAGTAATGTGACCTACATAAAGAGGAATTTAAAACAGCTAGTTGATTAGACCCTAAAGGAATGTGATTTGTCATAGATATAATATGTTCCTCAAATATTTATAAAGGTTAATAATAGCTACTTTCTGAATATTTCATTCCTTTTGAAGCCACCCAAATCTAGGTAATATTTGTTAATTTAAATATTTATTAATTTCATAGGCTTAAATAAACTAAGACTATGTTTTGGGACCATTCAATGAGAACAGGTTTTAGAAATGATGCAAGCAAGGTATCTATTTTCATTTATTGTGAATATAAACGGTGAATGGGCAGGAATCCTATTTACTAAGTGGCATTATAAGAGACTTTAATTTCTTTTCTAAATCTGTCTCATTTTTTAAACCTATCCTTGTTTAAAAATCTATCCTTCAGTAGTATAATTGTGTGTTATACTATATACATTTATATACATACTCATAGTTAAAACTAGATAGATAACTATTATGTAAATGGGTTTGCAAGTTTATGTGCTAAGCTGTAATAGCTAATCAAGAGAAGATGACAGTTTAGTATGCGATTACTTATATAACCAGTCCAGACTATCCCACTCATATTAACCTGATATTGAGCCTTAGAATTTTGGTTTTAGATGACTATTTCAGGGAGAAATTTAGAAACCCTGCTGGACTGCATTCATTCAGAACAGATTCTGATGATACCCAGCTCTTTGGAAATGAGTATTTATGGCCTGTTGAACGTTTGTGGTGCAATGAAAATATGTGAATTGCGGTTAACACAACAAAACTGAAAAATGAAGACAGTTGTGAGATTCAGTATCTCTTCTGCCGAGGTGCTCGTGCATTTGGTGTTGGGGATTTCTGTGATCTTCTAGGAACATATTTTCTTTCCTCTCAGTGTTAAGTCTCATTCAGAGAAGTGGCAAGTATCTCTCGAAGAGATATATCTGCTAGCTATCTCTTTCCGCGGGTGAATAGCAGCTCTTATTTAAGAGGTTACTAAGAATGCAGTAATTTGCACTGACTTGAAAAGTAGGGACTGTCCTCTGCTCTGTGCATAAGCTGCTCCCAAGTTGAAAGATAAATCACTGTGTATAATTTGTCTTGGTTCTTTCAGTCTGATGGCTGAAAAATGACTAATCAAATGTAGTTTTCCAAAAGGCTTGACTCGAGATCACATAGTTGACCTCAGCACAGAGAATATTTTGTGGGAGAAATTGTAAACTCCATTAAAGTATGTCCCGATACATCCCTGAGTATTTGTGCTTTTTCCACTAATTTTATGGATCTTGGTCATCTGATGAATGGTTCTGTGATAGAAGAGACTACAGAAGATAGAAGAGACTTGTTGCTATTTTGTGCTACACGTGTGACAACACAGAATGGCCCTTTTGACACAATCACAGTAATTTTTGGGAGCTGTTTTAAAGATGTCAGATGTACTTGGTTTTCCATTTCTTGATTTTTTTTAACCTTATTGTCACCTAGATGAGACAGTGTCCCTTCATTAGGATATTTTGTCAGATATTGATGTCAGGGTCTCTCAGTCTTTCTTTTTTTCTCTATGATAGACAGAGATACATAGCTACAGATATGGACATAGGTACAGAGATATAAAGATACAGACACATTTATAGATTTTATACACACACACACAAAATAAAGCCTTGCCTTGGTGCTGTAGTATCTTGCCATCTGTTTCCTTTTCTATCATGCCCAGGTTGCATAATATTTTTACCTCAGCTCCTCAGCTGAAAGAAGTAAGAAATGAAACAAAGTGGTCATCACGGTGGGAAGTTCCCGTGATGTCATGGTAGCTCAAAGTATGTCACCTGGCAGACTTTTCCAGAGCTCATGGAACGGAACTATTTGAAGACCAAACTAAGCAGATTGAATTACTGGGAGTGTTAGGTGTATTTAAGTATACGGCGCAGAGCAGGAGGAAGGGAGCACGAGCTAACACACTTAGGACAGGGTGTCCGTGGGCGGGGGCAGCCTTGGAGCAAGTAAGGTAGACCGCCTGGCCTGTGATGGGAAAACTCACCCAAGGGGCTGGGTATCTGGTAGTCCTGTCTCTGTACAACCTTGTATATAATATCGAGGTCTTAGTTCAGTGACACAAAATGGTAAATATTTTACTATTAGCATGTTTATATTTCTGCATATATCCCTGTAACCACAAATGGCTCAAGTCAGTGACAGAAATCATTAGCTATTTCTAAATTTTCTAATAATATCAAATTTCTGCTTTTTCATTAACGATGTCTGTTTAAAACAAGTAGAAGCAGGCCTGAGAGCTTTAAGGAATAATTCTGAAAGAAACTTTAAATGGAAACAACCCTATCTACTATTTTTCTCCCCAGTGAACTGGAAAGGCCTGCCTTTTTTTTTTTTTTTTTTAATTTCAGTATGGAAAACTTCAGTATAGATCCCAGATGTTCTAAAAGTACATAATCTGAGAACCAGTGATTTAGTCTGAAGAAAATAATAACAGGGCAACTAAATAACTATTTTAAGACAGTAAGTGGACATTATATAGAGGATAGCATCTAGTGATACTTAATTTACCATAGTCACTATTTTTATCCATTGAAATCCTGCTGGTGACTAATTGCTGGGGCACGGGGAGGAGGAGGTTTAAGAGCACTTTAAATGGGTATCTCTTATTTGTGGGGATACCGATTTTCTCATTTTTTTGTTTCTGTTGCATTATGTATTTTACAACATATATGAAATGGTTTCAAATGATTTGTTGGATGCCAGAATAAGTGATGAATTCATCCCCCTTTTTTTTAAGCTAAGATTTGAAGCCTATTAGAAGAAGAAAAAAATATCAAAACAGATGTGCTCATTATTATTCTTTTCAGTGTTCGCAAAGGCTGATATCCAGAGGCTGGAAAATCTGTAATTATTTTATCTTGTCTCAGTTCCCTCTCTGAAAACCACATAATGGTTTCTCATTACCCCTCAGATACAATCAAAACTCCTTAAGAAAATTTATGACTTTTCATTTTTTTTAGCAGTTTAAAAAATTGTGTTAAAAAAATAAAATTTACTTTCTCAGCCATTTTTACGTGTACAGTTCTGTAGCATCAAGTGTATTCAATCTGTTGGGCAGTGGTTGTCCAGAATGTTCTCAAATGTCTCTTGCAAAACTGAAACTCTGTTACCGACTAGACAACAGCTCCTTTCTCCCTTCCATCCAGCTTCCAACTGTCACTGTTCTGTAAGACTGTCTTGATCTGGCTTCTGCCTACACTGTTTGACTTTTGTCTAACCCATCTCAAAACCTGCTCTTGAGATACACACAGTCTTCCTGTTCCCCGTTCAAACTCTCACTTCAGGACTTTGGTCCATGTTCCTTCCATTGGTCAGGAGACTCTTCCTCCGTCTCTTGTATTGTTAACCTCTGACTCAGCTTTTACGTGAGACGCACCTGGCTCTCTTAGAGTGAGCGATGTCCTCCTAACTGTGTGTTCTTGTACGCACCTTAGATTTGCAGCTATCACAATAACAGCTTTAACATTTTCTCTAACAATATGTGAGCCTTTGAAACTAAACAGGAGCTATACAAATAAGACCATCCATTCCTTCCCATTATTTTTTCCCTGGCACCGTAGGACACACTAAATAAGTACTTGTTGACTGAATGATGGGTCAGTGCTCAACCCTACCGGCTGTGTCCTGGAGTCCACAATTGTGCTGATGGTAATAGCAGTTGCAGCAGTAACGACAGTCGTGGCAAGATGCTGTCCCTGATGTTCTCCGAGCACTTCTGGATCCTAGGCATTTTCTCACCCTTGCTTATGTTACCTTGTTTAGCCTTCATGGCAGCTCGGTGCAGTGAGCTACTGTGGTTGTGCTCAGAGGAGGAACGGCAGCAGGGATGTTTAAGTGCTCTGTTCAGGCCACGCAGTTCAGAGGAGCAGGACTGCTCCTAGAATCAGACATTTTCAATCTGAAGTCACGTTCAGAGACATTACTGCTTGAAATATTTGGGGCGCCACTTCCTTGTATAGTAGTGATTATCGTAACCATTTCAAATATGAGCGATGAGCATTAAATGCTCTAATCTGTGGCAGTTGCTCAGGACGATGCCTGGTGTGTGGTGAAAATTCAATAAATGACAGCGACCACTGTCATAATACATGTCAAGTGCCGTGTTCAGTACTGCTAACGACGGAGGCTTTCGGTAAACGCTAGCTCCTGTCTTCTCGCTCCGCTCCCTTAATTGGAGCAAGTCAGAGGCAACTCCTCGTACAATAGAAGTAGGTCAGGAGCATATTGCAGTGGCCACCAAGAAAATGAAGTATAGTTGGTAGAAGCTGTGGAGAAGCAGCGCACATTTGCAGAGAAAACGAGATCCTGTAGCTGAGTGCCCGAACCTTGCTGGGATGGTGGTGAAACAATGTCCGGCGTTTAGATAACGCTTGTAACTCTGCAAGCGTCTGCACATGGGTCATACCGTTTTTACTTCACAGCCGACCTTGAGAGAAAGGCGTAGACTATCACAGTTCCCGTTTTACAAGCCTGCACGATCCGGGCGCAAGGGTGAGCTCCCCGCTGCGGCGGCAGGAAGGCAGGCAGGCCGCGCGAGCATGCCCGGCGGGAGGAGGACGCGGCGGCCGGGCCCGTCTGCGGAGAGGACGGGCCTCGGGACACTCAGCTGCGCGCTCCCGGCGGCAGCCTGGCCTTGGCGCGTGCTCCTCCGGAGACTGCTGGAGTCTGTTCCAAGAGCCGGGAGCGACAGCGCTGTAAACACGCAGCCCCTAGCCGTAGAAACACTCTGGATTTTGGCTAGTGGATGGGCAAGGACAGCTGACCATCTCATCACTTCTGGCGTACCTCGTTTACTTTGAAACACTTAGGTGAACGCGTGTCTATGCTCCTCGTCATCCCGCCCTGGTTGGAGCCGCCGCAGGGTCGTGGCTTCCTCTCCGTTAGTCCGCAGTCTCCTTCCGCATGTGGGGACGGTCACGGAAGCCCTTCCTTCCTTCCTGCAACCACAGCGGTGCCCTCGCCTCATCACCTGGGTCAGACAGGCCCCGTGCCTTCCCCAGTTGATCTCTCTCCGCTCCGCATCCTCACCTCCCACCAGCATGCACAGCCTTGTGACCTTGCTGCTTGTGTAGAGGTGCAGACCGTGTCTCCACCCTCCTCAGATCTTAAATAGGGCAGGGCCTTCCTGTTCACATGAGTCTTTAGTTTGGAATCACATCCACGTATAATTTTTTTTTTTTTTTTTTTTTTTTTTTTAATATTATTTTATTAGTTGGAGGCCAATCACTTTACAACATTTCAGTGGGTTTTGTCATACATTGACATGAATCAGCCATATAGTTACATGTATTCCCCATCCCGATCCCCCCTCCCACCTCCCTCCCCACCCGACTCCTCAGGGTCCTCCCAGTGCACCAGGCCCGAGCACCTGACTCATGTATCCCACCTGGGCTGGTGGTCCGTTTCACCATAGATAATATACATGCTGTTCTTTCAAAACATCCCACCCTCACGTTCTCCCCCAGAGTTCAAAAGTCTGTTCTGTATTTCTGTGTCTCTTTTTCTGTTTTGCATATAGGGTTATCGCCACCATCTATCTAAATTCCGTATATATGTGTTAGTATACTGTAATGTTCTTTATCTTTCTGACTTACTTCACTCTGTATAATGGGCTCCAGTTTCATCCATCTCATTAGAACTGATTCAAATGAATTCTTTTTAACGGCTGAGTAATATTCCATGGTGTATATGTACCACAGCTTCCTTATCCATTCATCTGCTGATGGGCATCTAGGTTGCTTCCATGTCCTGGCTATTATAAACAGTGCTGCGATGAACATTGGGGTGCACGTGTCTCTTTCAGATCTGGATTCCTCAGTGTGTATGCCCAGAAGTGGTATTGCTGGGTCATATGGCAGTTCTATTTCCAGTTTTTTAAGAAATCTCCACACTGTTTTCCATAGTGGCTGTACTAGTTTGCATTCCCACCAACAGTGTAAGAGGGTTCCCTTTTCTCCACACCCTCTCCAGCATTTATTGCTTGTAGACTTTTGGATAGCAGCCATCCTGACTGGCGTGTAATGGTACCTCATTGTGGTTTTGATTTGCATTTCTCTGATGATGAGTGATGTTGAGCATCTTTTCATGTGTTTGTTAGCCATCTGTATGTCTTCTTTGGAGAAATGTCTGTTTAGTTCTTTGGCCCATTTTTTGATTGGGTCGTTTATTTTTCTGGAATTGAGCTTCAGGAGTTGCTTGTATATTTTTGAGATTAATCCTTTGTCTGTTTCCTCATTTGTTATTATTTTCTCCCAATCTGAGGGCTGTCTTTTCACCTTACTTATAGTTTCCTTTGTTGTGCAAAAGCTTTTAATTTTCATTAAGTCCCATTTGTTTATTTTTGCTTTTATTTCCAATATTCTGGGAGGTGGGTCATAGAAGATCTTGCTGTGATTTATGTCGGAGAGTGTTTTGCCTATGTTCTCCTCTAGGAGTTTTATAGTTTCTGGTCTTACATTTAGATCTTTAATCCATTTTGAGTTTATTTTTGTGTATGGTGTTAGGAAGTGTTCTAGTTTCATTCTTTTACAAGTGGTTAACCAGTTTTCCCAGCACCACTTGTTAAAGAGATTGTCTTTTTTCCATTGTATATCCTTGCCTCCTTTGTCAAAGATAAGCTGTCCATAGGTTCGTGGATTTATCTCTGGGCTTTCTATTCTGTTCCATTGATCTATATTTCTGTCTTTGTGCCAGTACCATACTGTCTTGATGACTGACATCCACGTATAATTTTTTATTTTTCTTTTCGCAAGTACCATTGAATGGTTATTCATCAGTTCAGTTCAGTTCAGTCGCTCAGTCGTGTCCGACTCTTTGCGACCCCATGAATCACAGCACGCCAGGCCTCCCTGTCCATCACCAACTCTAAGAGTTTGCTCAAACTCATGCCCATCAAGTCGGTGATGCCATCCAGCCATCTCATCCTCTGTCATACCCTTCTCCTCTTGTCCCCAATCCCTCCTAGCATCAGGGTCTTTTCCAGTGAGTCAGCTCTTCGCATCAGGTGGCCAAAGTACTGGAGTTTCAGCTTCAGCATCAGTCCTTCCAATGAATACCCAGAACTGATCTCCTTCAGGATGGACTGGTTGGATCTCCTTGCAGTCCAAGGGACTCTCAAGAGTCTTCTCTAACACAGTTCAAAAGCATCAGTTCTTCGGCGCTCAGTTTTCTTTATAGTCCAACTCTCACATCCATACATGACCACTGGAAAAACCATAGCCTTGACCAGACGGACCTCTATTGGCAAAGTAATGTCTCTGCTTTTTAATATGCTATCTAGGTGGGTCATAACTTTCCTTTCAAGGAGTAAGCGTCTTTTAATTTCATGGCTGCAATCACCATCTGTAGTGATTTTGGAGCCCCAAAATTTAAAGTCTGACACTGTTTCCACTGTCTCCCCATCTATTTCCCATGAGGTGATGGGACCAGATGTCATGATCTTAGTTTTCTGAATGTTAAGCTTTAAGTCAACTTTTTTCATTCTCCTCTTGCACTTTCATCAAGAGGCTCTTTAGATCCTCTTCACTTTCTGCCATAAGGGTGGTATCATCTGCATATCTGATGTTACTGATATTTCTCCCGGCAATCTTGATTCCAGCTTGTGCTTCTTCCAGTCCAGCGTTTCTCATGATGTACTCTGCATGTAAGTTAAATAAGCAGGGTGACAATATACAGCCTTGACGTACTCCTTTTCCTATTTGGAACCAGTCTGTTGTTCCATGTCCAGTTCTAACTGTTTTGATTATATATATATATATATTTTTTTTTTTGAAATATATACAAATATTTTTACATACAACATAATGAAATTAATGTAATCTATGGGCAGCTCAGCTGGTAAAGAATCCACCTGCGATTGAGGAGACCCCAGTTTGATTCTCGGGTCGGGAAGTTCCCCTGGAGAAGCGATAGGCTACCCACTCCAGTATTCTTAGACTTCCCTGATGGCTCAGACAGTGAAGAATCCGCCTGCAAGGCGGAAGACCTGGGATCGATACAGGGTTGGGGAGAGCCCCTGGAGGAGGGCATGGCAACCCACGCCAGTATTCTAGCCTGGAGAATCCCCATGGACAGCCTGGCGGGCTACAGTCCAGGGGGTCGCAAAGAGTTGGACACAACTGAGTGACTAAGCACAGCACAGCACATTTATCAAATATATCTAAATAAAAATTAAGGAAAAAACCACCATTATTTTGAAAGTTCTCAACAGAATGCATTACTAGAACAAAATCAGTACAAAATCAGTACAAAAGATACAGAACAAAATCAGTACAAAAGATGCAGAACAAAATGAGTACAAAAGATACAGTTGAAAATAATAAATATCAAGAATTGCCTTTAGGTTCAAAAAGTTAACTGCAGAGATGAAGATGTGGGGTGGCAGGGCTGAGAGTGTCTTCTGAGTGCAATGTGAGGAAACAGAATGCTAACACTGTCAAAAATACCTAATGTTGCATTTGGCCACCTTTTCCCAGGAAGTGAGTCCAAACAGAAGACTATACTTGAGAATACAGTGTTCAACTCCAATAGGATATTTTAGAAAGAGATATGGACTAAACAAAAGTCACAGAGAAGGCTACTTTCAGTATTGTGATCTGCTAACCATGAAGAGATTTTCTCTAATACATGGGGAAAAAGTGAGGGAAAAAATGACATTACTGTGCAGAGTTTTCCTATGTATAATAAAATTAAGCTGTTATCAGACAGGGGCTGTTTTATTTTGAGGTTTCCTACTTTTGAAGTGAAATTTATATTTTACTTCTGGAATAACAGTGAAAATAGATACATGAGAGTGACTTTCTAATGCAATTATTTGAAAAGTCATTGATCTCATTTGCATGAACTGGTACTTTCCTGAGAACTCATCCAAAAAAGGGCTATCAGAGTATGTGGAAGTTGTATAAACACAGAAACACACACACAAATATATCATACCACATACGGAACATTTGAGGAATCTGAGCTTAAAGAAATACCAAAATTCTGAGCAAAAGGAAAAAATGAGTTCCCAATTTCCTAGTTTGGGATCGTGGTCTGGGTTCAATCCCCAGGTTAGGAAGATCCCCTGGAGAAGAGAATGGCAACCCACCCCAGGATTCTTACCTGGAGAAACCCATGGACAGAGGAGCCTGGTGGGCTGCAGTTCGTGGGGTCACAGAGTCAGACATGACTGAGTAACTAACACACACACAGACAAATACGTAGTCTTTGTTTAGAGATCTTTGTTAGAGATCTTTGTTTAGAGATTGTTCTTTTCTAGTTTCCAATCAAGTCAAGATAAAAGAGCTTTCCAGATACTGTCTTAAAAATATCAGTGAAAAAAGTTGTCAATAAAGAATTTAAACAAAACCTGGATGGAAATGAAACCAGAAAGGAAACAAGAGGATTGCTGTCCTTCATACGAAAGTTGAAGAAGATGGTTCTTCATGATGTTTTCTTTCTAAGACTACATGATTTTCTAGTTAACTATTTTAACAAGTTTCTTTTCATATGTGTCTCCTAAATCCACTTGAGTATTTTCAGCCTCCCAGTGTTTTTAAAAATAATATCTTTATATACTTAAGCTATTAGAAAAGTGAGAAGACATAAATATTATGGAGTGATGGTAAGTAAAGTTCTCTTTCTTTAATTTTTGCTATTTTCCTTTTTTTCATTTTTTGTGGGAGTTTCTCACAAAAAGACTTAAGTCTTCTGGTCAAGTGATATGGAGTATCAATCCTGTGTGTTTCCTTTGGTCGTTGTTGAATATAATCGCAAATCTCAGCTCTAAAGTTGTTGATAAATTTAGCTGAATTATGAGGGCAAAGAGTTAAATGTGTTATACATTTTAGCTTTATACCAAAAACAAGGTATCTAGTTACTTGTGAGAACCCTGAGGCTATAGAAATTTTCCAGTAGCTGTTATCACGTGAGAGCTAATGTTCAATAGATAGATATTTTTAAATAATTTCCTGAGTTAGTCAACTCCCCACATCAAAAAGGAACAAAAAACTCTTTAAAAATAGCAAAGACATTGTGTGTGTGTTGCCAGATTTCTCCGTGCGGGCTGTTTGGATCATATGGCCCTCCACACACGGTCTTGGCCATGGCCCCCTTCCACTTTCTGAACAGAATGCAGAGTATTTCGCTTAGTCTCCGACCCTTGCAGAAGCTAACTTTCGAGGTCTTCTCTCCACTCTTTTCCTCAGTGGAACTATTTCCTTTCCAGGCCTCTCCATATTTGGTTTCTTGTCTTTGTTCACATTGTTGTTTCCAATTAAAATGTGCTTGCTTTTTTCTACCTGTTGGATTGCCACATATCTTTTAAGGTTCAATATCAATTTATCAAAAAAAAACCAAAGTCTTTTTCATGACCCCATCCAGTAATCAGGGGCTATTTTGTTACGTGTCATGTGGGTACAACTTCTGCTCGCTTTATGTTGCACGCTAGATTAGAAATGCCTGGAAGGCCAGGATTGCTCTCTGTTTACCTCCCGTAACTGCCACGGTTCCTATAATGAACTTCGGTCGACAGACTGCACTGTTAGATCTGCTCAGACTTGGTTGTAGGTCTGCTTGAGTACACGTGTGCTTGCTCACATATGTACACACACAGGGAGAAGTCACAGTCTGCTGCAGACGGAGGACTGACCAGTTTCAGCAGGCAGAATTTGTCTCAGAACTCACATCTTCAGCAGTGCCACCAGGAGCCCTAAAGTTGCAATGGAAATCAAATCCAGCAAATCCACTTGGCTGAAATTTTTATTCATACACAACTCTATGCCAGTCCTGTAGATTTCTACATAAAATGTAGATATGACAACTAAGGACAGAGGGGTCACTAATGGGAAAGGACCTACTTTCAGGGATAATAGCCCTGCTATGCATAGAGTATCTAATAAAATCTTGTCTTTTAAGTTAAGACATATGTTTAATATTTCTTTGCAATATTTCATCTGTGTGACTCGAGAGTAAAATCTCCATGTAAAATCTAGAAGATTTTGTTATGAAAAATATTAAATTATTTTTCTAGGGACTCAGACTTCCCCAAAACAATGGCAGTGTTTCATACTGAAAATTGCTCATTGTGTCCAACTCTTTGCAACCATATGGAATAGTCCATGGAATTCTTACAGACCAGAATACTGGAGGGGGTATTCTCCAGTTCCCTTCTCCAGGGGATCTTCCCAACACAGGGATAGAACCCAGGTCTCCCGCATTGCAGGTGGATTCTTGACCAGCTGAGCTACCAGGGAAACCCAAGAATACTGGAGTGGGTAGCCTATCCCTTCTCCAGCGGATCTTTCCGACCCAGGAATCAAACCAGCATCTCCAGCATTGTAGATGGATTCTATACCAGCTGAGCAACAGGGAATGCCAGTGTTTCAAAACCAAATACTAACTCACATCAACAAAGAATACACTTCATAGAGATGGAGAACAGCCCTCAAACTTCAATATGCATAGAAAACATTAGGGTGGGGGTCCTCGTTAAAACTAAGTTTGACTAAGTAGTTCAGGGCAGCAGCTGAATTTCACATTTTTAACAAGTTCCCCCGGGGTGCTGCCAATGTTGCTGGTCCATGGATTGTACTTTGAGGAACAAAGATGTACGATAAGCAAAGATGCAGATTATTAGAATCAGTCATAACTAAATATTAAATTAGTTTAACGTCAATGCATATAAAACACTGATACAGATGTATATATATATATAAACTAGATATATTTACATAAAATCATGATGGCAGCTCCACATTTAACAAAAAATAAATATTAGCCTAGACAGGCTTGACATGGTTTCTATATCCTCACAATTGTCATTTTAAAATGTTTGGCCCTTATTCAACATGCATGCTTAACTATATTGAACACCTCCAGGGATTAGTCACCATTTAAATCATTCCCTGCAGCCCATAAACCATGAATATTTATTTTCACAAGTACATCATGGGTCAGAGGCAATCCTGAAGGGGTGCAAAGAAAGAGGGCGTGTCAGCAGTGAAAGCAGCAATCAACCTTAAAAAGAAGATCTGCACTTTCTCTTTCACACAGTAAACAAGGACAGAAGGCTCAGTGCCTGTGAAATTAATTGTTTAGTCACATATGAAGGTTTAAGGATCTGATTGTGCTGTAATGACATTAGATGCACTTGTCACACAAATCCTCACAATTAGGCTCATGAATTCTCTGATGTGTTGTTGTCAGAAGTTTCATTTCATAGGTTGGTATTCAAAGCTACAAATCAACGTGTGCGTTAACTTCTAATTGTCCCTGATGAATATCATTATGAATAACCTCAGATATGCAGATGACATCACCCTTATGGCAGAAAGTGAAGAGGAACTAAAGAGCCTCTTGATGAAAGTGAAAGAGGAGAGTGAAAAAGTTGGCTTAAAGCTTAACATTCAGAAAACTAAGATCATGACATCTGGTCCCATCACCTCATGGGAAATAGATGGGGAGACAGTGGAAACAGTGGCAGACTTTAAATTTTGGGGCTCCAAAATCACTGCAGATGGTGATTGCAGCCATGAAATTAAAAGACGCTTACTCTTTTGAAGGAAAGTTATGACCCACCTAGATAGCATATTAAAAAGCAGAGACATTACTTTGCCAATAGAGGTCCATCTGGTCAAGGCTATGGTTTTTCCAGTGGTCATGTATGGATGTGAGAGTTAGACTGTGAAGAAAGCTGAGCACTGAAAAACTGATGCTTTTGAACTGTGGTGTTAGAGAAGACTCTTGAGAGTCCCTTGGACTGCAAGGAGATCCAACCAGTCCATCCTAAAGGAGGTAAGTCCTGGGTATTCATTGGAGGGACTGATGCTGAAGCTGAAACTCCAGTACTTTGGCCACCTGATGCGAAGAGTTGACTCAGTGGAAAAGACCCTGATGCTAGGAGGGATTGGGGGCAGGAGGAGAAGGGGACGACAGAGAATGAGATGGCTGGATGGCATCACCGACTTGATGGGCATGAGTTTGAGCAAACTCTGAGAGTTGGTGATGGACAGGGAGGCCTGGCATGCTGAGATTCCTAGGGTCACAAAGAATCAGACATGACTGAGCAACTGAACTGACTGATTTCAAAATAATTAGCACAATAAGTCTAGTTAACATGCAGCACCATACATAGTTACAGAATTTTTTGTGTGATGAAATCTTTTAAGGCCTGTTCTCTTCGTAACTTCCAAATACGTATTAAAATAATATTAGCTATAGTCATAGGCTTCCCTTGTGGCTCAGCAGGTAAAGAATCCACCTGTAATGTGGGAGACCTGGGTTCGATCCCTGGGTTGGGAAGATCCCCTGGAGAAGGGAAAGGCTATCCACTCCAGTATTCTGGCCTGGAGAATTTCAGGGACTATACAGTCCATGAGGCCACAGGAGTCGGACACGACTGAGTGACTTTCACTTTCACTTTTCATAGTCATAGTACTATACATTATATCCCCTGACTTATTTTATAGCTAGAAATTTGAACTTTTTAACTTCCTTCACTCGTTATAAAGCTTATTGCCGAAGTTTTTAGGCTGTCAAAAAATTGAACAATTACAGAAAGGTTTTCAAAAGGTATTCTGTGTATCTTTAATACGTCACATTTCTTTCTTGACATAAATAAAAAATGAATTAGTTTTATGTAATTAAAAAAAATCTGCCAGGTTGAAGTTTTGGCAAGTACAGTTTAGGATTTCTTCATCATCTACTCAACATCTTTTATAATGCCTATTTCAAACAAAAATTATATAATTGCATGTACTTAAGGTATAGAACATAGTGATTTGATATACGTATAAATAATGAAATGATTGCTACAGTCAAGCTAATTAGCATATTATCTCCTGACACAGTTACCATTTTGTGCTTGTGAGACCAGTGCACCTGAAGTCTATTCCCTTGTATTTCCACTGTTCGATACAGAATTGTTGAGTGTGGTCATCCTGCCTGCACTTTAGCCTTGCTCATTCTGCATAACTGCACTGCACACTTGGACCCTTTCACCTGCCTCTCCTCATTCTCTCTCACCCCAGGCCCTGGTAAGAACTGTACTGCTCTCTGTTCCTATGAGTTTGACGTTTTTAAAACAAACTTCTACATGTAAGTCAGATCAGACAGTATTTGCCTTTCTCAGACTGGCTTGTTTCACTTAGTATAATATACTCCAGGTTCATCCTGTTGTTTTAAATCATAGTATTTCCTTCTTTCTCATGGGTGAATATAGGTAGGTAGATAGATACAGATATCACATCTTCTTTATTTATTTATCTGTAGGTAATTTTCATATCTTGGTTATTGTCAATTATGCTGCAGTGAACAGGGGTGCAGATATCTCTTTGAGATACTGATTTCATTTCTTTTGGATATATACCTGGAATTGAGATTGCTGGATCATATAGTAGTTCTTATTATTTAAATTTTAATAGTTTTAATTTTCATAGTTTAATTTTAATAGATTTATATTTGATACAGTCTTTAAAAAATTTTTAAGCTTTTTATTTGTATTGGAGTATAGCAGGTTAACAATCTGTGTTGTGATAGTTTCAGGTGAAAAGCCAAATGACTCAGCCTTAAGTATACAGGTGTCCATTCTCCCCCAAACTCCCTTATTTTTAATCTTTTAAGGCATCTCCATGCTGATTTCTACAATGGCTGTACCATTATGTGTGTGTTCATTCCACCATAGTTCACTAAGGCTCCCTCCCTCATGCCCTCATCTCTTATCCTTATGAGAGTGGTGGCTCAGAGGGTAAAGCGTCTGCCTGCAATGTGGGAGACCTGGGTTTGATCCCTGGGTCGGGAAGATCCCCTGGAGAAGGAAATGGCAATCTACTTCAGTACTCTTGCCTGGAAAATCCCATGGACGGAGAAGCCTGGTAGGCTCCAATCCATGGTGTCGCTAAGAGTCGGACATGACTAAGCGACTTCACTTTCACTTTCTTTCACTTTTGTTTAGCAGGTAAGGGAATATCTCATTATGATTTTGATTTGCATTTCCCTGATGATGTTGAGCACTCTTTCATATGCCCACTGGCTATTTGTAAGTCTAGTTTGGAAAAATGTCCATTCAGGTGTTTTGCCCATTTATTTGTTGGGTTACTTATTTTCTTGCTGTTTAGTTGATTTCCTTGTATATTAACTCATCAAATGTATGGTTTGCACATATTCTCTACTCTTCTGTAGGTTGTCTTTTCACTCCGTTGGTTCTTTCCTTTGCTGTGCAGAAGTCTTTTAGTTTAATGAAATACCATCTGTGTACTTTTGTTTTGTTGCTTGCATTTTTAGGGCCATATCCCCCCAGAAGCATCGCCTGGACCAATGTCTAAACACTTTTCCTCTGTCTTTTCCCAATACGTTAATGGTTTCAGGTCTTACATTTAAATCTTCAACCCATTTCGAGTTGATTTTTATAGATGGAGTGTATCAAGGTTCTGTTTCATTCTTCTGCTGGTGGAAAACCAGTTTTTACAGTTCAGTTCAATCACTCAGTTGTGTCCGACTCTTTGTGATCCCATGGACTGCAGCACGCCAGACTTCCCTGTCCATCACCAACACCTGGAGCTTACTCAAACTCATGTCCATTGAGTCAGTGATGCCATCCAACCATCTTACCATCTGTCATCCCCTTCTCCTCCTTCCTTCAATCTTTCCCAGCATCAGGGTGTTTTCCAATGAGTCGGTTCTTTGCATTAGGTGGCCAGAGTACTGGAGTTTCAGCTTCAGCATCAGTCCTTCCAATGAATATTCATGACTGATTTCATTTACTATTGCATCTGTTGCATTATGCAACTATATGCAACTATTGCATACTGGTTGCATCTCATTGCTGTCCAAGGGACTCTCAAGAGTCTTCTCTAACACCACAGTTCAAAAGCATCAATTCTTCTTGCTCAGCTTTCTTTATTGTCCAACTCTCACATCCATACATGACTACTGGAAAAATCACAGCTTTGACTAGATGGACTTTTGTTGGCAAAGTAATGTCTCTGCTTTTTAATATGCTGTCTAGGTTGGTCATAACTTTTCTTCCAAGGAGCAAGTGTGTTTAATTTCATGGTTGCAGTCACCATCTGTAGTAATTTTGGAGCCCAAGAAAATAAAGTCTGTCACTGTTTCCATTGTTTCCCTATCTATTTGCCATGAAGAGATGGGACCAGATGCCATGATCTTAGTTTTCTGAATGTTGAGTTTTAAACCAAATTTTTCACTCCTTTTTCACTTTCATCAAGAGGCTCTTTATGAAAGTGGTTTTTACAGTACCGCTTATCAGAGAAGCTCCTTTTCTCACTGAGTGTTCTTGGTACCTTTGTCAGTGATCAATCGCCATAAAAATGTGACTTTTTGAAGTTTTGGCAAACTCTGCTCTGTATTTCTTCATCTGCTCAACATCTTCAAGAAATCGCTGCATTGTTTTAGTCACAATCAAATGCATTATTTAAATAAAAGCAGCAACAAGAAAAAATTTATTATTTTGCTTTCAAGAAATTCAACAAGCAATTTGGGATCTGAAAGAACCAAAGGTTAAAGTTCATTGGTAATATCAGAAAATCTGAATGGATTGAAGCTGAATTGCAAAATGAATGAAAGAACCTATAAATGTAAACTATTTAGAAACTAGAAAAATGGCTCTAAACAAGAAAAATAAATTACTGACTCAAAAAAGTTAAAAATGTGTCAACATACTAGAAAAGCTCTCTGGAAAAGAAGAAAAAAGTCTAACTCAAAGGGCAGATGGCCATTGGGAGACCCACGCCTACACTGAGTTTTGCTTTGTAGAAGAAAGCAGTTTTGTTCTTTTGCTGACTTCTTTATTTAAAAGGCAATCAGTTGGCCATGAGCAAATTTTTGAGTCTGTTATCTACTTGGAAGAGTTTGCAATATAACCGAGTGACTGAAAAGTAATTATAAATCCCATAAAAATCAATTTTCATCTTATTAACACATAATACTTATATTATGGCAAATGTCTAAATGTTGGCTGATATAGTGGTAAAAGACAATCAGAAAATTAATAGATTGGCAATCTATTGTAGAGAAAGGATAAAGATGATGTGTAATGTGTGTAATAGATACAACATTGAACAGGTATTTAAAGCTTGTGACATACCTTTAATTACTGAATTTAATTTTTTTCATTGTGTATTAGATAATGATTGAATTTCTCTTATGTTAATGTTTTGAAAAAATTTGACATTTGATACAATATTGTGAATATACTTTGCAACATTTAAAAATCTATGTTTTTTTATCATATGCAAAAATTCTAATTCTTAATTCTAAGATGAATTTAATTCTATATTATTATGAATTATTAATGTATATAGATATATAATATATGACTATATACAGTATGATATCCTTATATTCAAGTAATAAACTTCGGTTTTGTGAATTTTTGCATTCTCCTCCTCATCATGATTTAGCATTTGAGACATAAGTGTTTTACAGGATAGTATCCTAGTAGGACTGGAAATTGTACATATTCAATACCCTTTAGCACATGATATATATAGTAGAAAAGTGTTGAAATTAATTGTCTGTTTTGAAGAAGAATTATTTTGGTTCAATAAAATGTGCATATACAGGATGAGTGCTCTAACTTTGTAATTGATATATAAAAAAGTATTTTTAAGGTGAAATAGTCAAGCCAGTTTTTGTGTGCTTAATTCAAAGGCCAGTTGTTTGGCATCATATAGCTATGATGGGGCTTCCCCTGTGGCTCAGATGATAAAGAATCTGCCCACAGTGCAGGAGACCTGGGTTCTATCCCTGGGTCGGGAAGATCCCCTGGAGAAGGGAATGGCAGAATACTCCAGTATTCTTGCCTGGAGAATCCCATGGACAGAGGAGCCTCGTGGGCTACAGTCTGTGGGGTCACAAAGAGTTGGACACGACTGAACGACTAACACTTTCACTTTCATATAGCTGTGAGTTTTTAATATAAATAATGTTCTCGAACACTACAAAACAGCATATTTGGCAAGGTCAGTTTTCTGTTAATTTTAACCTGAAAGAAGGCTTCCGTGAGCATACAGATGCAGCGTCTGTGTTACCTCTCTCCTGGGCAAAGCCATGTGAAATATTACCGGAGCACACTGCTGTTTTGCTATATGAACCTTGTGATAATTTCCCAACTCCAGAAAGGTTAAGGCACGTCATCCGGCTGAACCCTCCTAAGCCGACAAAATAGATTTTATGGTAAAACAGCTTTTCCTTTCTAAGTATGCCTTGCCCTGGAGGAACTGAGGTTGCCACTTTGGAATTCTCAATAGCACCAGAGTTGTGGCTCACAGAGATTAATCAACTTCTCCGTTTTATCGTCAGTCAAGAGGCTTCCAAATTAAGGTCCTGGACCTGTGCTTCTAGGACGTAGCCTCTACAGGACGCTTTCTGTCTTGGAATTTTTCTGTTTTTTTCCTATCTTATTAAAGAGATTTTAGAAATCAGTTATTTCAAATTTAATACATCTTAGCTTTATGAATTGGAAAAAAATTCATTTAGGGAGTTTGCTTCCCAATTTCTAATATTTTATTTTTTGATCTTTTAGTGGAAAGGACTTCCATGTTAATATTTAAGAGAATGTCATTTAAGATCTATGATTCTTTCCTAGAATTGTCTGCTGAGTACAGCATAATTATTATTTTAGTGAAAAGCTATATCTACTTAAAAGTATTGTTGCAGTTGCTGCTGCTGTTAAGTCGCTTCAGCTGTGTCCGACTCTGTGCGACCCCATAGACGGAAGCCCACCAGGCTGTTCTGTTCCTGGGATTCTCCAGGCAAGAGTACTGGAGTGGGTTGCCATTTCCTTCTCCAATGCATGCATGCATACTAAGTCACTTCAGTCATGTCTGACTCTGTGAGACCCCATGGACTGCAGCCCACCAGGCTCCTCTGTCTACGGAATTCTCCAGGCAAGAATACTGGACTGGGTTGCCATTTCCTTCTCCCAAAAGTATTGCTACCTGTTACTATAGCATTATTATTCATTTTATTTGTTGCTTTTCATATTTCTCTTTTATTTTTCATGTTAAATTAGAAAATAAAGTTGTGGTGGCTAAGGATTTGCCCCAAATAAATAACTTTTATTTCCTTTTTCCCTCTTTTTCTTTCCTTCTCTTTTCCACAAAGGTAGACATTCATACTGGGGCTTCCCTGGTGACTCAGTGGTTAAGAATCCGCCTGCCAATGCAAGAGAAGCGAGTTTAATTCCTGGGTCGGAAGATTCCCTGGAGAAGGAAATGGCAACCCACCCAAGTATTCTTACTTGGGAAGTCCCATGGAGAGAGGAGCCTGGCCGGCTACAGTCCATGAGGTCAAAAAAGGGTTGGACATGACTTAGTGACTGAGTAAACAACAGAAAACGCATTCATATTACACAGTTTTATTCTGAAACACATTCAGATACAAAAAGTTAAATGGAGAAAATTTATGACAAAACTAAAAAAAAAAAAAGTGATTAACTGTTTTCTTGTTGTTCAGTTGCTCAGTTGTGTCTGACTCTTTGCAACCCCATGAATCGCAGCATGCCAGGCCTCCCTGGTCATCATCAACTCCCGAAGTCTACTCAGACTCATGTCCATTGAGTCGGTGATGCCATCCAGCCATATCCTCTGCCATCGCCTTCTCTTCCTGCCCTCCATCTTTCCCAGCATCAGGGTCTTTTCCAATGAGTCGTCTCTTTGCATCAGGTGGCCAAAGTATTGGAGCTTCAGCTTCAACATCAGGCCTTCTAATGAACATTCTGGGTTGATTTCCTTTAGGATTGAGTGGTTTGACCTCCTTGCAGTGCAAGGGACTCTCAAGAGTCTTCTCTACCACCACAGTTCAAAAGCATCAATTTAGTATGAGTTAAACATTGGCTAAGTAGTTTCCTGTGTGTCTTCCCTGAGAAATTCAGTAAACATGGTAACTTTGTAAGGACCTGGATAGACCCTCCGTGGGCAGCCTGAAGCTCTTGCTGTGTTTCCTAGCCTCGCTGGCTGAGACTAGGTGAAGATAGCCTCATGGCGGCTTGGCTCTGTTTTCACGCAGATGTTGTGCCGAGCCTCACGCCCACGCTCTCCACTGTGGCCGCCTTTGGCCACCTGTGGCTGCTGAGCCCCTGACAAGGGGTGAATGGGATGGAAGGAATGCTCTTTTCCAGTTGCATTTAATTTTAATCATCTTAAAATTAAAAAACCGATGCAGTGTAAAATAAACTTACGTTAAGTATATTTTCATTGTTTTACTAGGACTATATTTGACCTTTGAAATTTTAGCATATGATTAAGGTGTAATGCAAAAAAAAAATCACAAGATTTCAAAGATACTATATGAAAAGAGGAAGTAGACTGTCTGAGGAATAATTTCTGTTTTCATTAGATACTGAGATGATAAGATTTTAGATACA